>NC_053492.1:68069728-69269728 GCF_905171775.1 Rana temporaria | reverse complement strand
GTAATCGTGCTAGAGAAAGGTCTGAGGGGAAACAGGGAAATTGACCTGAGGTGTGCCGGGGTCACGTGGTCGGTATGCCTAAAAGGGGGCATACCCAAGTAGAAGTAAAAGAAGAAATAGCAAGAAAAAAGGGAATGGGTGGGTGGGACACCAGAAACCGACGCCCAGAAGGAGGAAGGAGGACGGGTTTAAATACCTCCCGACTCCTCCTACAAATACAGGCTTCCCTGCGTTCAGCCTGCCCACTTGTACTCGGAGTCTCAGGTAATCGTGCTAGAGAAAGGTCTGAGGGGAAACAGGGAAATTGACCTGAGGTGTGCCGGGGTCACGTGGTCGGTATGCCTAAAAGGGGCCAAAAATAAACAGTAGGATGAGCTCGCAAAGAGATTGAAATGAAAGTAACCGTATGTAACCCCAAGCCCCCAAAGCAAGACTGCCTGTGACAGACATGTGGAACTGGGATATGTTTGGAAAAGAAAGCTGACTACCGCCAATCTAACTTCTCAACAACGAAAACACCGACCCCTTGATGAAAAGCAGCAGAACTGCACCTGTACTAAAGCACGGCCCGGAGTGAATATTGAAGTGCTACACTAGCTAGGCAGCAAGGCATAGCTACGTGTCATGCCCTGTGCTAGCAGGGAAGGGAGTGCCAGGGAAAGGAGGGTGGCCTATCTCTGAGTACATCCGCGAAAGTCCGGCGCCCAGACTGTGCCGGGCACCAACTTGAAAAACCTGTTGAGTTGAAAAGTGGCAAAAGAACCAACCGCAAATAGGTACAGAATGTTTGTGAGAAAAGAACCCAGGAAACTGAGATAGAAACGCCTGGAGGATATCCCAGGCCGAGTCAAGAGCTACCAGGCTGAATCGAAAAGGACTTAAGATCAAGCTTCGTCTGTACCAAAAGAGAAGGCAGTATCGGGAGGTTCAAGAGGGCTTGCCACCATGTATGGAACCCCGTGACCGGAGCAGGACGGATGGCAGCAAAATCTTCGACTTCCCTGCCCGTGGTATGAATTCCTGCAAACAAGAACATCGTTAAAAACAAAACATGACCAACGAGCCCCAACTTACCTTAGGAAAAGGAAAACCCTACCTTCCCTAACCCCTGCCTACGCGGGTGTCCGTGATTGACACACTCAGTGACGTAGAGCAGGAACGACTACGAAGCACAAGACTGAAAACGTGTCAGTCTCAAGAACCTAGCAAGGCTGAGCAACCAGAGGCAAACCAGGCCAATTGAAAATGTAACACTCAAGCCTATGAACCTGAAGGCGTGTCAGGCAAGTGATGTAAATAGTAAGATAACATGACGTAGGAAAACGTAATGATAGCCGTGAGAAGCGGATGAGGGGACTTGCCACTGCACAAGCCAATTAGAACAAAAACATCTCAATCCGACAGTACCCTGAACGTGACGGTACCCAGCAGTGGAGTGTGGCCATGAACTAACGTGAGGCTATGAACGTGACATGTATGCCCAGACTAAGACAATAAAATGTAGGTAAGTGTAGGACTGATGCAGCTGGACTGACAGTGTGACAATCCCACGAAATGCGAAGGCCGAGCAACCTGAGGCGTAGCAGGCAAATTAAAAACGTAAACTCAGGCCTGATGAACCTGAAGACGTGTCAGGTCGTTGTGCGAGAAATGAAATGTTAAGATGCATGAAACGGATGAGGAGACTTGCTACCGTACAAGCCAATTAAAAACGATCATCTCAATCCGTAAGCACCCATGACGTGATGGGTGACCCCCCCCCCCCCCCCCAGCGGTGGAACACCATGAATCTAAAAAAAAAAAAAACATGCTAAGACTACCAACTGAAACTAACACAACTGGAGCCTGCAATAGAAACATAAGGTTGCACGAGAAACAAACACATTCGAGAACATGAACAGCATGAAAAACGAAAAACATGAGAAACAGAGATACGAAAACATGACAAAATAAATTGTATGAGAACATAAATTGCATGGGAAACGTGAACACCCGAGAACATGATTGCATGAGGAACAAAATATACATGAGAACATAAAAATACCATGAAAATCGTAATTGTGTGAGAAGCGTAACTCGTATGAAAAAGCGTAACTTGCGTGAAAAGCGTGACGTAAGAACAGCGTAACGTATGAAAACATGACCATGTAATTGTATCACAACTGAAACCTGCCAGAGAAACGTAAATGTTAGAGAACACGAATAGCCTGAGAAACATAACGTAAAACGAAACATGGAAATTTAAAAATTGCATGAGAACATGACTCGCACGAGAAACGTAACCCATGAAGACCTAACTCTCATGAGAAACGTCATTGCACGAGGACACGTAACCGCACGAGGACACGTAACCGCACGAAGACCAGTAATCGCACGAAGACCCGTAATCGCACGAAGACCCGTAATCGCACGAAGACCCGTAATCGCACGAAGACAACATAATGCATGAGAAACGTAGTCGCATGAGAACATAAACACACGAGAAACGTAATCGCATGAGAAACTACCCTGGGAAACATAATCGCATGCAAACTACCATGTGAACTGTAATCGCATGAGAACGTAACGCGTGAGAACTACCATGTGAAACGTAATCACCTGAGAAACGTAAACATATGAGGACATGACTCATGAGAAACGTGATCGCATGAGAACTACCATGCGAAATGCAGTCGCATAAGAACTACCATGCAAACCGCAACGCATGAGAAACGTAAACACACAAGGACATGACTCGTAATAGAAACGTGACTGCATAAAAAACGTGATCGGATGAGAACTACCATGTGAAACGTAATCACATGAGAAATGTAACGCATGAGAAACGTAAACACATGAGGATATGCCTCATGAGAAACGTGATTGCATGAGAACTACCATGCAAAACGTAGTCGCATTAGAACTACCATGCGAACCGTAATCGCATGAGAAACGTAAACACAAGGACAAGACTTGTGAAAAAAACCAAGATCGCATAAGAAACGTGATCGCATGTGAACGTAATTGCAAGAGAACTACCATGTGAAACGTAACCGCATGAGAATGTAATCGCATGAGAAACGTAAACACATGAGGACATGACTCATGATAACCGTAGTCGCATGAGAAACTGAATGGCATTGAAAATGTAAACATTGAAAACATGCCTAGCCTGAGAAACAGTCGCCTGAGAAACTAAATGACATTGAAAATGTGAACATCGAGAACATGACTAGCCTGAGAAACGTAGTCGCATGAGAAACTGCGTGACACTGAAAATGTAACATTGAGAACATGACTAGCCTGAGAAAAATAGTCGCATGAGAAACGTAGTCGCATGAGAAACGTAGTCGCATGAGAAACGTAGTCGCATGAGAAACGTAGTCGCATGAGAAACGTAGTCGCATGAGAAACGTGGTCGCATGAGAAACGTAGTCGCATGAGAAACTGAATGGCATTGAAAAAGTAACATTGAGAACATGACTAGCCTGAGAAAAATAGTCGCATGAGACACGTAGTCGCATGAGACACGTAGTCGCATGAGACACGTAGACGCATGAGAAACTGAATGGCATTGAAAAAGTAACATTGAGAACATGACTAGCCTGAGAAAAATAGTCGCATGAGAAACGTAGTCGCATGCGAAACGTAGTCGCATGAGAAACGTAGTCGCATGCGAAACGTAGTCGCATGCGAAACGTAGTCGCATGAGAAACGTAGTCGCATGAGAAACGTAGTCGCATGAGAAACGTAGTCGCCTGAGACACGTAGTCGCATGAGACACGTAGTCGCATGAGACACGTAGTCGCATGAGAAACTGAATGGCATTGAAAAAGTAACATTGAGAACATGACTAGCCTGAGAAAAATAGTCGCATGAGAAACGTAGTCGCATGCGAAACGTAGTCGCATGAGAAACGTAGTCGCATGAGAAACGTAGTCGCATGAGAAACGTAGTCGCATGAGAAACGTAGTCGCATGAGAAACGTAGTCGCCTGAGACACGTAGTCGCATGAGAAACGTAGTCGCCTGAGACACGTAGTCGCATGAGAAACTGAATGGCATTGAAAAAGTAACATTGAGAGCATGACTAGCCTGAGAAAAATAGTCGCATGAGAAACGTAGTCGCATGAGAAACGTAGTCGCATGAGAAACGTAGTCGCATGAGAAACGTAGTCGCATGAGAAACGTAGTCGCATGAGAAACGTAGCCAAGAGTCCATTATATAACCTTAAGAAAGTAATAAATGAGGTGTTACCAAGCAACCATTCACATTACTATTGTAATTTCTAGTACAAGTTAGGTAATGAAAGCGAATGGTTGCTAATGGTGATACAATGTAGAATACATTCCATATACTCAATGCCCTGCACTTCTGACAAGACAGGTAATTATTACTGGAGATTTCTACAAGTTTCCTATAATCTGCCATTGAAACTTTCTCACATATACCCTGGTTCGGGCATGATTACATTCTCTGCCATTTACTATAATTTGAGTTTGTCTCATCCTATTCAAATTGATGCAGCAAATTCCAATTCCAAAAAAACAAATAGTTTGTGTTACCTCTATCGTAGCCTAGAGACACATTGGGAACACTTGGAAACATGACCAAGCCGCTGGGAGAAGTGGATGGATGGATGGAAGCTGCGTCCCTCCCCCGTGAACCAGCGTGGGTGGATGGATGGATGCTGCGCCCCCCCTCGTGAACCCCGGGAGGAGGAGAGGACAAATGAGCGGCCGTGCCGCTGCTGCCGGCGTGAACCTGGAGGAGATAAGTGAGTGGGGGTTGGAAGGGGGGCACCTGCAAGGGACCATGAGCTCCTATAGACCCGGTGTGGGGACCGGACTGCGAGCGGCTCCCCCCTCCCCCTGAAACACCATGTACTGACGGGATAGCGGCGGGCAGTCAGGTCTCCATGCTGCCGGCGTGAGGGGAACCTCCGTGAGCCCCCCGCTGCCGACCTGTAGCTCCACATGGACACCTGAAATGACGCGGTCCCCCTGCAACCCGGAGGAGTGGGAGGGAGGTTGGATGACCCCCCCTTGTGTGCCCGGAGAACTGCAGTGTGAGCCCGCATACAGCCCAGGGTGGAAGGCGGCTCCTGCTCCCCCCATACCCGCCTGGTACTCGCCCAGGGAGAAGCAGGTGGGTCAGCACAACACGTGGAGCCGCTCCAAAGCCGACATCTGCTGACATGACACGCCCCCTCCTACACCAGAAACCGACGCCCAGAAGGAGGAAGGAGGACGGGTTTAAATACCTCCCGACTCCTCCTACAAATACAGGCTTCCCTGCGTTCAGCCTGCCCACTTCACCGTTGGAAAACAAACCGATCGGCTTGTCCGATGAAAACAGTGCATCGGTCTGTTTTCAGATCGTGTGTACAGGGCTTTAGTAGTGTCATTCTCCTCCAAGTGGCATTGGCTCTAGAACTATGCAGGCACCATTGAATAAAGGGTCAATCAGCCACAGTTTGAGGAATCCCTAACATCTGTACCTCTGGACGACCCCTGGTTGAGAATGGCTGCACTAGATCTGTTCAAGGGCAACATGTATTTACAAGTGATGTGTCCAGTATAAATACAGTATAACCAGTACTTTTGTTATATGCACATGCTGAAATACCTTCTTTCAAGCATGCTTATTGTATATCTGTTTGACAGAGACATATTGAGAGTCTTGTGCATGAGTCGTTTTATTTTTATTACTACACCACAATTGTGTATTTCTGGTCACATCACTATCCTATACTCTGATATTCATTACATCACTTATGCTGAAGTTGCAGCAGGTGGATGTTTTTTTTTTTTTTTTTTTTAACATGTGCTTTATTACATAGAAGTATTGTGAATATTTCCCTTCTTAATTACATTGTGCTTAGAGTCTCCACTGACTTAATTCTTACATCTGTGTATGACAAGGGATTATTGTGACATAATTTATTGATCAAAAGATATCATCTAGCAACTCTCAGGCTGCAAGATCTGCCTTCCCTTTTGCTGTGGTTTGGATTACTTTACCATACAGGAAACAAAGCTCTCGTATCTGTGCAATTTCTGTTTAATTGGACTGTGAGCTTTAATGGGGGTTACATTTTAGTACTAATGCCACGTACACACAATCATTTTTCGACATGAAAAAAACTTTGTTTTTAAAAAATGTCATTTAAAATGATCGTGTGTGGGCTTCACATCATTTTTAGGGTTCTGAAAAACGACAAAAAAAAATAAATTCGAACATGCTGCATTTTTAAACAACGTTTTAAAAGATGTCATTTTTTGGGTTGTAAAAAATTATCGTGTGTGGGCTAAAACAACGTCAAAAACCCGCGCATGCTCAGAAGCAAGTTATGAGATGGGAGCGCTCGTTCTGGTAAAACGACCATTCGTAATGGAGTAAGCACATTCATCACGCTGTAACAGACAGAAAAGCGCAAATCGTCTTTTACGTCATCCGCATGGAACTTCCCCTTTAAAGTGCCGTCGTACGTGTTTTACGTCACCGCGCTTTGCTAGAGCATTTTTTAAAAATGATGGTGTGTGGGCAACGTCGTTTTAACAATGAAGTTGGAAAAACTTTGTTTTTTCTATATGCCGAAAAACATCTTTTTTTTAATGCCGAAAAATGATCGTGTGTACGCGGCATAAGATCTGCAGAATGTACAAGTAATCACACTGCATGGATTTTCTAATATCTCTGTGGATTTATAAGCCATGTGGTTTTTATGTGGACACCTCTCCCTTGCACTTCATGTTGAATAAATGTATTGTGTAGTAAGATTATGAAGGGGCTTATTTACATATGTCTACAGCCTCATACACACGATCGGACTTCCATCTGACTTTTCCTTGGATTTCTGCCCGAAGGGCGTTGGCCGTGAACTTGTGCTGCATACACACGGCAGGACTTTTTCAGTCAACTTTCACAAATCATGTGATTTTTCAGCTCTTTACCGCCACCCTTTGGACAACTTTTGCTATTGTTGGCTGATCTTTAGCATTGGTTCTGAGCATGCGTGCTTGTACTTCCGACTTAAGTCCGATGGATTTGTGTACACATAATCAGATTATCCTCTATCAGACATTTGTTGCCGGAAAGTTTGTTTGTTTTCAAAATGAACATTTGTCCGATGAAAAAGCGAAAACATTTGTCCGATGGAGCATACAGACGGTCGGATTGTCCAAAGCAAACAGGTCCATCTGACATTTGTTGTCAAAAAGTCAGATCGTGTGTATGGACCTTTATACACAAGTGAACATTTATAATTATGTATAAGCAGGAAAAACTCAGATATATATCTTTTATGCATGTGTAGCACCCTCCTAATTAGTGCAGGCTGTTAGGAAAATTAACTATAGATACTCTGTAATTAGTGGAGCAGGGATTGAATAGTTTGCCCTACACAGTGTCTCACAGGCTGCTACTCTTTTATACCCTTCTAGAGGATTTTAGAATTATAGTGGCAGGAGGAGTGTGAGAGGCAGCCTGAATATTTATGGTGGTCCGACCAATCCCTGAGGAGGTGTGCCCAATAGGTGGTGGGAGAGCTCATAAATAGAACTAAGGCAGGGGTGAGGAGTTCCTGTGTCCAGTCCTGATGGAGTAGACCCCTATGCAGGTGCTTTGCCCCTGGAGCAGGATTGCTGGAGGTACCATTAAGAAGATATTGAGGTCACAGCTGGAGTTTATACTGGTGGGCCTGTTTGCTTAGCCTGGTCCCAGATTCGGTTTGGGTCTGGAGAAGCTAATTGGAGATCACCAAGAGGTATTTAGGGGAAAAAGTGCCCAACTGTCCTGTGGTAGTGTGGATCTGTGTCTCCCTTGCTGAAGAATGCCCGGTGGATATCGGAAGGGGATACACGATGGTGTTGGGTCCACTCCCCTCACTGCCTGGATGCCGAGTGAGGGAAAGATGGCCCCCGCTTGGCTCCATAGCATTGGAGGGCGGAAAAGGGCGTCAAACGTCACTTCCGCCCATTGCTCTTAAAGGGGAATGAATTTTTTATTTTATTTTTAAATGTCATTTAATTTATATTAAATTTTTTTATTGCATTTTAGTGTAAATATGAGATCTGAGGTCTTTTTGACCCCAGATTTCACATTAAGGAGGTCCTGTCATTCTTTTTTTTCTATTACAAGGGATGTTTACATACAAAAGTGACCCATTTTTTTTTTTAAAAGGACAGTGTATAAAAATAAAAGGTAAACTAAACAAGATTTATTTTTAAAGCGCCCCAAAAGCGAACGCATAATAAGTGTTCAAACCACACATGTGAGGTACCACCGCGACCATTAGAGCAATAATTCTAGCACTAGACCTCCTCTGTAACTGAACTGGTAACCTGTACACATTTTTAAACGTCGCCAATGGAGATTTTTAAGTGCCAAAGTTTGTCGCCATTCCATGAGTAGGAGCAAATTTGAAGCATGACATGTCGGGTATCAATTTACTCAGTGTAACATTATCTTTTACAATATAGAAAAAAATTAAGGCTAACTTTACTTTTATCTTATTTTTTAACAAAAAAAGTGTATTTCTTCCCAAAAATTGCGCTTGTATGACTGCTGTGCAAATACGATGTGACAGTATTGCAATGACCGCCATTTCATTCTCTAGGGTGTCTGAAAAATATATATATATATCTAATGTTTGGGGGTTCTAAGTAATTGTCTAGCAAAAAAAATCTAAGTTTAACTCGGGGCTGAGTGGTTAAAATATGAAAAAACAAAAAAAACTGTAAACCCTATTGGCTAAAATACCATTGCACATAATAATATAGGGGCAGATCCACAGAGCAAGTACGCCGGCGTATCTACTGATACGCTGGCGTACTTTCAAATTACCCGCTTCGTATCTTTAGTTTGAATCCTCAAACCAAGATACGACGGCATCTGGGTAAGATCCGACAGGCGTACGGCTTCGTACGCTATCGGATCTTAGATGCAATACTTTGAATTTTTTATTTTTTTTGCGTAAGTCGTCCGTGAATAGGGATGGACGTAACTCACGTCTAAGTTAAAAAAATGACGTCCTAGCGACGTCATTTAGCGCAATGCACGGCGGAAAATTTCGGGACGACGCATGCGCAGTTCATTCAGCGCGGGGACGCGCTTCATTTAGATGAAACCCACCCCCTAATCGCCGATTTGAATTCCGCCGCCAGAAATACACTATGCCGCCGTAACTTACGGCGCAAAATCGTTGAGGATTTGAACTAAAGCCAGGTAAGGTACGGCGGCGTAGCGCATCTCTGATACGCTGCGCGGATGTAATTCTATGTGGATCTGCCCCATAATATATTACCAACATTACATTTTAAGTAAAAAAAAAAAGCCTTTTTCCTCATTTTTTTTTTCAGCAGCTTAGTAGATGCCCCCTATTTATTCTTATGTAGTTCAGTGTTCATTTTGATGTCAAATTTCTATTTACATTTAGTCATAAACTTTTGACTAAAATACAATTTTAGTTTTTTAGTCATCTAAATTTCTTTTGTTTTAGTCGTATTTTAGTAGGCTAAAATAGTGTTAATTTAGTAGTCAAAAATATTTTTGGCAACAAAATTAACACTGTACATGTTACACAAGTTTGGAAATTCAACCTGCAATGTGTGAGGTCTGCTGTCATCTTTTTCAGGTATCCTGTATCCTCAATCCTCTCTCAACAGTTTATTCAGAAATAAAGTTATAAAAAGACTTAAGTGACCGGTGCCCAACTAGTTTTCATCACACACCAAGGATCCAATTCTGGGAGTCAAATATTAGCCAGCCTCACCATGTTGGGGGTCATTTCAAACCACCCTTAGGAGGAGTGCTACACACATATTAGAATGATCAGTAGACTCAAGACATACACATCTGACATTGCACAATAAACTCAACTTTCATGCAAGGTTCGCACCTATGGGTTATTTACACCTATTTTTTTTTAACACCTATGTGTTTTTGTGGGCTGTGTTTGTCCGGGTGTGGCAGCCCATTCAAATGAATGGGCAACCGTGCCTGCATTTCAGCAAAAAAAGGTGCATGCACCTTTTCAAAAAAGCAACCACATGAAAATTGCATGGTTCTTTTGACCACGTGGTTCCCTTACCGACATACACGTTGCGGGCTGAAATGCGTGGGGTGCCATTCAGAATGAATGGCAGCCCAGCGCGTTTCCTAAGATCAGTACAATTTTGCTGTGGGTGGTTGTGGGTGCTGGAACAGATGTCATTCCCGCAGCGGCGCAGCCACACACATAGACGTGAACCTAGCCTTACTGAATGAAAGGAGCTGTATGAATAGAGGAGGCAGACCTTTCACTCTGCCTATCTTCCATTTAAAGAGCACTTTTCATTGCAGGAATGTATAGCTGTCACAAACTACGGTGAACGAGAGTGAACCACAACTGCGGTTAGAGAAAGATTTCAATGCACCTCTCTATGCTATGTGAAATTTCAGTACTGGACCCCAGGCGTCACTCCAATCAGAGAAAAAGAGTTTGGGGGTTCACTACATCATCTCTCTCACATATAGGAATGTGTTGAGCTACTAAGGGTGGAGGTATTACAACATGCCTCTAACCCCTAGCGTTGAAAGATTACAATAAACGTGAATGAGCACAACTACATTAAGGATTTCAATGCACTACTCTATGTATAGTGATTATCAGTACCGGACCCCAGGCATCACTCTAATCAGAGAAATAAGAGTTTGGGGGTTCTCTACATCATATCACTCACATGCATTGAGCTACTAAGGAAGAGGGTATAATATACCTTCAACCCTCAGCCTAAAAAGTTTAAGCGGACATGTTCAATATTTTAGGCCACAGGCCCATATACTTTTACCAACAAATGTCAAGCACGTAGCATATGAGAATACTGTATGCACTTAGCATGTACTTGAGAAAGGCAACTATAGCTTAGATGGTTTCAGAGTGTATGTCCTTTTAAAATATTACACAGCTGTCAGCTGGAAGCACACTAAGTATCCCAAGCAGTACTGTAGTATAAAGTGGAAGCAATTTCAAATACAGTACTTACTGTAGTAAATGCAATATATGAACCGGGTAATTCTAAAGCAGTAAATGCAACGTAGTAATGGTACTTATCCGTTTGCAGAGGATGGGAGTACTTCAATGAGTAAGATAGTGTGGCAGCAATGGTTTACAGTCCTGAAGGAACTTCTGCTGCAAGATCTCTTAGGGTGTCCCCAGCAACAGGAATATGCTTGGCAGCGTGAAAGCAGATAATGGGTGACTCGAAGGTAGCATGGATCCGGGTCACGCTGCTGTGCAGTTGAGGGGATCTTGCCAGTAGAATGTCTGTAACGTGATCCGGCTACGGCCAACAATAATAGAACACTGTTTGAATGTGGACTGGATGCATTTATAGGCAGCAGACAGGTGCTTCCGCGTTCCACGCTGGAACACGGACGGCACGGACCCATGACGTCAATGCGCGGTCGCGTATGCGTTCCAGCATTTCATAAAACATATGAGAATATTCCTGATTATGACATTCCAAGAAGCCCAACGCGTTTTGACCTTTGAAAGTATCTAATGGGTTACTGACCACAAGGTGAGAACACGACATGGCAGGCAACCTCTAGTCTACCAAAAAGACATCGAATCAAAACCCACCATATAAGATCTGAAACAACATGAACAAAGAAGCTAGATACCAATTGAAGCTAAAAGCAAGACAGAATAATAGTTTAGCCTACAAAGCTTTAGAGCTTCAGCTTACCAGCATACAAGACTAACATTGAAACCATGATGCCTATGATACTTTCAAAGGTATGGACACTTTGTTCCATTTGTTTATTTTTTTTTACTTTTGTGAATACTTCCATGATTGTTTTACCGTTTTCTAACATTTGCCACCCAGCCCATCGTTTTGCCAGAAAGCTTTGCACCAGGGGTCAGCAACCTGTAGATCGCAATCTACCAGTAAATCGCAGACATGTGACTGGTAGAACACGGTCTGGGCTTGCTGAAATGCCATTCCAGAGCATAAAACAAAGTGTAATGAAGAGGGGCTATTTGTAAAGTTGGAGCTGTAGTAGGGAGCAAGAGCTGCATAAGCCGATGCCTCCTCTGTAGTGCTGGCTTCTGTGGAGTGGCCCCATTTACTTGAATGGGTCACGATTGGCAGGCAGTAGCATGCACCAAAAGCAAAAGGTGGCTTAACTCCTGCTGCAGTATGTATACACCTTTGGCTGCTGTCTCAGCAGCTACAGGGGGTAGGGATTGGCGTGGTAAAACCGCAACTCAACCACAGGATTTCATGTGTAAACAAGCCCTAAGAGTGCTGCTGTCAAATGCAACTAAAGGCTCATTCGCAAGTGCAACAAGCACGGCTGCTGCTCTAAAAAGCGCTCTGAGTATGTTTGACAGGTGGTGAGGAGGAGATATGATGCCTTCTCACCAAATTACAATAACAAGTTTAAAACTGGTATGACAAGGAGATCTTTGACTTCTCCCATGTTGTTCAGGTAGATCTCCACCTCTTTAAAGCAGAGTTCCACCCTGCTTTAAGTGATGGTGACCCCTGACATGCCACATTTGGCATGTCATTTTTTTGGGAGGAGGGGGAGGGGGGGCGGATACCCTCTTTTTCATATGTTGTATGACATTTTTCCTTTGATTTCTATCATCAATGTTTACATTAAAGGGGTTGTAAAGGTTTGTTTTTTATTTTCTAAATAGGTTCCTTTAAGCTAGCCGTTTGAATTTTCCTCCCTCTTATCCCGATTCTGTGGAACAGTGGTGTTACAGGGGTCATTTTAACATTTAATATTTTTATAATAAAATACTTGTCTTATGCTATAGAACATGTTACATTTTTTCTTGGTATCAAAAAGCCCTGGTGTTCTTTATTCCCCATTTCCCTTGTGGATTTTGTTTTGCACAAATTTTGAGGCCTACTTTTGATGTGTCTTAGCTACATCAGGGATGCATATATATATACAGATATAATAAAGGGGTGGGTGTAATGGCGCTTGCAAAATGACAATTCCTAATGATAAATAAATCTCCCCAAAACAAGGAAATAAATGACTGGGGTCAATCCGCCACTAGATGTAGGTCCAAATATGTTCCACTCTGCATGTATCCAAGAATACCACCCAACATAAAAAGATATGTGGAGGGTATTAAGAGTGGTCAATAATAAATACCTAGTATAACAGGTAAACAAATGTGCCCAGATAATGCACAATGTTAATATTTACACCATAAGATAGCCATAGAATATATCGATACAAAATGGCACCAATCAGTAATGATGGACACATCGAAGTGTTTAGACGAATGGTATTGAAGGACTTACAAGACTTAAAGATAAAGAAAATATCCGATCCAGGAGATATCAAGAATGGGATACGCAAACTAGAAGAAAGGAAGGATGTGGTTGTCAGACAAGCTGACAAGGGAGGGGCCATTGTCATCCAATCCAAAGTGGCCTACAAGAGGGAAATTGAGCGCCAATTAAATGACACCACTACATATCTAAAACTTCCAGGGAATCCTGTTGTACGATACAAGGAGGATCTAGCAAGTGTTGTCAAAAAAGGAACTAAGAAAGGATTACTAAACAAGAAGGAGGCGAAATACCTACAACCGGTGGGATGTAAAATTCCAGTCTTATATACGCTTCCCAAAATTCACAAATCAAGAGAAGATCCACCGGGAAGGCCAATCGTTAATGGCATAAACTCCGTAGGTGCGAGAATAGGAGAATATATAGACTGGTTTCTGCAACCCTTAGTGAAGAAAACTGAATCCTACCTCAGAGATACGAAACATCTAATCCAATTACTTGATACTATTTTACTTGATGGGAGTTCAATTTATATGGCCACAGCAGATGTATCATCGCTTTACACCATCATTAATCACAAAGAAGCAATCCAAGCCACAAATTGGGCTCTGAATGGTCTCAGTGACCTAAAAAACCCACAAAAAAGGTTTATATCGAATTGTTTGGAATATAGTCTAGACCACAATTACTTTTGGTATGGCAAGGAGTACTATAAACAAATTTGTGGGATAGCCATGGGAGCTAAATATGCTCCAAGTGTAGCAAATTTATACATGGCGGAATGGGAAGCAGATGTTTTATATAATAGAGAACCGCAACAGTTACTTTTATACAGACGTTTTATTGATGATATTTTAATTATTTGGTCGGGAGATAGGGAGAGTCTCATTGACTTCGGTTTTTATTTGAATTCTAATGACAAAAATATCAAATTAACCTGGGAGATTAGTGATGAAAAAATCAGCTTTCTGGATTTAGAAATTTCCAGAGAAGGAACAAAGTTGGTACCAAAAACACATTTTAAAACGGTGGACAGAAACAGCTACCTATCTTTGGATAGTTGCCATCACACTCTCTGGTTGGAAAACATCCCAAAGGGTCAGTTTCTGAGATTAAGGAGAAATTGCACAAAAACTGAAGTATTTCTGGAACAAGCTGACTTTATTGGCAAGAGTTTTATAGAAAAAGGCTACAAAGAAGACTTTATTGAGAAAAAAATTAAAGACGTGGTCGCCTTAGACAGAGATACGCTTATCCAGGACTCCTTAAGAAATAATGCCTTTGCTGGTAAAGTACCATTGATAATGGACTATAGTGTACAACACAAGCAGATAGAAGCGATTTGTAAAAAATACTGGCACATTGTGAAAGCTGATCGACATTTGTCATCAATTCTACCAGAAAAACCGATGTTCACGTATAGGAGAGCTCCCACTTTAAGGGACATAATTGCTAAAAATGTATTGGATCCTCCGGAGAAAAAAAGTTTCTAATTTTTTAATGAAAAAGGGTATTACCCATGTAAGAGATGCTACACATGTAAACACACGAAAGAGAGCAAAAAGAAAAAAGAAAATTTTAAATCTAGTGTCACAGGCAAGGAATATAAAATCAAAGAGTTCATTTCCTGTGATACGGAAGGGGTGGTTTACCTTCTTGAATGTCCATGCAAAATCCAGTATGTTGGTAGAACAAAAAGGAATCTCTGGAAAAGATTACGTGAGCATACACAAAACATAAAAAATGGGTATCCAAAGCATAGTCTGTCCCGCCATTATGAGCGTTACCACAATAAAGACCCCTCCTCATTAATGGTATGGGGCATTGAGAAATATAAACCACACTGGAGAGGAGATAACAAAGTGCAAAAAATTAGCCAAGCAGAATCCCGCTGGATACACGAACTGTGCACTTTAACGCCACATGGACATAATGTGGAGTTTGATCTTAATTGTTTTATATCCAATTTTTAATCGTTTATTTCACTCTCCCTTTTATCTATTGGTATTTATTAATTTTAGTGATTATATTGAGTATATGATATTTATCTCAATATTTTTATCATCTTTTTTATGCGGTTTTTTACCCTTATTTTAGATTGGCCATATAGCCATTTATGGTCTCCTTCCAGCCTTTATGGTCGCCATCATTATGGGTAGTTTAATTTTCGTATCCTCATTATTTACTCCTATGATCTCTGGTCATATTGAATATTTGATATCCTCCCTCCTTATTTGGGATATCTATGGTTTTATCTTGGTTCTAGATTGTTTATAGCTCTGCTGCAGTGTCTATGCAGTAGTTCGTCTGGATCTGCTGTTATAGCATTCCCTCTTTATTGATATCTCTTCTCCCTTAGAAAGGTTATTTACAGCTTATCAGCAGGGGGTAGTATTTTACCTGTTATTTCTGGCTTTATCCACACTACATATTTTCAACCACTAGAGGGAGCACTCCGTGTGCGAACCTTAGATTAATATATATGTTTGTACATTAGTTGTCTGTAATTATTATGGTTTTTAGTATGTATCAGGAGCGTTATTGGAATTATAGAATTATGCCGCTGATTATGCACATCATGCTGCCGGTACGGCACTATTTAAGTCACCTCCGTACCAGCCGCTCTTCATCCTATGAGTAAGTGACGTAGGGCTGTCACGATACGCGATACGCGTGAGGACGTGGAGAGCTGCTGGTGACGTCATCCGCTCGCGGCCGCAGAGCGGAGACACACGATTACACACGCCGACTTGTCTGAAACGTTATGTGAGTGTTTACTTGTTATCTTAATAAATGTTAAATGTTTTTACACTATGGAGGCTTCCCTTCCCTAAACCCGCATGCACGTTTAACATTAAGCACCGAAGTTTGGGAGTTACTGGACATTTTTCTGGAGCACACATTTTTTGGAGCACACATTTTTTTCACTGATTAATTATTTCTTTGGACTATTTTTTTCATTACTCATCGCACTTGAATTTTGCTGATCCCATGGTGGATCATTTGGCACATTACTAATAATATTATTGTTCACTCTAATATTCTGATTGTTTAGGATCACTTGTGCATGTTATTATTATTTTTTACAAACATTGATTCATTTTTGCATTTTTTGGGACATTCTCTTCATCAGTATTTTCACAGAAGCACTGCACTATGCACTTTTAATGGATGATGCCATTTTTGGATTATCACTGATTTGAGCTTATTATCACGTGCCATTTTGTACCAATATATTCTATGGCTATCTTATGGTGTAAATATTAACATTGTGCATTATCTGGGCACATTTGTTTACCTGTTATACTAGGTATTTATTATTGACCACTCTTAATACCCTCCACATATCTTTTTATGTTGGGTGGTATTCTTGGATACATGCAGAGTGGAACATATTTGGACCTACATCTAGTGGCGGATTGACCCCAGTCATTTATTTCCTTGTTTTGGGGAGATTTATTTATCATTAGGAATTGTCATTTTGCAAGCGCCATTACACCCACCCCTTTATTATATCTGTATACAGTGCGTGAGCACTACTAGTCGTGGCTGCTGCTTAGTAGTTTTTAGAATTTTTATTGTATTTATATTTTATCTTTAGTTTGCCCGTGGTTAGGTTGATTTGCGCATTAGTTCCCCCCTTTCTTCATATATATATACATTCTTCCTACACTCTTCCCTAACTCTCACACCTTCCTATTGGACCTGTAGCCACCCTGGCATGATTATGTCAGATTTTTGAATCTCAAAGTGGCACATTGTTTTGCATAGACATTTGGCGTCTTATATTGTAATTCTGTAATTCTTAGGTTTAAACCTGTAATTCTTAGGAATAACTCACTTAAATCTGTCAAACAAGTGCCTAGTAGACATCCCGGGTATGATAACATTTGAAACACAAAATCATAAATTATAATATTATAAATAACTATAAAAAAATTATAATATAATAATAATAATAAAATGAACTTCCCCACGATTCACTATCGCTTAATTCTGCAAGTTATTCTAATTTATTATCGCTGTTTTCTAGCTGGTCTAAAACCACTTTTGACTTAAAGGGACACTTTTTGGTTGCTATGGACAATCTCAAGCTTCCAGGCATAAAGAACAGTATATATAATATAAAATTGCAGGCAGGGCACTGGACAAACCACTAGGGACAAAAGGGAGGTGAAATGATTTTTATACAGTAATGTAATCTTACAGATTACAGTGTACTGTATATGTTATGTTTTTTGTACTTTTTGAATTTGTCTCTGGGCTCTGCCCCCATGGGTGGCGCCTCTTGCAGGGAGTAGAGCCTGGAACACAGAGCATCAGGCAGAGGATCCGGCGGAGGACATAGCGGGGGGGGGGCATTGCAGGATTCTGGTGACAAGGTAAGTAACCTGGACCAGGATTCTGCAATGCAATCCCGAGTGTGGCTTGGGGTAACTAATAATCGTACTGAAAATTAACCCCGAACCAGACTCAGGATTACCGCCAGGGAGATTAATATGATAGGCTGATTCACTTGCTAGCAAAAAGGTTTTGGAGGTGGAGGCGGAAAAAATGGAGATTTACTTTAACTTGCTCAATCAATTATTTAGCCTATAGCAAGTAAATATTATGTAAAAACACGGGGGTTTACTAATTATAAGTAAAAAGGATATTTACTTTACAAAGGAATTTGCTCCAGAGTTTAGTGAATGAGGTATAGCTTTGCTGATTTTCAACATCCAATCATGTGCAAGAAAAAATATTGTTATATTTCCTTGCAAAGTAAACAGCCTATTTGCCTTTAGTAAATCAGCCCCAAAGGTTCCATGTTCCAAATAGGCAGCCTCAAATAACTCCCCTTGGTGGGGACATCTTCACTGCAGAGTCATCAGTAATGTACCAAATCAATCATGAAGTGCTAAACTATTTTCACAAGGCTGCCTCTATTCTAGACTCAGTAGACAATTGTATCAGAGGCTGTGCTTGCTAATATATCATTCTACACAGACTGCAAACAATGGGAACTTTACTAGCGTGAAGAAAATATTTAATGGAATTACTGATATATGTTTTCCTGCTAAGCTGAGATAAAAAGTCATAACCAGCCTTCTGAGACTCATAATTGCGACACATCTAAGCCCCAATCATTTCACTCCTTGATCAAATCTGCCCGATTACTGAAATATTTTGGTGAAGTTGTACCCATTGTACCACATGTTCTGCCAAAATCAGAACATGTGGGTGGTATGTAGAAAGTACCTGCTGACAGATCACTATAATCAGAAGACAACGGGTTATCATTGTTTACAGCCTCCATACAGTTGTACCACCCAAATAAAGTGGTAAAAAAATAACTAAATGTTGCTTACCTTAATGCATTCATTGTATTAACCACTTTAAAACTCTTTATTATTTATCAACAAAATGTCATTTAAAATGATCGTGTGTGGGCTTCAGAGCATTTTTCGGGTTCTGAAAAACTGCCAAATTTTCTTTCGAACATGCTCTATTTTTTCACAACGTTTTAAACAATGTCGTTTTTCGGGTTGTAAAAAATGATTGTTTGTGGGCTAAAATGACGTTAAAAACCCGCGCTGGCTCAGAAGAAAGTTATGAGACGGGATCGCTCATTCTGGTAAAACTACAGTTCGTAATCGTAATGGAGTAAGCACATTCATCACGCTATAACAGACAAAAAAACGCAAACCGTCTTTTACTAACACAAAATCAGCTAAAGCAGCCCCAAGGGTGGCGTCATCCGAATGGAACTTCCCCTTTATAGTATAGTGTCGTACGTGTTGTACGTCACCGCACTTTGCTAGAGCATTTTTTTTTAACGATCGTGTGTAGGCAAGGCCGTTTTAATGATGAAGTTGAAAAAAACGACGTTTTCTCTAGAGCCTGAAAAACGTTGTTTTTTACAACCAGAAAAATGATTGTGTGTACGCGGCATAACAACAGAACAGAACTAGAAGGGAAATCTTCAAATTCCTTTGATTTGGAGACATTTCCTCTCACTTCCTGTTGCTTCTATAAAACTGGAGGTGAAGGGGAATAACCCCAAAGAGACACAGGTGACAAACAATGAAAGTGGTCAACCATTCCCCACTCTATCCAAAAAAAAAAGTTTGGACTTTAGATATTTAGATACAAAATAAAAAAGTTTAAAGTTCCACCTTAAATTTTACCCAGTTCTCAATTCAGAACTAGGTAAGAAATATACAGAAACAAAACATTCCCTCACACATTACATTCTGTGTGTGCATCTTATGAAATAATCATAACAATAAAAGTTAGGAATATGTTATTTTTGTTTTGTTGTAGTTAAATTACACAAAGCAGACACAATAAAAGTCGAACTTTTAAGGAATAAGAAGCACAATAAAAATCTAATATTCCACTCGTATATTTTATGCAGTCGGGAAAATATATTGTTCTAGCGCGAGTCAGGGGAAAATACATTAAGTGCCAGATCTCTCACAAAACTAAAATATGATATGTCACCTGCAGATAAAATATGTATGTTTTCCTCCAGCCTGTCTGAACTCAAATTCTATAATTTCATCTAATCAAGTATATTTTATTTTTATTTCTTGGATTAACTGACCTGAAAGTTTCACTTTGATACAGATTAAGATATGCATCAATAAAACTATTTATGTGACACGTTCAAAAATTATTAAATATTTATACACCGTGCCACAAGGAATATTATATAGATTTGTCACACTGGAAAGAGATGTGCACTGTACAGGGACAACATTACAGTTTAATATGCAGGTAAAAGTAATAATAATAATTTAAGGATACATTTTAATCTAAGCAATCCTGATAATACTCCAAAATTTATCTGCAATACTTCAGCTATATAAACAGACAAAATGATCTCTGCTCCTCTACTTGTTACAAGATATTTATTTAAAGTTAAACTCCAAGAAAACAGCTCAATACACAGTTTGAAGCTGTTTTTACTTTCCAAATAATTTATGTTCCTGTCCTGGCAGACTTCACAGCCAGGTAGGTGACTGGACTTTTCCCTGCTGTTGCAATCAGTAATAAAACTTGGTAATTTCTTACCCCTAGTCTTTATTTAGACAGTAAAAAAGAAGCAGCAATCTGATAAGTGCATTACTAACTTCTTCCCTTCTATAATCATGTTCCTTATCAGTCTGATTTAATTAACTGATATCAAGTCAAACTCAAGCCCTTAAAGACACAAATACTGTAGCTGCTGACTTTTAATATTAGGACACTTACCTGTCCAGGGTTCCCGCGATGTTGGCACCCCAACCGATTTTTGGATTGGCTGATATCGCCATTTGTAGTAAGGGAACTTGGCAGTTAAGCTTTTCGGCTTCACAGCCGGTTCCCTAATGTGCATGTGCGAATAGTGCTTTCTAATTGGCCCAGGGGAAGGAAGGAGGTGGTGGGCCGAACTTCCAAGGGACGGCGAGGTGGCGCTGTCTCCCAGAAGTGGGGATAGGTACCTGTCAAAAACGGGTACCTGTTCCCGCCTCCCTGTTGTTATATGTTGTCCGATTTATGTAGGATATTATATTATTATATATGTGTATACATACACACACATACAGTACCGTATTGAGATATTGACCAGGCCAGAATTTTACCAAGCTAACTCAATTTTAACATATCAAAAATGCAGCTGATGACCCTTTGCTATGTTACTTTTATGCAAGTCTACCTAGGTATGTGAGGAATGGCCTGTTAATCTAACTGATCATTTCAAAGGGTACACTGTTTACATACTTAAGGATGATAAAGAGCCATAGAAGAAGCAAATTTTTTTTTCTCAGAAAATAGGTGCAGGAACTTAGCCATGACCCCGTTCAGATTTCACAAACAGTAGAAGGGTCTTAAAGGGGCATTAAATACCAGGATTGCATTACATACAGAGTGCAGAGTTCAGGTGGTTACACACAGGGTGCAGAGCTGTCACTTGTAAACACAGAAACCAGACTTCTGTGTTTACAAGTGATTGTGATGAGCAGGCACCAAAGGGTCTGAGCCAGAGGTGGTGGAACTGAGTTCCCCCAAGTTCCCCCTGAAAAAAATCCCTGAGAAGAAGTATTGTTTGATGGTAATTAGACTTGAGGGGGTATTCTTGGAATTGGTGGCGTGTTTAACTTGTAAACACTAATGTGAGGCTATTGCCAGTAATTACAAGTAGAGTCTTTTCACCTTGACTAACAATATGATCAAAACGTTTTTTTGGATTGACCTAGCAGAAAACCCACCCAGTATCAGACTAATATTTCAGGGGGATGTTTCAAGCTGGCAGTCAATAATTCATTCTTTCTTTCTCCATCAAGAGATGAGGGCACAGGTCTAGATATAGTCTAGGACAAATGGGACACTGAAGGCTACTGTTCGTTGTCATATTTACTCTGTTGGATGTTGCAAGTATCGTGTGAACTTAGGACCAGATTCACAAAAGGGATACGCAGGCGTATATGCTGATACGCCGTCGTATCCCTGTTTCTATCTATGCGGCTGATTCATAGAATCAGTTACGCATAGATATCCCTAAGATCCGACATGTGTAATTGTTTTACACTGTCGGATCTTAGGATGCAGTACCGCGGCCGCCGCTGGGGGCATTTCTCGTCGTAATCCAGCGTCGGGTATGCAAATTAGCACTTACGGAGATCCACAAAGCTTTTTCCCTTCGTTAAGTCGCCGTAAGTGTTAGTTTGCCGTCGCAAAGATAGGGTACCTTTTACAAAGTGTAAAGTTAGTACACCATGTAAAAGTGTACCCGTCTTTCCCGCGTCGCTGTCAAATTTTTTTTTTTTTTTTTTTTCCCGACGCAACTTTTTTTTACTCGTCGCGATTCACAAAACCTTGGCGCGTCGTAACTTTGCGCAAAGCACGTCGGGAAAATAGCGTCGGGAGCATGCGCAGTACGTCCGGTGCGGGAGCGTGCCTAATTTAAATGGGACTCGCCCCATTTGAATTGGCCCGCCTTGCGCCGGACTGATTTAGGATACACCGCCGCAAATTTACAGGTAAGTGCTTTGTGGATCGGGCACTAACTTGTGTAATTTGCGGCGGTGTAACTTAAATCAGAAAAGTTACGTTGCGCCCGCTGGCTGTGAATCTGGCCCTTAGTTCTTTTGTGTTGGGAGTCAATAAACACATTCTCTGGAAGAACCGATTCCTGCGGGAAATTACTCACACTATAACAAAAATTACTTAATAATAATCATCCCACTACTACATCACTGCACTCCCCCCTGAAAGCTGCCAAATGTGGCCCAGGAGGAGAGAGGCGTCAGTTAAGTGGAGGTTCCACTTTTGGGTGAAACTCTGCTTTAAGTAGCCAAAGATGGATCAAAACTTGGATGGTTCAGCAGGGACTGAAAGAAATTCAATACATCTACAGCTGTTCCCACTTGACAGAAGTTGATCTCACAATCCTCCTATGACGAACGGTAATGTTTGAACTGTTTTGTTTAATTTAGCGACTGCAGCCAATCAGCTGCAGCACTGATCAGCATATTCTGACCGCAGAGGAGTCCCTGCGGTCAGAATACAATGTGGATGGGGGAATCTGTTCTTTTTTTTGATGGAAAAAAATGACCCATCTATGACAGCCTTACACTAGTTGCTGGAATCGATATATGTTCCACCCTAAGTAACATATGCAATGCACTGTGACCGATGTCATGGCTTCCATTTCCCCCCCTTGTCTTCCCTCAGGGTTTGCGGACTCCGGCTGTGTGAGTGGCCAGAGCAGCGATGACATCACGATATGGTGGACCTTCAAAGCGCATGCATTGGTGACATCACCGGCTGAATCCACTGAATATCGCCTAAATGGTGCCTGTTTAAGAGAAATTCATTGTACTTACAGTTAAGCTTTATTATAGGCTTACCTGTGTGTAAAAATCACAAGTGGACTTTACTACCACTTTAATGACAGCTGGAATAGTACACGCAGACCAGAAAGAAGCAAACATAGTACTAAAATTAAAAAAAAGGATAAGATACAGTATACGCCTGGAAACTACAGACTAATCAGCCTAACATCAATAGTATTTAAACTATTGGAAAGAAATATTAAGGACCATATCCAAGAATTTGCTGATGAAAGTAGAATCATTAATAGTAACCTAACCAACATTTGGCATTGATTATATTATATGTACCTGGATATAAAACTGGTTACAGGAGTGCATCCAGAGGATGGTGATTTAATAGAATATTTTCAAACCGTCTAGAGTTCTAAAATGGAATACCCAAGGACTCTGTCCTGGGACTAACCCTGTTTAACTTGTTCATAAATGATGTAAAGGTTGGAATAAAGAATTCAATCTCAGTGTTTGCTGATGACACAATGTTAAGAGGGGCAACAACCTCACAACATAATATAGAACATTTACTTGAATACCTAGGTAAAAGAGAGGGGTGGGCAGCTATAGGGCAGATGAAGTTCAATGTACGAAACTGTAAAATAATGCATTTGGCAAGAACCAATAGGGGAATCAAGGATAAAAAGATCTGGAGGTCCTAGTAGAGCACATACTCAACAATAGCCTGTAAAGCCAAACTGCAGAAAACAGGGACAACAGACTGTTAGCATGCATTAAGAAGGGTATTTTCTCAGGAGATACAACTATAATTCTACTACTTGGTAAATCTCTGGTTAGGCCACATCTTATGTAAATTAGAGAGCATCCTCTGTTAAAAAAAAATTAGAGAGCATCCAGGGAAAGGCAAAAAAGCAAGTAAGGCGACTGGTGCACCTCAGTTGTGACTGAGGAACGACTACAAATAATAAACCTTTTCTCCCTGGAGAAGAGATGCTTAAAGTGGTTGTAAAGTCTATTTTGTTCTATTAAAATAACAAACATGTTATACTTAACAACTGTATGCAGTGGTTTTGCACTGGGCAGCCCAGTTCCTCCTCTGCTCGAGTCCCTGGCTAGAGCTCCTGGCACCTCCCTCCTGTTGAGTACCCCCACAGCAAGCAGCTTGCTATGGGGGCACCCAAGCCAAGCTGCAGCTCTGTGTACCCATTCAGACATGGAGCCGCGGTTCGACCCAGCCCCCTCTCTCTCCTGATTAGCCAATTGAGTTTTATTGACAGCAGTGGGAGCCAATGGTGCCGCTGCTGTGTCACAGCCAATCAGGAGGGAGAGTCCCAGACAGCTGAGGCACTCATGGACATCGCTGGATAGAGATGGGGCTCAGGTAAGTATTGGGGGGCCTGTGGAAGGCTGCTGCACACAGAAGGGTTTTTATCCTATTGCATCTGCCTTTACAACCACTTTAAGAATGGATATGATTTAAAATCTTCAAATGGTAACTGTATCATTGGGAGAAAACTTTTTAATCTTATGACTCTAAAGAAGACACACAGCCGCACAATAAAATTGGAAGTGGTTCAATTATAAACTGTGTAAGGAGTTCTTTATGGTTCTGCTGCGTATACACGATCATAAATTCCGACAAGAAAAGCGTAGATTTTTTTCCTTCGGAATTTTGGCTCAAACTTGTGTTGCATACACACGGTCACACCAAATTCCGACCATCAAGAAGCCAAGAAAAATGAAGTTTAATGCTTCCGAGCATGCGTCGACTTGATTCGGAGCATGCGTATGATTTTTCTCCATCGGAACTGCATACAGACGATCGGAATTTCCGACAAGAACTTTTCCCGTCGGAAAATTTGAGAACCAGCTCTCAAATTTTTCTTTGCAGAAACTCCGACAGAATTTCCGACAAAAAGCTCACATCGGCTTTTCTTGTCGGAATTTCCGATCGTGTGTACGCAGCATTAGACAGTTTAAGATGTGGAACTCCCATCCACAGTTGGTGGTGTCAGATGGTAGCTTAGTTAAATATTTTTTTTACTTTTAGATGCGTTTGTTAGCTAATGCAATGTACAAGAATATGGAAAATGGTAGTGACATAAACACACACACACACACACACACACACACACACACACACACACACACTCAAGTTGAACTGGATGGACAAATGTCTTTATTCAACCTTACCACCTATGCAACTACCTAACTATATGTAAATCAGTAGTACAGAAACTAACACCCTTGCCTGGAACAATAGCCAATTTACAATATATGTTACTACACAAAAAGATTTAGGGATGGATTGTTAGAATAAAAAGTGAAAAGAATAGACGGGTGAATAAACGGACCAATGGACAGAAGGAAGATTAGATGGACAGAAAGACGGGTGGATGGATGGGCTAATTATAGATAGATAGAATGATTTATAGAGTGATGGATAGAAAGACAGAAAAAAAAAGAATGGACAGATGGTCTTATCATAGATAGATAGATACATAGATACATAGAATGATTTATGGATGGATAGAAACGCAGAAGAATGAGTGGATAGATAGATGAATCAACCTTTTAGATTAGATAAGTAGATTTTACTCTTTAAGAGTTCAGCGTCAGCTCAGATGTGTGTGTGCATACTAACATTTTTATACAAAACAGCCAACAATGTACTGTACATAGGTTTACAGTTAATTGATTTGCAGCAGTTGGTGTTATACTATATTATTTTCTCTTTGACGCCCCAAATAATAGCATTTATTATGAAGTAAATTTTTTGACTTTGTTGATTTGTATTTATTAGGGAGACTAAATTCATGTCTGCACTTTTTTTTTGCATGTATTATAGAAAGTAAATATCTGCCTGTGTTGTTTTACATTTATTACTGAGATGAAAGTTTCTGTGCACGTTGACTTGGGTAAAACAAATGCTTAAAGTTTTGAAGTAATAATTAGGACAAAAATAAGTACATTTCAAATTAAGCCGTTCCAGATTTCCAAATGAATGAAAACTTGGTCAATTTCCTGTCTGCTACACCTGAGACCCATCAAACAATGGAAAACAATTTGTTCAAAGCTGAAACTGTCATTCCCGATTACTGCCAATACCCATGAAGGGCCGATTCATTTCCAGCCTCCTCTGCTGCAGAAAAACAAAGTTCCTATTTTATATGACAGTTGTGGACATTGGAATAATACACAATATAACACAATCAATAGAGTGTAAAATATCTAAGCGTCAAAGACAGATGTTCAGAAATGATCATCAGGCTTCTACATGGAATTATGATTACGACATAGAGGGAGAGATTAAAAAATCAGCTAGTTGGGGAAATATAATGAGGTTAACTATTTCTTGGCTGCCTGCAGTACAGATTTGTCATAAAGAAACACTTGAGTCTCTGAACTTACAGATAAAACACGGGTTATGCTGCATTTGGGGGCTAAAAATATGCATGCATCATACATACTAGGGGGAGTACAACTGGGGGAATCAATGGTGGAGAAGGATCTGGGTGTTCTGGTATATCATTAGCTTAATTAAGCCCTGTACACACATGATCGGCCCATCCGATGAGAACGGTCTGATGGACCGTTTTCATTGGTTAACCGAGGAAGCTGACTGATGGTCAGTAGTGTCTACACACCATCGGTTTAAAAAACGATCGTGTCAGAACGCGGTGATGTAAAACACAACGTCGTGCTGAAAAAAACGAAGTTCAATGCTTCCAAGCATACGCCGACTTGATTCTGAGCATGTGTGGATTTTTAACATCGGTTAAACTTAAAACAAGTTGGATTTTTTTTAACCAATGGATAAATAACCGATGGCGCCCACACACGATCGGTTTGGACCAATGAAAACTGTTCATTAGACCGTTCTCAACGGTTTAACCGATCGTGTGTACATGGCCTAACAGTATGCAATGCCAAGCTGCGGTTTCCTAAGTAAGCAAAATCCTTTCTTGTATTAAAAGATGTATGGACTGCAGAGAAAGAGATATAATTTTGCCCCTATACAAATCATTAGTAAGACCTCATCTGGAATACGCAGTTCGGTTTTGAATGCATATGTATGATCAGCATATTATGCATGCATATTATGGTAGACTTACCTTTCAAAGTGCTCTACTCCAGTGATGCATTGGCAGGGCTGGCGCAACCATTTGGTGAACTAGGCAGCTGCCTAGAGTGCAGCCACGGCCCCTGGTGTTCCTACTCTCCTCCAGCTTCTGGGGCAGGTAGGATGGTGGACGTTGGGGAGTCTCTTGGGGGCACCTGGTCTTCCTACCCTTCCTCCGACATCTAATTCCGTCTCCACTGAGAAGAGGAATCCCTAAACACAGAGAATGGCGGGAGATCTCTGTGGAGGGGGCAAGAGATCTCTGTGGAGGGGGCAGGGCGGGGGAGGTATCAAAAGAGGAGAGATAAATAATGAGGCCAGACACCAATTAACTGTACTCTGCTATGTACATGCCCACCTCTCCTCCCACAGCACAACTACTCCCAACCCTCTGCACACAGCTCCTCCCATTCTCTCTTATTATCCAGACTACAAACCCCGATAATTATCACATCCTTCTACAGGTTGCAAAAACTGGAAGGGGTGGGGTAGAACATAAGAGGTGGGAAGAGTTGAGAGAGAGCTGGACTCAAAATCACATGACTAAAGATGTGGGAGGAGTGATGCATCAGGGGGAGAACTTGGCTCTCCATTGTTAAATAATTAGGTTTGTGTGATGGCAGGAAAAGGGGCAGAGAACCAACTGTTCAATCATAGACTTGGGCTCATCAACTAATCGAGCTGTGCTGGGGGGAGGAGATATTGGCATGTCCAAAGCAGAGTGCAGATAATCAGTGTCTGGCCTCTTCATCTCTCCTCTTTGGATACCCCCTGCCCCCGCCCCCCCCGCCCCTGCCCCAGAGATCTCCCACCATCCTCTGTGTTTAGGGATTCCTCTTCTCAGTGGAGACGGAATTAGATGTTGGAGGAAGGGGAGGAGACCATAAGCGCCCCGGAGACTCCCCAGCTTTCACCATCCTACCTGCCCCCAGAAGCCAGTGGAGAGTAGGAACACCAGGGGTCATGGCTGCACCCTAGGCAGCTACCTAGTTCACCTAACGGTAGCGCCGGCACTGCCAATGCATCACTGGAGTAGAGTACTTTGAAATGTAAGTCTGCCATAATATGCATGCATAATATGCTGATCATATGTATGCATTATGACCCAGATCACTTTTAAAGAATAGCCCTGGACCTGTTAAATAAGCTTGTTTTAAACTCTTTAAGCTCTGGGCATACTAGACATGTCCAATGAGCTAAAGAGGTAATAACAGCACAGGATATAGAAGATGGATTGGAGTGGGGGCAATCTGTTTATTGGAAGGCCATAGAAAACAGTTCTACAATAGTCAAGCTAGATACGAAGAAGCATGCATTTTTTCCAAAATTTCTTCAACGATGGATTGAGTAATTAAATATTTTATCCTTGTGGAAAAAATAAAGGTTGTAAAGCAGGCATGTCCAAAGTCCGGCCCACGGGCCAATTCCGGCCCTCGTTCCGGTTCAATATGGCCCCCCTGGTCATTTGGATATATATCTTTTGTGGTCCCCAGGGCCACAAAACATATACTGTATTTATCGGCGCTGCCTCAGATGGGACAGGGAGGGGACAGAAAGAGTGCCATCAGATTACATACAGGGGAATCTTCTGTTTACTCGGCAGCGTATGTAATAGGAAGTCCCGTCTCCTGGGCTGCCATTGGAAGACTGCTCTGTCTATCATAGGAGATACAAAAACATACTTGGGGGGCACACCCTAAAAATTCGATACATCTAAGATGGTGCTGCTATAAGACCAAAGACAGTACAGAACAGATTATAGCGCACACAGACGGGACTTTGTATTAAAGAGGCCGCCGCGTAAACAAATTCTCCTGTATGTAATCTGTTGGCGCTCGTCCCACCCCCTCCCTGTCCCCTTGAAGGCTGCAGATGGGCATCGATCAGGCTGCACTGATGACAATGGTGAGGCTGCGTTCATGACCATGGCAAGGCTGCAGATGGGCACTGATTAGGCTGCATTGATGGGCTCTGATCCTTATTTTGCTTCACAGTTCTTTATTTAAAATTATTTTTTTTCCCTGAAACTTCCCTCTTCAAGTGAAGGTGTGTGTTATACGCTGATAAAAATGGTATATCCAAATAACACGCCCAAGCTCATCCTTAGTCCTGAGCGGCACTCAGGGATTCGTTGGGGGCCACAAAAGATATATATATATATATATCCAAATAATACGCCCAAGCTCATCTCTTCACCACACACAGCCACAAAGACAAGAGAATTCTTGTTGGGCATTGGCAGTGTATTAGTACTCAGACGAACACACTTAAGCCTCGTACACACGATCAGTCCATCCGATGAGAATGGTCTGAAGGACCGTTGTCATAGGTTAACCGATGAAGCTGACTGATGGTTCGTCACGCCTACACACCATCGGTTAAATAATCGATTGTTTTAGAATGCGGTGACATAAAACACAACGACGTGCTGAAAAAAACGAAGTTCAATGCTTCCATGCATGCGTCGACTTGATTCTGAGCATGCGTGGATTTTTAACCGATAGTCGTGCCTACTAACGATCGATTTTGACCTATCGGTTAGGAATCCATAGGTTAATTTTAAAGCAAGTTGGCGCTTTTTTTTAACCTATGGTTAAATAACCTATGGGGCCCACACACGATCGGTTTTGACCGATGAACACGGTCCATCAGACCGTTGTCCTCTGGTAAACCTATCGTGTGTACGAGGCCTAAGACTGACTTTTAATGGTTCAAAGAATGTCAGGCAAAATGGTCGGCCCTCACGCATGTTCACTTCATGAAATCTGGCCCTCTTTGAAAAAAGTTTGGATACCCCTGTTGTAAAGTGTTCAATAAAGACATAAGAATATGTTGAAGGTCCCTGGCCAGCAAAAGATCTGAATAAGTCTTACCAGCTATCAAATAATTCTACCCAGCCGGTTGGTCAGGTGTGTTCCATTAATACACTCAAGTATTTTCTTGTTAAATTTTCATGTTTGACCAGAGGATGACTTTAATATTGAACTGTCTTTTCCTAGGATCTCTGCATTTAATTTTTAACACAAGGAGTTTCATTTAAATACATCATTTTAAAAATAAATTATAATATAATTGATTTTTGTCTTGCTTAGAAGCTAATATTGTGAACTCCATTAGCTTATACAATCCTGTTAACCTTAAAGAATCTTTTATGCGACAGTTACATGTTACATGACATTGCTGTTAAAAGAAAGTAACATAGCTGTCACTTGGTCACTGATTACATGTAAATAGAAGTTGAAAGAACAATTTCATCTTGCCAGTCACTGGGGTAATTGCCATCATAAATATCATATTAATATAATTATATTCAGGGTCTCTATTCACACACTCTGCATATTGACGTGAAATATGTCAATTCAGTTAACACTGTGTACGTAGGTCATAAAGTATACAGTAGCTAACACACTAATCATTTTTATGTGTGCTAGAGAAGATGTGATATTATCCATAAAGTATGAAAATTAATCTTTTTATTTTTTTATAAGTATCTATAGTATATTTTCTGCTTTGTTAGGTATACAAAGAGTATGATCAGTTTAAAGTTGAACTCCAGGACCAGCAGATATAAAGGACACAAATTAATGCAGCTCTGTAATCAATATTACATAATGAAGTGTGTTTTTAAATGCAGGCAGTTTGAGTACAACGGAGCTCACACTAGGAGGAGAGAAGCAGCACAAGAAGCCAATCAGTTATGCTGCAGTGTCCCTTTGCTGATAAGGAACACACTGACAGGAGAAGTTAGCAGAGTGACGAAGAGATGAACTTAGAGGGGCAGATTCTCGTAGATCGGCGTAAATGTCGGCGGGCGTAACGTATCTCATTTACGTTACGCTGCCAAAAGTTTTACAGGCAAGTGCTTTATTCACAAAGCACTTGCGTGTAAAGTTGCGGCGGCGTAGCGTAAATCACCCGGCGCAAGCCCGCCTAATTCAAATTAGGCGGGTAGGGGGCGTGTAGTATTTAAATTAAGCGCGTTCCCGCGCCAAACGTACTGCGCATGCGCCGTCCGAAAAATATCCCAGGGTGCATTGCTCCAAATGACGTCGCAAAGAAGTCATTGGCATCCAGCCCCATTCACGGACGACTTACGCGAACAACGTAAATTTATAAATTTAGACGCGGGAACGACGGCCATACTTAACATTGGTTGCCCCTCATATAGCAGGGGCAACTTTACGCCGGAAAAACCTAACGTAAAAGTCGTAAATTCACTGCGTCGGCTGCGCGTACGTTCGGGAATTCACATATCTAGCTAATTGGCATACTCGACGGGGAAAACGACTGAGGCGACACCTAGTGGACAAAAAAAAATGCATTTAAGATCCGACGGCGTAAGAGCCTTACACCTGTCGGATCTAATGGATATCTATGCGTAACTGATTCTAAGAATCAGTTGCATAGATACGACGACCCAGATTAGGACTTACGACGGCGTACATGGCGTTGCGCCATCGTAAGCCCTTTAAGAATCTGGGCCAAAGAGATGAACTCATTGGTGTCCAGCCTGACCTGTAATGCCGCGTACACATGGTCGAAATTTCCGATGGAAAAAGTCAGACGGAATTTGTTCATCGGATATTCCAACCATGTGTATGCCCCATCTGACTTTTTCCGTCGGAAATTCCGACGAACATGTTTTCTTTTTTTCAGACGGAAAAAAATTCTATCGTTCATCTGTATGGAATTCTGACGGAGAAAAAAACATGCATGCTCAGAAACAATTTGATGCATGATCGGAAGCATTGAACTTCATTTTTCTAGGCTTGTCGTAGTGTCGTAGTGTTGTACGTCACCACGTTTTTGACGGTCGGAATTTGGTGTGTATGCAAATGTGTGTACCGAAAAAAACGGTTGTGTGTACGTGGCATAAGTTTTATTAAACTCCAGCAGAGAAACCTCAGGTCTCTTCCCCTGCCAGATAGATTTGTGCTTTGTGACAGAGCTATGTTCATTTCAGGACTTGATGGACAAAAATATAAAACAACTCCCCTATATGTATTAGGTTTACGTATTTAGCCGTTTGCCACTAACATACAAAAAATATACAAAAAATGAATAAAGTGTCCCTAAAGTGATTCTATAGGTTTTGATTTAAAAACAACAAACACATTATACTGACATGTGTAATGGTTTTGCACATAGCAGCCCTGATCCTCTTGGGTTGCCAGCTGGTGGCCCTGGCCCCTCCTCTCTGCCAAGTAAGTGACCCTATTAGCATGCCTCTTGCTATGGGGCACTTGAGCAGGCTCACTCCTGAGCCGCGTTCCTGTGAATAGACATTGTCCAATAACACACACACACAGCATGGCTTGGCCCCTCCCCACTCTATCTTCATTGGCCCACCAACTGTGATTGACAGCAGCAGGAGCCAAGGAAGATAGAGAGAACCTGGAGAGCTGCTGCTTAGGTAGGTATAAGGGGGGGGGTCGCACCCACAAGTTTTTTTTACAAAGGTTTAAAAAAAAAAAAAAAAAAAACTCTGCCTTTAGATCCACTTTAATGCATTTTATGCATTAAAGTGGAGTTCTGACAATTTTTTTTTTTTTTTACGTCAGCAGCTACAAATACTGCAGCTGCTGACTTTTAAAATAAGGACACTTACCTGTCCAGGGTGCCCGCGATGTCATCACCCGAAGCCGATCTATCGCTTGTCTCTCGGGTGCTGCCGCCACCATCTTTGGTAAGGGACTCAGAAAGTGAAGCCTTGCGGCTTCACTTCCTGGTTCCCAACAGCGCATGCGCGACTTGCGCTGCGCGATGACACTGGTCCCGGGGGGTTCCAAAAAGCGGAAAACCATTGCACAGAGCAGTATAACCTGTTTGTTATTTTAAAGAAAAGAATACATTAGAATCACTCTAAAGAATAACATTTCTATGTATACAGTATATTAATTTGTTTCTATTTTAATAAGGATAAGAATTAAACATGTGATAGTAAATAATCCTGATTAGTTTATACTCTCTGTTTCATCATAACACTATGAAGTGTCATCTTTTTGCCTAAAGAAAACCATGCTGTTTGACTTAAAGACATTTAAAGCGGTTTTATATATTTTTCTTTCTGCATTTATACAGTCATAAAAAGTCCTTTTATTAGCCATGACAATATTTTAAACGCTTCTAAATCAGGTATATCTCTCCTCTCCTCACAGCCAATACACAATCCTCCTCCTCCTCCCATACACTCATAAGGCTCCTGATGGTACCTTAATTTCTCTAAGACAAGGGACTGATAATAGAGCAGTATGTCCAAACTATTTTATTTATAAAAGTATAAAAACAAGGTCTCACTCACAAAGTATGGTGCCTCCAGACCGGCACCAAGTCCTTCCAGCAGTACCGAGCACAAAGACGCTCACCAGTGTGTTGATCCCCGCGGTTGGCGTGCGCTCCACGCTTCTGTTTCTGTGCGCTTCAGCGGCAGGAGGTGACGTGTAACGTAATTCCGTCCAACGTGCTACCCAGAAGCCTCTGCTAAGGGTATGAAATGCAGGTACCCAGGGCCATCTTTTCCATTGGGCACGTTGGGCAGTTGCCCGGGGGCCCCGCTTGCCTGGGGGGCCCCACCGGCTGCCCAGCAACCCCAGTAAAAAATTATGGAGAGTGACGGGTTAGAACTGCCCATGCCCAGTTCGCGGAAATCACAGAGAAGATCCGGTCCTCCACGAGTGCGGGGGGTTGCTGATGTAAGGGGGGAGTGAATGCAAAAATGTAAGGGGGCACTGATATACAGGTTCCCCCTCCTATATTAGTGACCCCCCTTACCTTAGTGTATTTAATCTAAGGAAGGTGGTCTCTGGTCACCAGAGTACCCCCCACATCAGAGTCTGCAGGATTCCCCCTTACAATGCAAGGGGGAACTCAGTCTGCGGACCCTGATGTAAGTGGGAAAGAGAAAGCAGTGGACTCTGATATAAGGTTGTCTCTGGTCACCATAGCCCCCCTCCACATCGGAGTTCCCCCCTTAGATCATGATCTGCAGCGTTCCCCTTTACATAAGAGTTCCCTTTCACTGTAAGGGGGAATCCTGCAGACTCTGATGTAAGAGGAAACTCTGTGCTGGCTGGGTTATAGTAACCTGACCTTCATGTCAATGAAGACATTTTTTTTGTTTTACTTTTGTTTAACTTAAACACATTTCTAATAGCACTAGCTATATGTTTATAGTTTAAATACTGACATTTGCATTGTTGGGCACTGAAAACTGTAATTTTAGGTACTTTTTTTGCAGTGGCAGTAAAAAATGTGGTTCTGCCAGTAAATGTTATGATTTTTGTCAGTAAATTCTCATGCGTGATTGTGTAGACAGGGCCCCAGTGCACTGTATTGCCCGGGGGCCTATAATGCTCTTAAGATGACACTGCAGGTACCTAGAAGTGAACATACCTGCAGCAGTCTATGAAACCTTTTTGGCACAGTAGAATATCAGGCCATTCTAACATGCAAAGCTTTGGCCTGTCCTGATAATACAAACGTTTGCCTACACCTTCCCACCTCCTATACATTCCTATTGACCAGTAAAGATGTCATTGATCATATTGATATCCTTACAGGTACAGAGAAAATTGAGTACTGTCCGTGATACTTCTTTTATTTTCACTAACATATAATTTTTTAGGACGAGCTTTCGGGGTACGTCCCCCTCTTCAAGGTCCAAGCAGTACTGATTCATAAAACCTTTAGCAGAATGTTAAAATGTAAAAAAAAAAATAAGAAGAAAAACAAACACATACAAATTAATGTGCGTGGCAATGGTAATAAAGCTAGCAGCAAGTGAGATAAGAACCGACTGTACCTACAGAAACAGACATTTGTAGGGAGTGGGCTTAGCCACAAAAAAGTATTGAAACTTGTCCTGTCATTAGTAACTTACTTGAGTATGTGCCGATTCATGACTCGGTTGCTTAACCACTTAAGCCCCGGACCAAAATGCAGCTAAAAGCCCAGGCCATGGTTTTGCGATTCGGCACTGCGTCGCTTTAACAGACAATTGCACGGTCGTGCGACGTGGCTCCCAAACAAAATTGACGTCCTTTTTTCCCCACAAATAGACCTTTCTTTTGGTGGTATTTGATCACCTCTGCGGTTTTTATTTTTTGCGCTATAAACAAAAATAGAGCGACAATTTTGAAAAAAAAACAATATTTTTTACTTTTTGCTATAATAAATATCCCCCAAAAATATATAAAACTATTTTTTTTCCCCAGTTTAGACCGATACGTATTCTTCTACATATTTTTGGTAAAAAAAATCACAATAAGCGTTTATCGGTTGGTTTGCGCAAAATTTATAGCGTTTACAAAATAGGGGATAGTTTTATTGCATTTTTATTAATTTTTTTTTTTTACTACTAATGGCGGCGATCAGCGATTTTTTTCGTGACTGCGACATTATGGCGGACACTTTGGACAATTTTGACACATTTTTGGGACCATTGTCATTTTCACAGCAAAAAATGCATTTTAAATGCATTCTTTATTGTGGAAATGACAGTTGCAGTTTGGGAGTTAACCACAGGGGGCGCTGAAGGAGTTAGGCTTCACCTAGTGTGTGTTTACAACAGTAGGGGGGTGTGGCTGTAGGTCTGATGTCATCGATTGTGTCTCCCTATAAAAGGGATGACGCATTCGATGCAGCCGCCACAGTGAAGCACGGGGAAGCCGTGTTTACATACGGCTCTCCCCGTCCCTCAGCTCCGGGGAGCGATCGCGAGGGGGCGGTTAGAAACGAATAGCTGCGCCCTCATCCCGGATCGCTCCCAGAGCTACCAACCACCGCATGTAACGTGGGGGGGTCCCGATCCAACCCCCGACCCGCGGAAAGGCAGGGACATACGGGTACGCCCATTTGCCTGTACGTGCCATTCTGTGGACGTTGATATACATACGGCGGTCGTTAAGCGGTTAAAGGGGTTGTAAAGTTTTTTTCCTAAATAGCTTCCTTAACCTTAGTGCAGTCCTCCTTCACTTACCTCATCCTTCGATTTTGCTTTTAAATGTCCTTATTTCTTCTGAGAAATACTCACTTCCTGTTCTTCTGTCTGTAACTCCACACAGTAATGCAAAGCTTTCTCCCTGGTGTGGAATGTCTTGCTCGACCCCTCCCCTGGAATACAGGAGAGTCAGGATGCTCTCTACATTGCAGATAGAGAAAGGAGCTGTGTGTTAGTGGGCGTCCTGACTCTCCTGTAGTCCAAGGGAGGGGGCGAGCACGACACTCCACACCAGGGAGAAAGCCTTTCATTACTGTGTGGAGTTACAGACAGAAGAACAGGAAGTGAGTATTTCTCAGAAGAAATAAGGACATTTAAAAGGACTGCACTAAGGTAAAGGAAGCTATTTAGGAAAACATTTTTTACCTTTACAACCCCTTTAACTGCTTGCTGACCAGCCGCCGTCATTCTATGGCGGCAGGTCGGCTCTGCTGGGCGAGAGCCCGTAGCTATACGGCGGCTCCCGTGCTCCCGTGCGTGTGCCTGGCGGGCGCGATCGCCGCCGGGCACACGCGATCGCTCGGTACAGAGCGGGGACCGGGAGCTGTGTGTGTAAACACCCAGCTCCCGGTCCTGTCAGCGGGGGAAATGCTGATCTTCTGTTCATACAATGTATGAACAGAGGATCAGTGTTTCCCCTAGTGAGGCCACACCCCCCCCACAGTAAGAACACACAAGGGACATACTTAACCCCTTCCCCACCCCCTAGTGTTAACCCCTTCACTGCCAGTGGCATTTTTATAGTAATCCAATGCATTTTTATAGCACTGATCGCTATAAAAATGCCAATGGTCCCAAAAATGTGTCAAAAGTGTCCGAAGTGTCCGCCATAATGTCGCAGTACCGAAAAAAAATCGCTGATCGCCGCCATTACTAGTAAAAAAAAATATTAATAAAAATGCCATAAAAATACCCCCTATTTTGTAAACGCTATAACTTTTGCGCAAACCAATCAATTAACGCTTATTGCGTTTTTTTTTTTACGAAAAATATATAGAAGAATACGTATCGGCCTAAACTGAGGAAAAAAAAAGGAAAATTTATTACCAAATACTTACCGTAATTTTCCTTTCCTGATAGGCTCCATGGCAGCATACGTGTGGGTTAGCCCCGCCTCCATAACTACCCAATAGGACCCCTCCCCTATAAATCTTAGCTGTGGGCTCTCAGCCTTGTTCCGTAACTATCCTACTCCATGCATTTTGGGAGGGACTCCTGCTGCCATGGAGCCTATCAGGAAAGGAAAATTACGGTAAGTATTTGGTAATAAATTTTCCTTTTTCCTGACTGGCTCCATGGCAGCATACGTGTGGGAAATAACTCACAAAAAGAAACCCGGGTGGGCAAAAATGCTGAGAACATAAATTTATTTAACACTGTCCACCGACAGCACTTGTAAACCAAAATTTAAGGAAGACAAAGCAGCCGGTTCAATACAGTAGTGAGAGACAAAGGTATTAATTGAAGACCACGAAGCCGCTCTGCATATAACTTCAGGTGCGACATGTCGTGAGGCTGCCCAAGAAGTCGAGATGCTCCTAGTTGAATGTGCAGTTACTGCCTCTGGAGGAGCCAGGCCCTTCTCCTTATATGCCCTCTGGATGGTCTGAACTATCCAAGTTGAGATGGATCTGATTGATGCCCGCTTCCCTCTATTCTTCCCATGGAGAAGGACAAAAAGAAAGTCTGTTTGCCTGAAAGAACTTGTCATTTCTAGATATAGATTTAATGTGCGTCCTACATCAAGGGGATGAACACTTTGATCTTCAGACAACCCAAAGGTGGGCAGGACAATTTCCTGATTTTCATGAAAAATGGATGTCACTTTAGGATTTGAGCCCAGCATAGGAATTAATACTGCTCTGTCAGGAAAGAAGGTCAGGAATGGTTCTTTTGAACCCAGATTTCTTATGTCGGAGATCCTCTTAGCTGAAGTGACTGCAACTAAAAAGATGGTTTTGAGAGTAAGGTCTCTAGCTGAAAGAGGTTTATCCGGATTAGAGCTGATCGAGGTAAGATAGTCCAGAACAAGAGGTAGATCCCATTTGGGGAACCTCGGTTTTCTTTGGGGCCTGAGCCGAATGGCACCTTTGAAAAACTGGCGAACCAGGGAATGGTTAGCCCAAGAGATCCCTGTAAACGCAGAGATGGCTGAGACTTGCACTCGGAGAGAACTGACTGCTAAAGGTAAGACCAAGCCCGTTTGTAGGAAGCTAAGGATATCTTGAACCTCTGGAGAGCTAGGAGGATTGGACCTCGACGACATGTGGTCTGAAAATTTTGACCAAATACGTTCATACACTCTGTTAGTACTGTTTCTTCTGGCGTTAAGCAGGGTTGACATGACTTCTTCTGGACAACCTAGTGCTTTAAGCCTTCCCCTCTCAAGAACCACGCCCTGAGGTGCAGACGAGCTGGACATGGGTGCCATATTGAGCCTTGGGAGAGAAGATCTGGTTTGGGGGGGGAGAGGAATTGGGTCCCGATAGCTGAGGAGCGATAGGAGAGAGAACCAGGGCCTGTTTGGCCAAAAGGGGATCACTGCGAGGATTTCCGCATTCTCTGATTTGAGCCGGTGAAGGAACCGAAAGATCACAGGGACTGGTGGAAAGGCGTAAGCTTTTTGAAATCTCCATTGATCCGTGAGAGCGTCTATCCCATAAGCTTGGGGATCCCTGCCCCTCGCATAATACTTCATCAACTTGTGGTTGCGCGGGGACTCAAATAGATCCACTTCTGGGGATATTCCCAAGGTTAGAAGCCAATTGAACACATCTGTGTGTAGGGACCATTCGTTGTTGTCCAACTGGACTCGAGATAAGAAGTCCGCTTGAACATTCTGAATCCCCGGAATGTATACTGCCGAGATGTTGGCCAGATTCTTCTGGGCCCAGTTCATAATTGGTTCTACTTCTCGAAGTAGTGTCCAACTGCGTGTTCCACCCTGTTTCCTTATGTAGGCCACTGCAGTCGTATTGTCCAGCCTGAGCATCACTGAACATTTTGTTAATATATGGCTGAAGGACAGGAGTGCTTGAAAGGCGGCTCGTAGTTCCAATATGTTGGAAACAATTCCGTGAGAGGGTGTGCTCCATCTGCCTTGAGCTATCTCTGAAAGGCAATGGGCGCCCCAGCCCAGATTGCTGGCATCTGATGTTATTGAAACCCAAGTGATGGGACGAATTGAATGGCAGTTGCGGAGATTCTTCCCCTGAAGCCACCATAGAAGAGATCCTCTCATAGATTGAGTGATCGTGATGCGCTGACTCTTCCTGGAGGAGACCCATTGTTGGAGAAATCCTTTCTGTTGAAGAGGGCACCCAAAAACACTAGGGTCTGTGATGGGACTAGATGACTTTTCTCCACATTTATTAGCCATCCGAACTCTTGCAGAGTGGTAATTACTAGATCTCTCTGTTCTATCAGTTGATTTCTGTCTTGGGCTAGTAGCAATAGATCGTCTAAATAATGATGAAGACGAACTCCTTTCACCCGCAGAAGGGCTACGACAGCTAGCAAGACCTTGGAGAACACCCGGGGTGAGGTCGTGAGGCCAAAGGGTAGGCAGGTGAACTGTAGGTGCTGGTCGCCTACCGAGAAGCGGAGGTATTTTTGAAAATCTATTGCCACCGGAACATGAAAATAAGCGTCTTTCAAATCTATTGACACTAACCAATCCCCTGGATGGACCGACTGTTGGATGGTTAACAGAGATTCCATCTTGAATTTTTCTTTCCGAATAAACCGGTTGAGATGAGTTAGGTCTATTACTGGTCTCCAAGTACCGTTCTTTTTCTGCACTAGAAATAAGGGGGAATACATGCCTTCGCCTCGTTCTGTTCTTGGTACACAGACAGCTGCGCCTTGAATTAATAAAGAGTTCACGTAGGCCAAAAGGATTTGTTTTTTCTCTTCTGTGCCTGGAAGGTTCGTGGGAACAAACCTGAGCCTGGGGACGCTGTTGAAGATCCAAGTGTGGCCCGACGAGACCGTCTTGATGGTCCAGAAGTCCTGAATAGAGGCCGCCCAAACATGCCGAAAGTGGGAAAGGCGAGCCCCCACCTGAAATGCTTGGGCGGGCCCAACCTCAAAAAGACTTCGTAGATTCCTGGCTGTTAGAAGTAGTGCCTTTAGTTTGCTTCTTAAAGGGAGGTTGTCTGGACCTCCATGGTCTAGAGAATTCACGACCGGGTCTATAGTTGCGTGCATCCCTCCAGCGATCTGTATTCTGTGGTCTGAAGAAGGTGCGTTTTTGATTCTGTAAACGCCTGTCTTGAGGGAGAAACCCTGACTTACCTCCCGTGGCCCGAGAGATGGCACTATCGAGTTTATTGCCAAAGAGGGACCCGCCCTCAAAGGGAATACGGCACCAAGCCTGCTTTGAGGCTGCATCCGCAGACCATGGACGGAGCCACAAAGCACGGCGGGCAGTGACTGCCGACAACATCACCCTGGCCACTAGGCGAGTAATATCAATAGAGGCCTCCCCCAAGAAAGCGGACGCTAGCCTAATTTCCTGGATAGGAGAATTCTTAGCTGTGTCCTCAGAAATGCTTCTCAAGGAATCATTAACACTGTCAGACCAGGCTTCTAAGGCTTTTGAGGCAGCTGCTATAGCCAGAATGGGTTTACAAGCGGACCCTGCTGTCAAGTAGATTCTCTTTAGGTCCGAATCGATCCGTCTTTCCAAAGGATCTTTAAAAGAAACTGTATCTTCCAAGGGAAGGGTCACATACTTCACCAAACGCATCAACGCTGCGTCCACTGACGGGGCAGCTTCAAGATGGGTCACGTCTTCTTGTTTGAAGGGATATAATTTTGTTATCTTCGACTGCATAGAGCCTTTTTTATCAGGTTTACTCCACTCGTTGGAAATAATGGCGCCTATCTCCGTAATAAACGGGAAATAATGTCGCTCCTTGTTGAGCTGTTTAAAGAGTTTTCTCTGTTTAGGGGGGGAAGTAGCTGGATCCTCCAAATTCAGGGTTTCCTTAATAGCTTTCACTAAGGCAGGGACTAAGGCATAATCAAAGCCTATTACTGTATCCTGATAGTAATAGACCTAATCAGGTCTATTACTGGTCTCCAAGTACCGTTCTTTTTCTGCACTAGAAATAAGGGGGAATACATGCCTTCGCCTCGTTCTGTTCTTGGTACACAGACAGCTGCGCCTTGAATTAATAAAGAGTTCACGTAGGCCAAAAGGATTTGTTTTTTCTCTTCTGTGCCTGGAAGGTTCGTGGGAACAAACCTGAGCCTGGGGACGCTGTTGAAGATCCAAGTGTGGCCCGACGAGACCGTCTTGATGGTCCAGAAGTCCTGAATAGAGGCCGCCCAAACATGCCGAAAGTGGGAAAGGCGAGCCCCCACCTGAAATGCTTGGGCGGGCCCAACATCACCCTGGCCACTAGGCGAGTAATATCAATAGAGGCCTCCCCCAAGAAAGCGGACGCTAGCCTAATTTCCTGGATAGGAGAATTCTTAGCTGTGTCCTCAGAAATGCTTCTCAAGGAATCATTAACACTGTCAGACCAGGCTTCTAAGGCTTTTGAGGCAGCTGCTATAGCCAGAATGGGTTTACAAGCGGACCCTGCTGTCAAGTAGATTCTCTTTAGGTCCTATTACTGTATCCTCCAATTCTGAACCACTTTCTGAAGGAGAAGCAGCCGACTGGCTGGCCTGAGTGGCTGCGAAGACCTCATGTAAATGTCCCTGATCCAATAAGGGAATCATTGGGTCTATAGGAGAGTCCTGCTGTATTATAGTATCTCTCTCCTGCAGGGATTTATCCACGACCCTTTTGACAAGGGCTTCCAGGTGTTTATCTACACCTCCCCTTTCATTGGCTACTTTAGAGAAACAATGATCACAAAGGGATTTGTTAATAGATAACGAAGCCTTGCACCCCCAGCAAGAATTTTCCAATCTTTCATCATGGGGGGAGAGATGAGGAGTACTTCTACTAGCATGACCAGTTCTGGATGAACTATGGTGTCTGGAGGATGAGTGCCGGTGATGTGACCTAGAAGACCTGCTGTGACCGTGGGACTCATTATGCTGCTGGTCAGACCTAGAAGGGCTGAGATAAAGAGAAGAAGAAACACAAATAGTCACACTATGTCCCTATACTCCACTCTCTTCCCCCCCAGCAGGTGCAGAAAACATAGTTTTCCCCTTAGCCATACCTGTTGAGGGAGGGCTGGCCACTGAGAGGCAAAGAGATGTCCATGTAGCCTTGGATAGACACTGTAACAGGAAAGTGACAAGCTGTCAAGTAGAAACATGAGGAAGGTTTTTAGCCCAAACCGCACCAGAACACTTACCTAGATGTGGACAGGACAGTACACCGGGAACCGCCGTACGAACGCACGCCCCCGGTGTACACATGTCTCTCGCTCTGTTTTAAAGGCTGGGCGTATGACGCCATGGCCGCGTCAGCCGTAACCAGTGCGCATGCGCGAGTCGAGTCTCGCGCATGCGCTAGCCAGGCCTCGCTCGCGTGTGAGCCAGGCCTCGCTTTCAGTCCTGGTCTGTCTGTGTAGAACGCAGACAGAACCCGGAAGTCAGAGGGAGCGGCGGCTGGAACGCAAGGGAACCAGACGCTCACAGGGCAAGTAAGACTTAACAAACAAGGAAAAAACAAACCACAAACATAAACACTGCTGCCATGAAAAAAAGAAACGATACTGCTCACCATCACCACCATGATCCGTTCGGCCAGGGACACACACCGGTCTTTAGATAAAAGAAGGCTACCTGCACCGCTAGGCATACCAAACTTGCGCAATAGACTCCATAACTTCAGCGCTATTCCATGCATTCCATACCCTGCTTAACAGACAAGGCTTATTGGAGAATTCTTGGCCGAGCTTGATCAAGGGATGAGTTGTGTATATATATTTTTTTTTTTTTTTTTTTTTTTTTTTTTTGGGTAGAAGAACCAAACACATGGTCCTACGGAGGAGGACAAAAAAGGAACAAGGCTGAGAGCCCACAGCTAAGATTTATAGGGGAGGGGTCCTATTGGGTAGTTATGGAGGCGGGGCTAACCCACACGTATGCTGCCATGGAGCCAGTCAGGAAAATGTTTTTTTTATATATTTTTGGGGGATATTTATTATGGCAAAAAGTAAAAAATATTCATTTTTTTCAAAATTGTCACTATATTTTTGTTTATAGCGCAAAAAATAAAAACCGCAGAGGTGATCAAATACCACCAAAAGAAAGCTCTATTTGTGAGAAAAAAAGGACGCCAATTTTGTTTGGGAGCCACGTCGCACGACCGCGCAATTGTCTGTTAAAGCCACGCAGTCCCGAATCGCAAAAAGGTCTCTGGTCTTTGGGCAGCAATATGGTCCGGGGGGTAAGTGGTTAAATACTAACCCAGGTGGGTGACTGATAAAAGCCCAAAATAAAAACATATATAATAAGTGCAGAAAAGAAAAACCAATGCAGCAAGAGTGAAAAAAAAATTATATGTTCTGTCTTTGAGTTCTTATGCCACGTACAGACGATCATTTTTCGGCATGAAAAAAAATTTCATTTTTCAGCATGTCCAAAAAACAAAGTTTTTCCAACTTCATCATTAAAAACGATGTTGCCCACACACCATCGTTTTTGAAAAATGATGAACAAAGCGCGGTGACGTGAAACACGTACGACGGCACTCTGAAGGGGAAGTTCTATTCGCCTTTGGGCTGCTTTTAGCTGATTCCTTGTTAGTAAAAGACGATTCGCGCTTTTTTGTCTGTTACAGCGTGATGAATGTGCTTACTCCATTATGAATGGTAGTTTTACCAGAATGAGAGCTCCCATCTCATAACTTGCTTCATTTTTTACAACACGAAAAACGACATTTTAAAAAACCACATGAAAAAATGCAGCATGTTCAAATTTTTTTTTTTTCGTTTTTCAGAAGCCGAAAAACGATGTGAAGCCCACACACGATCATTTTAAATGACGTTTTAAAAAACGTCGTTTTTTTCATGCCGAAAAATGATCGTGTGTACTGTATGCGGCATTATTGTTCTTACATTGTTTCTTTGGTGTAATTTGTTGTTATTTGAATACGTTCTTGCACAATATTTCACATTATTTTAAGAAAAAAAATGCAGAATTATTTAAGTTTTTTTAATATAATAATAAAACAAATTATAAATAAGAAAGAAAGCAAAAACAAACATTTGTGTATGTTCTCAATAATGTTTCCATTTTGATATTTTGCAAAGGAAAAAAAAAACACAATGCAAAGGACATAAGGCCAGATTCACAGAAGAAATACGCCGGAGTATCTACTGATACTCTGGCGTATTTTCAAATTTGCCGCGTCGTATCTTTAGTTTGAATCCTCAAACCAAGATACGACGGCTTTTGGCTTCGATCCGACAGGTGTACGCCTTCGTACGCCTTCGGATCGTAGGTGTAATACTTCGGCGCCCGCTGGGTGGAGTTTGCATCGTTTTCCGTGTCGGGTATGCTAATTAGCATTTTTCGTCGATCCACGAAGGTACGCCCGGCCGTCACATTCTCTTACGTCGTTGCTAGTCGGCTTTTCCCGGCGTATAGTTAGAGCTGCTATTTTGTGGCCTATATTTAGACTTGCCATGTTAAAGTATGGCCGTCGTTCCCGCTTCGAATTTTAATTATTATTATTTTTTTTGCGTAAGTCGTCCGTGAATAGGAAAGGACGTAACTCACGTCGACGTTCAAAAAATTACGTCGGTGCGACGTCATTTCGCGCAAAGCACGGCGGAAAATTTCAAAACGGAGCATGTGCAGTACGTTCGGCGCGGGAACGCGCCTAATTTAACTGATCCACGCCCCATTTGAATTAGGCGGGCTTGCGCCAGAGGGATTTACGCTACGCTGCCGCAACTTTACAGGCAAGTGCTTTTTGAATCAAGCACTTGCCCATAAAACTTGCGGCGGTGTAACGTAAATGCGATACGTTACGCCACCGCTATTCTACCTGAATCTGGCCCATAGCTTAAAATATATTTTCTGGAGTTTCTTATTTTTTCCTTGTTTCTCTTCTTTTTTTTACCAGTGAATGTGATCATGTATACGGGCTCCTAAAAAATCGACTACAAATAAAAATGTTCGAATTTGCTGCGTGAATCATAAAACTTGACAACTCTCCCAAAAAAAATAGTTTTTACTTTTCATGGTGACTGTTCCATGAACTCTAAAAAGCTCTTCTAATTTATGCATAGCCATTTCACTAACTTTTGGCAAGATGACAAATTCAGTCACACAAATTACTGCAAATGTGAGTTCTAGTTGTACCTCGCAAAACTATATATAACTTTCACTTTCATGCAGCTGTGCGCTACGTTCACTTCTTCCTCTTCCAAGATAAAATTCAATGTATTTAATGCTTAGAACCGTGAGATACAAAAGTTATCCATCCGTGGCAACAATATTGGAATTGTTGTATTACAAATGGGGCATGAAATGGACATTATGCTTTATGATAACCAAAATACTCATGAAATACAAGCACTAATAGCAAAAAATGTATTATGTTCAATGACTGATTTTCTTGTCCTATTAAATTATCATATGTAGCTTTTTTTTTTATAAAAAGTATAAACAAGATGTTATGGCTTTGGGCTTTAGCGAAATGCCTGAAAAGTATTGTAAAATTGTAGCATACTTTCCAAAAATCTTTGAAAAAAAGGGACATTTACAGGAAACGAATAGTCTCCCTAGAAAATGCTAGATTCCTGGACACGGTTTATCGGTTGCTCGATTTGATAAACACTTCCTTTTATTTTTGCTTGCAGTGGATATTTAAAGTAGAGCTAAGCTCCTATAAACAGAATATTTTGTTTTGTAGAGTACAGTATATAATGCATGATAACATTTAAAAAAAATCCCCTTACTTTGTTTATGTTGTCTATCACTGCACTGTGCACATCCTGTAGAACTTTTGTATAAACTTCCTATAAACGTCCCGTGGACAGGTGTCCTTCCAGCTCCTGCTTACTGATAGGGTAGAACATGCCCTTTCATTTGAAAAAAAAAAACATCAGCCTAAAACATCAGCCCAAAACTCTAATGCCACGTACACACGATCGGTTCGTCTGATGAAAACGGTCTGATGGACCGTTTTCATCAGACGAACCGATCGTGTGTGGGCCCCATCAGTTTTTTTAGGGCTGTTACTGATCAAAATTTTTGTGTTCGAATAATCGATTTTTCTTAACCACTTAAGCCCCGGACCTTTAGGCAGCTAAATGCCCAGGCCAGGTTTTGCGATTCGGCACTGCGTCGCTTTAACAGACAATTGTGCGGTCGTGCGACGTGGCTCCCAAACAGAATTGAAAAAAATGCAATATTTTTTACTTTTTGCTGTAATAAATACATATATAAAACATATATAAAACATATATAAAAAAAAAAAATTCCTCAGTTTAGGCCGATACGTATTCTTCTACTTATTTTTGGTAAAAAAAATCTCAATAAGCGTTTATCGATTGGTTTGCGCAAAATTTATAGCGTTTACAAAATAGGGGATAGTTTTATTGCATTTTTATTAATTATTTCTTTTTTACTACTATTGGCGGCGATCAGCGATTTTTTTCATGACTGCGACATTATGGCGGACACTTCGGACAATTTTGACACATTTTTGGGACCATTGTCATTTTCACAGCAAAAAATGCATTTAAATTGCATTGTTTATTGTGAAAATGACAGTTGCAGTTTGGGAGTTAACCACAGGGGGCGCAGTAGGGGTTAGTGTTCACTTAGTGTGTGTTTACAACTGTAGGGGGGTGTGGCTGTAGGACTGACGTCATCGATCGAGTCTCCCTTATAAAAGGGATCACTCGATCGATACGCCGCCACAGTGAAGCACGGGGAAGCCGTGTTTAGATACGGCTCTCCCCGTGCTTCAGCCTCGGGGAGCGATCGCGAATAAACGATAAACGAATAGCCGCACCGTCGTCCCGGATCGCTCCCCGAGGGAACCCGCCCGCCGCACGGAGCGGGGGGGGGTCCCGATTGGACCCCCCACCCGCTAGAAGGCAAGGACGTATATATACGTCCTTTTGCCTGTCCGTGCCATTCTGCGGACGTAAATAGTCGTGCGGCGGGCGTTAAGGGGTTAAAAAACCGATAGAAAAAAACGATCATCTGTGGGGAAATCCATCGGTTAAAAATCAATGCATGCTCAGAATCAAGTCGACGCATGCTCGGAAGCATTGAACTTCATTTTTCTCGGCACGTCGTTGTGTTTTACGTCACCGCGTTCTGACACAATAGTTTTTTTAACTGATAGTGTGTAGGCAAGACTGATGAAAGTCAGGTTCATCAGAAATCTGATGAAAAAATCCATGAGACTGTTTTCATCGGATGAACCGATTGTGTGTACAGGGCATAAGTGTGTCCAATGTTAAAAAAGCAATCTATTTTTGCCCTTTTCTATTGTCTAATAACAGAAAACAACAAAATACACCTACATTTTTGTTAAAAAATAAAATGTAAAAGTATATATTTTGTAATATTTCTTTTTGATTGTACTTAGGGGGGATATGATCCACATGTACAAATATATAAGGGGTCCATATAGTGAACTTGGTGTTGAGTTATTCACTGTACGGTCAACACTGAGGACAAGGGGGCACTCTTTATGTCTAGAGGAAAAGAGATTTCATCTCCAAATACGGAAAGGTTTCTTCACAGTAAGAGCTGTGAAAATGGGGAACAGACTCCCTCCAGAGGTGGTTCTGGCCAGCTCAGTAGATTGCTTTAAAAAGGCCTGGATACTTTCCTAAATGTACAGAATATAACTGAGTACTAACATTTGTAGGTAAAGTTGATCCAGGGTAAATCCCATTGCCTCTCGGGGGATCAGGAAGGAATTTTTTCCCCTGCTGTAGCAAATTGGATCATGCTCTGCTGTTTTTTTTTTTGCCTTCCTCTGGATCAACTGTGGGAATGAAGTTGGGTGTATGGGATTGTACTGTGTTTTTATTTTTTTATTTTTTTGTGGTTGGACTGGATAGACTTGTGTCTTTTTTCAACCTGACTAACTATGTATCTTGGGCCAGATCCACGTACAGCGGGCGCAACTTAAATATTCGGATTTAAGTTACACCGCCGCAAAATTTCTACCTAAGTGCCTGATCCACAAAGCACTTACCTAGAAATTTGCAGCGGTGTAACTTAAATCCGTCCGGCGCAAGGCGGGCCCAATCTAATGGGGCGAGTCCCATTTAAATTAGGCACGCTCCCGCGCCGGACATACTGCGCATGCTCCCGACGCGATTTTCCCGACGTGCTTTGCATTACGTTACGTTGCGCCGAGTTTTGTGAATCGCGACGGGCAAAAAAGAGATGCGGCGGAAAAAAAAATGTAAAAAAAAAATTTGACAGCGTCGCGGGAAAGAAGGGTATACTTTTACATGGTGTACTAAGTTTACACTTTGTAAAAGCAGCCCTAATTTTGCGACAGCAAACTAACACTTACGGAGAAAAAACGAAGGGAAAAAGCTTTGTGGAACTCCGTAAGTGCTAATTTGCATACCCGACGCGGAATTTCGCCGCACCGTTTTCAGCGTACATGTCTGCCCGGAGATTTCTGTATGATGGCTGTACACACCATCATACAGAAATCCGCACGTACTCGATACGCGGCGACGAGGCCGCGCCATCGCCACGACGATGACGCGGCGACGTGCGCGGCCCTGGCAGTTCAATGCTTCCACGCATGCGTCGTAGTCATTCGACGCATGCGAGGGATGGCGGCCGCTCGGACATGTACGGTAGGTCTGTACAGACGACAGGATTCCAGCGGGCATGTTTCTAAACATGTTTAGAAATATTTGCCCGCTCGAAAAAGGCCCGGCGGGCAAATGTACGCTGGAATCCTGTCCGCTCGGCTGTACAGACGACCGAACATGTCTGCTGAAACTGGTCCGCGGACCAGTTTCAGCAGACATGTTCGGTCGTCTGTACGGGGCCTTAGGGAGTGATTCTACGACGTGAAAATTTCAAAATTCGACGCGGGAACGACATCCATACTTAACCCCTTCCATACAGGGCATTTTCACCCCCTTCCTGCCCAGACCAATTTTTAGTTTTCAGCGCTGTTGCACTTTGAATGACAATTGCGTGGTCATGCAACACTGTACCCAAACTAAATCTTTATGTTATTTCCCCCCCACAAATAGAGCTTTCGTTTGGTGGTATTACAGCGATTAATGCTATAAATATGCATTGATTACTGTGTAAATGTGACTGGGAGGGAAGGGGTTAACCACTAGATCGCCGGGGATACAGGACGTCATATGACGTCCACCCGGATCGGCAAGGGGTTCCTGCCGCCGTCATTTCACAATGACGCGGTATGGAAGTGGTTAACATAGGATACCCCTCATATAGCAGGGGTAACTTTACGCCGGAAAAAGCCGAACGTAAACGACGTAAAAAAATGCGCTGGGCGGACGTACGTTTCTGAATCGGCGTATCTACCTAATTAGCGTATTCCTTGCGTAAATCTACGAAAGCGCCACCTAGCGGCCAGTGTAAATATGCAGCCTAAGATAAGACACTTACGCCGATCGGATCTTAGGGAAATCTATGCGTAAATGATTCTATGAATCAGTCGCATAGATTCGACCCCGCAACTCAGAGTTACGACGGCGTATCCGAAGATACGCCGTCGTAAATGCTCTCTGAATCCGGGCCCAGATTTTTGTTAGGGTTAGGCACACTGAACATTTGTAGATGTTCCCTATAATCGAATAAATCGTCACTTTTTGAGTTCAGGTGCACTTATTATTGCACTTATTCCACTAAATCTAGGTGACAGGTATTCTTTAAAATCATTTGACTATATAAAACCAAATGCTGGAAAAATGGTTTATTATCTATGTGATGTCAAGCATGGCACTTCATCTTTACTTTTTTTTTCCCAATCTGCTATCAGAAAATATGAACTTTGTGTTGAAGGCAGCTGAAGCTGTTCCACTACTATAAATTATTTTAAAGCTATCATGATGTACATTCCACCAGTCTTGAATCACTGTGAGAATTCTCCGGAGATCAGAAACACATTCCCTACTGTTAGTCTATAAATAAAATAAGAACAGCTGACATTTGCAGTAAATGTTCTAAATATACAAACTCCATACATATCCTCCACATACAGGCCGTCAATCACACGCTAATAAAACACAAATATCTGTTACTTGAGGTCAACTAATTAAAATTGAAGGAACTCATTATATACAGTGCTTTGGTAAGTAAAGGCTTATCTATCATATAAGTAATATATATTTATTTAATAAACCCCAAAAATTACCGTATTCATTATACAGTTTTATTTATTTTCGCCGTATATCATTTTGCTGGTCTGCTGGAAAATATAGAAGAATAATAGCATCACAGAGCTCAAAAGAAAACTCCAGAGATAACAAAAGGCACCAATAAGCTTACATGATTGGATTGATTTACTAAAGGAATAAAGGCTGTTTACTTTTCAAAGTGAATAATAGGAAATATAGTAAACCTTTAATCACTGGGAATACCACATCATGTAAAGCCTGGTACACACGATCGGATTTTCCACGGACAAAGCATAGGACTTTTGTCCGAAGGGCGTTGGCCATGAACTTGTATTGCATACAAACGGTAAAGAATTGTCGGCCAACAAACACAAAACTATGTGGTTTTTCAGCTCTTTAGTACCACCCTTTGGGCAACTTCTGCTAATGTTGTGCTATAGTGAGCATTGCTTTTGAGCATGCTAATCCGACAACACACAATTGTTGTTGGAAAATTTTAAAGCATGCTATCCAACATTTTTCCGTGGAAAATCCGACAACAATTATCCGATGGAACGTACAATCACACAATTCCTGTCTGAAAATCCGATTGTGTGTACGAGGCTTTGGACTAGATTTTTTCTAGCACATGACTGGTCAATTTAAGTGAATCTGGTTTCTTTATTTATTAGGCTTAGCTAACATTCAGTTTTCAAAATCAACTTAGCTTTTTATTAGTATTAAAACAAGTGTAGCGCCTGGCTACTTTCAGAGCCGGTGCTATGTTAAATTTAGGGGAGAATTCAGAGAGATAGTTAGCTCTGAATTAGTTTGATTGTTTAAATTTGGGTCTCTGCTCTAGCTTGGCTGTGCTGTGTGCTATCCTTTTGTCCGGGGACTGCTGTCACCCCCGGACGGCAGCTGGCAGCAGTAGGGTCAAGTGTTTGAATATCACTCCTCAGCAGCCAATCAGGAGGGTGGGCCACCTCTCGCTGTGCATGCTGGGAGGGGTATTTAGGGGCAGACGCCATCCGCTCAAGGTTTATTCCTCGTGTGGAGCCCACCATTGGGGTAGCCATTCCATGCCACCCCGCAAATGGCCCTCCTGGCTGGGGTGTGCGTGTGTCGCAGTGTTCCTGGTTCTGAGACCACGTTGGGCCAGAGCAATCGATTTGCTGTGCGGACCCAGTAAAGGGGGTCCTGAGCTGTCTGTCCAATTGGAGGAAGCTGGCCGATGAGGAGTCTGTCCGAAGGATACCAAGCACGAGGCTGGTGTTCCAGGAGGGGCCTGTCCATTCATCGAAGGACAACCTTGGTTCTGACAGGCTGGATGTTGGTCGCCTGTCAGTTGCTAATCTCACAAAACTATCTGAAGGAGATCCGGGTGCTCAATCTACTGAGAGAGGATTCCGGACCATAATTGTCTCCATTCTTTTAGGAGGATCTGTGGCAGAGACTTAATCCTAAATTCGAATGACACTCTGGCTGCCAGGCTGGTGAGAGAGGCCTGTCCAGATGCGCTATACCCATTCCGGCTGGAGTGGCGAAGTAAAGTGTTGTTGGAAGCAGGACTGTTTCCCGTATGCAGTTACACCTGGGTCTGCTGTCTCCTATTTGCTATCCCTTCACCTTTCCTCTATTTAATCTTTTTTACCCGGCTGGGTAATAAAAGCACAGAAAAGACACCTGTCGTGTGGACATTCCATTTACTACAACTCTCATTAAGTACCCTAGACGGCGGAGAAACAGGTAATGTGCCACCCAAAACAAACCAGCAGCTCCTTCGGGGTTAGTGCTACACAAGCATAAAGTAACAACTTCAATGCTGACAACATGCACCTATGTTGTAAAGTATGTATTCACATAAAGGAATAGAAAAGACAAGGTCTCTGCAATATTGCATACACAGAAGGGATTTGTTACATAGGCAATTGGTAAGTTAATCAAATGACTGACGACAAATGAAATGAGAAACTAATCACAGAGTGCTCACAGGAGTAGATGCAAAATAATATGGCAAAGCCCATATAATTAGAGTATAATCAGTTGAGAAATAATGAAAATATAAACCCAAAGTTTCATGTGCTGTCTTATTGGAGCTACACTATATTACCAAAAGTATTGGGACACCTGCCTTTACATACATCCACAAGGTTTAGGGGTGTGTCTATTGGAATGTTTGACCATTCTTCCAGAAGCGCATTTGTGAGGTCAGGCACTGAGGCTGGACAAGAAGGCCTGGCTTGCAGTCTCCACTCTAATTCATCTCAAAGCCCTTCGGCTTAAGGGCCGGGTCCCTACTGCGCTCTCTCTCTGGCCCGGCAGAAGGGGAGGGAGGAGAATGGGGACCCAGTTGGCATAATTTGCGGTGGCCGGTCTCCCATAAGTGAGGACAGTGTACCTGTAAAAAACAGGTATCCGCTTCCCCCAAAAGGTGCCAAATGTGGCACCGGAAGGGGGGGGGAATCAAATAATCATAAGTTCCACTTTTGGATGGAAAGCCACTTTAACTCCTGATGAAGCTTTGGGCGAAACAAGTTGAGTAACAACTCCTCTCTAAATACTGAAGCAGTGTGGCTTAAAAATACATGGCAGATGTTAGTTATTTATTTTTAAGTGATATTTAATATTTTAGATTTTCTGATCTGAAGTCAACATAGTAAACACGTCTACATCAAGTCAAGTAGGGGATAGTTTATCAGAGTTTTTGTATATACACTATTTATACTATATCAGTGGTGATTGAATTTCTACAACTAGTCTGTAATACCTTTTTTTATTTTTTTATTTTCATTGATATCAGCTTCTGAGGCCAATGGTGTACTTACTTTTTCTACAGTACAGCATTACATTTGTTAATATTTTTGTTGAAAAATTATTCACAGAGGCAACGTTTCCTTGTGGTTTTATTTGGGTATATCATCTTTATCTGTAGGGAGAAAACACGGCTGATGAGATTTCTGAGAAGATCAACAGATATTTATAACAACGGCCCTCAAGGAGCTTACAATCTAAGGTGTGTAACTCACATTCATACATACACATACTAGGGACAATTTGGACAGGAGCCAATTAACCTAGCAGCATGTCTTTGGAGTGTGGGAGGAAATTGTAATACCTGGAGAAAACGCAGACCCAGGGAGAAAATGCAGACTCCAGGTAGGTAGTTGAAGAATGTGGAAGAGGGGACATTTGTGACACGTGTCATGTGTTATGTCAATAGTCTCTTTCTTCCAGGCGTTTCGTTCCCAATATACAAGACTTAGGCTCTCTTCATAATTACGAAGTTTATTCTTCAAAATAGACAGGCAAAAGACAATGCTTACATAATGGCAGCTGGTAACACATGGCAAGATGGTAATTCAGAAGGTTTCAGAATTAGATGGTACATATTTTTGCTGGATAGGGTCCCTTTTCCTGATCCATAGTGAAGACTTCCTACCCCCATCTCCCTGTAGGGTCGGGTGACCCCAGAGTTCCTTCACTAGCTACTCAAACCACATGGATTCTTATACTGTTCTTAAAGCCAAGCTTTAGAATTAGCTCCAAGAAAGGTGATGAGTTCCTGTCACAAACATAACACCCACTTGTGTATATTAAGTAACATCTCCACCCATTGTCTTAACATGGAACTTCAAGAATGGATGTTACATACACAGCAAATGACCTTTTCTCTTCTCCTCAGCAACCTTCAAAATTAACATGTTTCAATAGAGATGTCAGAAACGTTTATCACATAAAATAGTAATAAATTCAAAATCTAACAGTAGTGCCGTGGTTGGGATTTGAATCAACTACCCTAGTGCTGCTAGGTGAAAATGCTAACCACTAAATCTAATTACTGTATATTGACAACCATTTGAGCACTAAAAACGAAGAAAGTATTACAGGTAAAATCTAATTGAAAGTCACCAAATGGCCACAAAAAAGCCTAATGTGTGGCCAGAAAAATGTATTTAACATATAACTAAAAGGCAAAACTCATTTTTTTCATTTTCAAAAGAGTGGAGAGGGATTAGAACCCCCATCAGTTATTATTGCAGTCTGCGCCCCCGTTAAGGAAATTCCCCCACTCGTTGGGTTGTCCCCAGAAAAGTAATAGAATGGGAATCTTCCAATGGGGACACTAGTTCTGGTGACCTGGAGGTTTCCAAGCAATTCCTTTAATTTGCAGGGATTTCCTCTCACTACCTGTTGTTATAGGACAGGAAGTGAAGGTAAATATCTGCAATATGACACAGATTATGAACAGAAAAAAAAATCTGACAGATGTTATAACCTTCCCTAACGCTATCAAAAATGAAAAAAATAAGCTTTGCCTATAGTTCTACTTTAAGGGTAGCATAGAGCAATATGCCATTGACTAGAGCAGTGATGGTGAACTGTGAAACCCCAGATGTTTTGGAACTACATTTCCCATGATGCTCAACTACACTGCAGAGTGCATGAGCATCATGGGGAATGTAGTTCCAAAACATCTGGGGTGCCAAGGTTTGCCATCACTGGCCTAGAGTCACATGGTTTAAGAGGGTGCATTAATTCTCACAATTCAAATGTTTCTATTTTTTGTTTCATCACAACAGAAGAGAATGATGGGAGTGGCAGTGGATCAGAGGGCTTGCATGATTCTCTGTAGCTCAAAAAATTGCACACCAGGATGTAACTCCTGGCTTGAAAAAAAATGTCAGATCTGACCTAAAACATAGCAATGTGATCCAAGGTGTAATAATTCTCTTATGCGGCTCACCTGTAACCTTTTATGTTAATGTATTATATGGAAAGATTTGTAATAAAAGAAGGAATATTGTGATCTAAAAGTGGAGTCCAACATGCTGGTCCTTTTGGATACACTCTGTATAACCCAGAGATCTTTTTTTCTTGTTTCCTGTTTTGAATATATCCATATTTCCATATAGCGTAATAGATAATTCATAGATTATAGTAAGTAATAGTTTACAGTTTTGTTCATAAGTTTACATACCCTGTCCAAATTTATGATTTCTTGGCCATTTTTCAGAGAATATGAATTTAACACAACAACATTTCTTTCACTCATGGTTAGTGTTTGGCTGAAGCCATTTATTATCAATCAACTGTGTTTACTCTTTTTAAATCATAATGCTAACAGAAACTACCCAAATAAAGAGCCTCATCCACAAATACCACAAAAGACTTCAAGCTATTATTGATGTTAAAGGGGGCAATACACGGTATTAAGAACTGGGGTATGTAAACTTTTGATCAGGGTCATTTAGGTAGTTTCTGTTGCCATTATGATTTAAAAAGAGTAAACACAGTTGATTGATAATAAATGTCTTCAGCAAAACACTATCCATGAGTGAAAAACAAGTTTTTGTGTCATTCATATTCTTTGAAAAATGGCCAAGAAATCATAAATTCGGACAGGGTATGTAAACTTATGAGCACAACTGTATCTGGACATTGTCTGTATTCTGTCTAAATTTCACGTTATAAAAAAGACTTACCTCCAGAGACCCAATTTTATACTGACATTATGGTAATTTGCTGGCTTGACAAGATCCACAGACAATACTGACTACCCAAGAAGATAAAAGTAGAATATAACATAGTTTATTCTTACTAGGTTTTACAAAGGATGTCTTTTTTGAGTTTTTCTTGTATTGTGAAAATACATTATTTTCCCAAACCTGACTCCTTTGATAGGGAAACCAAAACTAACCATTGAGATGGTTATGTCTATCTAGGACAGTGGTTCTCAACCTGGGGGTCGGGACCCCCTTGGGGGTCAAATGATGATTTGCCAGGGGTCATCAAATCCCAGGCTGTTCCTTAAGCCCACGCCACATTCCCAGCGTTTTTGCGGCCGCCCAACAGGGCTGTTCCTGGAACCTGTGGCCACCCACTTGGCCTCTTTGCAGCTGCCCATTCAGTTCATGGCATGGATGTGGGGCGGAGACTAGAGGTCAGCTGACTGGTGAGGAATGTGAAGTAGGAGGGGCTGGAGGAGACCCCATCTCCTGATTTTGGCATAAGGGTCACTCCTGCGAGACACCATGAACCCGGAGACACAGTGAGTAACACTTCCTGTGATTATAGTTGCCATTAAAAGTCCCCACTAAAGTTCTCAGATCAGCAGATGACCTTGATTAAGAGCACCTAATTTGGCTAATCAGAACTCCCTTCAGCATGGCTACACTACCCATTCCCTCCACCCCCCCAACAAGGAGTAAGAGAAGGAATAAAGAGAGAATACATGGAAGGGAGAGGAAAAGAGGGGGAGTAACAAAGAAAAAGGGAGAAAAAGAATATAAGAGAGAACAAGAAATACGGCTAGAGAGAGAGAACGATGGGGAAAAAAATTAGGATAGGGAGATAAAAGAGAGTGGTACATCCAAAATTGTGGAGTGGAAGGGGTTAGGGGAGAAAATTACTTGCCACGCTACAATTTTTTTTTCTGTTAGGGGTCCCCGAAACTTTGGAAATTTTATAAAGGGGGCACGGCACTAGGACGGTTGAGAACCACTGATCTAGGAGCTGACCTAAGGTACCCAGGACATACCAAAACACACAAAAAACAAAAACAATAAGACCTGGTTCACACAAGGTCGGCACGACTTTGGGGGCGACTCGGCAAGGCGATCTCAAGATGACTTCAGAGGCTACTTGCAAAATGACTTCTGTGTTGAAGTCAATGCAAGTCACCCTGAGTCGCCCCCAAAGTCGTACATGAACCTTTTTCTAAGTTGGAGGGACTTGAGTCGCTCCTATTAGAATGGTTTCTTTGAACAGAGCGGAGCGCGACTTGTCAGGCAGCTGAGTTGCCTGACGAGTCGCCCCTGTGTGAACCGGCTCTAAAGGAAAGTGCTGTGGTAGCACACATTTTTACTTCCTGCTACCCAATAATCACAATGTTTTTCAAAAATGTATTAAGGGCTCAGTAATACATAGAAGTGGAAGGAATGGTGCAATAATTTTCCTAACGCATGCTAAAATCAACATGATACTAACCCTGTAAGTTCTCAATATAATGAACAATCTCAGTATGTCATAATGCTATCCTGGGCACACCAGTGTCCCCACAGGACTAACCAGACCCCATACTGTAACATATCAGACAATATACTTGCCCATTATGATAAAAAGCTCCCAGGGGACCAACTTTTTTTTGTGGAGCATTTTTCAGACGGCGGTTGATAGGTGACTCAGGGACGATCTGCCACCACCAGGGCAGTTGAGGCACTGCCCTATTCGCATTGACTGGCACCATCTGATCTTCTTGTATTTTCCATCGACAGTAGCCCGGTATACTTTAAGATAAAGTAGTTCTTTCTCCTGGAGCTTCTAGCCCCTATTTCCTGCACATAGAAAGGTGGATGGAGCCTGGTGATGATGGTCATGTTTTTCTCATGTAACTAAAGCTTCATATCATCTATGAGAGCCGTAGATGGTGCATCTCTTCAATTATAGGGAAGATGGGCAGGTGAAGGCAGTTCCTGGGTGCCCTAGGAATGTGGGGACCCTAGACAATTACCCACCCCAAATGTTGTCCCTACCAACCTAATTTGAAATTCCTAGGCAGATACACAATATAATATACAAAGTTTATATTTTTTCTATCCTTTATTAACCTTCCTCTTATTTAAATCAGGCAATGAATATTTTAGATTGAGGTTGAATTACTTTGTGATTCTGCATTGTATGAGTATCTATTTTAAGTTCTCTTACTTTCCTATTGATGTTTCACATAGCTTTTAATTTTTCATGATGTTTTATTTTATAGTGCCTATTCATCAGAGTAAATCATTGCACTTCTTCCTGTGAAATTGATGAGTATCATTCAAATTTCATCTGCTGAAGTGTCGATACATAATGGAGCCTCATCCTCCCCCATGCATATAAATATTTCAGAAATGTGTTATGCAACTGATATTTTACCATTTTGAGTGTCTGTCACACTCGGTATTACATTTTCATAGCTAACAGTATTGAGATGACATACAATCTCCCAGATTAACTGCCGACTTCCTATTTAGAATTATCACTAAGTATAAAAAAATCTTGCAAATTTAATGTTGGCCAATTAAAAAGTGTTCTGTGCCATGCCAGTTTCCTGCTGGAGCTGCCTTATGCCCCAGGTGTTTAATATTATGGAACCCTTTTTTACCCCACTGTCTCCTTTTTTCCACCTACACCCTAGTTTTGATTAGAATCCCATTAAGATCTCCCATCTTCACCACTTTTGGATAGAGAAAGGTGTTCTCACACCAAGCATGTTCAAGCAGAACCATACCGGAGTATAATTGTCACCCCTCTCCACTCTCCTACTGGTCAGCGTTCACACTGTGCTTCAAAGGAAGCATTCCCGAACATGCTAATGCCGCATACACACAATCGGAATTTTCGACGATGGACCTTTTTTATCAGAAATTCCGATCGTTTGTGGGCCCCATCTGACTTTTTTCCGTCGGTGTTTAGAAATAGAACATGTTTTATTTTTTTCCAATGAAAAAAAAAAAACGATAGGAAATTCCTATCGTCTGGGTGCAACTCCGACGGAGAAAAAACCCACGCATGCTCAGAATCAAGTTGATGCATGCCCGGAAGCATTAAACTTAATTTTTCTCGGCTCTTTGTAGTGTTTTACTACACCGCGTTTTGGACGATCGGAATTTGGTGTGTCTACAAGACAACTTGAACAGAACTCCACCGAAAAATTCCATCGGATATTCCGATCGTGTGTAAGCTGAAGTTAACCATGCTGACCTCCAAGTCATCCTTTCCTCAGACCAACTCATACAAGTGGTCCCATGCACAATATGCTTAACCAAGTCTGGGCATGATTTGGAGTGCTCATACTAAACAAATAAAGTAGGCTAAGGCCCCGTACTCACGACCGAACATGTCTGCTGAAACTGGTCTGCAGACCAGTTTCAGCGGACATGTTCGGTCGTCTGTACATCCGACCGGACAATTGTCCGGCGGATCGGATAGGTTTCCAGCGGAAAAATGTTTCTTAGCATGCTAAGAAACATGTCCGCTGGAAGCCTTTCCGTCGGACATGTTCGGTCGTCTGTACAGACTCACCGGACATGTCCGCTCGGCCGAAAGCCCTCGCATGCGTCGAAGTGATTCGACGCATGCGTGGAAGCATTGACCTTCCAGGGTCGTGCACGTCACCGCGTCATCATCGCGGCGACAGCGCGGCCATGTCACCGCGTATCCTGTCCGCGGGGATTTTGGTTTGATGGTGTGTACAACCATCAGACCAAAATCCGGCAGCGGACATGTTCGATGAAAACGGTCCGGCGGACCGTTTTCATCAGACATTCCGTCCGTGTGTACGAGGCCTAAGGGTTGAATTGTGTCCGGGCATGGGAAAAACACCTTGTGTATGTACACCCTAAAGCCTTGTACACACGATCTGATTGTTGGCCAACAGAGCATCTTATTTTTGTCCAAAGGGCGTGTGCCTAGATATTGTCTTGTGTACTAACGGTACACAATCATTGGCCAACAAACACAAACGTAGTGACGTACTACAAGGAATTTCAGCTCCTAAACACCACCCTTTGGGCCCCTTCTGCTAATTTCGTGTTTGGTGAGTATTGATTCCGAGCATGCGTGTTTGTACTTTTGACTTTTGTGTGACGGACTTGTGTACCGTTAATACGAAAATCAGACAACAGACCATTGTCGGCTGAAAATTTACTAGCCTGCCATCCAACATTTGTTGGCCGAAAGTTGGACAACAATTGTCAGAAGAAGCGTACTAACGGTCAGATTTTAGGACAACAGTCTGTCAACAGACAATCCCCTGCCAACAATCCGATTGTGTGTCTGAGACTTAGGACTCCCATCAACTCCTACCACACTGGTCAGACACTAGAAGCTCCCCATAACCCCCCCCCCCTTTACTGCTGGAGATTAAAATGTTTTAACATTATTTTTTTTTTGATAAGTGTTTGGAAAATGGATAAAACATCTGTTTAGTTTTTACTGTCATCTAGGGTTTTGCTGGAAAGATTTACTCTAATTTTCTGTTCTGCTGAGAACATTGTATCAAACAGGAAATGGGGAAAATTCTCTAAGGCCCCGTACACACGAGGAGACATGTCCGATGAAAACGGTCCGCGGACCGTTTTCATCGGACATGTCTCCTGGGAGCTTTTGGTCTGATGTGTGTACACACCATCAGACCAAAATCCCTGCGGACAGAGAACGCGGTGACGTAGAAGACACCGACGTTCTCAAACACGGAAGTACAATGCTTCCACGCATGCGTCAAATCAATTCGACACATGCGCAGGATTTCGGGACGCTGGTTACACATCATAACCAGCGGACATGTCCGATTAGGTGTACTAACCATCGGACATCTCCGACGGACATGTTTCCAGCGGACAAGTTTCTTAGCTTGCTAAGAAACTTTTGTCCGCTGGAAACCTGTCCGCTAGGCCGTTTCAGCGGACATGTTCGACCGTGTGTACGCGGCCTAACAGCTACTCAGACTACAAATCCTACAGATCGAAATGAGAGTGCTGATTGTCACTTTAAACAAGCTACTAGTAGGTTTTCAAAAAGCTTAAAAAAATGCCAAAGCCTTTTAGAAGCTTGCTTGTTTAACCGGTTCCCGACCGGCTCCTGCACATTTACGTCAGCAGAATGGCACGGCTGGGTAAAGTAACACGAGCTCCGCGACCATGCCCACGGGACCCACGGACTAGAAGTCTGCTGGTGTCCCACGATCGGGCCACAGAGCTGCAGAACTGGGAGGGTCAAGTGTAAACATGCATCTCCCCGTTCTTCCTAGTGACACTGTCACTGATAATTTGTTCCCTTTCATCGGGAACTGCGATCAGTGACATGTCACTCGTAGCCAGGCCCCCTAACAGTAAGAATCACTCCCTAGGACACACTTAACCCCTTCAGCACCACCTAGTGGTTAACCCCTTCACTGCCAGTGTCATTTTCACAGTAATCGGTGCATTTTTATAGCACTGCTCGCTGTAAAAATGACAATGGTCCCAAAAATGTGTTAAAAGTGTCCGATGTGTCCGCCATAAAGTCGCAGTCACAATAAAAATTACTGAGCGCCGCCATTACTAGTAAAATAATAATAATAATAATAATAATAAAAATGCCATAAAACTATCCCCTATTTTGTAGACGCTATAACTTTTGCGCAAACCAATCAATATACACTTATTGCGATTTTTTTTACCAAAAATATGTAGAAGAATACGTATCGGCCTAAACTGAAGAAAAATGTTGTTATTTTATAGATTTTTTGGGGATATTTATTATAGCACAAAGTAAAAAATATAGAATTTTTTTCAAAATTGTCGCTTTATTTTTGTTTATAGTGCAAAAAAAAAACGCAGAGATGATCAAATACCACCAAAAGAAAGCTCTATTTGTGGGGAAAGGACGTACATTTTGTCTGGTAGCCACATCGCACGACCTTGCAATTGTCAGTTAAAGCGACGCAGTGCCGAATCACAAAAAATGCTCTGGTCTTTGGCCAGCGAAATGGTCCAGGGCTTAAGTGGTTAAAGTGGCAATCAGCACTTCGATTAGAATCTTTGTCCAACTATTTTAAACTGAAACTAAACTGTACTTTAAAAGTGTCAACAAAGCTTGCTGAAAGCTCTGCAAATGCTTTGTCAAAGCTTGTTATTCACACTGCTCTTATACAAGCTGAAGCCCATGTGAAACAGGCTTAAATGTGTTCCTATTTAACCCCTTATTAAAGCATGTGTAAACCCAACATTTTATATTCCTGATTTGTGCCTGCTGTACCATGTACTTGCATAAAAAAAGTATTCCTCTGCTTTCCTATCAAAAACTGATCACACTAAAGTGGTTGTAAAGGCTCAAGGTTTTTAACTTTAATGTATTCAATGCATGCAGGTATAAAATTCTGTGTGCAAACTTGGCAGCTATGGAACATTTTCATATACTCTGCTGAGGGTCAAGCTTTGAGAGAACCTGCCACTGTTGTATGAATGTGCATTCTTAAGTAGATTTCCTAGCACTCCTGGCCATTGCAAATACAGGCAATCAGGATCGCAATATTGGTGAACTCCCCCCGACACGACATACGTGGGGGGTCCGAACACCCCCCACCTTCTATCCTCTGACCACTTTTTTTTCCACCCCTCTCTATTTCCAATCTTACTATTTTTTCTATATTTCTGTACTCCCAAAATAGGGGGTCTTTTCTTTGACAAAACTGGAGGGATAGGGCACATGGGCCCCCGACATCTTACTATAGATGGTCACGCACGTACTTGCCTCCATAACGGAGGCTTCCTTTGTTACCACCAGAAGCCTCTTAAATTGGTTACATCTGGGCAATCACCGGGGGCATGTGAGCCACCCTATGGTTATGATGCAATGTCGGTGCTCAATATGACATCTCTTGTTGTTGGTAATGTTGTTCCAAATATCAGGCTATTGTATCCCATGACCTGTCATTATGTTACTCTCTTACCATATATGTTATTTGTACCATGTGGGCCTTGTCCCTGTTATAAATAATAATAAAAAAAATGTTCGGTGTGCAGCAACCCCCCCTAATATTTACCTGAGCTTCCTCTCGATCCAGAGATGTGCACGAAAGCCTCGGCTCTCTGGGGACTTTTCCTCCTCATTGACTGAGAAAGCAGTGGGAGCCAATGGGAAGTCAATCGCAGTGACTGAGCCAATGAGAAGAGACAGAGGGCGATCCCAAACCACAGCTCTGTGTGTGAATGAACACACAGATCAGAGTCTCCAAAACGAGCCTGCTTGGGTGCCCCCACAGGAAGCTGTTTGCTTTGGGGGCACTTGGCAGGAGGGAGGGGCTAGGAGCACCGGCGAGGGACCCAAGAAGAGGAGAATCTGGGCTGTTTGTACAAAAACACCTCACAGAGCAGGTAAGTATAACATGTTTGTTATTTAAAAGAACTTGCCTTTAATGCTCATAGCAGCATAATGTAAAGCTATAGTTGGTCCAGACAGATATAGAGGTGTAATGGCTCAACTGGTAAAGATGCACAAATATTACAGATAATTACAAATAATAACACTTAAAAATAACCTCAGCGGTTACTATATTTATGAATATATGCAGAAATGTTATGGAATGTTTTTACTTGAATAGCCTTGAATTCTTTCAGCGCATACTAAATATTTCATATGGAAATCTCATTGTGCATATATTGCAAGCAATCCACAAACACATTTTTCTACAGAATATGACACTTATGAGAATGTATAGAATGTATATAAATGTTTAAACATTACAATAGTTCAGACGAAATTCTTCCAACCTGTCACCTCCTGCAAGAATTAATTGTAAGAAGCAGATAGAAGCTGGTCCTTAGTGTGACATATTTTCACAGTTTAGTAAACGGAAAGTCAGAAAGCAATCTTCTAGACTTGGTGAAAATGTAATGAGCACCCATGTGTTACGATGAAGGTGTTTTTCTTAATTATCTATCACTTTTTACATTATTGTGCAGGTGAAAACATAAACCTGTGCTGAATGCTTTTAAAAGTTTGTGGTTTTTATAGAAATAAGTGCTCAGAGAATAGTCTGCAAGTTTGCAAAGGTCCAGTTTACATTTGCAGTTAGGAAGGTGGTAAAAACATGCAATTGAGAGGGTTTTACCTCCATTCTAACCACTCTGGTTGAGCTGCAAAGGTAGGGAATGGGAGTGTTCACCATGCAACGGTAAGACTTTAACCCCATCACCTTCCGTAGGTGGTACTGCCCACTGAATGTGATCCATTTAACGTGTTCTGGGGGGAGGGGGCATTTAGGAGTTAAAACAGGCAATGAGGAGGTAAGGTAACACCTCCTCAACAACTGTTAAATGCCCTCTAAAAAGTGATCACTGGGGGCTAAGGCTAGTGTAAACAGCCCTAGGGGTGAGTTGACATGGTCCAAAATCTGCGTGAGTTTGGACTGAAGTAAACAATGGACTACCATTAACGTCACCACACTTGAGCTCCACTGAGATCTAAATCCCTGTACACACGATCGGTTTGTCCGATGAAAACAGACCGATGGACTGTTTTCATTGGATAAACCAATCATGTGTGGGCTCCATCAGTTTGTTTTCCATCGGTGAAAAAAATAGAACATGTTTTAAATTTTTCCTATGGATAAAAAACGATAGAAAAAAACGATCGTCTGTGTGGAAGTCCATCGGTAAAAAATCCACACATGCTCAAAATCAAGTCGATGCATGCTCGGAAGCATTGAACTTTTTCTCAGCACGTCTGTAGTGTTTTACGTCACTGCGTTTTGGCACGGTCGGATTTTTGACTGATGGGGTGTAGGCAAGACTGATGAAAGTCAGCTTCATTGGATATCCAACGAAAAAATCCATCGGATTCCATCAGATATTCGATCGTGTGTACAGGGCTTTGGAGAATGAATGAATAAATGAATGACAAGGCTGTGCGGGTGGAGCCATGTACAGCTGTGCTAAATTCAAAGAAAAATAGAAGGCTGCAGGGAACCGCAATACAGATAAATGGATGTGGTTTTTGAGGATGGGGAGTTGGGCAAAGTTGCCATGTTCACTCTAAATATGGATACACCATTAAAAAACATAAGGTCACAAAGATTACTCTAATGCCCCGTACACACGATTGGAAATTCCGACAGCAAAAGTCCGATTTGAGCTTTTGAACGGAAATTCCGACCGTGTTTATGCTCCATCGGACTTTTGCTTTCGGGAATTTACGCCAACAAAAGATTAAGAGCTGGTTCTCAAATTTTCAGATGGAAAAAATTCCTATCGGAAAATCCGATCGTCTGTAGCAATTCCGACGTGCAAAATTCTGATGCATGCTCAGAAACAATTAGATGCATGCTCGGAAGCATTGAACTTCATTTTCTCGGCTCGTCGTAGTGTTGTACATCACCGCGTTCTTGACGGTCGAAAGTTCAGAGAACTTTTGTGTGACCGTGTGTATGCCAGCCAAGCTTGAGCGGAATTCTGTCGGAAAAACCATACAAGGTTTTTCTGACGGAAAATCTGATCGTCTGTACACGGCATTAAAGGTGAAATACATATATTGGAACAATTTTAACTGCTAAAAATATTCTAATCCTTTGCAGCCAGCCTTTTAGGCACCCCTTGTCATTAAGTTATGGGGGTATGGCAACCTTGATTTAGAGGTATCTGTATTGCACTTTATCCAACCTGCTCCATAGTATACAATCTTAGGTAAGGTCTCTGCAGCACATACATGCCTAATGTCTATGGCGCCTTAAAATGGATGTAATCCCAATGAAAACCCAAACCTAACTAAAGTTCTCTTAAACATGTTAATGTAGATTGAAAATGTATTTTAGAAAGTGTAATCTTTTAATATTGACAACTTTTATTAAAATAATATTTGGTAATCCTGCCATGAAGGTATTTTTTCAGGTACTGTAATGGCGTGACAAAGCTTTGCCCTTGTCTACCAATTGTTTTTCTAAGCAATTATCACATACGTTCAAGGGAGACTAAAAGGGCTATCTTGAAGTTCAATGGTTAGGCAAGTTCTGTCTTTGTCCTCTCTAGGAAGCCCATCCAGCGTGTAGCTGCTTCTGTTTCTGTAATGCCTGCATGTAGACTGTCAGGACTTAGGTCTGAAACTGCGACTGTCTCTTCTTGCTGTGCTACCCGAGATGCTGGACAGCTTCCTTCCTAATGGCTTAGATGACCTTACCTTATGTCTTGTTTCTCTTGAACCTTGAACTCTTTTCTCCTCCCATGAACTTCCTATGTAGGTCACGCCTTTGCACTTCCTGTTTTCCAGATTATTGTGCTCTCTCCAGCCAATCTCTCGCTCTTCTTACTCCTGCTGCAGTCTGTTTCTTCGCGACCACTCGTTACTGACCTTTGGCTCATTCCTCGACTATGCTTCTGTCTGATCCCATCTAGCTACTACTCGGTACTGAGCCTTGGCTTGGCTTGGCCTTGGCTTGTTTACCTACCTCCTGCTTGCTTTCTCCCTACTGGAGCAATCCTGAGGGCTGCAACCTGACATTGGCATGCAGTTAAACCTATCTCCACTATCAGGAGCTCTGGTCAAGACTGGCTGGTTCTTAGACCCCGTGCCTTGGATGAGCTTGCATCATCTACTAGCTGATCTGCATTTATCCAGCTGACTGACTCGCCGTGGATCTCTCAAATGCCACAGCCACTGGCCTCCGAGCCTGATTCTAGAACATGACATGGCAAATAGGCTACAGAGATCAGATGGAAAAAAACAAGGATGAAAAACAGGTGAACTCAATTTTCTTTCTAAAATAAAGAAAGAATACCAACAATTCAGCCAGCCAATTGTCATTTAGTTAGGTATATATATCTATTTTAAATTGTGAACAGCCACAAAATTCACTGCCATTTTAAGCTGTATTTGGTTTAATATTGTGTTCCATTTTATCAGCGGTGGTGTCAGATGGAGATAACAGGAGTGACTGAATATTCTTTTCCCCCTAGCTTGGGTATCATTCATGTTGGTGCATGCCAGTGAAAGCACTGTTCCCATTACTATAGAGAAAAGAGAACAATACATAACGTGCAGACTTTTCAACAAACACCATGAGAGCAATTACAGACACTTTCAGTGCTTATGAGTGCATAGTTGTCAACAATTTAAAATAATATATAGGGCATTGTGCTGCCAAGCAAGTTTTTATAAATCATACTGTTGCAAAGGTCCACAGATTATTGTTATTAATATTATTATTATACAGAATTTATATAGCGCCAACAGTTTACGCAGCACTTTACAATATAAAAGGGAGACAATACAGTTACAATACGATAAAATACAAGAGGATTAATAGAGCTTACAATCTAATAGGGTGGGGAAAGTTTGTCACTTTGGAGAATGAGCTGATGGAAGTGGTACAAGATTAGTTGGAGGTGTGATAAGCTTCCCTGGAGAGGTACGTTTTCAGGGATTGCCTGAAGGCAGCTAGAATAGGTGATAACCGGACAGGTTGAGGTAGAGCATTCCAGAGGATGGGAGAGGCTCTGGAGAAATCCTGGAGATGAGCATGGAAGGAGGAGACAAGAGAGTTTGAGAGTAGGAGGTCTTGAGAAGAGCGTAGAGGATGGTTTGGGTGATATTTGGAGACAAGACTGGTTATGTAGTATGGAGCAGAGCTGTGAAGAGCTTTTTATGTTGTGGTTAGTATTTTGAATTTAATTTGCTGGGTGACCAGGAGCCAGTGTAGGGATTGGCGGAGATGGGTGGAAGATACTGAATGGTTGGTAAGGTGGATAAGTCTGGCAGCAACATTAATGACAGACTGAAGAAGAGATTGAGACGTAGGCCAATGAGGGAGTGAATGAGTAGCTTAGTTTGTTAATTTGTTAAAAAGGGGCGAATTTTAGAGGTGTTGCGGAGATGACGTCTACAAGCTTTAAACAACGATTGGATTTGGGGCTGAAAGAACAGGTCAGAGTCTACAATTACACCTAGTACCCTAGCATGAGCGGAGGGATTGATGGTTGCATTATTGATTTTGATGGAAAAGTCATGGAGGGGGGCACAGGCAGGGGGGTATATTACCAGCTCAGTTTTAGAGAGAGTTAGTTTAAGAAAGTGGTACAACATCCGTGCTGATATGTCAGTTAGTAAGTTAGTAATGTGAGAGGAGACTGAAGGAGCGAGGTGAGGAGCAGACAGATAGATCATCCACATATAGATGGTATTGGAAGCCATGGGTGGTTATCAGTGACCAAGGATGGAGGTGTAGATAGAAAAGAGAAGGGGCAATGGAGAGGAAGAGTGCAGCGCAAAACCAATAATATGTAATATTAAATATACGAATAAAGTCCAAAAAGACAGGAAAAAATCTATTTGCCAAATCTTAGGAATCTTTACCACATGATGAGAAGTACACCAAAATAAAAGTGATCCCTCCACCAGTAAAGATGGGTACTCTCACCTCCGCACATGGACCACTGTGATTAGCAGATGGTCAAATAGGCAGGTTTGTGACCAGGAAGCAAGATGGTATTCAATCCTCGTATATCAGCCATGCATATGGACCTGAAAGGAATGATAAATCTAAGAGCTTTCCGCTGGACTCGGTTTTTATTAAAATAATTTAAATCACAGGCTACTCACATTTAGCCGATGAATAACAGGCATTGAAAGTACAAACAGGGCATCGAATCATACGTTTTCAGGACGGCATTGAGCGATGCAAGCTTAGGCTCCTGACCCCGGGACGCGTTGCGTTGTTACAACTTCCTGACCCCCGGACCCAACGCGTCCGGGGGTCAGGAGCCTAAGCTTGCATCGCTCAATGCCGTCCTGAAAACTTATGATTCGAAAACCAGACTGTAAGGGGTCAAGAAGGTTATTTTTACTGAGGTAGGAGCTAAGATGTTTAAAACGGAAGATGTGAGTGAGGGAGCATAGGATAGAATAAGAGGGTGACTGTAGAAGTTGTGAGGGAACAGGATCCAGGGGCGGGTAGTTAAGTGGGCATCTAAGTAAAGTTTTGTAACCTCTTCAGTAGTAGCCAGTTTAAAAGAGGAGAGTGTTGACTGCGCTGTTAGGCAAGGTATGTTGAGTGGAAAAGATGCACGCACAGTGGAGGTGACTTCACGTATTGCATCAATCTTGTCTTTGACGTGATTGGCAATCTCTTGGGCAGTGAGTTAGTTAGTGGGTAGAGGGGGAGGGGGACGAAGCAGAGAGTTCAATGTTGAGAAGAGCTAAAGAGGATTGGATGACAAGGTATTAATGAGAAAAATACAGTAGGCTTGTTTGGCAGCATGGAGGCAGGAATTGTATCTTAGGAGGGCAGATTTATATAGGATGAAGTCCTGCAGGCATTTGGTTTTCCTACACAGTCATTTAAGAGCACGGCAATGTCTCTTGTGATTTCTAGTGTTGTCTGTTTGCCGGGGTTGTAACGGTCCGGGCCTGATTCTGCGGTTAGTGGAACAAGTGCGTCCAGTGATAATGAGAGTGAACTGTTGTAGACAGAGGTAGCCAGATCAGGACAGGGGAAAGATTATGTCATATAGCTGGTCAGTAGCAGAATAGAGAAGAGAAGGGTTAAAGTGGCGAATGTTCCTACAAGTAAATCTTTGCTGCTTGGAGTGATGGGTGGTTGGAGGCAAGGATACAGTCAAACTGATGAGGTTATGATCAGAGAGAGGAAAGGGGGTGTTTGTGAGTTTGCCAGGAGTGCAGAAATGGGAGAATTATCCAATTATATGATTCTGCTTTTGTATTTTAAATGCTATTCTTAATAAACACAATTATAAAAAACAAATATCACATTCATTTGTGATGCAAGTGTAATCAAGCCAGTAGAAAAAGGGACTTTATGTCCTCTTTTGATGGTCTGGGTCTGGCAGTTCCTGAAGAACAGCTCCATCTATGCATGTTGCTTTTGAGCATTTTGGTAGTGCTTTTTGCTGTGCTTTCTGTGTTTTTATTGCGATGTTACTGTCATTTTGCAGCGATCTCCTTTTTTTTTACATTCACTGTATATAGCCGGTTGTTAAGGGGGATGGGAAGCTGTCCGCCACGTCCTTACTAACCGATGAGTCATCAGCTGTCAGTGGGTTTCCCCCCGATGAGTCATCAGCTCACATGCTGAATTTATGGATTGGGTCTGGTATGGATTTGGAGGGGACACCCACATACCAAAATAAAAAGAAAGTGTTAAACCAGGTGCGCACAATTATGAACAAATTAACGTGGTATTAAACCCAAAAACAAAAAAACAAACATTTATTATATTGCAGCTTTCCAATTCTTATATGTAATGGCTGCATTCATCTGTTGTTTTAAAAAAAAAAAACTCACTTGCAGATGAGATAAAATCATTCAATATGGAGTTCAGCTTTTCCCCCCTCCCGTCCCCAGATTAACAATGCTGCAGTCCAAAAGGTGTCCCCTGTGCTCTTTCATCCAGAGTGGGGTCACTAATGTCTTTGGATAGTTGGACATTTCCTTCCAATACCTTGCACACACCTTTTCCAGTGATACCAGACCAGATCCTCAGCGGAAGGTCCCCCTGCCAGTGCCAGCAACATTTAGATAAGTAGGCCATCCAGCAAGCCTATGAATAGCAGACAAATGGCAAGCCTTCTTTGAAGGGCAGTAGCCCACCAGGTCAGGACCTCCTCCTTTAGGAAAAAGGCCCCTTGGCTCCAGGTCTAATGGTATTTATGCTCCTTTCCAGCCACCATCTGGGCACCTCGCTGTGGAAATACTCAACTGCTGATCTGACTCTCCCAGCCCACTATCCTCCAGATATTATGTTACAAAGAACACCACTCCCTTCCAGGAACTATAGTAGACCATTAATCCATGGCTTCCACCCATGGCACATAGACAAAGGTAAAATCACTATCTTTCCAGGTAGAGACCCTGGGAAGTTCTGAGAAGCCCACATCTTGTGAGAAATTGCTCCTGCTGGAGCACCATCTTTTGAAATTTGGGCTGTTCCGCATTCCCAAAAGGATGTTGGCAAAACCTCCTGCAGTATGGAAGCTAGGGTTAAGATAAGTACCAGTATATTAACTACTTTTTTTTTACCTACAGGTTTTTTATTTATTTTTATTTTAGTGCAGCAATTTTAACAATAGTGATATAAACAAAGTGTAGAGCTTAAACATATAATACAATATATACAAACAAAGTGCATAACTGTGCAAATATAAAGTGCATGATTCAAAAATAAGTGCAATTAAAAGAAATGTCCATAAAGAGAGAGAAAAAAAAGAAAAAGTTCACTCAAAAATTCCGTATTGAATAAAAAAATCCAGAGACCGCAAAACCTATCACAGGATCACACAAGGACCTTACCATAAAGCCAGCGACCACCCTTACTCAGGGAGGTCAGTGAGCGCTTAATCAGGTTTTGAATCTACTCTCTAGGTGCCCAGATGTCCTCTCAAACAACCTGCAGATGGTGAATAACAGTAGGATGCAGACAAACCAGGAAGCAGCGTCACAAAATCATCAGTCATGCTCAGTAACCAGAGTATATAAAAAATATAAAACTCCACAGTGTAATACAGTACCAAACTAGGATTTATTTAAAAACGTAATTCACTTAAATTTAAAACAGCACAGACAGCCATTTCATATTGAAAGTAGGTAAATTCCCTCAGATAAGATGGCCCGAACATCTGTAGCACATGCGCAGTAGCGTGAGTACGTAGCCCCTGCCGATGCGTTTCGTCATAGGTAAAGACATAGCCTTTGCCCGATACCTCTGTAGTTTGGGGCATTACCATGAAATGGGTGTCCACATCTACTACATCTACCGCAACAGGAATCAGTTCTGGTACCTATTCAATGGAGGAATGTAGGGTGCAGTAAACCCGATGCTAAATAAGTAATTGGGTTAGTTTATATGAAGGTGAAAGAGATACATCTTGATCAGACTCTATGATATCCTCCCTGGCTTCATCTGTAATAGGGCCAAAATCTTCCTCCCATCTCCATCTATAGATCTGTGGGAGCTTAGTCTGGAATTTTACTAGCAGTTGAGAGTAGGTAGAAGAGATAGGGCCCTTAGACATACAAGCCTGTGCTATTGAGTTTAGCAGCAGAGTGGGGGTAAATGTAATGGGAGACTAGTTATTTTGTGTTTGTAGTGCACACCTCATCTGACAGTTCTAAACGCTACCAGATTTATTACACTATAGTAAATACAAAATGTTTCTTATGATAGTAAGACAAATGTAGGGTGCAAGACAATGGGTCTAGTTTACTATCTTGGCCACAAGATGTCACCACAACTCATATGTGGGCCTTGGATTTAGGAGCCATCTGAGTGATATTTGCAAAAAGGGCCACTTACATTTCAACTGGGGAGGGATGCAGAGACTCTGGCACAACCCTTCTTGCTTTAATCACAGATAGGACTTTATTTCTTGACTCATTACTCTGCTCTCTCTTGGAACTTTTTGCGGACCTCATAAATACATGTGGCTGATACCTCAGAGTCACCACTATTATTCTTAGAGGTCTCAACCTGGTCATCCTTCTGACCTTGCAACAGCAATTATTTTTCACTTAAAAGTTCAACTAAGTCTCTAAGAGCCCTAAAGTCCCATTTTGTTCATTCCTTCCTTTCATGCGTGACTTGTGGCTCAGAGGATTTACAGCTTTTACTTTGATCACATAATACCATCAATGTCAGGTTTCTGGCTAACAGGTTGAGTTCCTTAATAATTTTAAATTGCGCAGGATTTTGATAATGGCAAAAGTTCATTGACATATAGCAATTTGTTGCTACTGCACTTTGTTCCCTAAAAAAATATGGGCTTTCCTTTTCATTGTGGTTCCTGCATGTTGTTGCCTAAAAGGCAGGTCAGAATGTTTAGTTTTCACATACTAGAAATATACTACTGTGTTTTATTCAATGAAAATGATTTTTTGTTTGTTTGCTAATTAGAGAGTGGGACCCAACCAAAAGAGGGGAGAACGTTTAGAGTAAGGCCCGTTAGTCATGTCCTGGGGCTTCCATATTGTGGTTAGTACAGAGATGTGCCGTAATTTCTGAAAGGGCAAATGTAGGGTAAGGCACTGGCTGTAGTTCCCCATTTTGGCGGCAAGATGTTGTCAGGAAAGGTTCCATTCGCTGGTAATATCTATCATTTGACATGCAGTACTGAGGTCCACCAGCAGGTGTCTCCTGACAGTTTTGAACTGTCAGGGGAACTTCTCCCTGCTGGTGTTATGTCATCCTTGGGCCGCAGTACTGGCGTCCACCAACGGATGGATCCTGGCAGTGTGGAACAGACAGCACCTTTTGCGCTCAGGTGCGACTTAAGGCCAATTACAGGCATTCCTATAAATACCCGGCAAGTGCAAACATACCTTGTCCTGGTATCTTGCTTGTGCACTGATCTTTACCTGCTGCCTGATTATCTGAACCTGTTCCTGAAATCTGCTACCTGAGTTCCTGATCCTGTCGCCCTATCCTGACCATCCATCCTCTCCCTGTCCTGTGTTCCTTACTCCATCTGCTGATCTCCCTGTGTATGACCTTGGCCTGGCTAACGTTTATGTTTCTGGAATATCCCTTTGTCCATCTGCCGATCTGCTGTGTATGACCCTGGCCTGGCTATTGTTTATGATCCTGGCATTTCCCATTTATTGTACATATCTGTCCGTTGTTATTTGTGGGTCTCTGTCCGTTGGTTGGTTTGTTGCACTGTGTCATATTGGAGGTGGTTGTATTTATATTATTCACTTACCTAAATAAATCATTATATTTTCACATATATGTGTTTAGTGTTCCTCTGTTGCTAGCCACACAGTTCTGGTCACACCTGGTACATGACAGATGTCACCAGCCTAAATATATGCACCTAGACTTTTGGAGCCATCTGGGTGGTTTGGTAGCTCTTCCCCTGATAGGAGAAGAGAACCATAGGAGACCAGATACAATTGGAAAGCTTAGGAGGGGAACTGAGATGCAGAGTGACAGTGTTATTGGATTCCCTGTCTGTGGGCTAGGATTGGATCAACATGTAGGTGGGAGGCCATCCTAGTGTAGTTTCTCCTTGCTCGCATTTCCTTAGGGGGGATGCAGGGACGCTGGGATACCACTCCTTGCCTTGTCGGACTATATCTATTATATCATTACTCTATTCTTTGTCTGAACTTAGACCTACTGAATGCATTGATCTTAAGCTATTTTCCACCACCCCCATGAGTGGTTAAATTGCCTGTGGTTCATTTGCCACTGTTTGAGCTATGTGCCGTTAGCCCATGAGTGGCTTAAGTGTCATGTACTATTCATCAAATTGAGTAAATGTTATAAAAGCATATCTGTTTTTGAACTGCTTGCTGATAGTAGCCTCTAGTAATCTTCTCTCAAAATGGCCTTCTGCACTGTAGTTCCAGTGGGGTCTGGTGCTAGCAAAATCAGTATTGGGTTGAAAGAGGGCCTTGAGGTTCTAATCGCAGGAAAATAGGTGGGAACCCAGGGGAGCCCTGAGCTTGGGAACCTCAGTCATCCAATCCGCTCCAGGTTCAAGAAAGGATGTGCTCCCCACTACACAACACATCTAACATTTTAAAAACTTGAATATAGTGTAGACCAGTGTGGACCTCATTGTCATATAGCTATATTCAAACCACATCTTCTTTATAGCTGTCAAAATATAATTGTGTACAGTAGGTGCTTCACAAATCACACATATTCAGTTATGCATGGGGGTTTAGTTACTGTAAGAAAATCCTCTGAGAATAGTAGCCAGTTACTAATTAGTGTGTAACTTTTTGAAACACATGTAAGCAAAAACTGTTATATTTGGATGCTTGAATCATATCAGATCACTAAAAATATATGTTGCATGTCCATTCAGAGGATAAGTGCATGGATGAGTCATTAATTATCTGCATTTTTTCTATAATGATCTTTAGGTTAGCTGTGCTAGTTTCTGCTCATGCGTGTTGAGGGATGGCAACTTTGTTGTCACTCTATTAAATCTTTGACTTTTATCGCTCAGTGTTCTTTGTTGCCGTTGCACTGTAAACATTGCTGCTCCACCATCCCTTTACATCAAAGAAGAACAGCGAACAGTGATTCATTTTTTGTGGTCTGAAGGTGAACCAGCAAACAAAATACATTGAAGGCATTAGGAAAATCCGTGCTGCGATTCAGATGGCAAATCATATGCAAATTAGTCATGGTTCTGCATAAGAGAATATATACTATTAAGCCCCGTACACACGATCTGAATTTCCGATGGAAAAAGTCAGACGGACTTTTTCCATCAGAAATTCTGACCGTGAGTATGCCCCATCGGTGTAATTCCATCGGAAATTCCGATGAATTCCATCAGAGTTTAGATAGAGAACATGTTCTCTTTTACTCCGATGTGATTTTGGTCGGACAAAGGTCCGATTGTGTGTACGGGTCTTAACAGGCTTGGCTTTCATAAGTTTGTGCAAGATGGGTTTCTAAACAGCTCACCGAAGAGCATGAGCGCAATCGTCTGGTCATCTGTCAAAGCTTACTGGATTTCTCTTGAAAGGAGCAATCAAGAAAAAATTCAAAACAAACCCTCCGCAAGAAAAGTGATGCTCACAGTTTTTCAGAAATCACATAAGCCAATACTGGAACATTATTTGGAGGGCTCAATAGTAAACATTGCATATTACAGTGAGATGTTGTGCATCAAAGTGAAACCTGCAATTTGAACCAAACCACAAGGCCCATTGTCAAAAATGGTTTTATTGTTGCATTATTATTATTGGACAGAATTGATATAGCGCCAGTAGTTTGCACAGCGCTTTACAATATAAAGGGGGACAGTACAATTACAAAAAAGTTCCATACAAAATAGGAGGGCCCTGATCGTGGAGCTTACAATTTAAAGGGAAGGGGAGGAGGTACAAAAAGTAACAGCTGCAGGGGATGATATGATGGAGGTGACTCAAGTACAGTTCTTAGGTAAAAGTGGGGTAGGCTTCCCTGAATGAATGAGTTTTCAAGGATTGCCTAAAGATGGACAAGATAGGAGCTGACCAGACATTCTGGGGTAGGAAGTTCCAGAGGATGGGAGAGGTTCTGGGAAAAGTCCTGGAGGCGAACATGAGAGGAGGTAACAAGGGAGCTAGAGACCAGGACATCTTGGGTTGATGATGTAGCAGGGGACAGTGTTGAGGATTGCCTTGTTAGTATATTGAATTTCATATGTTGGGCTAATGGAAGCCAGTGAAGTAAATTGCAGAGAGAAACAGTAGTCACAGATCAGTTAGTGAGGTGTGTAAGTCTAGCAGTATTCATATTAGACTGTGTAAAGGTAGACCAGTGAGGAGAGAGTTGCAGTAGTCAAGGCAGGACATAACCAATAAATTAATAAGTTGCTTTGTAGTGTCCTTAGTCAGGAAGGAGCTAATATTGAGGAGGTTAAGGTGGCAAGATTTAGCAAGTGATTGGATGTGGGGCCCGAAGGAGAGGTCAGAGTCTAGGATTACACCTAGCACCCTGGCATGTGTGGAGGGCATGACAGTGCATGCCCACATACTGCCGTCCATTCTGTTCAAATACTTCAGAAACTGTGTTTCAAATTATTTGAGCACCCTGCATATAGTCCATATCTCAATACCTTGGATTACCATCTATTTGGTACACTTAAAGATGCTTTAAGAGGTTGACGATTTGCCACAGATCAAATTGTTCAAGGAGCGGTGCATGCATGGGTGAGGGGCAAGCCAAAATCATTTTTCCAAGGGTGTGTACAAGCTTGGAGTAAGTGTATTAAAAAGTAAGTGGACAATGTTGGAAAATACTGTAACTCTACGTTCTTTACTGTTATTTTAATAAATGATATAAATAGAGTGCAGATAATTACTGACATATATATATATATATATGTATATATATATATATATATATATATATATATATATATATAGATAGATAGATAGATATAGATATATAGTTATATCTATAAATATATAGATATATATAGATATACATAGATATAGATCTATGCCCCAAGATGGTGTTAGGCTCACAGGAAGTGGTTGAATGACCCTGGTAGGAAAAGGACTAATGGCAGTGCAGAGTTTCTGCTGGGAACAGCACCAAACACAAGGAAGTTATTGAAGCAAGAGATGATTTTTTTTTATATTAATTCTAGAGATCTGCTTTAAAGTGTTAAAAGTAACAATAAAAATAATGATAAAAAAATGGTACTATTATACCTGCCTGTTCTTAAATTTCCTGAAATACAGAATGTGACAAGGTTAATATTTTCTACTTTTCTGCAGAACTTTTTTTATTTGTGGGATAACGTAATGTCATTTTAGAAATACCTATAAATCAAAATGTCGCTCAGATAAATGATGCCACAAGCTGCTTATGAGCTTAGATGGCATACTGTCAACATGTGCATTTGTCACGTCAAAAAAGTGGAACTAAAGTCAGAAAATGTACGCCCTTTATCTAATTGTATACTATCAATTTTTCATCAGCCCTATCATCCCAGTATTCATTCACATGTAACAGTTCTATTATATTGGCAATAAAATAGAAGAGATTCAAATATAGATATTTTGCATAGTCTTTGCCTATGGGGATTTGGAGATAAATTATTATGGTACGGTGAAGCGGGGAAATCATCATGACAACAGGATGTTGCGATGTCAGCCAAGAGGAAATCTGATACATTCAGGTTTTTTTTATAATTAGAGGACGCAATGTTTTATTATTATTTTTTTTTTGTAATATTGATAAATATAAAAATCCATTTCAGTCACATTCAGTTTTTGCATTATGTGGATGAGTGGAAGGAGTAAAAAATGTTTTATTTTTTTGTGTGCTGCAGCTACCTGGATTTCTATTTTGCTCTCTTTAAAACCAGTAGGTTAGGATGGGGGTGGGGGGTGTTATTTTGTATTTATTTGTTATCAATCTGTTTTATTGATTAACAAAAAGAGATGCAAAGACGAAGTAGCACAACCCACGCAGGGGTGAGTCAACTGGTTATTGACACAAAACAGCACAAAACAGAAAATAACAATAAGACAACAGATTGAGAGCCCATTCACACAGGGGCAACACAACTTCTAGCACGACTTTGGGAGGCAACATGGACACAACTTGAGTATGAATCATCAGGTAACTTACAAGGCAACTTCAAGTTGCCTCCAGGACAGTACAAGGCAACTTCAAGTCGCCTCCAGGACAGGAGGCTTTCCAGTGGCCAATCAAACAACAATCAGCTCTGTGGGAGGGAGGGGGGAGGGAGTTGTTTGCCTGAGAAATGTATGTTATCTTTCTGTATTGTTGCTTCAGTTCAGACAGTGATCCGACTTCTGAGACAACTTCCATTAAAATCAATGGGTACAAGTTGCCTACAAGCTGCCTAGAAGTCGGACTGAAGTAGTACAGAAACCTTTTCTGAAGTTGGAGCGACTTCAGTAGTGTGTATTAAGACGGCTCACATTCACTTCCATTCATGTTCTCGACCGTGCGACTTGGGGCAACTTGGGGCGACTTGAAGTCAGATCCCAGGTCGCCCCAGTGTGAACCGGCTCTTATTGTGGCTTTTGTAATAATATAGAGGCAATATTTTGAAAAAATAAAACATTACCCCAATCCAGATCAGGCTCCCATGGCAGGGACATCAACAAAGGAAGGAAAGGAAGAGGCAGATGACCCTTTTGCTATCCCAGTAGTAATCCATCAAATCCTGGTAGAGAGTAGGCATCGTTGCCATAGTGGCTTTTCCAAGTCAACGTGCCCTGACTTTAATGAACTTCTTGAGGCAGACCCTGTTGCTGTAGGTGTCTTGACACAAAGGTAGATTGGAGTTCACTAATTGCTTCCAGAATTGAATAGAAGAGGGGGAGGCATTTTCCAACAGGCCTTCCTGGAGTAACACAGGATGAGGATTGTACCAGATATAAGTGGATCACACAAATGGTACTCTTGCAATAGGGCTGACCCCCAACAGCCCTAATATATAGGAAAACTAAGTCCACGGTTTCAGTGCTCTAAGTTTATTTGAAAATTAAACTATCAATAGCAGGATTGCATTGCAAATACTGCAAAATAACATATTGCAAAACCACAAGCTTTCAGGCAAAATCTGACCTTTCTTAGGTCAGAAACACTGAATGAAGGAAGTCATGATTGATGGTGTATATGAACAAAGGAAGCAGAAACATCAAGATACAGTCACACAGAAATACTAGACATATGAGTAAGAGAGGCATCTTATCTGGACCACCATCCTATCCTGTAAAAAGAAGCATGTTACTGTACAGCAAAATCTATTGTTCAGTACAGCCAACATTTTTATTTTTCTCAAAGTAACCTAAAATAAAACAAAATCATAAAAATAAACATAGTATATTGCAAGTAAAGTACACCCCGGATGTATCAAATAAAAAATACCTCTTATAGAAACAGTTGCAAATCAATTTCAGAATTCAAACCACAGGGTTGTAAAGTATTTAAGTGTCCAATCCAATATACTTACAATATATAATAATACATAATACACTTATAATTGTATCCTACTTTTAATAAACAACACTGTTCATACGGTATCACGCTATGTGAGTTATTTTCAATATTTCTTGCATGGCATGTGGTTACCGATCCTCTATGAAGTTATCATTAACACTGTGATTTGGGATCATCAAGTCAATTAGCCGTTCCAGGACCAGCTGTTTAGATCAGGGTGATCGATACAAGCCGTTGGTGACTTGGGTGGTATATACCTTCCCTAGTCATTTATGTTTGGTAAGCCCCCTTTTCTACCATTGTTGGTGGCACTTTGTCAAGCTGTTGTTCCATCTTCAAGATCTCCTTATGGTGATGCCATCTTAATCCACATTTATTTGGACTCTAGTCACTTCATGCACTTTCCTGTGGTGAAGTCACCCTTATTTCCATTCGTTTGGATTCCAGTCACCTTATGCACTTTCTCAATTCATTGTTATTATTTGCAAGCCTTTACTATATGTTGGCACATTAATATGTTTAGTAAGGTCACGTGGTGACACTTTAAGCTTAGGTGATCATCATAAGAAATTGTTTTTATTTTTTATAGATGTTGAAGTTCATGATTTGACAAGTGGCCCGGCTGGTGTGGAAAACCTTGTGGCTTATTTTTTGCTACCATTCCCACAATCACCATCCAGACCAACATCACCACAAGCTTGGTTAAAGCCTTCTTATGATGTTGGAGTCTATGAAGTAGTCCAGTAGGTGTGAAAAATTCTGTGTTCCTTCCTGGATTTTATCCATGTGATTACGATCACTACAAACTTACGTAAAGCTGCCTTTTGGTAAGTGTATTTAATCTCCTCCTCAGGGTGGTGGATGCACTTACTGTAGTGATTCCTTAAAGGGGGTTGTAAAGGTAAAAAAAAAATCCCTAAATAGCTTCCTTTACCTTAGTGCTCCTTCACTTACCTCATCCTTCTATTTTGCTTTTAAATGTCCTTATTTCTTCTGAGAAATCCTCACTTCCTGTTCTTCTGTCTGTAACTCACCACCGTAATGCAAGGCTTTCTCCCTGGTGTGGAGAAAGCCTCTTGAGGACACTCTCAAGCCCCATACACACTATCAGTTTTTCTGATGGTTTTCTCTTCAGGTTTACCAAAACCATCTAATATGAGGTCAAACCTTAAGCGTTTCAATTCGAATGCAATCAGGCAGGTCCTTGTACTACATGGTTTTGGTAAACCTGAAGAGAAAACCAGCAGGAAAACTGATAGTGTGTATGGGGCTTAAGATAGAGAAAGGAGCTGTGTGTTAGTGGGCATCCTGACACTCCTGCTCGCCCCCTCCCCCCTCAAGAGGCTTTCTCCACACCAGGGAGAAAGCCTTGCATTACTGTGTGTAGTTACAGACAGAAGAACAGGAAGTGAGGATTTATCAGAAGAAATAAGGACATTTAAATGCAAAATGGAAGGATGAGGTAAGTGAAGGAGGACTGCACAAAGGTAAAGGAAGCTATTTAGGAAAAAATGTTTTTTCCTTTACAACCCTTTAAGTAAACTTTTGGATTTTGTTTTCACAATCACCATTGAAATTGAACTTTCACTTATCTGTACAATGTTCATAAATGTTATTTGTCACTTAAATTTTTATTTTTCCTATGCACTTTGGTATGCTGATATGAAAATTGACTGTTTAGATTTTTCAGGGCATCACTTTTTCTGTACCTCATAGATTTACACAATTTAGTTGGAATTATAGTGCTGGCCGCTATTTGTTCAGTATAGCACAGTAATTCCCTATAACCATATGCAATTTTATAACTTGACATGTTGTATATCTATTTACTCAGTTCAACCTTATCTTTTATATTTTAGGAGAAAATTGGGTAATACTGTATATTTTATTTGTGTGCTATAAAATAATACTTTTATATAATCTTCAGGCCTACAATACGTTTTAAACATGTAAAAAATGCAAAACCAGCTCTGGCAGCATATGGTAGACATCAGTGCTCAAACGCAGCTACTGTGCCCATCAAACACAGCTACTGTGCCCATCAAACACAGCCACTGTGCCCATCAAACGCAGCCACTGTGCCCATCAAATGCAGCCACAGTGCCCATCAATTGTCGCCACTGTGCCATCAATTGTCGCCACTGTGCCATCAATTTTTGCCACTGTGCCATGCTATCAAATGCAGCCACTGTGCCCTGCCATCAAACGCAGCCACTGTGCCATCATTTATCGCCACTGTGCCCATCAATTGTCACCACTGTGCCATGCCATGCCATCAAACTCAGCCACTGTGCCATCAATTGTCGCCACTGTACCCATCAATTGTCACCACTGTGCCCATCAATTGTCACCACTGTGCCATGCCAAACGCAGCCACTGTGCCATCAATTGTTACCACTGTGCCATCAATTGTCACCACCGTGCCCATAAATTGTCACCACCGTGCCCATCAATTGTCACCACCGTGCCCATAAATTAGCGCCACTGTGCCCATAAATAAGCGCCACTGTGCCCATAAATTAGCGCCACTGTGCCCTGTTAAATGCTGCCACTGTGCCCTGTTAAATGCTGCCCTGTAAAATGCCCCTGCCCACAACTTACCTTTCTGGGGTCAGCCATCCTGCTTCCACCGTCCCTCGATGTCTTCTCCCGCCCTCGATGACGCTTCAGCCAATCAGGTTACCGTTGAACCTGATTGGCTGAGACGCCTGTCAGTGTTAGCCAGGGAACGCACCCCCTGTGCGTCCCCTGGTTAACTATTAAGCCGAACAGCCCTCAGGCTGTAATCGGAAAGCCTACCAGAGCCGCTGTCTCTGATAGGCACTTCCTAAGCCAACCACCTCACCAGGGGGCCGGCCATCTGAAAAGTGTGCGGCAGCGACAATACATGGATTCCTGCAATGCATGAATCCATGTATTGTATTCAGTGGCGGTGCATTTCCGGTCAAATGCTCGGCCCATAGGCTATAGAAGAATTTGAATGTTGGTTAACTAGTAATAATAATTTATAAATATAATTATTACTAGTCAAACAACATTAGAATTCTTCTATAGCTTGTAGGCGGAACATTCGACCGGAAATGTACGATTGCGGCGTTGTACAGTTTAGCTGCTCCGTCAAATCTTCTTAGAACATTCGACAGACACCATAAACCTTCAATGACAGATTCGACCTTAATAAATTCTGATTTCCTGACAAATGCATTGTTTAACAAAACAAAATAAATAAAAACGATTTTCGGGAGTAACTAAATACATTTATTTTTCGGACGAAAACGAAATTCCGAAACAAAATATTTCAGTGTGCACACGTCTAGCATATGGGTTAATGCAGTAAAGAATAAGGAGGTCAAACCTCTAGTTACACTTTTTGGCAGGGGAGTTTGGTATATCTAACTTTTTAAACAGAATTGCAAAGGTAAAAGGTTCACATATACATATTTTAATTGTAATTTTAGCTGCTTGCCTTAATTTCCACTCTGAAACCTTCTGCCATATCAACCCGTGAAGGAAAGAACTCATGTGTTGTATAATGACAGATGCACCACATAACACACAACAGATTTTATAAATAATTGAAATGGTCAGAGAGAGATGTACGAAACTCAGACAGCAAAGCTCTTTCCCTTAATTTGCTGTGTAACCCCGCTGTGCTACTTCAGGCAGACAGAGCTCGTTTAGACACTCTCAGGCTCTTCTTGATCTCTACATTCTGCAAATAACATATTTTGTGTTATTCCAAGCTCACAGCATATTTTAATCTCAGTGGCCATGAAATTCAACATGTCATTGTTTAAAAAAAAATGTAATTTCAGTTTTTTTCCCTTATTTACCAGGAAGAGAATCAAATTACCAGGAAAAGAATCAACATTTGTCATTGTCAGCTTTATAAAATATGGTTTTACGCTTTACCTTGTGATGTATTCGTTATCTGGGAATTATACTCTAAAGGCTGAAGTTTTTTTTTTTTTTTACTGTATTTTCTGCTTTAAGGTAAAAAACCTTCTGAGTGCAGTCCGCTCCCCCCAGCACTCACTTATACACAAGCAATGTGTATAAGAGCCGCACCTTTCTCCATCCTCATAGGCTCAGAAACAGCAGAAGGAACATTGGTCAATCACAGTCAGGAGGGAGGGAGTGGGGGCGGGCCAAGTCAGCTGTGTGTGTCCACAGCCACACACAGCCAGCTTGGGAGTGAGCCTGCAAGAGTGACTCCCATAGCAAGCGACTTGCTTTGGTGGGAACTCAGCAAGGAGGAAGGGGACAAAGATCGCCAACAGGGGACCCGAGAAGAGGAGGATCAGGGCTGCCCTATGCAAAACATTGCACATAACAATGAGTACATAAAGTATGAGTTTACAATCACTTTAAAGCTAACCTTTGACCACTTTAGCTCCCTTCAACTTTACACCCCCTATGGTCCAGAGCAGTTTTTACATTTCTGCTATGGACCTGTTTATGTGGCAATAGGTTTATCATTACTTAAAGCGTAGTTCTGCCTTGGATTGTCCTCACTTGAAGCTGACTAGTCCCTCAGCTTCTGGTGGAGACGCTAACATCCTTACTAAGGAAAACAGGAAGTGAAGCCTTGCGGGCTTCACAGCCTGTTTCCTACTGCACATTCGGGAATCGCGCTGTGCGATCTGAATGGTCCCTGCTGTTTTCTGAGACCTGTGTGTCTCCCAGAAGACAGCAGGGGGAAGGAGGAGGCTCCTCCCACGTGGGTAGGTACCATGTGGGTAGGTACCACGTGGGTAGGTACCGGAGCATGATGGGACTGTGAGGCCTATATAAATCAGATGCAAGCCGCGCACCTGTCATTGCAGCGAGAGGAGGCGTCGGGTCAACATCGGAAGAAGGGAGAAGAAGAGAAGTGAAGAAGATGACGTCACAGAAGAGCGTGCTGGCCGCCTGCTAGTAATTGAGCTAACACACGAAGATAGCGGGCGGCCAGCGCTGAAGGAGAAGGCACCGGACATCAGGAGAAGAACCGGGGTGCGCCGAGTCAACACCGGAGAGTGGAGAAGATAGAAGAAGACCCCCCCGGAGAGCGGAGAAGACCCCCGAGAGCGGAGAAGACCCCCCCGGAGAGCAGAAGACCCCCAGAGAGCGAAAGAAGAAGCCCCCCCTGGTGAAAGAGCTAAAGAAGACAGAGGGGGCCTCTGGAGCAGACTAATAAATTATTTTAAAAACCCTGTGTCGTGTTTTTATTAACTTTAACACTTTGCCTCCAATGTGAATGGGTAGGGGTACGATGACCCCATATCCATTCACTTAGGGTGGGGGGCCGGTATCTGGGGGCCCCCTTATTTGAGGGGGCTCCCAGATTCCGATAATCCCCCCGCCCGCAGACCCCGACAACCAACGGCCAGGGTTGTCGGGAAGAGGCCCTGTCCTTATCAACATGGGGACAGGGTGCTCTGGGGTGGGGGGGCCCCGCAGTGCGCCCCCCTGCCCCAGAGCACCGACCCCCCCCCATGCTGAGGGCATGCAGCCTGGTACGGCTCAGGAGGGGGGGGTGCTCGCTTGTCCCCACTCCTTTCCTGGCCGGCCGGGTAGTACGCTTTGGATACAGGTCTGGTATGGATTGTAGGGGGACCCCCTACGTTGGTTTTTCGGCGTAGGGGGGGTCTCCTTACAACCCATACCAGACCTAAGGGCCTGGTATGCTCCTGGGGGGGAACCCATGTAGTTTTTTTATTTAAATATTGGCGTGGATTCTCCCTCTCAGGAATGCATACCAAATGCTGCACATAGAATTGGCGGGAATCCAAGTTGGATCTCCGGTCGCTTCTATGACGGCTTTGTCTCCATCGCGGCCAGCTCTGAGCTGGCTCCCGTGATGGGGCTCGTAGGTGGTCAATCTCGCCGAGAAAGGGAGCGAGAATGACACAATATCGCCGTCACCCACTGTAGCTCGGTAGCGGGGTGTGTGACCCCTTGGATGGGTTCACCACACACTGAATTTATACAGACAGGCAGTCGAAGACGGTTGAAAACAAAGAATTTGGTTTATTCTTCCATTTTGCTGGACACAAGTGCAAGCATCCAAACAAAATCAAACATAAAATAAACCCTGGCCACTTGGGGCGTCTATCTTCACCACACAGGAACCTATCTATGGAGTCTGGCACAGCCTAGTGCTGGGCAGACACTGCTGGTCATACATCAGAAAAACAAAAGTCTTTTGATTTTTATCACACAGAAAAATCAATCCTCTCCTCACCTTCTCAGAAGACTTTCTGGCACTGCTCTCCCTAGGGCCCTTTCACACGTACGGACCGTATGTCCGCATTTTCATCCGTCCGTTTGCGGATGAAAACTGGACATACATGGGTCCCTATGTGATTACGGGTGTCAGTGGATAAACATCCGCTGACACCCGTAATTTGTCCGCCTCCGCAAAGATCCGCATTTGCGGATGGAAGAAATCCTATTTTTCTTCCGTCTGCCGGATCGGATGAACACGGACATACGGTCCGTGTTCATCCGATCCCCCATAGAGGAGAGCGGAGGAAAGACAGGGCGGTCCCTGCACCGTGTGCGGGGACTGCCCTGTCAGCTGCCAGCTCAGCGGGGATTTTATGGAGGATCCCGCTGAGCTTTGCGGACACACGGAGCGGATCATTACTGATCCGCCCCGTGTGAAAGGGCCCTTACTCACAAAGTCTCAGGAAGCAGCAAATCAGTGGTAATCCTCTGGATTACTTATATAGGCCTTAATTGCCTCATTCTGAACAGCTGGAGTCTTCCAACGCCCTTAGACCATTTCTGGCTACTTTTCAGCCGACGTCTAATAGCAATTGGTGTATTGTCTAAACAAGGCAGAAATGTATGTCCCGTCTTTGACAACACCCACAGATTTACCTGACTTCCTGTCACAATATATATATATATATATATATATATATATATATATATATATATATGTATGTATATATACACACACACACATACACTATATACATCATATACGCACACATCTCCATGTATATTATATACATAAAAACACATCAGATGCAACACAGGGCCCAGTCTCTTCAACTAGGTTATCTGCTCATGATTTGTACAACTTATAATTTGCCCCCCCCCCCCAAACATGGTAATAACAATAGTAGTTTACAATGTACCTCTTTTAATGCAGAGTAATGTTATTAATGGCTGGTGGAAGAATCCAGCATGGCTTTGTACATCCCTCCTGAAAACATTGTAGTGCTCTGCCTCGTGCTCCTCTCAAGAACCCCCAGCCCTGAAGTAGCAGTGTGACTCTTGAGAGGAGTAATGCATGAAAAAGATTTGTGGCCAAACAAGTGACATCTATATCTAGCTATAGCCTTAGATCTAAAGAGATTCATTAAAAATAGTGCGGTGTCGACATCCATATCCACTCTGGAGAGTACCAAGGCTATTTTGCATTTAGGCTTATTATACTGTAGTTGACAATGCCCGGCATTTTCTAGACTTCCAATTTCCTTGCCTTACTGAGCAGTCACATCAGAAAACCAGTGTACTACTAAAATATACAAGCTGATTAAATGTTAATACCAGGCTGATACAACACATGGAGTGTAATGCATTTAAAAAATAGGTAACCGTAAGGTGAATACAAGTTGACGGATGAAGTAAAAGGCTTTACTTGCGTTGCGGAGAGTTCAAAAGTTCATTTTGTCCTTTACTTGAACTTGCTGAAGGAATCCTCATCTATAATTAATGCAAAAATCTGTACAAAACATAAAAATTCAAACCAAAGTCAACCTGATGTGTCTCCATGACAGCAATAAATAAATAAAAGATTAGAAAGTCCATGAAGATAATGTACAAATAAACAAGACCCGATGGAGGGTAAGGCTATAAATATAGACATATTAGCAGATGAAAAGGTGATGAGTAATGAGGTTTATAACGGCTCTATGAAATGGTGGCATTATGCATAATTTAAAAGTCATCTCAAACTTTGCCAAACCGTATATTGGTAATTGGTCTTACAGTATGTCCCTCTTCCCTTTCCCAATGTTCCCAGTTTTGTCATGATTTCTGATCCTTTAACCATCTCAGCTCCAGGAGGTTTTACCCCCTTCATGACCAGGCTATTTTTTGCTATTCAGCACTGTGCTACTTTAACTGGTAAATGCGCAGTCATGCAACGCTGCATCTAAACAAAATTTGTATACTTTTTTTTACACAAATAAACCATGCTTTTTGGAGGTATTTGATTACCACTAGGTTTTTTTATTTTTTATTACATAAACAAAAAAGACCAAACATTTTGAAAAAAACACATTTTTACTTTCTGCTATAAAACATATCTAATTAAAATTTTAATTTCTTCATACATTTTGGCCAAATAATATGAATACGTAAAAAAAAAAAAAAAAATCTAATAAGTGTATATTTATTGGTTTGTGCAAAAGTTATAGTGTGTGTGTGTGTGTGTGTGTGTATATATATATATATATATATATATATATATATATATATATATATATATTTATATATATATATACACACACTGGAACTTTTATTTGTTCATTTATTTTTATACCACTAATGGCGGTGAACAGTGACTTAAAGTGGGACTGTGATAGTGCGGCGGGAAATCTGACACTAACATTGGCTGGAACTAATGAACTGGAAAAATGGAAAGAAACTGCGCTACAATTACTAAAAAGAATAGAAGAGAGAAAAAAAGACTTGCAATGTAGTTGCAGTCTATTCACTCTGGGAGCTGCGATTACCATGTAAACAATAAGTACAAGAAAAAAATGTGAGAAAAATATAAATCACGCTACCTCTAAACACCATACTTGACAAACACAATATTAAACCATTGGCAAGTGAGTGATATATGGTTATATTTGTGAAGCCCATTGCTCTATCAGAACCTTGGAGTATGATGGCCACTAGGGTGCACTATGCAGCCATCTCAACACCCCTCAGTAATACTGAAAAAGTGATAATAATAAATACAAACAGTAAGAAAAAAAAAAAAATTGCATTTCGGTCAAGAAACATATGAAAAATGAACTTATTGGTTTTAAGTGGATGTACATAAAATAAAATTAGAAATAGTGACAATAAAGTCCATAAGTGTATAGCAAATGAGATGTCAGACACCCGCGTATCCGTGCCACATTTCAAATCAATTGAAAAACGTGTCCAAAGAAACGTGATGAATTGGCTCCTTACCAGATTTCCACGATCCCTTATGACAGGGGATCATAAACAGCATATAGCAGGTAGTCACTCCCAAACTCGCAGTTCAAACGAATGTAGTCCAAATGGATCTCATTCACGAACAATTTCACCATTATCAATGCCCATCATGTAAGAAAACAATAACGGCTGTATTAAATGAGTAAAAGGAATTTATTAAAAAGTAAAATCGCACTTACAATCATGCAGATTAAAAATCGCCTTAAATCTGATGTGCCGGCCGGTACACAAACTCTCAGGCACCCGTCCACTGGGGAAACGTTTGGAGCTAGTTGGGTAACGACAGCGCGCCGCTCCGCCCTACGTCCGTTTCGTAAAAAAAATACTTCTTCCAGGGGCACGGGCAGCGCGCTGCGTCACCTCTATATATATGAACACACATAAAACCAAGCCTCGCTCTGGTTCATTGGAACTGATAAACTGCCTTTGACATCAACAGTGACATTGAAGCCCTGTACACACGGGCGAGAATCCCGTGGTAAAAAATACATTGTTTTTCTCGACGGGATTCTTGTCAAGCTTGACGGGATTATGGTCTAGCTTTCCTTGCATACACACTGTCAAGCCAAAATCTCGTTGTTCTAAAACGTGGTGATGTACAACACGTACGACGGCAGCATAAAGGGGAAGCTTGATTCCAATGGCGCCACCCATTGGGCTTCTTTTTCTAATCTTGTGTTACTACATGTTAGTAAAAGTTTGGTGAGAGACGATTTGCGCTTTTCAGTCTTCGTGCTTTTCAGTCCGTTACAGCGTGACGAATGTGCTATCTCCATAACGAGCGCTAGTTTTACCAGAAGGTGCGCTCCCGTCTCATATTTTATTCTGACCATGCGCGGATTTTTAAGACTCGGAAAAGCATACACACAAACATTTTTCTCGTCGTAAACCAGTCCGACGAGAATCACGACAAGAAAATTGAGACTCCTGACTAGAAAATAGAGAGCAGGTTCTCTATTTTTCTCATCGAGATTCAAGACAGTTTTCTCGACGAGAAACCATACACACAAACGTTTTTCTTGGCAAACAGCTCTACCAGCAGTTTTCTTGCCAAGAAAACCATGTATGTGTACGAGGATTCAGGCTTTGTTATCTATTCTCTAGGGTTATGTGCCCTGTTCACACCACAACACCGGTATCACGTGCAGATTTTTTCCGCAAGGTATATGCAGTTTTCTGCATGAAAAAAACCTGACATGACATAAACATTGTAGTGTGAACAGGATATGTGTCAGCACATAGGAGACATGCATGAAAACTGAGATCCATGTGCAATCCACTGCTCTTGCAAGTTATAGGGTAACTTTTGTACAATGGGGTTGACACCTCTGGCTGTGTCAAGGAATGCAAGTCCTTGTAAGTCCCCCTCGGATTTAGCTACTTGAAGTTCCATTAGCAAGTCTCTTAGCTCCCTAAGTTTCTGGTAGGCTTTGTTGGGTATTTTGGGGAAGTTATCAAGTCTTTTGAATAGTGCACTTTCTACTGCTTCTGCTGAACCATAACACTCATCAAGTCTATCCCAGATCTTTTTAAGGCCAGTGTCTGGGTGGTTTATATTTATTGTCCTGATTCGTCTGGCATGTGCCACAGACTCTTTTCCAAGCCATTTGATCACGAGGTCTATCTCTTCACTGCAGGAAAATCCTAAGTCTCTGATGGCATTTTGAAAGGAAGACTGCCAGGCTCTGTAGCTTTCAGGGCAGTCATTAAACTTTTCAAGTCCTTTGGTGACTAGCTCACGTCGTGCAAAGAACCTTGCAAGGTCTATGGTGGCTTGGTTAACCTGCTGTGTGTTCCCATGGTGATATTGCTGTGTATAGTCATACCATTTGAGGGTGTCAAGCCGGCCTCTGTCATACCGTTCTGACTTGGACGTTGGTTCTGGAAGACGATTAGAAGGCTCTGTTACCTCACGTATAGGGAGTCTGTCGTAGGAGGCGTTACTTTGCATGGATTTCTCCTGTTTGCAGGTTTGAGACTTGTCGTTGACTTGCGGAGGTACAGTGTAATGTCTTTGGCTTGTCTCTTTGCCGTCATCTTGTACTGCTTGGCTTAAAATGTTGATTGATATAATCTGAAGTTCGTTGTAGAGAATCTTGAGTTTCAGCTTCTGGGTTGAGAATATTGCTGCGTCTGCTGCATTTGCTTCTCGGGTATACAGCTAATTCTAAGGCCTCTGCTTCAGCTATGGCGGCTGCTGCTTCCTTCTCTACAGTGAGTTTCTCTAGGGCTACTTCTAGGAGGGCTTCCTTGGCCACTAACTGTGCCCCTTGCTGCACTTTCTGTGCCTCTAACTGTGCCTGTTGCTGCGTTTTCTGTGCCTCTAAATGTGCCTGTGGCTACACTTTCTGTGCCTCTAACTGTGCCTCTTGCTGCACTTTCTCTGTCTTTAGTCTCACTTTCTCTTTTTTAATCTGCATTTCTTGCTCAGCAAAGGCTGGTTGGGTCTTGGCGGCTTTGGCTTTTGAACGTACGATAGCGAGTGCATTGCTTGTGGAGGAATATCTTGAGGAGCCGAAAACTTGGGACCTTGTCTTGAGTGAGGATGCCTGGCTATGTAACATGTTGCTTGCAGAAATGCTTGACTGTGTAGAGCAGTGGTTCTCAACCTGGGGGTTGGGATCCACTTGGGGGTCGAATGAATATTTGCCAGGGGTCACCAAATCCTGGGCTGTTCCTAAAGCTGCTCTCCCAGTCTTTTCACGGCCACCCAGAAGGGCTGTCGCTGGAGCCTGTTGCTGCCCAGCTGGGCTGTTCCTGGACCCCGCGGCCACCCACTCAGCCTCTTCGCAGCCACCCATTCAGTTCACGGCATGGCTGGGAGGCAGAGACTAAAGGTCAGCTGACTGGTGAGGAATGTGAAGTGGGAGGGGCTGGAGGAGACCCTATCTCCTGATTTCGGCATAGGTGTCACTGCTACTAGACACCACAAATTCGGAGACACAGTGAAGCCAGAGACACAGTGAGTAACTCTACCTGTGATTAGAGTTGCCATTAAAAGTCACACTACAGTTCTCAGATCAGCAGATGACCTTGATCAAGAACACCTAAGTTGGCTGATCAGAACTCCCCCCAGCACTGCCACTGATCCCCCACCTTCCCACCAAGGAGTAAATGTGTACCATAAGGGGTTTTAATACTATGCGAGAGGCGCTAAAAGTCCATGGGTTACGGGCGCAAATTTATTTTCTTGTCTTGGGTGCTGACAACCCACACTACGAAAATTATTTTACTGTTAGGTGTCCCCACAACTTGGGAAATTTTATCAAGGGGTCACGGCACTAGGAAGGTTGAGAACCACTGGTGTAGAGACTGCTGTATCGCTGTATGCAGGGGGCTGCGCTGACAGGGTAGCATGCCTCTGTGTAGTCACTGTCCTAAATCTCACTTGCTGGATAGCCGCTGTTTCACTGTTCTGTTCTCGCTACACGTTTGCCCCTGGCGCGTATGTAGCTCAACATACAGCTTAAACCTTGCATCCTAAATAACAAGACTGTCTGTAACTTTGGATCTTTACTACGATGAACAGGTGGTGACCATATAAGATGCATATGAATAATGGTGAAACTAGAGAAAAATTGATAAATGAACATATAAGAATTACATGAACACAAACAAATGTCTACTAGGCATATAAGTAAACAGTCTTTATCATACCAGCGATGCTGCCTTAAGAGGATCAGGACCTAGGAAACATGTGGTGCAGGGTTAGCTGACTCCATATGGACTGTCCAGTGAAAAAGATGAAAGAGTTGTGATAGGAAGTTAAGACAGTTTTCAGTAACACCACAGGAAATGTACATTACCATAGAACACTGCCCATCAACAGTCCTTTGTTAAGAGTGACATCTAGTGGACAATATTTGAATTACAAGTCCAGAAGATATTCCTGTATTTCCTTGTAGGCCAAAGGCATGACACAAAGCGCTGCTATAGCTTATGAATTACAGTAATGGACTTCTAGAGCTTTTTGTTTTAAATATTTTCTGTATGTTCACTTTTGTTATAATCTGACTAATATCAGCTGCTATATCGATATAACAAATAATAAAAAAATAACAATAAAAATAATATAAAATTATATACTGCCATATATATAAGTAATACAAACAGATGAGCCTATCTCAATATTTCACAAATTGTTAAAACAATGAAAGCCACTTCAAACAAAATGAATGTGGAGTGGAGCTCAAAGTATCCATTTATTTGAAAGCGTTCTCAGCCTTTCAAGAATAAGAGTTTCAGAACACACTAAACCTTCATTATTATTATTATAAAGTACTTTGGAAGTTATTTATAAAAGTCGTAGGAAAAGCAGAGCAGCTGCTTATGACAAGCAAGCTTAACCACTTCAATACCGGACACTCAGTGCACTAATGAGGCTGCACTGATGGGACTGATGAGGCTGCACTAATGGGCACTGATGAGACTACACTGATGGGAGCTGACAGGTTGCACTGTTGGGCACACATGAGGCTGCACTGATAGGCACTGATGAGGCTACACTGATGATGCATCACTGATGGGCACTAATGGGCACTAATGAAGATGCACTGATAATGCTGCACTATTAAGGTGGCACTGATATGCTGCACTGATGGGTACTGATAGGCACTGATAAACTGTGCTGATGGGCACTGATAGGCTGTACTGATGGGCACTAATATGCTGCACTGATGGGGCTGCGCTGATGGGCAATGATATGCTCCACTGATGAGGCTCCACTGATGGGCACTGATAGGCTGCACTGCTGGGCACTAATATACTGCACTGATGGGCATTGATGAGATTACACTGATGAGGTAGCACTGATGGGCACGGATGAGGTGGCACTAATAGGCTGCACTGATGGGCACTGATGAAGAGGCACTGATGAGGCGGCACTGATAAGGCAGCACTGATATGCTGCACTGATGGGTACTGATAGGCTGCACTCTCTATAAGGACTTTTCAGGGGACTTCACTTGAACCATCCTCTCTTATTTTTTTGTCCATGCTTTTCTACTGCTTTGGAGGTATCCCGTCCAATATAGTAACAAAACAGTAACCATTACCTCTTTATCACAATAACTGATGCTATTATAGCAGCATATTGGATTCATGCAAGTCTTTACTCTTTTTTTACTGATGGACTGCGCTGATGGGCACTGATAGAGTGTGCTGAGGGGCACTGATAGGCTGTACTGATGGGCACTGATATGCTGCATTGATGAGCACTGATATGCTGTACTGATGGGCACTGGTGAGGTTACACTAATGAGGCAGCACTGATGGGCACGGATGAGGTGGCACTGATAGGCTGCACTGATGAAGAGGCACTGATTAGACGGTACTAATAAGGCGGCACTGATATGCTGCACTGTTGGGTACTGATAGGCTGCACTGATAGGCATTGATAGACTGCGCTGATGGGCACTGGAATGCTGCACTGATAGGCACGGATATGCTGCACTGATGGGGCTGCACTGACAATCAGTGTAAATGTCCCCTGTCACTCGAGAGCCGGTTATCGCCAATAACCAGCATTTGTGTACATCTGATCAGCTGTGATTGCACACTGCTGATCACATGGTAAATTGCCAATGTCATTGACTCTTCACACTGATCGGTGATGTGCTGTGTCTGAGGTACACAGCTCACAACCAGTCGCTGCGCTGCATGCCAACAATGGAAGGACGTAATATGACGTCCTCCCAGAATGAGAGCAGTCTCGCCCGGCCATCATTTTACTATACGGCGGGCGTGAACCGGTTAAAGTGACAATAAGCTATACCCTTTTTCTCAAAAAAATATTCTATACACATCCCTTACTTTAAGGCACTGTAATCTATTTTTCATTAAATGATTTCTTAAGCCTAGTACACACGATAGGTTAACCAGAGGACAACGGTCTAATAAACGGGGGAAAAAAATAACCTGCAAGAGAAAGGCATAATGAGCTAGTATGCATCGCATACTAGCTCATTATGTGGCACTTACCTGAGACCGCAGCCCCCGAAGTCCTCCTCATCCCCCTCCACCGCCGTCATGTCCCCTTGCATCCTCTTCCTGTTATTGCCACTCCGGCTCTGTGATTGGCTGGAGCGGCGATTACGTCACTCCCACGCATGCACGTGGGGATACGGCATTAACCCTGGTTATGCGATTCGGAAAAACTGCACTTTCAGTGCGCCTCCGCCGCTGTCTATGTCACGCATGCGCCATAGACATCGGCGCCTGTAATTACTGTAAATATCTCCTAAACCGTGCAGGTTTAGGAGATATTTCTTGCACCTACAGGTAAGCCTTAATCTAGGCTTACCTGTAGGTGCAAGATGTGTGGTTGAGTTTACAACCACTTAAATAGAATACATTGGTCGCCGTGATTGGCTCCAGCTCCAGCAAAAAGGAAGAACAATATGGCTCCAGAAGGGGGAAATATGAAGTGTCGGAAGCCACTTCCTGTTCTTCTGTCTGTAACTCCACACAGTAATGCAAGGCTTTCTCCCTGTTGTGGAGTGTCGTGCTTGCCCCCTCCCTTGGACTACAGGAGAGTCAGGACACCCACTAACACACAGCTCCTTTCTCTATCTGCAATGTAGAGAGCATCCTGACTCTCCTGTAGTCCAGAGAGGGGGCGAGCAGGACACTCCACACCAGGGAGAAAGCCTTGCATTACGGTGTGTAGTTACAGACAGAAGAACAGGAAGTAAGAATTTCCCAGAAGACATAAGGACATTTAAAAGCAAAATCTAATGATGAGGTAAGTGAAGGAGGACTGCACTACGGTAAAGGAAGCTATTTAGAAAAAAAAAATTGTACCTTTATGTGACGGAATGACCCGGGACAAACAGAGACTTTAGAAGGATGAGGGGTACTCCTGTGCCAGCGTCATTAATAACTCTTATGTCTAGGGTCACCTTATGTCCGATAGGGCCATAGGGTGACTGAGAAATGATATCCTAAATTACAGGACAGGGGACATCACTGATAGCTCATATTGCAAAGTGTTGGTTTATTCTATGACTCATCTCTCTGTGTAGACTGTTGACATGCTAATTGAGTCTGGTCCAGGATCTATAATTATGTATACTAAATACTGTTTTGTGTGTGGAATGGAACTTGTCAAGCTGTATGCGGAGACAGAACGTCTGTCTAAAGATGTGGATTGAGGGGGATTCATTGTGTGATGGTGTTTTGTTTGAATTCTGTTAATGAAGGAATGTGACTTCTCAGGTGGAGTGATTAGATCATGATAATTATAGCCCGACACCGAGATGTCTGGAATGTTTAGCAATTAGCAATTAGCCCCCCCATTTACCCCCCCAGGGTGTGATGTGTGGGTGGAGAGTTTGATTGTTCCTTTCATGCTTAAACTGTATATAAAATTGAGAGCTAGCCATTAAAGTTATCTTGCATTTGAAACCAGAACAGAGCTGTGTGTCTCGTGTCTGGGGGGAATTCTTATGGGTCGTGTTCGTTTGCCTGATTGTGGAGTGTCGATAAGCTATCGTGGGTTGATGGAAGGTCGTAAACGGTGGCGACCGTTACACTTTACAACCCCTTTAAGTTGTGTTTCCAGTTTGGCTAGTAATGGTTTGATGTTGGCGTCAGCTAGGAATAGTGTGAAGCTTGTGAGGGTTATGGTATGCCATTTTTGCTCCATGTGTGGTGGAGAGTCTGTTGTAATTTGCTACTAATAATTTTCGGCACTCCCAGGTTTAAAATTAGGAATTTGGTGAGGTAGAATTTATAATACGAGACGTCACTGAAGTCCATCAACAGCTTATGTGCTAGTGGTAGGTTAGTGGGTGTATTAAAAGGAGGATGACATTGTCAAACTGGAACCCTGTGATTGAAGGGTATGCTCTACCAAGGCTTCTGTCATAAGGTTGAAGATGGTCAGGGAAAGGGGGCATCCCTGGCGAGTCCCATTGGATATGCTGAAAGGAGTGGATAGCATGTCGGAGGTATATACTTGTGCAGAGGGACAGGAGTATAGCGCTAGAACCGCATAAGTATAGAGCCCTGGAAACCAAACTTGGACAGTATCATTGACATATAAGTCCAGTGAACTCTGTTGCACGCCTTGCCTTCTCTGCATCTATAGATAGCAGCAGAGAAGGCTTTCAAGTTTTTTTCAACATGATGTATAATGTTTATTATCCTCCTAGTGGCGTCTGAGGGTTGCCTCCCCTTCACAAAGCCCATCTGATTGTGCTGAACAAGAGAGGGCATGAAATCGTTTGGCTATCAATTTTGTGTTGACTTTCATATCGGAATTTAAAAGAGATATAAGTCGAAATTTTGGATGGTGTGGTAGGATCGTTTCCAGGTTTAGGCAGTGTAACTATATACACTTTCAGGGCCAGATTCAGGTACATTTGCGGCGGTCTAACGTATCCCATTTACGTTACACCGCCGCAAGTTTTAAGCGCAAGTGCTTGATTCACAAAGCACTTGCCTGTAAACTTGCGGCGGCGTAGCGTAAATGCATCCGGCGCAAGCCTACCTAATTCAAATGGGGCGTGTATCATTTAAATTAGGCGCGTTCCCACGACGTAAGAGAATGTGACGAACACGCGTACCTTCGTGGATCGCCGTAAACAGCTAATTAGCATACCCGACGCGGAAAACGACGCAAACTCCACCCAGCGGGCGCCAAAGTATTACACCTACGATCCGAAGGCGTACAAAGCCGTACGCCTGTCGGATCGAAGCCTAAAGCCGTCGTATCTTGGTTTGAGAATTCAAACTAAAGATACGACGCGGCAAATTTGAAAATACGCCGGAGTATCAGTAGATACACCGGCGTATTTCTACTGTGAATCTGGCCCTCAGCTTCTCTGGGGCGAAGCTTGATTTTGTTGCCACCTTTGTAAAGACTGCTAGCATATAAGGTGCTAATGTGCTGCTGAATGTTTTAAATAATTCGTTAGAGAAGCCATCCGGTCCAGGCAATTTACCATTTGGCAGAGTGGCTATGATTGACTCTATTTCAGGTGTTGTGAATGGGGAGCTTAGTTCCTGAGTTTGAGCGTCTGAAAGGGATTGGAGGTTCAGTCCCTGTAGGAACTTCTGTATATTTTCTGTTGTTGGTTGAGGAGTCCCTATGTAGATTGTATAATTCGCCATAATATTCGGTGAACTGGTTTGCTATGTCTTGTGGGTTGATCATTTTGTGGTTGAGAGTAGGATGTAACAAGTGTTCTATTTGTGTTTTGGTGCAAGCTGCTTTGATTCTGTTGGTGAAGTACTTGTCTGCCCTGTTGGCATTGACGTAGGACAGGGGTGCCCAACCAGTGGCCCGGGGGCCACATGTGGCCCGCGGAGCCATCTGATGTGGCCCGCGGAGCCATCTGATATGGCCCACGGAGCCATCTGATGTGGCCCGCGACTTCCTGCTCTGGGAGGGAATAGAATAGAATACTGTTATTGAAGATCAGTTTATTATTAAAACCAGTGTATATATGGGCATATCTGTTCTGCAGTGGTTACTGGGCTACTTTCAAACTAATCCGCAGGTGCAGAGCAGTGCACCTGCGGGTTACCTGCACTGAGCCTAATAACCGTTTTTCACGATGTGAAAAATTAAATTTTTTAAAATGTCATTAAAAACGATCGTGTGTGGGCTCCAGAGCATTTTTTGCGATGTTAAAAATGGCCATTAAAAATTTAGAACATACTCAAAATTTTTGAGTCGTTTTTGACGTTGTCGTTTTTCACGTTGTCGTTTTTAACGTTGTAAAAAATGGTCATGTGTAGGCTTTAACGACGTGAAAATAACGCGCATGCTCAGAAGCAAGTTATGAGACGTTCTGGTAAAACTTGTTCTGGTAAAACTAGCGTTCGTAATAGAGATAGCACATTCATCGCGCTGTAACAGACCGAAAAGCGCAAATTGTCTCACCAAACTTTTACTAACACAAAATCAGCAAAAGCAGCACCAAGGGTGGCGCCATCCGAATGAAACTTCCCCTTTATAGTGCCGTTGTATGTGTTGTACGTCACAGCGCTTTGCTAGAGCATTTTCACGATCGTGTGTAGGCAAGGCCGGCATAACAATAATCGGGTTGAAAAAAACATTGTTTTTCTAGACCATTAAAAATTGTCGTCGTGTACGCGGCAATAGACTTTTGTTATTACCTGCGAGTTTGGTGAGATTTCTGAAAGTGTACCAAACCTGCAGAATATAATAGAAGTCTATTGCAAAATGCAGAAAAGCCAAAGGTACACTGCGTTGCACCCACTGTGCAGGTAAACCTCATTGCATCAGTGTGAAAGCAGCCATGGGCCCCTTCTACATGGTCAGTCTGACCCAATTGGATCCTCCATTCACCTCAAAGGAGTGGCAGATGTTATACCAACTTGTGTCCTACCTATCCATCAGAATGCATGTGCCTCCACTGTGGGGACACTCACGGCTTTGTGGTGCAACCTTGGTGGATGTTTTTTGATGCCCTTCAAGGCCGCTGTTGGACGCTGCGGCCTTGTGAACTGTCTGCTATTCTCGGGTACCTCTGCCATTTTGTTGTAGCCCATGCAGGGTGGTTGAGAAGAAATGGGACATCTTCTTTCTGCGCCTCGTCATGCCTGGGAGTTTCAGCAGACTTGTGATGGTGTGTGTGGTGCCGATGTAACCAGTGGGCTCGGATGGAAATGTGTTCTCTTCAGCAGCCTAGCGGAGCTCCTTGCTCAAGCCTCCATCTTGGAGCCTGGTCGCCATGCCCCCCACTTATGTATTTGTACATGTTAATCATATCACCCTTAAAGCGGAAGCTGTCATAGCCGGGTTCCCACACTAATGATGTCGGTGTCGGGGAAAGGTGGGGGAGAGAACTGAGGCTTCGGTTGGCCACATCGCTGGGCTGTAGGACAGGTGTAGGACAGGTGAGTGTGTGTTTGTTAAAAGTCAGCAGCTATAGCTGCTGACTTTTAATAAACACTTTTATCAGTTTGGTTGCCCTTCTCTGCACTTTCTCCAGTTCCCCAATATCCTGTTTGTGAACTGGTGCCCTAAACTGAATTGCATATTCCAGATGAGGTCTTACTAATGATTTGTACAGGGGCAAAATGATATATCACTCTCTGGAGTCAATATCTCTCATGATATTAAGCTTATGATCTACCAGAACACCCAGATCATTCTCCACTATGGATTCCCCTAGTTGTTGTATTCTTAGCCCACAAGTGCACAACTTTACATTTATTCAACATTAAACCTCATTTGCCACATAGTTGCCCAATTAAACAGTGCATTGAGTGTTTTGCTTTTCATGCGAATTGATCATTTTCTTAACCACTTAAGGACCACCTAACGCGATATATGTCGGCAGAATGGTCACGTGCGACCCGGTCTGAAGCTCCGTGACCGCGCCCACGGGACCCGTGGAGCCAATCGCCGTCGGTGTCCCGCGATCGGTCACAGGAGCTGAATGCCCCTGTAAACACACCTTCCCCATTCTTCTCTGTGACAGTGACACTGATCGTCTGTTCCCTGATATAGGGAATGACGATCAGTGATGTCACACCTACAGCCACACCCCCCTACAGTAAGAATCACTCACGCACACTTAACCCCTTAGAGCCACCTAGTGGTTAACCCCTTCACTGCCATTGTCATTTTCACAGTATCAGCACATTTTTATAGCACTTTTCGCTGTGAAAATGACAATGGTCCGAAAAATGTGTCAAAAGTGTCCGATGTGTCCGCCATAATGTCGCAGTCACGAAAAAAAACGCTGATCGCCGCCATTACTAGTAAAAAAATAATGATTAATAAAAATGCCATAAAACTATCCCCTATTTTGTAAACGCTATAACTTTTGCGCAAACCAATCAATAAACGCTTTTTGCGATTTTTTTTTTTACCAAAAATAAATAGAAGAATACATATTGGCCTAAACTGAGGAAAAACATTTTTTTATATATTTTTTGGGGATATTTATTATAGCAAAAAAGTAAAAAATATTGTCAGTTAAAGCGACGCAGTGAGGATTCGCACAAGCATCAAGGTGCGACCCACACATGATTGATCTAGGTGATATAATATAACATGGCAAATAACTGTTTTTGTATAATTATATATGTTGTTTTGTTGTATATATATAGCAGTATTTCTTTATGAGTCCTGAGGAATCTTAAATGAGAAACCATGACCCATGGGGAGTGTTATATGTATTCTGCATTAGGCAATTTAGCCTTCTATTACATACTGAGTGTACACGAGTGGATATTTTGCAGCTGACATCTGTAACGGAGAGTAAACACAGCAACTGCTGTATTGCTGTTTTGATATATGAATTCTATGACTTTTTTTAAATTATATGTAATAAAAATGTATATTTTATGAAATAATTTATATGCTATTTGTCTTGACAGTAAAGTCCGACATACAATATATATATTTTTTTGGTTGATTATTATGCATAATTCGGATGCGGCATTAAATACAATTGAATAAGAAAAACATACCCTGGGGAAATCTTTGGTTTGAAGCTAAATATTGCATCAAAGCTGGTTTTGTTATTTTATATTATTTAAATAATACTTGTGATTTTGAAAATGTTGGCTGAAATTCTGTTTTAATGTAATACATTCACAGTAACTTAAAGTATTATTTCTAAACATAAAATATGTGTACCTGTTTTTTTGTCTGTAAAGGTTTTCTAAACTGTCCTCATAGGCCCTTTTTCAAACTAATAGTCATCTTAACAGCTTCATGCCTTTTTCTGACACTTGCTGTTTACAGGTTAAAATCTGTATTTCTTGCAAGAAAATTACTTAGAACCCCCAAACATTATATATATTTTTAGAAGAGACCCTAGAGAATAAAATATTGTTGTAATATGTATGTCACTGTATTTGCGTAGCAGTCTTTCAAATGCAATTATTTTGGAAAAAATACACTCTTATAAAAAAAAAAAAAAAAAAATAAACAGTAAAGTTAGCCCAATTTTTGTGAAAGATGATGTTACACTGAGTAAATAGATACCTAACATGTCATGCTTCAAAATTACACACACTTGTGAAATAGCGACAAACACAGTACCTAAAAAAAAAAAAAAAATCTTATGTATTTTTATTTTTACACTGTCCCTTTAAAAATAAAAATTCTGATCACTTTTATTGCTGTCACAAGCAATGTAAACACCCCTTGCGACAGTAATAGGCAGTGACAGGTACTCTTTATGGAGAGATCTGGGGTCTGTAATCCCTCTTTTGCATGTAAAAGCATTCAAAACACCAAGTTTGGCTGTTTTGAATAGAATAATATTTTTTTATATTTGGCACCTTTAAGGCCGCGTACACACGATCAGTCCAAACCGATGAAAACGGACTGAAGTTCAGTTTCATCGGTCCAAACCGACCGTGTGTATGCCCCATCAGTCTGTTGTCCTTCGGTCCAAAAATGTAATACTTGCTTTAAAATTCAACCGATGGACGCCTAACCGATCGGTCAAAACCGATGGTTAGTACGCAAAAGCATCGGTTACAAACCCACGCATGCTCAGAATCAAGTTGACGCATGCTTGGAAGCATTGAACCTAATTTTTCTCTGCACGTCGTTGTGTTTGACGTCACCGCGTTGGACTCGATCGGTTTTTGAACTGATGGTGTGTACGCACATCAGACCATCAGTCTGCTTCAGCGGTGAACCGATGAAACGGTCCGTCGGACCATTCTCATCGGATGGACTGATCGTGTGTACGCGGCCTTAGTCTTCAGTAAACCAGAAGACATTATGACATCGCTTCCAAGTTACAAGATCCAATGATCTACGCTGGTTCCAGCTTTGTTTGGGTCTTTGGCCAGTCGGCGGACGAGTTAGCTGGTCGCTTGGGCCTTCCGGTAGGACAGGAGAGCCTGGGAAGGCAGGGGGCGCCCCCTGCCGCTGCCTGGAATAACAGCAGAGCGGGTATCCAGCTCCCACAAAAGAAAGGCAACAAGAAAGTCGACCATCGGCTCTAAAAAAATGGTACCGCAAAAAGATCACCCCGGTACAACCCCTTCAAGTCGAAGGCCGCATATTTGCGTTACATTGGCGTGAAGGGGTTACACATTAAACAATCTCACAATTGCCATAGTATGTGTTGTTTTTCCATACAAAACAGCCCTAATTACTTGTATGTTCTCTTATTGCTGCTACCATATGTGTCCCATGTCTTAGTTCAGTAAGCACAGATCCAGTATATTTCATGCAGTTTCCAAGTAAATCCCAAATTTTCCCATGGCTCTGGAGGATGTATGACACACTACATCTGTTATAGAAGAACTTTACATATTTATATACAGCCTGACACATTGTCTAAGAAGTCAAAATGACTTTCATTATAGCAGGCGAACGGACAGAGGACATGCTTACCTTCTGTGAACGGGAAAAACTGAAAATTGCTATGCATACTATTATGCAAATGCCCCTGAAGGATAAATAACGCGTTGTCCTAGCAATCATAGGCGTATAAACATCGTAACAGATATTAAAACAATCACGGTGATGATGGTTGAGTATTCCTTATATCTGCCTGTCACCCTTATAAACTTTTTTTCTTTTTTCCTGGATGAATATACAAGACGAGGATTTTGAATAATAAAACTGACTAAGTCGGTTTATTTATTTTTTATGTAACTCATTTCACATTCCGGTTTCTCATCAAAGCTCGGCAAGTAAAATATGCGTGTCATTGATTGCGCTCATCAGACGGAGGAGAGGCAACAGATCGGTGCTGATAATGCAAAATATTGAAAGCATCCTGTAAATTGAGGCAATTAATTGACAACTGGAAAGGGAGAGAAGATTATTTTGCTTCTGTCAAATGAATCAGCTATATTTAGTAACATTGTTATTGAAGCTGAAAAAAGACAAAAGCCTATCAAGTATAACTTTGAAATAAACAAAACCGATATTAAAGTGCATGTCAATTCCAACAATTAACTTCTTCTATTTGCTCCCTTTTTGTTTGTTAAATATACCATTGGATATATCTAGCCAATAAATGCAAAAAAGACCATATTTCAAAAACACTTCCTGTCCTAGACAGTCTCCTCTGTGAGCGTTGCCACCCTAGGACATGAAGGGCCAGATTCACAGAAATTTGCACTTGCGCTGCGTATCAGTGATACGCTACGCCGCCGTATCTTACCTGGCGGAATTTCAAATCCACAGCGAATTTGCGCGTAAGTTACGGCGGCGTAGTGTTTTTCTGGCGGCATATTTGAAATTGGGCGGGTTGGGGGCACGATTCATTTAAATGAAGCGCGTCCTGACGCCGAATGAACTGCGCATGCTCCGTTTTGAAATTTCCCGCCGTGCTTTGCGCGAAATGACGTCGCACCGACGCAATTTTTTTAACTTAGACGTGAGTTACGTCCTTTCCTAGTCACGGACGACTTACGCAAATAAATGTATTTTTTTTAAATTCGACGCAGGAACGACGGCCATACTTTAACATGGCAAGTCTATCTATACCCCGCAAAATAGCAGCTTTAACTATACGCCATTAAAAGCTGACTAGCGACGACGTAAGAGAATGCGACGGCCGCGCGTACGTTCGTGGATCGACAGAAAAAGCTAATTAGGATACCCGATGCGGAAAACGACGCGAACTCCACCCAGCGGGCGCCGAAGTATTGCAGCTACGATCCGAAGGCGTACAAAGCCGTACGCCTGTCGGATCGAAGCCAGAAGCCGTCGTATCTTGGTTTGAGGATTCAAACTAAAGATACGACGTGGCAAATTTGAAAGTACGCCGGTGTATCAGTAGATAGGTACTTGCTTTGTGAATCTGGCCTGAAGTGTCTTACTTGCAGGATCACCAGGTGAAAATAGAAAACAATCTTGAAAAAGACAAAACTTATGCAGCCAACACTGCTAGGGACTATATGCTGCTATATATAAAATTTTTGTTCTTGGGTTTAGATTAGTGGCGGTTCGTCCATAGAGGGCGCTGGAGCGCCGCCCCCTCTGGCTCCGCACCGCCACTGACTAATAACATAGATTAATTGCATTGCATGAATCAATGTTATTGTCGCCGCTGCCGCTGGTCTATTCAGATGGCCGGACCTAGAGTGCCGGCCACCTGAATAGCGGCAGCTGGTTGGCTGTACGGAAGTGCCTATCAGAGGCAGCGGCTCTGATAGGCTTTCCGAGTACAGCCCTCGGGCTGTAATCGGCTTCCGAATGCTTATCCTCGGGACGTACCGGTGGTGCATTCCTTGGATAAGACTGACAGGCGTCTCAGCCAATCAGGTTCACCGGTTCTGGCTATCGGTAACCTGATTGGCTGAAGCGTCATCGAGGGCGGGAGAAGACATCGAGGGACGTGGATGGCTGACTCCAGTAAAGGTAAGTGCCGGGCGAGGGGGGGGAAGGGGCATTTTACAGGGCACAGCAGCGACGAAGGGCACAGTGACATCAATGGGCACAGTGGCGACAATGGGCACAGTGGGGACAATAGGCACAGTGGCATGAATGGGCACCATGGCGACAATTTGGCACAGTGGCGACAATTAAAGGGCACAATGACATCAATGGGCACAGTGGCGACAATTAAAGGGCACAGTGGTGACAATTGGCACAGTGGCGACAATTGATGGCACAGTGGCTGTGTTTGATGGCATGGCACAGTGGCTGCGTTTGATGGCATGGCACAGTGGCTGCGTTTGATGGCAGAGTGGCTGCGTTTGATGGCATGGCACAGTGGCTGCATTTGATGGGCACAGTGAGGCTGCAATTTTTTTCTTTTTCGTTTGCGCCCCCCAAAAATTTAGAGCACCAGCCGCCACTGGTTTAGATACATTTTAATCAAGAACAAGTAAAAGCAAAATGCAATTAGAAAGAGAGAGTTTTGCAGCTGTTTAGGTCATGTGTGGCCTAACAGCTGGTCCTTCATAGAGAAGAGGACAGGACAGAGCTGTGAATAATTTCAAAAGCATTTGCGGCAGGCTTTACTGCATGCATAAATATCCTACAGGTAAGGGAGGAGCATAAATGGATATTTAAAAAATTAAAAAAATTGGATTAGTCTAGAATTATGAACTAATCCTTTAAAGTGGTTTTAAACCCTATACTACCACTTTTACCTACAGATAAGCCTATAATAAGACTTACCTGCAGGTACCGGGAACTGGGCCAGACTTACCATTGGGCTTCACTGGGCTCAAGCCCATGGGCCCCGCCCAATAGGGGGCCCCACCCGTTTACGTAAAAAAAAAAAACAATAATATGCCAGTCGTTTAATTTTTCATTTAAAGTGTGTTGATTGGTCTAGGGTTTTTACCTGTTCTAGGGACAATGATCATTTTTGTCCTCCATTTGTCCTCCGTCCAAGTAGACCCTTGTGAAGCAATTTTGCCACCATATTCCCCGGTGTCTGTCCTTTTGCTGGATGTGGCATGTTACTTTGGCTCCAATTGCTGGATTTGACCTTTGAATACATTGCACTCTGACTTGTGTCAGTGCTTTTTTGTGCCCTTGCGCAGTATACATCATGTCCTTCAGGACAACGCTATGTTTACTATTGATGACTACGCGTCATCATTATGCGACGTGGTCACAATGACGTCATTACGCCCGGTCATTCTTCTGCACATGTGCAGGCATCCGAATGACACTATTTATAGCTGCGGCGACTACCGATGGACAGACGCAACGGCTCATATGGCCCATCTGCAGCATCATTGTGCCCACCTGTCTCATCAGTGCCCATCTGCAGCCTTACTGTGCTCAACTGTCTCATCAGTGCAACTGCAGTCGGCGTTGATCTGTCAAAAGTTCCAACTTATCAAATTCTTCAACTGGGTGTACTGAGCATGTGCGAGCACGTTCATCAGAATATCTTTCTGCTGCATGTCGTCAACCATCAAATACACCAATCTCACTAGCCGCCGCACCACGCCTGCGCGGCCTTCGTTTAACGCACGATAATCCCCTATCACACACCAAGAAAGACGTTCTTGTGGATGCGTTCGCGCATTGCACAGTACACCCAGTTGTACACGACAGCATGACCCAGCAGGATACTCGAGTATAAGCCGAGGGGGGCTTTTTCAGCATAAAAAAAAAAATGCTGAAAAAGTCAGCTTATACTTGAGTATATAGTACTTTTTTTTATAATTATCACTTGACCTCTGTTCTCAGCTGTGTAAGGGGCTTAAATAGATGAGGGTGAAGACTGCAGGAGGGCATGTCAGCATGGGGCAGACAAAGAGCAGCACACTGACCTTCCCAGTGAATGGCTGTGCAGAGGGCTTGTCAGCTCAAGTCTGGCCACTGCCAGTGGAGGACAGGCAGGATGTTCTCCCAACACAGGCAGACCAACTAGGATGGATGTGCTCTCATGCTTAGCATGGTCAGTTTGAATTAGGAAAGCAGGGGGACTGGCAGGATCACAAGGTATTTCACACAAAGGAAGCATTTTAAAGAGATCAGGATACTTTTTAACACAAGTACATGGTACAACAGACAGATATAAGGAATATGAAATGTTGGGGTAACATACACTTTAAGTGAGTACACACATCTTTGTGTAGAGATGTATCCTTTATACCTGCCCCCATATTATATATTTTTCATTGTGTTAAATCAATAGTGTTTTACCAAAAAAATTGTTCTGGTTGTACTTTTCTTATTAATATTATTGTATTACTGTTGCCCAACCAGTTTCTTCACCAAAGTAGCCTAATCACTCTTTCCAAATGCAACAACTACCTTATGCAAAATAAAATGGTTGTATGTTGGTTAAAGTACTTTAATCACTGAATGCCGTTACACATCATATTTTTTTTTTATTTTGGTCACATTATGCAATGTATAAGCTGGTTCTGAAATGATAGAGATTGATCTCAGCGTAAACTGGGTATTTTTATTATTCCCAGCATGCACCAACCTTGATCTGACAGCTAATGTGAATACCAACTGGTATTCTACTGTAGCGATAACCTAAGATGCCCTTAGTACATTATTTCAACTGGCTGATGAGTAACAGTGTAGCGTCGTTGTTGGGCTTATGCAGGTGTTTTAATATGCATGCTTTAATTAATATAATTGTGCAAGCTGTTGCCTCACTGTACACACTGCGCACATATGCCAGAGTCCTGTTACCCACAAAATATGCCTTAATTACTATTCCACAAGAAAAAGTCTCACTGATATACATAAATCTCAAAACAAAGGAATTAAAAAAAAAAAACTTTTCCATAGCGTAAGCTTTTTTGCACAAAGAATATAGGGCCAGATTCAGATACATTTACGTTGCTCCACGGCAGCGTAACGTATCTCATTTACATTACACCGCCGCAGGTTTACATCGTAAGTGCCCGATTCACAAAGCTCTTTCCTGTAAACTTGTGGCGGTGTAACGTAAATCCGCTCGGCGCAAGCCGCCTAATTCAAATGGGGCTGGCACCATTTAAATTAGGCGCGTTCCCGCGCCGAACGTACTGCGCATGCTCCGTCTGGAAAATTACCCGACGTGCATTGCGCTAAATGACGTCGCACGGACGTCATTTGTTTAGACGTTAACGTAAATGGCGTCCAGCGCCATTCACGGACGACTTACGCAAACGACGTGATTTTTTAAATTTCGACGCGGGAACGACGGCCATACTTAACATTGCTTAGAACACCTAGGGCTCAGCCCTAATTTTACGACACGTATCTCGACGGAAACGACGTAAAGTTAGAGCGACGGGTAACGCGGACGTTCGTGGATTGTCGTAGCTAGTCATTTGCATATTCTACGCCGACCGCAATGGCCTCACCACCTAGCGGCCGGCATAGAATTGCATCCTAAGATCCGACAGTGTAAGTCAATTACACCTGTCGGATCTTAGGGCTAGCTATGCGTAACTGATTCTATGAATCAGCCGCATAGTTAGGACGGGCGGATCACAGAGATACGACGGCGTATCAGCAGATACGCCTTCGTATCTCTTTTGTGAATCTGGCCCCCAGTCATACAATAACTACTTTTTGGGCTACCTTAGGAAACTCAGGCCCCGTACACACCATAGAATCCATCCGCAGATAAATCCCAGCAAATGGGTTTCAGCGGATAGATCCTATGGTGTGTACACGCCAGCGGATCTTTTTCCGCGGATAAATCTCCCCTTCGATGGATTCCAGCAGATCGGATATTTGCTGACATGCACAACATATCCATCTGCTGGAGTCCATCCCAACGGATGGATCCGCTGGTCTGTACAGACTCACCGAATCCATCCGTCCGAAGGGATCCCCCGCATGAGTCGTAATGATTTGACGCATGCGTGAAATTCCTTATATGACAGCGTCGCGCACGTCGCCGCGACGCCGCGACACGTGATCGCCAGAGGATTTCGGCGCGGATTTCAATGCGATGGTGTGTACACACCATCGCATGAAAATCCGCCGAAATCCACGAGAGGATTTATCCGCGGAAACGCTGGACCGTATTCGCGGATAAATTCTATCATGTGTATGGGGCTTAAGGCCCCATACAGACGACCGAACATGTCTGCTGAAACTGGTCCGCGGACCAGTTTCAGCAGACATGTTCGGTCGTCTGTACAGCCGAGCGGACAGGATTCCACCGTACATTTGCCCGCCGGGCCTTTTTCGAGCGGGCAAATATTTCTAAACATGTTTAGAAACATGCCCGCTGGAATCCTGTCCGTCGGACATGTTCGGTCGTCTGTACAGACCTACTGTACATGTCCGAGCGGCCGCCATCCCTCGCATGCGTCGAATGACTTTGACGCATGCGTGGAAGCATTGAACTGCCAGGGCCGCGCACGTCGCCGCGTCATCTTCGCGGTGACGGCACGGCCTCATCGCCGGGTATCGAGTACGCGCGGATTTCTGTATGATGGTGAGTACAGCCATCATACAGAAATCTCCGGGCAGACATGTACGCTGAAAACGGTCCGGCAGACCGTTTTCATCGTACATGTTTGCTCGTCTGTACGAGGCATAAGCCAAATAAAGCGAAAAAAAGGTAGAACCTTTTGGCAGAACAGACTTTGCGTGTGTTTCTGGCAAAAAAAATATTTCCCATTTCTTTAAGCAGGTTTGTGTGTACACTACCATGTGACAGGTAAACACTCTTTGCATTTTTAAGATGAGAATGAAGCCAGTTGCCTGTGACAATGAACTTCCATGAGAAGATATTACATCAGTAGTGGCCAAAGAGAGGACTGAACTTCTAACTGAAAGCCCGTACAGAGGTATGAGCAGAAAGCTGGAGGTAGGTGTGCAGGAGCCTGACATTGCACCCATGGTCCACTGATTCCGGGGGGGAACTGCTTTGCAGGCTCCTGTAGGAAAAAATGTCTGCAAAATATGTGCATTTTTACATTTTTACCTTAAGACCTCTTTCACACTGGGGTGTTTTTCATGTGCTTTGGCATTAAAAAAAGTGCCTGTAAATTGCCTGAAAGAAGCCTCATCTGCAATTCCAATGTGAAAGCCTGAGTGCTTTCAGAGCCCTTTCACACTGCCAGCACCCGAAACATGCTGGTAAAGCTCCGCTAAGACCCCTTTCACACTGGGGCTTTTTTCAGGCGCTTTGGCGTTAAAAAAGTGCCTCAATGGCAAGGGGCGCTTTAGGAGTGGTGTATTCAACGCTCCTAAAGCGCTGCAAAGAAGCTGCTTGTGGGACTTTTTTTGATGCCCTGCCAGCGCAGCGCCTCAGTGTGAAAGCACTCAGGCTTTCACATTGGGATTGCAAATGAGGGTTCTTTCAGGCACTTTACAAGCGCTTTTTTTAACGCTAAAGCGCCTGAAAAATGACCCAGTGTGAAAGGGGTCTTAAGGTGGACTTAGCCCTTAACACGCACTATAAATTACATAGTACTGTGGTCAGAAGAATGCAACACATACAGTGGAGTACAAAGTACAGGAGTATGTAACAGATACAATAGTATACAGAGTGCAGTGGAGGGGATTATGTAAAGTACAGCCCCATGTATACAGTTTAGTGGTCTTCAATATGTAAGGTAAAGCAGTGTATTTGCTGTGTAGTGATCAGGAATGTGCAATATACAGTATAGCTTACCTGAAAACTCATGCTGCCTTGAAATTTAGGGGTGGGGGTAGGGGGAAGTGTGATAGTGGCAGCTATGAGTGCCACTAGTTTAGGGCAGGTTAAAGAAATTGAAAAACTGGGTAATCCTGACAATACATAAGCTGCAAATGGGTAATTCCAACAATTATTTAACTGCATACAAGCAATCCTGACAAAGTATGAGATGAAAAATGTAGTGCTTTGCACATTTTGTACTTCTGTTCCTTGCACTCTGTGCATTGCATACTCCTGACACCTGCACTCTGTGTGTTACAGTGCCCCTGACCTCTGCACTTTTTATACTATTTTGTACAGTACATACTCCTGACCACATTGTTCATGGTTTGAACAGTTGCTGATTGCTAAGTAGTTTCCAATTATCTTCTTTAAAGTGATTGTAAAATTCAGTCATATAATCTGAGCAAAGCACATATATCTGTAGTGTATACTTATTGCTCTCCGAAGCTCTAAATGTCGTTTCTCTCTAGTGCTTCATTCTTCTGTTATTAGCCTGAGTCACTTCTGTCAAGTTTTCACAACAGAAATACAATTTGTGTCGGGAGAGAGGGGGGAGCTCAGAACAGAGCTTGTCTTTCCTCCAATCAGCTCTTATACACTGTTACTGCAGCCTTTCTGCCCCCTCCTATGTGCTTCTGACAAATGAAGACTGGTTTTTAACACTTCTATGCCATTTTAAAGGGGCGTAGGATAAAGAAGACTGCAGATAAACAAGAAAACCTATGTAGAAGGATTTGTTTCATCGCTGTGTATTATATGGGGTTGTTCAATTCTCTGGGTATATGTGAGGGTTTACAACCACTTTAAGTTAAGCCTCGTACACATGCTCGGTTTACTCGGCAAGAACCAGCAAAAAAAACTGCTGGCTGAGATTTCTTGCCGAGTATACTGAGCGTGTACGAGGCTTTCAGGATTCTCGACAAGAAAACTGCCCAGAATCTAGACGAGAAAAATAGAGAACATGTTCTCTATTTTCTCGTCGTGAGATTCTCTGCAGTTTTCCTGCAGAGAAACCCGGGAGTGTGTATACTTACCTGGTCGCCGTGGAAACCCGCGCATGCTCGAAATGACTTTGACACATTTACGGTAGCTTCCTAGGCATAGGTAGGGTGCAGCAAGATGGCGGCGACGGCATCGAATGTGACAAGCGCATGTTCGTCGTACGTGATGACGTCACCGCGTTCTTGCTTTTCAAGAGAACAGCGGTTCTTTTGAAAGGAGAGTCTGTACACTCGGGCGGCAGGAGATTCTTGCAAAGAATCTTGTCGGGAAAAAAGAATCTCTGCAGGAATAGCTCATCGGTTTAACCGATCGTGTGTACGCGGCATAAGCATCACATGGTGTGAAACATGTCAGTCACCTTTTTCCTGTTGTTCACTTCATTTTGACTGCATCGCTTTGGTTGTTTTTTGGATTTTATTTGTACATTAAAGAAATCGTTTAAAGGAGTGCGGCAGTCCAGGATCTTCTTCTATCCAATGTGACTGGTTTTCCCGCCGGAAAAAAATAACAATGGTTTTCCGGAGGGAATTCCTCTCATGCCTGCCTTGCATACACACGGTCACACAAAAGTCCGGTGAACTTTTGACTGCCAAGATCGCGGTGACATAAAAGACTATGACAAGCCGACAAAATTAAGTTCTATGCTTCCGAGCATCCGTCTAATTGTTTCTGAGTATGCGGTTTTTTTTCCAATCAGAAAAATATATAGACAAATGGTTTTCCCACTAGGATTTTATCCTGGTGGGAAAAAAGAGATCCTGCTCTCTCTTTTCCCTGGCAGTTTTCCTGTGGAAAAAAGTCCGATGGAGCATACATACGGTCAGGATTCCCGACGAAAAGCTCTCATCGCAGTTTTTCAGACGGGAAAACCGGTCGTGTGTACGGGGCATTAAAGGCAAGATTTGTTTTTGTTTGTATTGCATTAAGTGGAAAAGGGTTAGACCAGGCATGTCCAAAGTCCAGCCCGCGGGCCAAATGCGGCCCCCCTGTTGATTTAATATGGCTCCCCTGGGGATTTGGATATATATATTGTTTGTGGACCCCAGGGCCACAAAAGATGTATACCGTATTTATCGGTGCTGCCTTGGAGGGGACAGGGAGGGGGCAGGATGAGCACCATCATATTACATGAAGAGAATCTCCTGTTTACTCAGCAGCGTCTGTATTGGAAGTCCCTTCACCTGGGATGCCATTGGACGACTGTTCTGTCTATAATAGGAGGTGGGACTTTGTATTAAAGAGGCCACAGAGTAAACAAGAGATTCTCCTGTTTGTAATCTGTTGGCACTCGTCCTGCCCCCCTCCCTCTGCCCTTTGAGGCTGCAGATGGGCATCGATCAGGCTGCACTGATGGCAATGGTAAGGCTGCATTCATAGCACATGTGAGGCTGCATTTATGGCACATGTAAGGCTGCATTGGTTGCAAAGGTAAGGCTGAATTGATTGCAATGGTAAGGCTGCATTCATGGCACATGTAAGGCTGCATTCATGGCACATGTAATGCTGCATTCATGGCACATGTGAGGGCTGCATTCATGGCACATGTGAGGCTGCATGTATGGCACATGTGAGGCTGCATTGGATGCAATGGTGAGGCTGCATTGGTTGCAATGGTGAGGCTGCATTGGTTGCAATGGTAAGGCTGCATTGGTTGCAATGGTAAGGCTGCATTCATGGCAATGGTAAGGCTGCATTCATGGCAATGGTAAGGCTGCATTCATGGCAATGGTGAGGCTGCATTCATGGCAATGGTAAGCTTGTGTGTGTTATATGCCGATAAATACGGTATATCCAAATAACACACCCGAGCTCATCCTTAGTCCTGAGCAGCGCTCTGGGATTCGTTGGGGCCACAAAATAAATATATACAGTATATCCAAATAACACGCCCGAGCTCATCTCTTCACCACACACAGCCGCAAAGGGGAGAGAATTTGTGTTGGGCATTGTATTAGTGCTCAGACAAACACACTTAGACCGAATTTTAATGGTTCAAAGAATGTCAGGCAAAATAGTCGGCCCTCACGCATGTTCACTTCATCAAATCTGGCCCTCTTTGAAAAAAGTTTGGACACCCCTGGGTTAGACCATTTGCCAATATTTTGTTGTGGTCTATGACCCTGCTGAGCAGATTAACCACAATATTGGTTTTGGCTATTCATCCACAATAATTATACTTATGTGTATACTGTCCTTTCTGTGATACAGCTCTTATAAAACTTGGACCAGGGTGCAGAGCCGAGGGATGAGAGTGCATAAGCTCCAGTCACTGTGGTAGGCACTATGATAGCTGGACTCAGAATACTGTCTTTTCAGTGTGGTGCCGTGTATCTTCAGTTGCCTCCTTCTAGACCCATCCCTGGGACTTCTGCCTTTGCCTGGACATCCAGATCAGAGATTCCTTCCAGCTTCTTGTACATTGCACAGAGGAACGGCAAATTACAGTGTGTGCACTAGACTAAACTGTGTGGTGCTGCTTATTACTGGTGACTTTTTTTTTATACTCTGTTCCCGCTGTGTAAACTACCCCTAAAAATCCCACACTACAAAAGTTGCACTGCTTGTTATGCTATGTCTTATGCTTGTTACATACCCTGTTACCATTGTATTGGAATTGTAAAATGATCTTGCATTTGAAGCATACCCCACATATGATCCGCAATTAGAACTGGGATCCCCCACCCTGCACAGCCAGGCACACAGAATTTTCACAGGTTCCCTGAGTCAGAAATCAGTTCAGTACTTTGTTTATGTATTTTTATTGGGAGATTAGAACTTTAATGAGGAGTTGGGGTATTATGGGATGCCCACTTGACTTCAAAAAAATTCAGAGACAGCTCTCCTATATACAGTCTTTATACACTACTTTCCCTTCCTCCAGCACTTCATTTGCTTGCAAAAACATATTCACCAGGGACAATTTCATGGGTCAGATGGTAGACGCACCAACTAGAAACAAGGCGTTACTAGATCTACTGATTGACAACAATACAGACCTGATCACAGATGTGGAAATACGGGGCAATTTAGAAAACGGAGATCACAGGTCAATTGGCTTCAGCATAAATCACACAAATAGGAAACACAAGGGGAACACAAAGCCACTGAATTTCAAAAGAGCCAACTTCCCTAAACTACGAAACTTGCTAGAAGATATAAATTGGGATAAAACCTTAGAAACAAAGAACACGAAGGAGAGATGGGTTTACCTTAAAGGAACACTAAAGGTTCATTTTTTATTAGATCAATTGATTGCTGTAAGCTAGAGCATTTAAATATCACTTAACTCGTTTTTCCTTTTGACCTCCAAAATACAGTAATCCATGTTTGAAAATGCCATTTCCTGTCTCTCCTCTTCTTGCTTTCCACCAGCATCGGAGCCGTTTTGCATGGTGGAAAGCAGAATGTGCTCACCCCCTCCCTATGACTACAGCCCTGCGTGAAGATGCTCTCTTATCCCTCACAGGCATGGAGGCTAAGCATAATGGGAACTGTAGTTCTCATTAGGCTGCGATGTAGCAAGAATGAATGCGCACCGCAAACCAGGAAGTCAGTGAGAATAATGATTCAGGAGTGACGAAGGTGAATAGATCAGCTCGATTTCAACAGGTATCAAACTAGTTATAATGCAAAACATTACTTTTTACTTTGTCAGCTACTGTCAGGCTTTAATTTAAGAGGAAAATATTTTTGTCTTTACAACCCTTTTAAGAGCATGTTAAATAAGGGCATTAGCCAGTGCATCCCATGGGGAAATACATTTAAAAGAGCAAACAAAAGTCCTGGATGGCTTAACTCCAATGTAAAAATGCATATAAAAGCAAAGGAGAAGGATGAGGGATTGTCATCAGCATTTAGACTTTACAAATAATTCAACTAGATATGCAAGGGTGCAATTGGGGCAGCTAAGATAGAACACGAAAGACACATAGCGGAGGAGAGCAATACAAATCCTAAGACACTCTTTAAGTATATAAACAGTAAAAAAGGGAGGTAGAAAGAAATTGATTGCACACTGGAATCCAAAAGGTGCTGATGATTTTTTTTCTTTATTGTTACACCAGACAAACTTGAAAGAAGTATGACTGTGTGTGCTTTTGTCAATAAAAAAGGGAGGACAGGCCATATTGGTCCCATAAAGAATGAGGACCAATATGGTCAAGTAACATTGACAAAGTGGTGGTCAACAAGGTCAGAGAGTGGAGTCGGGTGTGGTCCAGTAACATCTGGGGGCCTGAAAGAAAGATGGTTCAGATTCCGCATCCAGACTTTTATTGCTGAACCATATCAAGTTGCTTCTCCTTTGCTCCAAGTGGGCCTCTTAGGCCCCGTACACACGGTCGGACCGAACCGATGAGAATGAACCGAAGTTCAGTTTCATCGGACCAAACCGACCGTGTGTATAGGCCATCGGTCTGTTGTCCTTCGGTCCAAAATTTTAAAACATGCTTCAAAACCGAACCGATGGACCGCTGCCCCATTGGACCAAACCGATGGTTAGTACAGAAAAGCATTGGTTCAAAACTCAGAATCAAGTCGACGCATGCTTGGAAGCATTGAACTTCGTTTTATTCAGCACGTCGTGTGTTTGACGTCACCTCGTTCTGACCCGATCGGATTTTGGACTGACGGTGTGTACACATATCAGGCCGTACGGCCACTTCAGAGGTGAACCGATGAAAACGGTCCGACGGACCAGTCACATTGGTTTGGTCCGACCGTGTGTACAAGGCCTTAGTTGCTAAAGAGTCCTCCTGATCTAAGAGGCTGTCATATCTGGGGTATCTGTTAAAGAAAAGTTGTTTGTTCACAAAGTTATTTGCTTGTAGTCGGTTACAGGGGGGGCAATCCCTCCTTATTCCCTAATCCCCTTTCCCTTCGATCCTTGCAAAATAAAGAAAAGTACATCTGGGGTTTGTTTCCATGCTCTGGAGGAAGGAATTCTCTGGGGATCTCTCCAAAAAAGTTAGTCACTATTTTATTTGCCACTGATCACTGAAACCTGCTGGCTTCTGGGAGACACCTGCTGGTGGACACTGGAACTGCAGCAATCAGCCCAGAGCACTACAGTGCCGCCAGCAGGCAAACTCAGTCCTAACACCCCTTTGGCCAAGTTCTCCAAAACGAAAACAACAAAAACAACAACCCCTAGACTGATCTCTGAAGACAAAGTGTGAACGTGTGTATACTTAGCTGCGTGAATATACCCTGTGCCTGGCTTCGGGGCAAAATTGGGGAAGACCTGGGCAATATACATGGTGCCTGGCAAAGGGCACATTTTGGCAACTTCACTAGTGGACGGTATCCCATAGAAACCAGATTTAAACCTGCGTTATGGAGATCTTTGGCCTGGTCACAAGGTATGGGAGGGGAAGAGTTAAATGGGAGCATGCATGAGGTCCATATTAGGTGCTCCGTAAGACCCCATTCTGTTACTGGGAGTGAGATAACCGAGGTACGCTGGACTAATGGAGTGGGCCGAGGCTCAGCACGTCCCTCCTAACACAAACATACAAGTTACAGTGTGTAGTGAAATGGAATAAGTTATTTTTCAGAGGAACTGTGGTTCATCTCTAACTTGGGGAGTCGCCTTAATGTTTGATTCTTCACATTATCACAGTCTTCAACTGGTTCCGGGCATTGATGAGCATGCTCAATGCGAGAGGTATCCTCATGTGCACAGGCAAAGATGACCCCACCCACAAGCTTTTTTTTAAAAATAACAAAAGGTAGGAATTTGCATCAAATTTTTTTTCAAATCTCTGTGCATAGATCACCCAGAGTGGAATGTTTTTTTCTCAATTAAAAGAGTTTCTCTTTAAATTAACTGTACCATTGCACTATGGACACATTTTAAGGAGAACTTTATCTTGGAAAAGACAGCAAAGAAATGTGTATGGGTAACACTTCATGTTTAACTCCTTTGTCCTTTTCAGATATAATTTCTGAAGCTCTACTTTAATTCCTAAAATCATACAAAAGTCACAACCTTAGCACCAATATTGTGCAAAAACAAATCACACTGTAATATATCAATGTCAAGAAATATACAGTATGCACTCACCGAAACCCAACTTGTTTGTAATTCCTATCAGTTCAGCCAAAGTGGTGTGGTGATCTTCAGGTACGCCAGCCAGTGTTGTAATATTGGAGAAGATTGTCCAACGTTCTCTCATCTCTATAAATAATTAGACAAGGATACAGATAAGATACAACAAAATCAAATTAAAAGCCCTCATGTGGCAGCACCTTCTTAATCTGTGAAAAGTTACAGATAATCTTCAAGTATTTAAGGAAGAATAACAGCACAATGCGGTGTTGTGCAGATGGCAGAGCCATGGGTGCCAACAGGAAACGTGTCTGGACTTTGCCGGTGACAGTCTCCAGTACCTCATGTGTCTCTTCTCCAGCTGTCTACAGGATCCATGTTGTTAATATAAGCTCTTCCTTGTAAGACCTGCTGTGTTAAAGACTGGAACAGCTTGCCATGTGTCTCGCTTAATATTCAGTGGAAAAACAAATGGCACAAATGTCTACACCTGAGCAGCACCGTACATTTTAGGAAGGCTGGAACAATGTGAATTACTCTGTAATAGGAAAACATGTAGAGATGCTCTTATTTTATTTGTTACTAAAATAAGTCAACTTAGCGTTGGATTTACACATTATCAGCCTTAGCTTTATGACCACCGACAGGTTAAGTGAATAACATGGATTATCCTGTTAGAATGGCATGTGAAAGTTGGTGAGATATATTAGGTAGCAAGTAAACATGTTGTCCATGAAGTTGATGTGTTTGTTGCTTAGTTTGTTGTGTGTTGGACTTCACAGCCACAGACCGGTCAGGGTGCCCATACTGACCCATGTCCACAGCCAAAAGTTCCTACAATGGGCAAATGAGCATCAGAACTGGACCACAAAGCAATGGAAGAAGGTGGCCTGGTCTGATAAAAAAAATGTACATTACGTGAATGACCAGGTGCATGTGCTTTACTTACCTGGGTAAGAGGTAGCACCAGGATACAATATGGGAAGAAGGCCATCCGGCGGAGGCAGTGTTATACTTTGGGCAATGTTCTACTAGGAAACATTGAGTCCTGCCATGCATGTGGATGTTACTTGACAAGTACCAGCTACCTAAACTTTTTTGCTGACCAAGTGCACCCCTTCATGGATAATGCACTCTGCCACACTCCAAATATTGTTCAAGAATGGTTTGGAGAACACAACAAACAGTGTGAGATATTGACTTGGCCACCAAATTGTACAGATCTCAATCCAATTGAGAATCTGTGGGATGTGCTGGAAAAACAAGTCCGATCCATGGAGACCCCCATCTTAAAACTTACATAACTTAAAGGATCTGCTGCTTACAGCTTGGTGCGATACACCACAGCATACCTTCAGATGTCCAGTGGTGTCCATGCCTCAATGGGTCAGCGCTGTTTTGGTAGAAAAGTGGGGGGGGAGTACTCAATATTAGGTGAGAGGTCATAAAGTTATGGCTAATTGGTGTATGTTTAGTGCATGTAAGCTAAGTAAGGCATCTGTGTAACTCTTCCAAGTACTTATTATTTCTCACAGGGACAAAATTACTCCCCATGACAATGCCTTTGCCTGCTTTTTTTTTTACAGAAGGACAGAACCATCTATGGGGATTTTTTTGGAGTCAGAATCTACTTCCTGGACAAAATGGTGGCTCAGAGATGATACAATCATGAAAATCCTTGTGTCTGTGTAGTTCCTGACTGTGTATGACTGTCTTTATATATAGTCACTCATCCCACTGTGGAATTTCCTGAAGCTGAGAGCAGAAATCACTGCTAAGAAATCCTAGTAGGGTTAAGAAGTGAGTGTTAGTAAGGTTACTTTTCCCGGCTGTAGTTCTGGAGAAATTTCATATTCGATTTCATGGTTCCCTGAGGCCCCATACTCACGACCAAACATGTCTGCTGAAACTGGTCCGCGGACCAGTTTCAGCGGACATGTTCGTTCGTGTGTAGGCAGTAACGGACAGGATTCCAGCAAACATTCGTCGGCCAGACCGTTTTCCAACGAACAACTGTTTCCTGGTCTTGCTTTAAAACAGTCTGCTGGAATCGTGTCCGTCAGACATGTTCGGTCGTCTGTATACAAAAGCAGCGTACAAAAACCCCGCGCATGCTCAGTCCAAATGAGGAGACGGGAGCGCTCGTTCAGGTAAAACTCGCGTTTGTTTGGGATATGGCACATTCGTCATTAGAAACATTTTATTCTAGCAAGAGAACAATGTCTTAAAAAGGCGCACTAAACCACATTTTCTTGCCTCGTTTTATTAATTCTTCTCTTGCTAGAATAACCCCGTTCTCTTGCTGATGCAATTTCAATAGAGTTGTCCCATACTGAAATGTCACATTTCTTGCTTGTGATGTAATCCTTTAATAATGTTTTCTATGCCAGACGTGTGTTTTGGTTGGTGGTCCTCCATAATTTATAGTAGTCATTTTTGTAAAGGAATGTGCATCTTTTTTTGTTTTTTGTTGTTTCTAGTTATGTCACCATTTAGTTTAATTTTTTTTAACATGTTTTTTTCTTTTTAATTTTTTTTTATTTTTTTTTTGTGTTTCATTTGAGAATATTAAACCATGTTGGCACACCAAATGTCCCCCCCCCCCCCCCAAGGAGTGTGTCCTTTGTAAATGACCCATTGTATATTTATTAAAGGTTTGCTGCCTAATAATCCCCACAGTATAACAAACAATAGACATGTTTTCAAATGAAAGCAAAAAGCCTTTTATTTAGGCAAATGTCATCACAAAAAATAAACAGAACGGCAGCACTAGAATAGATAGCAAACTATATGCAAACTTGCATTTCCAACATGGTGAAGGATAAACTTCCAAGCCTCAGGAGCCAAACCCAAAAATATGAAGCAGCAGCACAGAAACAAAGGAACCCAAACTGTGGTAGTCCAAACAATATGTCCTTTATGTGGAAGGAAATGGAAGGCAGAGAATCAACGTTTCCTCCTCTTTCCAGCCTTCCCTCCAGGCAGCCTTCCAGCAGATCTAACACGGGGTCTTGCAGGTGGGGTCGATGTGGCAGCAGGAGGATGGTGTTCCGCAAGCCGGGCCGGGTCACATAGCCCAGTGTCTGGGGTCAGCAGGCCCTTCTGCATCCACCAAAGGACCTGGTTCATCAGGGCCTTTGCCAGTCTTCTCTGGTCCTCCTCCCCTTCATTCAAATCGTGGGCCAATGAGGCACTGAAGGCCTCTGTGGGGTTGAGGGGGGCCCTCATGATGGCGCTTGCCTCCTGTATCATGCGGAGGCTTGCCTCCTCCACAGGCCTCAACTGCCTCCTTCGGCCTGATGGCCTCACCTGGGGGGGAGAAGACTGGCTGGTGGTGGTTCTCCTGGCTGGGGGGACCTGCTGCAGGCCACTGGGCCCAGCCTCCTCCTGGCTGCCACTGACCCCGGCCTCCTCCTGGCTGCCACTGACCCCGGCCTCCTCCTGGCTGACAGACACCTGAGGATCTGCCACCTCCTGGCTGATCTCTTCTTCCTGTGTGGAAAAAAAGGACATTTTTTACAATTTCGCTAAATAAAACCACACTCATTTTCATGTTTTTCGTTTAGTATTTTCTGTTCATTATTACTTGAATACACTCTACTTCTGACCCCTGCAGTTGTCATCCCTGACACCTATTTGTCTGTACACCTTTTTTTTTGCTTTTTCCCAGCTTGGCTTTTCTTTTACAATATCAAATCATTAATCCACCAAGAATTATTTACGCCAGAAATATAGAGGAAACTACTATACCTCCTCATCGAAGGGTGGCAGATCTGCATCTCTGTCAGCCAGGCCCTCTTCCTCCGACTCTGCAGGGCTGTGGTCATCTGGGGAATGTCCGCTGGAAGGTAGCATGGAGGAAAGGTTGGAAGAAAGACTCGACATCGTTTTCCTGCCTTCCATTTCGTCCCGCAAAAAAGCCATCTCTTTATAATACCACAGTTTGGGTTCCTTTGCTTGTGTTGCTGCTGCTCCCGATTTTTTGCTTTTATTAGCTTTGTATGCTCTCCTGTATGTGCTTCTGAGGTTGGCAAGTTTATCCTTCACCATGTTGGCAGTGCATCCTGGCACCCATGTTTGCATATAGTTTGCTAGCTCTTCTAGTGCTGCCGCTCGTACATCTTTATTACAATATAAAGAGTGCTTTGAATTCCACAGGATGGGCGTCTCCTGATATTTTTGGAGTAAGGCCTCTATAGCTTCCTTGGTTTGTAGGAGGTCCATTTCACTTTTTGAAAAATGATATTTCTTTTGGAGTCTAGATTCGCAAAACATAAACCAAAGACAAATAAATATTCAAAAGGATCAGCGTTGACCTTGATATAATATGTGTCTTCAAATTTATTACCTATATCTAATTACAAACACAGTCTCTCTTGTTTAAACAATGATTGGCAGCTCGGCCGCATTGGTTGTACCAAACATTGATTTGCTAGATGCAGAGCCATTGTTAACATTGCAGTAAATATTTTTTATATAGAAAAATGACAGTATTCATCTAGGCACTCTTTCATGTGTAAATCTCATGCCCCTGACAATGGATGACATAAAAGACACTTCCTAATGACCTCTGTACAACCAACACTTGAACAATACTTTGCCTGATCTGAATACACCATTAAAAAACTTGTCAATGAGGTACAGCATTGTTCACATCTCTATTTTGTGAGTTGTCCAAAAGCATTTGGATACCAAAATAACATTGTGGTACCCCATAGACAGAATAGCTTAAAAAGGGTGCAACCAACAGCCCAAACCCCCATCCCATGTGTCTACATTTTCCAGGCCTCTGCTGATCCCATTTTTAATTTCCTTACCTTCCTGTCTCTCGCTCCTCGTTTCTCACGCTCGCCTAATTACCGCGTAAGATGCGTAATCACGGCGTGCACCTTTTAAACACTCCGCGTATTTATTAAACCCCGCCCTCGTCACCTTTGCTAGGCCCCTAATCAATGAGTTTAGGAAATACGGCGTTAACTGTGTATGTTCAGGATGCGATCGAAGATTCTCCGCGTAACCTACGTAAACACGTTGTTTGCATTCTCTACACTCCGCGTATGTATTAAACGCCGCCCTCTTCTCCGCCCATGGCGTAAGAATTCATCTTTTCCACGCCCATAATCTCTGTGGGAAAGGAAAGATGGCGATGTCACACGAGCGGGCACGATGCTCTCATGCCACAAGTGAAGGGACAGAGGCAGGGACGTCCCGATCAAGGCCAAGAAGATACAAAACCACTGATATGCGGTTCCAGGAAATGGTGGAGTTAGTTTACATCATGCGAAAGAAGGACTATGATGGTGAATTAGGGCCATACAAGACCCCTAACCGCCGAAAGGCACATATTATGGACAAGGTGGCGAGGAGAATGCAGAGGATGTTTGGGATCACCAGGTCCAAGGAACAGCTGAGGAAACGCTGGTCAGACTTAAAATTGAGGGAGCCACATCAGATGAAGAAAATACTTAAAATTCTGCGTAAAAAAAAGTAAGTAAATATATATTGGGGTTGGGGGGGGGGGGGGTTGATTGTCTGCAATAATGTGTTGCCATGTATATTTCACCATCTGCCTCCTTGGCCTGCTTGTAATTTTAAAGACATGTTGTCATTTATTTTTTATGACATAAATACCTACATATTTACAAATAGTGTTCTTAGTAAACCACGTAACATCACATACAGTAGTTTCTCAGAAAGGCTCGGTTATTCCAGGAACAACACACCTGGACATGGCTCACTGGCCAAAAACTTTGTTTGTAAACATTGTGTAAAAGCTAGTTCTAAAAAATAACATTAGGAGAATGGGAAAGGCAAACAGGATTCATTCTAAAAACAGTGGTAATAAAGCAGATGTTTTCACATCTGCAATGCAGAGCACCTGTGTCTCCCCAAATCAAAAATGGGTTTTGGTAGGGTCTCCCAGAAATACTGTTTAGGGGGGACATCCATGTGTGTCACTTTGCTAAAAAGGGGCAGGATCAGAGCTTGCCATAGAAGTAATTCCAAAATGTAGGTTTGGTGAAAGATAAAAGTAACTAAATGAAAGCATCTTCTAAGCAATGTGTGCGATTTATGCTCTCCAATATCTGTGTGCTGATGAGTCTACATTTTATTTTTTAAATTTCAGGGGAAAGAAGTCGCCAGCATTTGGAGGAGGCAGAGAGGGCCAGACAAGGCCAAAATCTTCCATCTCAACATGTGGAGGAGGAGGAGGATGTGGAAGGAGAAGAGGATGTGGAAGGAGAAGAGGATGTGGAAGGAGAAGAGGATGTGGAAGGAGAAGAGGATGTGGAAGGAGAGGAGGAAGGAAGAAAGGAGGAAGGAAGAGAGGAGGAAGAAGTAATTTTGGACTTAGAATTTATAGCAGATGAAGGGCAAGTGGCGGAAGAACAATTTGGCGAATTGAAAGAAGGTGGATTGATGGATGAAGGAGGAGTCCAAGATGATGGGGAAGTGGTGGAAGAAGGAGGAGTGATAGAAGATGATGGGGAGGTGGAAAGGAGAAGCCCATCAGGTCAGTGTCACCCTAGCTTGATTCAAAAAAACATATGTAGATAGGCCTCATCGAAAACTAATTTTGGAAATGACCATTTTTTTTTTTTTTTTTAGGGGAGGAGGATGGTGTGCCAATATTTTCACGTGCAAGTGCTGCTATAATTATTCAGCAGGTAATGGAGTGCAGCACTGAAATGCACAATATGCGTGAAAGGATGGTTGTCATGGAAGAGAATTTAACAAATGTCCTTTTGGAATGCAGCACGGAAATGGACAATATGCGGCAAAGAATGATGGTCATCGAATCTAATTTTAAAAATATTATTGACATGATGGGCCGTGTCAAAGACTGAAACACCCCCCGCCCATCCCCCGCCCCCACAAACATTTTTACTGTTTTAATAATGAATACGCCAAAATTTGAAGATACACACACAGTGTGCCAACATGTGCTATCTGCCATCACAGAATATCTAGTGTCTGTGCTTTGTGGGTCCAACCCCCTCCTCCATCCTCAAGTAGTTGAGAGGAAGGGTTTGCTCCCACAAAACACAGACATTGATCACCCATGATGTCAGATAGCACATGTGGCCATTTGTCTGTCGAACCAATGACATTTGGCGAATTTGCACTGAATGTGTGTATCTTCAAATTTTGGCGTGTTCCAGTGTGAAAGCACACCATGACTGACTGCTGTTGTGAGTTTTTATATTTTTATAATTTTATTTTTTTACTTTTTGACCATGTTGTACATTTTTGGATACTATAAAGTTTAGACCATAAAGAATAAACACCGAAAAAAAAATATAAAGATATATATATAGAATTATAAATCTCTCTAATCACTGAATTTAGTGAAGTCGAGATTTGACTCCTAAATCTCCACAACAAATATTTAAAAACACACCAAAAAAAAAAAAAAAATTATAAAAAAAAATGTAATAAATATTGGTTTTGGTGCATAAAAAATATGCCGAGAATAAAAAATACTAAGGCGGTAAACACCCCACCAAAAATATTCTATATATATATATATATATGTGTAAACAATAAATCGAACTATATTTGATAAACAAAACTGTGAACTTGTTAAAAAATGTATAATCTTCATAATATTTTTTGTTGAATTACCTGAAAAAAAAAAAAATATTACAAATTTTTGTAGACTCCTAAGTACAAAAGCAGGGAGTAATGAAAAAAATATAAAATAATTTTTGGGGTCATGAACAAGCAAAAATTAAAAAACTTGACCTCAAAATTTACAAATGGAGTTGCTTCTTATTTCTAGACTCAATACCCTGTTTGTAGATGAGTGAATACTGTGCAAAATGTGGTTATTTACTAAAAGTGGAGAAATCAATTATGCAGTAAAATTGAAGAAGTTAGTTAGAGAACCAGGAAGACAGATAAAAAGAGAAAAAGCATTAATGACAAACAACTGTATAAAGTCCAATGGTCTAATTATTTATTATTTGTGAGAATATTCCTTTCTTTGGGGGCCGAATTAGAAAGAAATATGATCTGGCATAGCAATGGCCCCCCGACCCATGAAGTACTCAACATATTTGTCGCGTACCTCACGAGCTGATTGGGGGGCCAAGCCAGCGCGACCAGTGTCCAGCCCGGGAAGGGGATCTGAGGGTAGTCTTGCCTCAGAACCGATGTCGGGTAGGTACGTCTGGGAGTTGTGCAAAATGCAGCAGGCAAATACAACGGTGTCCAATTTATATTCCGCCAGATGTATCGATGTCCTGAACAGGCGGAACCGGTTGGTGAGTATCCCAAAGGCATTCTCGACTACCCTCCGAGCCCTGGCCAACCGAAAATTAAACACACTCCTCTCTGAGGTGAGGGTCCTCTGGGGAAAAGGCCGCATGAGGTGAGGACCAAGCCCGAAAGCCTCGTCCGCTAGGAACACAAACGGAAGTCCTTCCACATTATCTTCATCTGGTGGCAATGCCAGACCACCAGCTTGGAGACGATCATAGAAATCAGTCCGTGCGAACACTCCCCCATCAGACATCCGGCCATTCTTCCCCACGTCCACATATAGAAACTCATACTGTGCCGACACCACCGCCATCAACACAATACTATGATAACCCTTGTAATTATAATAGTAGGACCCCGAGTGGGGTGGGGGCACAATGCGGACGTGTTTCCCATCTATTGCTCCACCGCAGTTAGGAAAATCCCACCGCTCGGCAAATTGGGAAGCCACAGACTGCCATTCCTGTGGTGTGGAGGGTAGCTGTGGGGACAAACAAAAAAATAGATTTAGTACTTTGGCACATAAACATCCTACAAGCATCCTTGTGACACTTCACAGTATTAAAATTGCATTTGAAAAATGTGCATGGAGAATTTGGGAAATGAAATATATAGGGCCACTTCATTAAGAGACTCCACAGCCCTCTGATGGGGACAATAAAAGTTTGAAGGGGGGGGGGGACACAAAAAACAAAAAGTCCTGTTTTAAAAAATGGCAAGGTGGGTTTGTCCCTAGGATAGCATGCTGGACAGATTAATATTGGGTAAGGGACAAATATGCAGGTAGGTCAAGAATAAAACATGTAAAGCTTATATCAACATGCATAGGGAGAAAAGGGAATGTTAGTTAAACACACAGCATATCTGGGAAATTAAAAATAAAGTTAGTTGTCAACATTATTACAGCCAGGAAACTTACCTTAATATACTCCTCATGCAGAACTTTGATGATGGCAGCACACGTGTCCGGTATGATGACCCCAAGCGCCTGCGGAGAGATGCCTGTCGAGAACTTGAGGTCCTGCAGGCTCCTCCCAGTCGCCAGGTACCGCAACGTGGCAATAAGCCTCTGCTCGGCCGTGATGGCTTGGCGCATCACAGTGTCCTGCCTCGTGATATAGGGGGACAGAAGTTCCAGCAGACTGTTGAATACGGGGTCCGTCATGCGGAGAAAATTCCTAAAGTCATTAGGATTATTCTCCTGGAGTTCCCTAAGCAGAGGCATATGTGAGAACTGGTCACGCTGGCGCAACCAATTCTTGGTCCAGAAACGCCTCCGCCCCCTGTTTCTGGCCAAAGTACTGGAAAAATGAACATATCCAGCAGCCATCCCATAAACAGCACCAACTCGCGAAAATTGACGCTGCTGCTCCATCATGGCTTCAAACCGGCCGGCTGGTCAATCAAGAACACACTCAAACAGAAAGCACTCGCAAATCCAGCACTACCTGCGACAAACGCGTGACAAACAGATACGAGCGCACAGGATGCAACTGCAAAAGCAGAAACAACCTGCTAGCCTATAGCCGAATGACAACTACGTTACCGCAAGCACACGCACTGAACCCGTGAATACACGCTGTCAAAGCCTGGAGACCGAGAAGCGCGAATCAGCTCTAACCAAACCTTCACTAACACGAGCAAACCCGTAACTAGCAAAAGAGGAACAGAGGGCGGCGCCATTAAGTTTGGTCTTCCCCTTTATAGTGACGTCGTACGTAGTTTACGTGCACGCGTTCCGGTACGACGGTAATTTGGTCCGCTGGTGTGTACAAGCCAGCGGAACCAAACAAAAATCAGCCTTGTACGCCGGAAACTGTCCGGCAGACAGTTTCCAGCGCACAGATCCGGTCGTGAGTACAAGGCCTTAGAGTCACCACCATAGCTCCCAGCTGTCCCTGATTTCGAGGGACTGTCCCTGATTTGGAGCAATGTCCCTCTGTCCCTCATTCCTCCTCATTTGTCCCTCATTTTGGTCTGATCTTAATAGATGTAAATAAAATGCATTTTTAATCTATCAAAAAGTGTTTTCCAGCGCTAAACCTTTCATCAGTTTTCTAAATTTCTGCATTTGTAAATTCCAAAAGCCAATATAAATGAATAGTAGTGGTAAAAAAAAAACACTTGTGGGTTTAACCAATCTTGTTTTTTTGTACTAGAGGTGCTAGACAGTCACACAGTGAGGTTTCTTCATGTGCCTGTAGTCTTGGTCAGGTGATCTATGGTGTCGCATGATCAAATGCAGGGGTTGCAAGGGGGTGCATCACTGTAATGTGAGCACCTCCAAAACTACCTTTTCTCTTTGCTAAGGTAAGGACTGATATAGATAGCAGTAGTGAGGGTCTAGACCCTCCTGATTCAGGAACCCAGTAGATGTGTGCATTTGTTTTCTTTCGAATGCATTTTTCATCCAAATTTCTGGTATTTTTGTTATCACTTTAAAAAACGAACGCACAGAATCCAAAATCCAAAATAAAAAAAATGCTTTATTTTCGTTTTCACTGCTGCAACAGATCAATATAGATAGGAGATTCGACATGACGCTGAAACTAGAAATCTGTGTCTATCGAACCTGTGGTCGAATGTGCCTAGCCTTAACTCTATTAGTCCAAGATTATTCTACATAGAGAGGAAAGATTCGACATAGAGAGAAAAGATTCAACATTATAGAGACAGTGTTGGGGTAGACCATTCGACATGAACGATGAAGATTCGACGAAGCTGCAAAAAACATACAAATGTTGAATCTGTCATTGAAGGCTTCTGGTGTCTGTCGAAAGTTTTAACCTCCCTGGCAGTATGATTATTTCAGAAAAAAGGTGCTGAAAGCGGTACCATTATTTGCAAGGAAATTTGCCGTTTTATACTGTAGGCCTGTAATTCTTAGGAATAACTCACTTAAATCTGACCAAACAAGAGACTAGTAGGCATACCGGGTATGAATTTTTTTTAAAAACAAAATTATAAATTATAATATAATAAATAATTATAAATAATTATAACAAATAATAATATAATTATAATAAAAATTATTCAATAATGTATTCAACTCAAAATCACTGAAATTTGCTCAGTTGCAGAATTGTCGCTGTCATTACTTTTATTTTTTTATGACAAATTTCCCCACAAATCGCTGTCGCACAATTCTGCAAGTGATTATAATTTATTATCGCTGTTTTCTAGCTGCTCTAAAACCATTTTTGACATAAAGGGACACTTTTGGTTGCTATGAACAATCTACAGTTTGCAGGCAGAAACAACAGTTTTTTATTATATAAAAGTACATGTAGGACACTGGGCAGACCACTAGGGACAAGGGGGGTGTGTATTTTTTACATACAGTACTGTAATCTATAAGATTACAGTATACTGTATGTATAGTGTTTGTTTACCTTTTTGAATTTGGTGCTGTTCTCCGCCCCCGTTTGTCGTAACGTCGCAGGGAACGGAGATCGGCGGCACACAGAGGCACTGTGTGAATCGAGCGAGGTCCCGCTTGCTCACACAGCGCGGTGGCCTCGCTGGATCCAGGGACAAGGTAAGTAAACCAAGCCTGTGGATTCTGCGAGGCGAGCCCGAGTCTGACTCGGGGTTACTGATCGCAGCAGAAAAATGTAACCCCGAGTCAGACTCGGGAATACCGCTAGGGGGGGTTAAGAAGATTCGACAAGCAGCTAAACTGTACGAATCCGCAATCGTACATTTCCGGTCAAATGCTCGGCCCATAGGCTATAGAAGAATTTGAATGTTGGTTGACTAGTAATAATAATTTATAAATATAATTTTTACGATTCATACAACATTAGAATTTTTCTGAAGCTTGTAGGTGGAACATTCGGCCGGAAATGTTCGATTGTGGTGTTGTACAGTTTAGCTGCTCTGTCAAATCTTCACAGACACCATAAGCCTTCAATGACAGATTTGACCTTAATTAATTCAGATTTTCGGGCGAACACATTTTTTTTTACGAAACAAAATAAATAAAAACGAATTTTGGGAGTAACTAAATACAGTTATTTTTCGGACGAAAAACGAAATTCCGAAACAAAATATTTCAGTGTGCACATGTCTAGAACCCAGTGGCATTTAAAATTGCTGCAATCCCTGTTTTTTTTTTTGCGATAGATAGATAGATAGATAGATAGATAGATAGATAGATAGATAGATAGATAGATAGATAGATAGATAGATAGATAGATAGATAGATAGATAGATAGATAGATAATGCATGGAAATGGACCAGCAGCTGTTACACAGGGGCTTGGTAAACAAAGATCTCAAGGTATTTTGTAATCAATTTGCCCAGTTCACTCCTCAGGGGAGCCTCCTGTTATACCATGATGATTGCACTGATAAATCTATCATTATGTTCAGTTCCGTGAAAACAGCTTTGAGTCTTGCCATTTGTGGTAAATCTCGTTTACGGCAGTCTGATCAGTCTAACTTGAGCTGACTATGATTGATTTTGAACAAAATGTCATGAACAATCAAATAGTCTGTTTTCTTCTGCAACAGAATAGAATTGTCACCCTTAATCTCTGCCCAACTTAAAATAGAGCATAAGTGATTGCGTGTAACATATGGTAATTATGAAGAGCTGTCAATCTCTCAACCTATTTAAATATTTTCCATAACTTATTTACCATCTACCGAGCTAATTGTATCTTCCCAGCTATTGTGTGCAATTTTCAAAAAGATATGACACTAATGACCTAATCAGTACAGTTCTTATTTTTAAAGTTGAAGGAAACTGCTTAACAATAAAATAACTTTTAAATGTTGCATCCCCATTTCTTCCAATTGTTGCGCATATATTTTCTAATAAACTGCAATGTAAATATGTGGTCACGTGAGCACAAAGCTGTGTAATATCCGTATTTTTTTTTCTCCATATTTATACCTCTGTTGTGTCTTGCTTGCTGTTACCTGTAGGATGCACCTCCATATCTGTCCTGTGGTCCGTATAGGTGTTACATCTCCGCATCTACCTACCTGTGTTGATCATAGCTATACATCACTTCACGATTGTATAATGTGTATTGTTTTGGAAAATGGATTGATAATGTTGTATTTCCCATTTATTTAGATACACGGTTAGGCTCCTGATGAAGCTCGTTTGCCGCGTGAAACTAGTTGGACAGGAACTATTGCACCCTATACTGGAGTATTCTCCAAATGACTGTCATCAGACAAATTTCATTAAGTCATTTGTAATGTCACTTTGTATCAGGGTAACTAACTACTCATGAGGGTTCTATTGGTTTATACTGGTGTAATGAATGTTTGGATATACACTTTGCATAATAATACTTTTTTTAAAAGTGTTGTTGTTTTCCTTTTTGTAAAATGTGGATAAAATATATATGTACATATGTTTTCAACCTTAACATTTGTGCCTGAAAATTCCATCTTCTTGTAAACGTCTTTCCATGAGTAATATAGAAGCCCAACAACGGTGATAAATTACAGAACTGCTGTCCTTAGCTATAGTCCTTAGCTATAGCCATTGTAAGTGGGAGTGAAATTTCTCTCCTACCAGCCACAGCATCCAAACAAAGAGGAACTAGAGTAGAAGCTTTGTGGTCACATGACCACATAGAAAAAGGTTTACAAAAAATATATATACAATACATTGCAATTTCTTATAAAGTGTATGCAGGGCAATGGGAATCAATAAGAAGGCAACTTCTTATGTCTCTGTGCCCTTAATTTATTACATAGATCTATTCTTTAAAATAAATTATTTGGTAATCCTGCTGTTCTTTAGGGCTTCCTCCTTCTTGGTGGCAATGATATTCATTCAGACTTACTTCCTCATGCACACAGGACATTAATTAAATGCAGCTTTTACAGGTGTTTGACTTTTTTTTCTGCCTTTAAACTCCCTTCTAGGTGAGACTATGTGGGTTATTTACGAAAGACAAATCCATTTTGCACTACAAGTGCAAACTACAAGTGCACTTGAAGTTGCACTGAAAGTACACTTGGAAGTGCAGTCGCTGAATATCTGAGGGATAGATCTGAAAAGATGGGGAAGCTCTGCTGATTTTATCATCCAATCTTATGCAAGCTAAAATGTTGTTTATATTTGCCTTACATGTCCCCCTCGGATCTACAGCGACTGCACTTCCAAGTGCACTTTCAGTGCAATTTCAAGTGCACTTTGCACTTGTAGTTTGCACTTGTAGTGCAAAGTGGATTTGTCTTTCGTAAATAACCCCCTATATATCCATGCACATATAGTCTTTTCCAAGCATTTAGAGGCAGAAAAAGAAACGCACCACCATCGCATTCATGAGAGGAGTGTTTGGGCAGAAACATGCATGAACACTATCGCAGTTAGGCATTCTACATGTGTTAATGCATTCTAGTGGGCAGAATAGCGTCCACGATCTGTGACCTGCTGTGTCCACCAGACACAGCGGGTTACGGATTGTGTTACCAGGCCACTGTGAGCGAACTTGGTACCATGTGACCGCTGTAACCAATCACAGCAATCACAGTCACAGTAGTAAACAATGCTATCATTGGTCTGTAAATGGTCACAGCGATCACAGTCACAGTAGTAAACAATGCTATCATTGTTTACTACTGTGTGAGCTCTGTAAATGGTCACATCGATCACATGGTACCAGGGCCAATCATAGCAGCCCTGTACTATGTGACTGCTGTGACCAATCACATCATAATATGAGTACACAAGGTTTATTGAATGAAAGACCAAGTATACTACTTTATGATAATGGTATCTCTTGATGGCAGGGGCATCTTTCAGCAGGATAATGCACCCTGCCACACCCTGCCACACTGCAAAAGTGGTTCAAGAATGGTTTGAGGAACACAACAACAAGTTTGAGGTGTTTACTTGGCCCCCAGATCTAATTTCAAACATGTATCTGTCACATTTTCTGTAAAAACAAGTCTGATCCACCCCTCAACTTACAGGACTCAAAGGATCTGCTACTGTCAGCTTGACAGCTTGGTGCCACAGCATACCATCAGAGATCTAGTGGCTCCATGCCTCATAGGGTCAGGGCTGTTTTGGCAGTAAAAGGTTTTTTTTGATGGGAAAAGGGGATTGGTGTAGAGTTCAATAGTAACAAGCGTACAACATATGTTAAATTTACTTAAAATGCAATGCACCAAAAATGCACTGCATGGATGTGAACTGGCCCCCAGAAAGCATTTATTCCAAACCATCATCATAGTGACTTCCAGGGAACTGGCAGGGGTAGATCATAGTTTTCTCACGATAAAGCCACTTTATTAGACATCTCATTATTTTAGGAATTCATTTTTACATAAAAAGTGCATCAACAATCAATAAAATTGTGTGCATGCATTAATTTTCAGCTGATCCATGTGATAAAACATTTTGTGGGCTAATAAAAATATAAATGATTGTAAAATATAGCACATAACATATGGTAATGCCAATTTTACATGTGTTATGCTTTAGTGAATTGACCCCATAGTGTCTCTTGGCAGGCATAAGTTGGCCAGCTGTTATTTTGCAACTAAACAGGCTGCCGTTGGTGCTCCCTAATTTCTGCACCTGAGATTTTTTTACTTTGGTTTGAGGCATCTCTGGAATTTATTTTAAAATGCCGCTTCCATATTTCTTTGGTAATTTTTTTTTTACAGGGAATGTAAAAATAGCTTTTGTTATCTTCATTTATTTTAGCATGCATGGGAGGTTGGGTTTCTGATAGAATGAAGCCAAGGCCCTGTATGACCAGTTCTACTAGAGTGACAGTTGTTGCTATCACTGTAACCCAAAAGTTAGAAGGTATACATGTCAAAAATAGTGCTTCACCATGTGTGAAATAGGTGAATGTCACTAACAGCCACTAAAACTGACCCACTGTGTCTGTGTTCATGGGCCTTTTGCATTAATATGACAATAATCCTATGTGTTCTTTAGAGCGTATTAAATGAGAAAAATGAAAAGTTACTTTTGGCTGGTAAGAGAAAATCTAGCAAATGTCAGTGTGTGACTGGGATAAATGAAATGCTTTTATACTGGGGACAGGGTACGATGACAGAAACCTGCATGACTGGCTGTGTAATAGAATGCACGGCACAAGGGAAAATGTAAGGGTACACAAGACAGCATTAAGAAACCTGTTAAAGGTCACCAAGAAAACAATAATTGCAAACTCTTTTGGAGTATACCACCAAATCTTCACAGATATCTAAAGTGAGTGAGTTAGCACTGTCTGGATCGAACCCTGTTTAATTCTATGTGGCTTAATCCTATCCTCTAGTCATTGAAGGTAGCATAACTTTGTGCTAAAATCTCCAGTTCATTTAACCCATTGGTTCTCAAATAGTGGGAATAGGGATTTGGGGGAGGAGGGCCGTGGTGCCTGGATGTCTTGGCACTGCAAGGGGTTGGGGGGGTGTGGCATCATAGCCGGAAGCAGCTCCAATGTTGTTTTACCTTTGCTTACTTTCCTGGCTACCAAGAGTGCACCTACTCAAGATAGACCCCAAAAGCAATGTGCAGGGAGAGTCAGCTGTACTGGAACCCTGGAGACAATGTAAGGGGCTAAAAAGAGGTGTCAGGTAAGAGATTGGGCTACTGGATATCAGGGATGTGCAGTCAGGGGAGGCAGGTGAGGCAGAGTCTCACCTGCCTTGGACATTAAAAAAAAAATTGAATTTGAGGGTTGTAGCTCGGTGACCTGGGGTCACAGAGACCACCCCCCCCCAATAGCTGAAGTCAAAATGGTCAAAATGTGGGGCTCCTATGATCTATGGTACCAGAGATATAGGGCTCCTTGCACAGCCTTTTAGAAGCTACATACAGAGCAGCCAGTTTAAATACAAGCTGGCACACTTTGTTTGCAGCAGATTGAGAGGATGAGTTCACAGTGCCTCTCCTCACTTCTTGTCAGAAGCTCTAAGCTCAATGGACAGCTTGGAGTCTTGGACCATTGGTAAAGTACCATTGGCCCAAGCTGTCCAATAAAAATGCTGCAGTGGAGGCACGCCTCTCACTGCAGTGTCAAAGAAGGGGGCATGTGTCTAAAAGACCCAATAGAACACTTTTGGGATAAATTAGAGCAAAGACTACGTGTTTAGGGGTAAAGGGTAAGGGGTAGGGGAATTTTATTTGCTTCTAATGGGAGGAGAACCACTAATTTACCATTAATATTGGTTTTGTCTCACAACTTTGTTATAGGCTCCTATACTGTAGTCTTATAAAATCATTTTGTTATATAAGGTGACAAGATTACTGTACCACTCTTACAAGCTAATCTTATCTTACTTACAGGGCCCAGTAAATTACTTGGAGCTCTGGTTGAACTACAAGCACTGGTATCTCATTTGGAATTAATTTGTGGTAAATAGGGTATTACCACCACAACTAACTACAATAATAATAATAATAATAATAATAATAATAATAATAACAATAACAACAACAAGAATAATAATAATAATAATAATAATAATAATAATAATAATAATAATAATAATAATAATAATAATAATAATAATAATGTTATATTTAATATCACACTGCTATTTTCAATATTTTTCTTTTAAGGAGTAAAAAAAAAAGTAAATGATTGGTTTTCAAATTTTCTTTTTACGCTCGGAAGTATCACTTTTAAATTATAGCATAGAACATGCAAAAGTCATTTAAATGGAAATTTCTTAGATTTTCCTCTAAATGTCGCCTCTTTTTGCTGACACTGGCTATTTTAGCCGTAGTTACATTACAGCCTCAGACAATCATTTTTCTTCCGAGATACACTATCAGGCTGTGCATAACTAGTAGTTTCTTTCCTTTAATATTTTAATCTGTCAAAGATGAATTGGTATCATTATTTCTATTAAAACTAAAGTAAAACTATCTGTTCATTTTTTTTAATTCACAGGCAATGACAAGATTGGAATCTTGAAAACTTCTTTGAAACAAGTCCGATGATTAAGTATATGAAGCTTAAGTATAGAATAGAAAATAATTTTTTACATTGTGAGAGTCAATTTATGGAGACTTATCAGCTCCCATTTTACATTTGGTGACTTTTTTTTTAGTTATTGTATTCTATTTTTTATTTTATTTTATATGTGTATATGGTCAGGTCAATGTAAAACTTATCAACACGTGTTTGCAGTTTGAAAATATTGTTTATTTTGTTTAATGTTTTGGGAAAAGTCATATTTGTTCATTTGCTTGGTATACTCTTTAGGATAGACTCATTGCTTGTGTTTAAATCTGTCTACCTCAAAGCAAATTATCATTTGATTTAGAGATTTTATTAAAATATGTGGGGGAATTACTAAGCAGTATCAGAATCAGTCCAAGTCAGGATAACAAAGTCTGGAATACACTATGGGGCTGATTTACTAAGCCTTTGCGCCATGAAACATAGCGCATCGGCGTGCGCAACAGCCGTTATTGTATTTACTAATGGAATGCGCCGGCAATGCAGCACAATTCTGTATTTACTATAATGCCGAATGCACCCAGGAGGGGGCGCACGGTGCGCCACTTTGGACCTGGCGCACGGCATCTAGAAATGTAAATAAAATTAGTTTGGGGGTGAGTTTATTATGGGGGGGATGTGGGGAGGTGTAGTGACATGTGTTGTGTAACATATACGGCCTGAATAGAAAGTGAAAGTAACTTTTGTAAAAACCAGCCGCTGCGCCTGCTAGTACATTTAAAACCTGCGGGAGGTTTATTAGTGTACTGCGCATGCGTGAGCGGCATTTTCAGCCATTCAGGTGCGCCTCTTCACTACGCCGACAAAATATTGGTAAATGTCAAGTGGCGTAGCTGTCTTTGTGTGGCTTGAAGAGGCGCACCTGAATGGCCGAATCTTTTTTAAGTTACGCTGACCATGAAGGGAAACTCCGCGCCAAATTAAAAGAAAAAAAATGGCGTAGGTTCCCCTTCAGGAGCATACCAGGCACTTAGGTCTGGTATGGATTGTAAGGGGGAACACCTACGCTGAAAAAACGGCGTGGGGGTTCCTCCAAAATCCATACCAGACCCTTATCCGAGCACGCCGCCTGGCCGATCAGGAATGGGGGTGGGGACGAGCGAGTGACCCCCCCTGAGCCATACCAGACCGCATGCCCTCAACATGGGGGGGTGGGTGCTTTGTTGATGGGGACAAGGGCCTCTTCCTGACCGTTGGTTGTCGGGGTCTGCGGGAGGGTCGCTTATCGGAATCTGGGGGCCCCTGATACCGGCCCCTCACCCAATGTGAATGAGTATGGGGGGGTCCAGGACTTCTTTGCTGTCTTCTGTCGGGGCCCCCAGAAGAAGCAAAGTAGTCCGGGACCCCCCGGCAGAAAACGGTGGTGAAGTCCGGCTCTCCCCCCGGCAGAAAACAGCAGGGAAGTCCTGGACACCCCAAAAGAAAACGGCGGTAAAGTCCGGCTCCCCCCGGCAGAAGACATCGAAGAAGTCTGGGTCCACCCCCTGTAAAAGAGCTTAAAGAAGAAAGGGGGGCCCCGGCAGAAGACAGCGAAGAAGTCCTGGACCCCTCTGACAGAAAACGGCGGTGAAATCTGGCTCCCCCGGCAGAAGACAAGCGAAGAAGTCTGGGCCCACCCCCCCTGTAAAAGAGCCTAAAGAAGAAAGGGGGGGCCCGGCAGAAGACAGCGAAGAAGTCCGGGACCCCCCAGCAGAAAACGGCGGTGAAGTCCGGCTCCCCCCAGCAGAAGACAGCGAAGAAGTCCGGGCCCACCCCCCTTGTAAAAGAGCTTAAAGAAGAAAGGGGGGGCCCGGCAGAAGACATCGGAGAAGTCCGGGACCCCCCGGCAGAAACGGCGGTGAAGTCTGGCTCCCCCCTGCAGAAGACATTGAAGAAGTTCGGGCCCACCCCCCCTTGTAAAAGAGCATAAAGAAAAAAGGGGGGGCCCTGTCAGAAGACCATGGTGAAGCCCGGCTCTCCCCGGCAGAAGACTGTGGTGAAGTCCGGAACCCCCCTGGAGAAAACGGCGGTGAAGTCCGGCTCCCCCCCCAGCAGAAAACGGGAAAAACCGCAGAGATGATCAAATACCACCAAAAGAAAGCTCTATTTGTGGAAAAAAAATTTACTCCAATTTTGTTTGGGAGCCACGTCGCACGACCCTGCAATTGTCAGTTAAAGCGACGCAGTGCCGAATCGCAAAAAGTGGCCCAGTCATTGACCAGCAAAATGGTCCGGGGCTGAAGTGGTTAATAAAGGAATTGTCAAAAACCGGCTATTGTCTTTTTTAACGTTTTTGACACTTTGTTTTGGTGAAATGGTACAATGTACCCAATTACCATTTCACACGGGGGGCGGGATCTGGGGGTCCCCTTTTTTAAAGGGGTCTTCCAGATTCCGATAAGCCCCCCCAAGCGCAGACCGCCACAACCACCGGCCAGGGTTGTGGGGATGAGGCTCTTGTCCACATCAACATGGGGACAAAGTGCTTTGGGGGGGACCCAAAGCATCCTCCCCATGTTGAGGGCATGTGGCCTGGTACGGTTCAGGAGGGGGGGCGCTCTCTCGTTCCCCATCTTTTCCTGCGGCCGGCCAGGTTGTGTGCTTAGATAAGGGGTCTGGTGTGGATTTTTGGGGGAAACCCCACGTCATTTTTTTTTTAATTTGACGGCGGGGTTCCCCTTAATATCTATACCAGACCTGAAGGGCCTGGTAATTGAATTTGGGGGGCCCCACGCTTTATTTTTTATTTTTATGAATGAATTTTCTCTGAATTGCCGGGAGCCGACAATTCATTATAGCCGCAAGTGATTTTTAAATGACTTTTTTTCCTTCAGAATTTCATTTTGTGCAGGGACAGTTCTAACCACGGGAAACACGTGTTAATTTACAGGCATACTTTATACCCCCCCCCCAGGTACGAAATTAAAAGGAATATTTCACTTTTATTGTTTCACTTTACGCATTATTAAATTCACTGCTCCCAAAAAAACGGGCTTTTAAAAAAAAAAAAAGTTGGCATTGATACATGTCCCCTGGGGCAGGATTCAGGTCCCCAAACACTTTTTATGACAAAAACTTGCATATTAACCTTTAACCACTTAAGCCCCGGACCATATTGCTGGTCAATGACCAGGCCACTTTTTGCGATTCGGCACTGCGTCGCTTTAACTGACAATTGCGCGGTCGTGCGACGTGGCTCCCAAACAAAATTGGTGTTCTTTTTTTCACACAAATAGAGCTTTCTTTTGGTGGTATTTGATCACCTCTGCGGTTTTTAGTTTTTGCGCTATAAACAAAAATAAAGCGTCAATTTTGAAAAAAAATTATATTTTTTACTTTTTGCTATAATAAATATCCCCCAAAAATATATATAAAAAAATGTCCTTAGTTTAGGCCGATACGTATTCTTCTACATAGTTTTCGTAAAAAAAAAATCGCAATAAGCGTTTATTGATTGGTTTGCGCAAAAGTTATAGCGTTTACAAGATAGTTTTATCTCATTTTCATTCATTTTTTTTTTACTAGTAATGGCGGCTAGCAGCGATTTTTATCGGTACTGCGACATTATGGCAGACACTTTGGATACTTTTGACACATTTTTGGGACCAGTGGCATTTTTATAGCGATCAGTGCTATAAAAATGCATCGATTACTATAAAAATGCCACTGGCAGGGAAGGGGTTAACACAAGGGGGCGAGGAAGGGGTTAATTATGTTCCCTGGGTGTGTTCTAACTGAAGAGGGGTGGGACTGACATGGGGAAATGACAGATCGCTGTTCATACATTGTATGAACAGACGATAAGTCATTTCTCCCCCTGACAGGACCGGGAGCTACACACAGCTCCCGGTTCTCGCTCTGTAACGAGCGATCGCGGGTGCCCAGCGGTGATCGCGCCCGCCGGGCACGCGCATCGGCATTAGGGGAGAGCGGGGGGCGCGCGCGCCTCTATTGGCTGAACGGCGAGATGACATATATCTACGTCATCTCGCCCAGCAGAGCCGACCTGCCGCCGTATAACTGCGGTGGCTGGTCGGCAAGCAGTTAAAATGAACACTTTTGATTTCTCCCATAGACTTCTAAAGGGAGTTTGGCGGCTTTACATATTTATTATTGCATTGCGCACGCTGCTGCGCCAGTTCATACGCTCAATTAATGATTTATCTGGCGCACCAATTGAGCCATGAACCGGCGCTGCGCATTGTTTATAGTAAATCAACCCCTATGACCATCACATATAAGGACTGGTAAGCTGCTGTATATTACTTTTTTGTTTTACATTTAGATATGCTTTAAGTGTCCAGTGTCATTTAACTGCATATTTCCAAGCCACATGTGCCTAATAAGCATTCAAAGACAAGACAAAGTCATACATTGAATTACACATGTTACTCATTTGCTGCGAGATTTTAAATTCAGTTCAAATAAAGCTCATTAATTTGATTCTGACTTCCTATTAATATTTTTTTTTCACACAAACTAGGTTTGTATGAAGTCATGGAACAATTCTTTCACAGTACCTCCCATAGATTCTGCAAAGTTCATTTGAAAGACATTTTACTGGGTATACTGAATGGATAATATTTCAGCTTCACAGGCCTAAACTGTACCTTACGGCAAGTTCTTTTATGAGAAATTTCATGTTGTTGAGAGCACAAAATGCTTTGCATTCTAAACTCTCTTGTTTTGTATTCAACATATCATAACTTGATTTTATTTCAAGACATGTTTATTTGGGTTATTTTACATTATATATATATATATATACCGTATTTATCGGGCTATAACGAGCCCCGGCGTATAGCGCGCATCCCCGAACTTGAAGGAAGATTCCTGCAAAAAAAAAATACTTACAGTTTGGATGCCCCTCGTCAGTGTCTTGCCCGTCGTCCATCGCGTCCTGCCCGTCATCCATCGTGTCCATCGGCGGCCTCGTCCGGTCCGGCATCCTTCTGCGGCCATCCCCGCTCGATCCCTGCTTCCCGCTTTGTGTTCGAACCCCTGCGCCAACATATACCGAGCGGAGTACACTCGGGTATAGTCGGGCGGGCTCGGCTCCTCTCGCGTAAAGGACGTACAGGACGTGACCACGAGAGGAGCCGAGCCTGCCCGACTATACCCAAATGTACTGCGCTCGGTATAGTGGTTCGAACAAAGCGCGGGAAGCGGGTATCGGCGTATATCGCGCACCCATGATTTTGCCCTGATTTTCAGGCAAAAAAGTGTGCGGTATACGCCGATAAATACGGTATATATATATATATATATATATATATATATATATATAGCGCTTGGTTGCTACTAGTAACTAACATCCACCCTATCACCCTGCTGCCAGACTTCCATCTATCACCTCAGAGACAATCAACAGTCATTTGCGTTGTTTTGTTTTTGTTTATTGGGGAATATAACTTAGTTGGGGTAAGGGAGATATGGAATGCCCATAGAACATGTTGCTTTGCCATCATATTGCCATCATATTTAGTGAACATTAGTAAATCGTAGATATGTGCATTCCCGTTCGTACGAATGTTATTTTCGTACGAAAATGTTCATTTTCGTACCCGCAGAATAATGTGTACATACGAAAAAATTAAAGCACCAAAATACGAAAACGACAGGATTACGAATGAGCCGCATAACGAACAACCGCAAATACAAACGAACAATCTGACGAAAATACGACAAAACGAAAACGGCACAAGAACAAAAATTACATCTATAACAAAAGATTTGCATTCTGTATCCTGTTTGAATCCCTTCTCTGCTCGTATCCTCAGCCGTATGTTCACACGACATTCACAACAAAAGATTTGCATTCTGTATCCTGTTTGAATCCCCTCTCTGCTCGTATCCTCAGCCGTATGTTCACACGACATCCACAACAAAAGATTTGCATTCTGTATCCTGTTTGAATCCCTTCTCTGTTCGCACCCTCAGTCGTATGCTCACACGACATCCACAACAAAAGACCCGCACCCTGTATTTTGAATTCCTTTTTTCTGTTCGTATTTTGGATTCAACAGAATGCAAATCTTTTCCTACAGATGTCACATGAACACACGACCGAAAACACCAAAAGAAATAGGACCCAAAACACAGAATGCAGATCCCTTGCCACAGATGTAATTTTCGTTTTTTTGAATGGGCAGTAAGTGTAGTTAGTGAAGCAGCTTCTCTTTTGTGCTGAGTAGTACAGTAAAGCCAAATAAACTTTTCTGTGGATTTTCATCTGAAGGGAGATCAGTTGGCCAGACTTTTGAACCCAAAAATGGTTTTCTGATGAATTTTAAAAACTAACAAATTTTCTGAGAACGAACGGAAAACGATCGTTTTTATGTTTGTTGTTAAAAAAGTCTGACCAAGTGTATGGGGCTTAACAATCGTTAATATGGATGAGCCGCGTGTTGAAAGTGCCGCGAATCCCGCGATATATTTACGAAAGTACAAAATGACGAAAATCCTTTTTCTGTTCGTATCTTCAGTCGCATGCCCACATGACATCCACAACAAATTGTCATAGATGTCACACGAACACACGACCGAAAACACGAACAGAAAAAGGAATCCAAAACACAGAATGCAAATCATTGACGAAAATTCACGAAAATTATTGTCTAACAAGTAACGAACATGAATTAAACAGAATAACGAACCATCCCACATGTACGAAAATAAAATGGTAACGAAAATACGAAACGATCAGAATACGAAAAAATCTCGTTGTACGAAAAACGAACGGGAACGAACAGGAAAACGGGCGTCTTACGAAAAACGAACGGAAACTAACCTACGGAACGATACGAAACAGAACAAAAAAAAACAAAAAAAAATTCTGTGCACATGTCTAGTAAATCGGTTTAGCCTTGAAGAACTGATGTACTTCTAACATTTACAGTCTCAACATGCAGACTATTGCTCCTCTTCTTAACTCCTGCAGACTGTTGCTCCTAGGACTTCTCTCCTCCTGCACAAAGTTTTCACTGTAAAACTACTATATCAGTGTAATATTACTATATCCACTGTAAAACTATTAGATTCCTGTCCCATCATCTTCATTATGCCAAAAGAGATCACTCTGAATAATCCCAGATGCTGGTTGTATTTGCTGCGTGATTACTAGGCCAGAGGCCTGCAGCACCTCTCCCCGGAAGTCTAGTGATTTAACAGCTTGTACTGGTTGGTGGACTACTGATCCCAGCTAGCCTGACTTGCAAATCCTGCGCCCCCAGGCCACATCGATTTGACACAATTCCCCACAGTCTCTCGGCATTAGCCTGTAAGGATGTAGCAGCTGGAAACTGCAGAAAAAACAGTCAAGCTGACAAAGATACAGCGTTTGTGTGTTTGATGGTCTGGAGGAAAAAGGCATTAGGCCTAAGCAGTGAAGCTGCAAAGAGAGACATGAGGCTGAATTCTATGTTTTGTTGCATTGATTGTGGGAACCCACTGCGTGGGAAACTATTCAAGTGTTACATAGTTACATAGTTAGTCAGGTTGAAAGACACAAGTCCATCCAGTTCAACCACAAAAAAATAAACAAACAAAATAAAAAAACACAATACAATCCCAAACACCCAACTCCATACCCACAGTTGATCCAGAGGAAGGCAAAAAAAACCAGCAGAGCATGATGTGTGAACTTTTTGCTTTGCTTTAAATAAAATTAGGCAGAAAAAGCCCTGATACGTACTTCTGGCATGGAGTAAATTCATTGTTTGGTGCAACCAATGAGCTACAAATTCCTAAACTTTTCACAAGTTTGAGTAGTATAAACATCAATAATCACAAGCTCCTCTAGATTGCAGTCTTCTCTCTCACATAGAGAGTATAGTGGGTGGTGGAATTCCTTTTGATCTGGTGGTGTGCAGCCAATAGGAGGTTTTCTAGGGATGGCCAATACCAGTGAGGACACAGCTCTGGAGCGACAATAGATTGCAGGGAAGAAAGTGGGGTTGGCAGCAGTAGTGTATTCAGGTTTTGTGCTGCCCTAGGCCTGACTAAACTTGTGCACCCCCTAATTTAAATATGATCCACCCCTTCCTGTCAAGGCCACACCCCTTGTTGTTTAAGACCCACCCTGAAAATTTAGACTGGGGACACTAGTTCTGAGGGCCTAGGGGGCCAATGGAGTCCCTTAATTTGCATAGATTTCCTCTCACTTCCTGTTTGGCTATAGGGCAGGAAGTGAAGAGAAATCTCTGCAATGGGACAGGGATGGTAAAAAATTAACTGACCAGGGCTGTAACCTTCCCTTACTCTACCAAAAAAAAAAAAAAGTGTTGCCTTTAGTTCTACTTTAGGCACAAATTTCAGATAATTTTATGGAGAGGACTAAGAAGATATAACCATGCCAATGGTGCAGCAGAAAATGCTTAGCACAGTGAGGAAGGTTTGTGGTCCAGGATGATAGGACAGTCAAAATTAGAAGCACTGCCTCCCCCCCACAGTTGCGGAATGCTGCCCACCCCCATAACGGAAGCAGTGCGGCCGCTTTATGGGGGCACTAGACTAATTTGCCTCTCTGCCCAGTCCACCACATAAGAATGGCGCTACACTAACAGTGTAACGCAAGCCGGTGGGGACTCTTTCTGTGTTGCCCCCCTGCAAAGTGCTGCCCTAGGCCTGGGCCTTGTTGGCCTAGGCCAGGATACAGCGTTGGTTGGAAGAGCATTGTGATGATGCCATGCATTAGGTAGTGGACATGGCAACACATTTCGGGACAGGGAGCCCCTTTCTCAAGGGGCTTAAAGTGGTTGTAAACCCTTACAAACCACTTATACCTACAGGTAAGCCTACATTAAGGCTTACCTGTAGGTGCAACAAATATCTCCTAAACCTACACGGTTTAGGAGATATTTGCAAAAATGACAGCACCGATGTCTACGGCGCATGCGTGCCTTAGACAACGGTGCAGGCACACTGAGCGTGCCATTTTATGAATGGGGTCATGCTGTTAAAGGCAGCTCCCGCGCGCATGCGTGGGAGTGACATCACACGACTCCGGCCAGTCACAGAGCTGGAGTTTGCGGACCCCGGAAGAAGAGGGGCTCATCCTCTGGCTTATCATCCCGCATCCCGCAATAGAGTTTCAATCTGCTCGGTGCGGCAGGGTGTGTGATAGCAGCCAGCTGTGCGGGATCACTGTGTCAGCATGAATTTTACCGCCCCCTTCATCCTGGTTGCCCTAGGCAGCTGTCTGTCCCGCCTAATGGTGACACCGGCCCTGGATAGCAGCAGGAGAGCAACATCTGCAGTGGAGAAGCCGTTTTTTGTTCTTGAATTGAGCAAACCAATCAATATACATTCATTGTGATTATTTTGAAATAAAGGACGTCAATTTTGTTTGGATACATCATCGCACGACCGCGCAATTGTCAGTTAAAGCGACTCAGTGCCGGATCGCAAACAATGGCCTGGTCATTGAGCAGCCAAATCTTCTGGGCTGAAGTGGTTAAACTGAGTTTTTTTTCCTGCTTTTCCAATGTTTTTATAAAAAAAACTTGAACTTGAATGTCATAGAAAATCGAATTATCTATATATAAACTTTACAATTAAATATTAGTCTATAGAATTAGACATCATGCTTTGTATTCCTAGAAGGTAAACATGTTTTGTTTCATAATATTATACTGTAAATTCTAACCTTCAAACATCCCTGACATAACTCATAGAAAACGTCCTTATTGTGTCATTCTTTGTAACATTTGTTCGGGCCTTCTTTAATAATTTATTATCTACCTAATGTGCCATCTGTCATGAAAAAATATTAAAAACAGGAAAAAAAAAACTCCACAGCTCTCCTTGGAAATAATGAACGTGTGTACATTTTATCAGAGTATGGATGTTTCTTATATTTTAGATCAGTTACAGGTACTTGCTGTGTCAAAAAATACATACGCTTTGACCACTAGAATGGAAAATTTTGAATATCCATGGAGATAACAAGGTTTTTCTTGAACTCTTTCAACCAGAAAATATGAATATAGCATATATTACTGCTCCATATGGTGTGTTCAGAAAAATTATTTTTGCTGTGGGGTCTGAGGCATTTAAACAGAGGCAATAGATAGATATGTATGACATCTGAATATGTATTTATTCAAATTTACACGGTAACACTTCAATGACATAAGCAACAAGGTCAAGGTATGTGGGCAATCCACCTATGGCTGTAAAAAGGCTTACAGTACCGGCAGTGCAAAGAAAGAAAATTCTCTGAATCTCCAACATTGCAGTTAATTCTTTCTGACATGTTTTTTGTTTCACGATGAGAAATGCTAAAAAAGATTTTGGTGAACATGACTTCCACGGCTGAATCAATGTGGCATATCACGCAAGTTAAAGCATACCTTGGAGTACTGGTGCTAATGGGAGGTAAGGAGGAAAAGGTGAGCATCGGTGCAGTGGATTGATGATAAATTATGTGATAGTTTATTATGAAAAGCTGAACTCCTGGCACTAAACATTTTCCTATATTCTTCAATAGCCACAAAGAATATAAATCCATTTTGTGTGCACCAAAAGCCTTCACAAACCCAGTATAGGTGAGCTGTAGCAGGGGGCCAGAAGGCTTTACACCTATAGGCTGCCTGTGGAAAACTACGGGTGGGGGTGGATACAAGACCAGTCATCTTGCAGTGTAAAGAGAGAGTAGCACTAACTGGTCTTTATTACAGGAAACCATTCAATGGAGGCAAAGCTCATTAATAATTCTATGCTAGATTACGACAGAGACCTGACAAATATTTATCTGTTAACATTTCGTTTTTTAAAATATTTAAAAGAAAGGGTATGATTGTTACAAACAGTACAAACAAATGGCAACCACCACAACCTATAACTGGCCTTTGCATCAATGAGCACAAGGAAAGGTAACGTATGTCAAAAAACAACAAAGACAAATCCCATGCTCACTTACTAGCCAGCCTGCAAGAAACCAAATTGTCCTGTCTAACAGATGAGGCTAAGGCCTGGTTCACACTGATGCAACAATCGCTCAGACTTTAGAGCACTTTTCGCATCAGAAGTCGGACCCTAGTTGTACCCCAATTTGTGTTCCTGCACTACTTTTGGTCTGACTTTGCCACGACTTGCGATGACTTCTGTTAACTGCTTGCCAACCAGCCGCCGCAGTTTTACTGCGGCAGAATGGCACGGCTGGGCGAAGCAACGTTACCTTACGTCGCTTTGCTATTTGGCCACTAAAGGCACGTGCGCATCGCTAGAGCCCAGAGCCGATGCAAGTGCCCGGCGGTGGCGATGACCACCGGGCACCAGCGATTGCTCCTGACAGATTAGTGTATATGCAGTGTAAACACACAGGGCCAGATCCACAAAGAACCGGCGTAACCTAAAAATTCCCATTTAAGTTACACTGCCTTAAAATTTCTACCTAAGTGCCCGATCCACAAAGCACTTACCTAGAAATTTTCGGCTGTGTAACTTAAATTCCGCCGGCGCAAGGCGTTCCTCTTCAAACGGGGACGATTCCCATTTAAATTAGGCGCGCTCCCGCGCCGGCCGTACTGCGCATGCTCGTGACGTCATTTTCCCGACGTGCATAGCGTGAAATTACGTTACGCCGAGCTTTGTGGATCGCGACGGGTCAATAAAGTTGCGTCGGGAAAAAAAGAAGATACGGCGGGAAAAAAAAATGTAAAACAAAAAAAAACCTGCGTCGCTGGACAGAAGTGTTTGCTTTTACAAGGTGTAAACAGTTTACACTTTGTAAAAGCAGCCCTAATTTTACGATTGCAAACTAAAACTTACGGAGAAAAAACGAAGCTGAAAAGCTTCGTGGATCTCCGTAAGTGCTAATTTGCATACCCGAGGCGGCTGCGGTACTGCATCCTAAGATCTGGCAATGTAAGTCCCCTACACATGTCGGATCTTCTGTCTATCTCTTGAAAACTGATTCTGTGGATCAGTTCCAAAGATAGAAACAGGGATACGCAGGCGGAACAGCAGATCCGCCTGCATATCTCTTTTGAGGATCTGGCCCACAGATCCTGGTTCTTTCAGGGGAGAGGAGACTGGTCGTGTGTTCAAACAATGTATGAATACTGATCTCTCTCTTCCCCTAGTTAGTCCTATCCCCCCTACAGTTAGAACACAGTTAACCCCTTGATCGTCCCCTAGTGTTAACCCCTTGCCTGCCAGTAACATTTATACAGTAATCAGTGCATTTTTTTTTTAGAACGAATCGCTGTATAATTGTCAATGGTCCCAAAAATGTGTCAAAAGTGTCCGATGTGTCCACCGCAATATCGCAGTCCCCATAAAAATTGCAGATCGCCGCCATTACGGTTTAAAAAAAAATATGCCATAAATCTATCCCCTATTTTGTAGACGCTAAAACTTTTGCGCAAACCAATCAATATACACTTATTGCGATTTTCTTTACCAAAAATATGTAGAAGAATACATATCGGCCTAATCTGAGGAAAGAAATAGCTTTTTTTTTTTTTAAATGGGGATATTTATTGTAGCAAAAAGTACAAAATATTGTGTTTTTCTTCAAAATTTTTGTTTTTTTTGTTTATAGTGCAAAAAATAAAAACCGCAGAGATGATCAAATACCACCAAAAGAAAGCTATATTTGTGGGAAAAAAAGGATGTACATTTTGTTTGGGTACAGTTACGCAATTGTCAGTTAAAGCAAAGCAGTGCCGTATCGCAAAAAATGGCTTGGTCATTAAGCAGCCAAATCTTCCAGGGCTAAAGTGGTTAAAGAAATCGCATGCAAGTCTTGCCAAAGTCACACTGGGGTCGAATTTAAAGTCATGCAGGAGTCACGTGACTTTGAAGTCGGGGGCTGTGTGAACACGGGCTAAAACCAGGGGTTTTCGTTTGCACACATTTGCAAATATATGCATAAGCTGCAAGGCCACTTCACGGCACCTTAGTGTACTGCAGGCCCCACTCCTAAATTCATTTTAAAAACCTCCAAAGTTGGAGTTGGTGGGCTCCTTCCTGACATACTTGCCCTCAATCTATCTATTATTATATATCTGCTCTAACTTCGGAGACTCTGAAAATGTATAGTTAGGACTGCAGATACACTAGGGAATTTTTCTTTGTTTTTTGACAATAGTTACAAATTATAAGTTTACTATGAGAGCTAAACTAAGGAAATAATATTTCAGATAGACTGCAATTATGAAACAATAACTTTTTATGTTTTAAAATGTTTTTTAAAATGTTTTTCACAAATCAGATAAGTTGATTTGCTAATGCAGAACATTTTAACTTTACAAGGTGGACATTTGTACAGGTTAACGTCTTTTGCAAATAAAGTAAAACTGTGTTCATTGTATTAATCCAATCGTTGACAAGAATTTTTTTTTTTATTTCCCATGTAAGTAATTGCGTATTCAAAGTGAATATAGCGTTCCCGTATTCACTAAGCTACAACACAATATTTTACTCCTTTAGAAAATCAAATCCATTCTAAAGTAACTGCTTAATCTTGCTCTGAAATCTGAGGAATCTGACATTTTTATAATTTGTTATATTATCTATTCATAAAAACATTTTTTTCACCAGAATCTTTTTTTTTTTTTTTGGGGTATGAAAGATATATTTTTTTAGTTCAAATCAGGTTCTTTTAACCACTTACCCCCCGGACCATATTGCTGCCCAAAGACCAGAGTACTTTTTGCGATTCGGGACTGCGTCGCTTTAACAGACAATTGCGCGGTCGTGCGACGTGGCTCCCAAACAAAATTGGCGTCTTTTTTTTCCCACAAATAGAGCTTTCTTTTGGTGGTATTTGATCACCTCTGCGGTTTTTAGTTTTTGCGCTATAAACAAAAATAGAGCGACAATTTTGAAAAAAATGAATATTTTTTACATTTTGCTATAATAAATATCCCCCAAAAATATATAAAAAAACATTTTTTTTTCCTCAGTTTAGGCCGATACGTTTTCTTCTACATATTTTTCGTAAAAAAAATCACAATAAGCGTTTATTGATTGGTTTGCGCAAAAGTTATAAGCGTTTACAAAATAGGGGGTATTTTTATGTCATTTTTATTATATTTTTTTTACTAGTATTGGCGGCGATCAGCGATTTTTTTTTTCGGTACTGCGACATTATAGCGGACACTTCGGACACTTTTGACACATTTTTGGGACCATTGGCATTTTTATAGCGATCAGTGCTATAAAAATGCATTGGATTACTATAAAAATGCCACTGGCAGTGAAGGGGTTAACACTAGGGGGCGGGGAAGGGGTTAAGTATGCCTGGGTGTGTTCTTACTGTGGGGGGGGGGGGGGGGGGCCTCACTAGGGGAAACACTGATATTCTGTTCATACATTGTATGAACAGAAGATCAGCATTTCCCCTGCTGACAGGACCGAGAGCTGTGTGTTTACACACACAGCTCCCCGCTCTGTACCGAGCGATCGCGTGTGCCCGGCGGCGATCGCGCCCGCCGGGCACACGCACGGGAGTCGGGGGCGAGCGGGGGGCGCGCGCGCGCCCCTAGTGGCGGCTGGGAGAGAGGACGTCATATTACGTGCTCTCGCCCAGCCGAGCCACCTTGTGGACGTATAACGGCGGTGCGCGGTCGGCAAGTGGTTAACTAACAAACAATATCAACCTTGTACTGAATAAATTCTCAGGCCTTTGCCACAGCCGCCAAATGCCAGCCCCCTTCGATTTGTTGAATATGTCTCGTATGACACCTACATCAGCTATACCTTTAGGACCACCCACCATAATCCATCGAGACATGAACCCCACCGCTGAAGGTATGTTGTAGTATTTGGCACCAAGCCATCGGTGACAGATCATTGAAGTCTTGTAAGTTGCAGGGTGGAGCCTCTGTGGATCAGACTTGTTTTCCAGCATGTCTTATATATGCTTAATTGGGTTGAGATCTATAGAATTTGGAGGTCAAGTCAACACCCCAAACTTGTTGTTGTGTTCCTTAACCGGTTAACGCCCACCGCATGTACATATACGTCCACAGAATGGCACTTACAGGCATATGGGCGTACATGTACGTCCCCGCCTTTCCGCGGGTCGGAGGTCCGATTGGGGCCCCCCCCCCAGTACATGCAGCGGTCGGTAACCCGCGGGGAGAAAACCAGGACGAGGGCGCGGCTTTTCGAATAGCCGCCCCCTCGCGATCGCTCCCCGGAGCTGAAGAACGGGGAGAGCCGTATGTAAACACGGCTTCCCCGTGCTTCACTGTGGCGGCTGCATCGATCGAGTGATCCCTTTTATAGGGAGACTCGGTCGATGACGTCAGACCTACAGCCACACCCCCCTACAGTTGTAAACACACATTAGGTGACACATAACCCCTCCAGCGCCCCCTGTGGTTAACTCCCAAACTGCAACTGTCATTTTCACAATAAACAATGCAATTTAAATGCATTTTTTGCTGTGAAAATGACAATAGTCCCAAAAATGTGTCAAAATTGTCCGAAGTGTCCGCCATAATGTCGCAGTCATGAAAAAAATTGCTGATCGCCGCCATTAGTAGTAAAAAAATAAATAATAATAAAACTATCCCCTATTTTGTAAACGCTATAAATTGTGCGCAAACCAATCGATAAACGCTTATTGCGATTTTTTTTACCAAAAATAGGCAGAAGAATACGTATCGGCCTAAACTGAGGAAAAAAAATGTTATACATGTTTTTGGAGGATATTTATTACAGCAAAAAGTAAAAAATATTGCATTTTTTTTCAAAATTGACGCTTTATTTTTGTTTATAGCGCAAAAAATAAAAACCGCAGAGGTGATCAAATACCACCAAAAGAAAGCCCTATTTGTGGGGGAAAAAAGGACACCAATTTTGTTTGGGAGCCACGTCGCACGACCGCGCAATTGTCTGTTAAAGCGACGCAGTGCCGAATCGCAAAACCTGGCCTGGACATTTAGCTGCCTAAAGGTCCGGGGCTTAAGTGGTTAAACCATTTTTAAATTCAGGCCAGGCCAGACCAGACCAAGGCTCCTTTTTTCAATGCTCCATGATCCAGTTCTAATACTCCAACTTCCTGCACCAGAGCTAATATGGGAAGTAAGAGGAAATCTCCAAATTGAGAGAAAAAAATAACTTAGAGACAGTTGTCACTGAAACAGGTGGGAGATTTCCCCTGTACCTTGTTATGAAGACAACTTAATTTTTTTAGATTTTTTCTTCTTTACTGCGCACCCTGGGGACAAGGTTACCAGGACAGAAAGTGAAACTGAGGCTGGCCATTGATTATTCCTTTTTTTTTTCAATCAGCCAGTGGGCTGATTGAAAAAAGAGTGGATTCGCCCATCCACACAAGCAAGGTGAATGGAGGCATCCTTCCCACTGTGATAATGTATCCTGACAGTGGGGACTCCTCTGCTGTACACTGATGAGCACTGCAGCTGATTGGCTGCAGTACATTGATTGAGAATTATTTTCCAACAATCGTGGTCAACAGATGTTGATCATTAGATCGACTTCTCTCAACCAGAAATGGCCATAGATGGATCAAAATTTGGTCAGTCACTGCTGAACCGGTCAAATTCTGATCCCTCTATAACCAGATTTGTTCTTCATAAAAGTAACCCAGGCAGTAATAACTATTTATAACCCTCCCCCTATCTATCCAAAAATGGAAAGAAAAAGTTTCGGCTGGCGTTACTCTTTTAATACATTTTTTATGAACATTTACATACAGTGAGACTGTGTTTTATACATTTGAAACTGCCAACTGTAAGTACATTATGTTTGCTGAAATTCAGACTGTAAATTAGCATATATGAGCGGTAACTGAATACAAACAAGACCTCACAAAACACCATGTAAATTATTAGCACATGGAAATTGCCAGAAGGGCAGAAGCTTCAAAATGTTCAACTGAAGAAGCAATGGGGGATTGATCTGGACCCTGCTGTTTTTAAAAGGCATTTTTTTTCTTGAATCTTATTATTCTAAATAAAAAAGGCAATTGAATAGTTTGGCAATCAGGCACGCCTGGTGATATAAATTATAGATAGGAAGCCAGAAAACTTTGTAAAAAGGAAAACACTACGGAATTCAATGTTCCAGATCCCATATGGTGCAAACAGAAAGTGACTTACTCATAAAGAAAATATCTTGACTTGAAGTTATACAATGTACTAGCAAATGTTTGTCAAATAAAAAAAACTGAAAAATGTCATGTTTAATACATTTATCAAATGAAATAATTTTCTCTAATGCATTTTATATTTTAATATTAAGACTAGGAGTTTTTTTTCCTTATTTTTACCTTTGAATAGTGTAAATACATTCTTCCAAAACTGCTGATAAGGCATTACATCCAGCCATCCTGTACTGGGCCCGGGCCCCATCGGTTCCCCTGCAGATTTTGTAAGTTCGCCCACTTACAAAGAAATGAAGGGTCTATTTTTTATCATAGGAGTACTTTAAATGATAGAAACTGAGTTGTAGTTTAGTGAGTCAAAAAAGTACTTCCCAAAACCACTTGGTGGATAAACCCTTGTTAAAAGCACAGAGGTAAGACGTTTCTTGTAGTTGGTTACCAGGTTTGCACACATCTCAGGAGGGATTTTGGTCCACTCTTCTTTACAGATCTTCTCTAAATCCTTTTGGTTTCATAGCTGTCACTTGACAACTCGAAGTTTCAGGTCTCTCCATACATTTTCGTTAGGATTAAGGTCTGGAGACTGGCTAGACCACTCCATGACCTTAAGGCAGGGTTGTCTTAATGAGAGGGCACACCTGGGCACTGCCCAGGGGCCCCAGCTGCATGGGGGCCCCTGCACTTTCCCCAAAGTAGCTGGTCCTTGAGCCCACTCTCCCCCAAAATTGGAGGTCCCATGATGGCACTGAGAGTGATGGATACACTAGGGAGGCAGGCTGGCAGCAGTGCCCCATGCTGTGCAGAACGATACCTATTATTTCACAGCCAGCGGGGAGGGGCAGGGCCGAAGCGCCAGTGATGCTCTGACCCCACCCCATGCAGCTTGAATGCTCGGGACTCGAAAGGCTGCGGGGTAGGAGCTGGAGTGGGAGCTGCTGAGTCAGCAGCACTAAGAGCCCAGTAGCATTGTGGATGGTGTCATGGTGAGCCCAGCTGTCCAGCACTGTTTGCACCGAAAGGCTTGGGATGCCCGTCTCCATTGTAGGGGCCCCAGAGCATTACTTTTCCCAGGGGCCCATGATGCTATTAAGACGGCCCTGCCTTAAGGTGCTTCTTCTTGAGCCACTCCTTTGTTACCTTGGCGGTATGTTAGGACCAGGTCAATTTCAGGTACATACTCTACTTGCATAAACCAAAAAATTATGCTGTATTAATTACTGTAGAGTTTAGTTAATATGTGCCTGTATGTATATCTGCCTGGAGTGTACCCAACTAAAACTACCCTCTCCATAAAGTTGTCACCCTCCTAACCACCTAACCTCTAAAAGTTTTACCCCCCCCCCCCACTTCACGACTGCGAGCTGGTCGGTAAGTAGGCTTGGTTTTTCCCTGGGCATTCCCCAGGTTTTGTTGTTACCTGCTTTAGCCTTCCAATGCTACTTACTGCTGTGGCCAGCTATAGATGGGGCGGTGGACATGTTTATGTTTCACCTGTGGTGCTTGTATTGATCCAGCAGCCCACCAACACCTTTGCAGCCATTGTGCTACATGCTGGGTGTTTGGTGTGCTCCTGCACCTTTGAGGGATGGCTCCCCTTCAGTCCACCTGCCCTCATCTATCAATTAGAATGCATGTGCCTCCATTGTGGGGACACTCATTGTTTAGTGTTAGGACCACAGATTACAGGGTGCCCTGGCATGGCTCTGTGGCTCACGCATGCGTTTGCAAATGCGTGCGGACAAAATCCCTGTTTTTAACGCATACTGTTAGACAGGTTAATTGGCTGTTCTGCAAGCTGGTCGGTAAGTAGGCTTTTTTTTCCCTGGGCATTCCCCAGGTTTTGTTGTTACCCCCTTCACGACTAGGCCATTTTTTGTGATACAGCACTGAGTTAATTTAACTGACAATTGCACAATCATGCAATGCTGTACCCAAATAAAATGTATGTTGTTTTTTTTTTTTTTTGTATGACAATTTTTCTATGAAACACATTCAATAAAAAAAATGTAAAAAATCAAATTTCTTTATAAATTTAGACCAATATCTATTCTGCTACATGTTTTTGTTAAAAAAAATCCCAATAATTGTATGTTTATTGGTTTACGTAAATGTTATCGCATCTACAAACTATGGGATATATACTGGAATATTTTTTTTTCTTATACTAGTAATGGTGGTCATCAGCAACTTATAGTGGGACTGCGATATTGCGGTGAACAATCAGGCACTAACTGACACTTTTGACACTTTGTGGCAACCAGTAACACGAATACAGTGATAAATACAGTGATAATAATATGCACTGTTACTGTACTAATGACACTGACTGGCAAGGGGTTAAACATATAGGGCAATCAAAGGTTTAACTATGTGCCTAGACAGTGTTTGTTATGTGTGCTGCTTTTACTAGGGGAAGAGATAGATTTTAGTTCCTGCTTTACAGGAACATAAAACCCACCCTTACCCTCTGTCAGAATGGAACTCTGCCCTGTTTACATAGGCAGAGCATCGTTTTGAGTCTCTGCCCAACGATTGGCAGGTGCGGGCACACATTGAGTGCCTGGCTCCTGCAGATTGGCTTCAGCTGTGAATAATCACAGCAGAAGCGGCCCGCCGGGCTCATACATGCCCCCCTGCAGGCGGAAGTGCAGGATTACTTATATATACATGATCTGGTGCAAAGCTGCCACCCTGTAGCAGTAGAACTAGGCTGGTGAGTAAGTGGTTAAAAAAAAGAGGAACTCTAACAGAGCTACTTACAATCATGATGCTACAAAACCTAATTTGTAGCATCATACACTGGTAGATTTTTGAAAAAAATGTATTCAAAAAATTTCAGTACAGTAAATATCTTGATGAACGTCATCCGAAAGTAAGTTCAAATTCCTGTTTGCTTTTAACAAATAGAACAAATAGATTTTACTGAACAAAAACCACATGCAAGAAATGTGTCCCTTCGAAAAAAAAAATTATATTCTGCTCTTTTGAATTTTCCAGTCACTGTGGTTGAAAACAAATGTTGATTTGATCCCACTAATATTTACAAATTAAAAAGAAAAATGTTTAACTAAATTCTACTAGTGTATTGCCAGCTTTAGCCACAGCAGCTTGTTCAATTAGCATATGCTGCCGGTAGCTCTAAATTAGTTTAGGGCAGTGATGGAAAACCTTGGTACCCCAGATGTTTTGGAACTACATTTCCCATGATGCTCAACTACACTGTAGAGGACATGAGCATCATGGGAAATATAGCTCCAAAACATCTATGGTGCCAAGGTTCGCCATCACAGATCTAGGGGGTGTGGATACCAATGACATCATCAAACTGATATAATTATTTAGAGGAAATGGATCACTAACCTATTGTTTGCTGATAACAGCGAGCAAAAATCACTATTATGCCTAGATAATCTTTTTTTTTTTCTTAAAGGTGCACTTTGTGAGGTCCCTTTGACCTGATCCAACCACCCAAGTAAGAGGTGAATTAGGAAAGAAGAAATAAATTAAGTATAACAATTCTGTTGAAATAATAATTAAAACATAAACAACATTATTTCCCAGTTACAAGCTAACACACTGGGAACTCTAAATGACATTATGCTTATTGGATGAGTGTCAAGTGCTCACTCAATCGCGCAAAAATGTCATTCAGAATTTATGTAATGCAGACCTGTCAAAACAGTGCCATTGCATACATTCATATTGTTATCATGGTGTTGCATTAACAGTGTACATAACCAAAATATAAACGTGAATGGAAATTAAGAGGGAAAGTAAAAAATGGAATAGATGTCATCAGTCTGGGAATAAGAAGCAATTCCCCCTGTTTTCTATAAAATAAACTCCAGTAAAATGAGGTCAGCAGTTTATAGCCAGTTTTCCACCCCTATGTGACACGGGTGTGGTGTGTACTTCAAGCAGAGAAACAAGAAAAAATAAAAACTGAAAAGCATTATATTACTTTGGTTTTTACCAATTCACTACATTAAATTCTAATCACCCTTATGTGCTATTAAGATCCCCATGACTAAGCTCCAAAGGGGTGGAGTGAAATGCGTTGGAGGCGTATCCTAGTGGGAGCCCAGGCTGAGGTTGTCTCTCTCATACCACCATAGGACTCTGTGATTGTGCAGTACCAGGGATCTTTCCTTTCTTTTTTAGCACCCTGATGTTTAGGCAGGGTTGCTATTAAATTTACTTGCCAGGCCAATTGATAGGAGGTCAATTGATTTCACCCCAATTCTGGAATTGCTGCACTTTTCTCTTCTGTCACTAGATGACTGCGTATCTGGTGGCATTAGATACGACAAAGGCATTGCAGGGGCAGATTAGGGATGCAGCCAATGGGCAGGGATTTTCTTGGGTCCCTTGGCTAGCTGCGAGAGCCTATTTTCTTTTGGTGGAGTCAGGTAATCAGGGTTCTGTGTCACCTGGACAGCTGTCTGGGTGGACGTGTGTCATATTGCCCAGGCTGCTAGGCCAGAAACCTAAGGCTTTTCCCAGGGACATCTGGCTGACAGGCTATCTGAGAGCCCATCCAGAAGGAGTGCAGGGTTGGGACTGCAGGCTTGTAGTCCAACCAGAAATAACGGTTCCGCCGACCGGGGAACCTGTCACGGTCGGAGGTAGAGGGCAAGCTGTCGCCACAAAGGGAACATCCACCTTGCTATGGAAGACCAGAGTGAGTGAGTTGAGGCCAGTACCAGAGTAGACTTCTCGCCAACTGGGGACGGTGAAAAAGTGGGAAAGCATCAGCACGTGCCAAGTCAGGGACCCAGCAGGACAGCAGAGGTGATGCTTCCACCTTGCTATGGAAGACCAGAGTGAGTGAGCTGAGGCCAGTACCAGAGTAGACTTCTCGCCAACTGGGGACGGTGAAAAAGTGGGAAAGCATCAGCACGTGCCAAGTCAGGGACCCAGCAGGACAGCAGAGGTGATGCTTGTGGAGTATCAAGCCAGGGACCTAATATGTCAGGAGGGGTGAAGCTTGAAGAGTATCTGAGTACCAAGCCAGGGACCTAGCAGTGAAGTGAGGTAATGCTTGAGGAAGATACTGAGTGCTACAATATAAGAGCTCCGGGCATTTAGTCAGTGGCTATTGGATCTGAAGTCTAGTGAGAGAGACTGGGAGCTTGTTGAGTGAAGACCCATAGTGAGTGAGTGTGGGGTAAAGAGAACAGTTTGTGTTGCAGAAAAATGAATACCTTTACTGTTAATAACAGCTACAAGATTGTTGCCATAGGAGACAGTGGTCCTACCTAAACAGAAGTGATGTCCGGCTGGAGGCCTTCACCTGTATAGCTGTCTACCTATAGAAGTATTGGAGTCTGCCAATTAACATTGCATCTACCTAAGGGTGTCCTAGCTATAATCCTCTCTCCCACAGTTCTGTTTAAGAGAAAATAAATCTCTTTGCATTCAAAAAGTGTCTGACACCCATCTGTTCATCTTGCATTACACCTGCCATGCCTTGTAACCCACTCTATACTGAAGGATGTCAGCTGTTCTTAACTCTGAAGGTCACCATTGGGCTTCAAGGGCTCCGGGACTTTGCTACACTTCCTTACAGTGGTATTAAGAGGACTTTGGTGATTGTTGGTGATTTATTTTGGGAGTAGAATTCAGGGATTGCTCTAGATACCTAAAGTAGCATTGGGATAAACTTCACCCCCTATCCTCACAAACAAATTAAATAATAAGCTGTAGTATGGCTTCTATGAATAGAGGAGCTGGGTGGAAAGGGTGGGCATAGTCGGGCTGTCTTTATGAGTGGTAACTTCTAAGTTCTATTTACTAATACTGTACTGGAAGATAACAGCAACAAGGGTGAAGAGGGGCATCAAATGAGGAAGATTTCTGCTGAACTAGAATACAAAAGCATAATGCACACAGCGTACTGAAGGTAAGTAATATTTATTGTGCTTATTTTGCATTTTGTAAACTTAGGATCTATTAAATAAACAATTAATTTACCATTACACATCAGAAATGGAAATATTTAGTTTGCAATTAGCCCCATTTTTTTTATTGTTTTCCACAATACAACTACTCCAGATAATTATTGGACCTACCCAAAAAGCTTATAACCAAGGCCTTGTTCCCTGCAAGGCTATCAGACCTGAGGCCCCTGATCGAGGCCTTTTTAGTGTAAAATCTTTTTACATATCATTTATTGTCATAGTTATCCATTATTGTTTATGACCCTAAAGCGGGTTTAACTAAAAAAAAAAAAAAGATCCTGGAATGGGTATGTGAAATTAACGAAATCCAAAATATGGAAAATCAGATAAGGGAGGAGGGGGTTACAAAGAACCAAGGGCCAGATTCACAGTAGAAATACGCCGGCGTATCTACTGATACTCCGGCGTATTTTCAAATTTGCTGCGTCGTATCTTTAGTTTTAATCCTCAAACCAAGATACAATGGCTTTAGGCTTCGATCCGACAGGCGTACGGCTTCGTACGCCTTCGGATCGTAGGTGTAATACTTCGGCGCCCGCTGGGTGGAGTTCGCGTAATTTTCCGCGTCGGGTATGCTAATTAGCTGTTTACGGCGATCCACGAAGGTACGCGCGTTCGTCGCATTCTCTTACGTCGTCGCTAGTCGGCTTTTCCCGGCGTATAGTTACGGCTGCTATTTCATGGCTTATATTTAGACTGCCCATGTTAGAGTATGGCCGTCGTTCCCGCGTCGAATAAATTTTTTATTTTTTTGTGTAAGTCGTCCGTGAATAGGAAAGGACGTAACGCGTGTCGCCGTTCAAAAGATTACATCGGTGCGACCTCATTTTGCGCAAAGCACGGCGGGAAATTTCAAAACGGAGCATGCGCAGTACATTCGGCGCGGGAACGCGTCTTAATTTAAATGATACACGCCCCATTTGAATTAGGCGGGCTTGCACCGGACGCATTTACGCTACGCCGCCGCAAGTTTACAGGCAAGTGCTTTGTGAATCAAGCACTTGCGCTTAAAACTTGTGGCGGTGTAACGTAAATGAGATACGTTAGACCGCCGCAAATGTAAGTGAATCTGGCCTCAAATGCCCAAGGTATGGCAATGATGGGATGAATTTTGGCTCTCAAGGAGCTTAATAAAATATTTATGAATGGGAACAACTTTGCCCCGGGGGGTGAAGAGGGGAGGAGTGGACGTGGAAAGTGTGGAAAGTGTATGAATGAGGAGAAATGACAACATGTATGTTTAGGGAAAAAGAAGAGGGAAAACATTGCAGTGAATAAGTAGTCCCTATTTGATAAACTAAAAGCAGGATATGATGTATAATGTAAAATATATGAATGTTTATGTAAATGTATACGTATTATGTAAAATGTTTATAAACTTAATAAAAAGAGATTGAAAACAAAAAAAGAGCCTGTACCTTTAAAGCATGATAAATAGCACTGTGCTTCTGCAGTGTAATTTATCCCTCTCTATGCTGTAAAATACCTGATTGATCCTGCCTGTTCCTGTGTCCCTCTAGGTGTGGGCGCTGATCCATGATACCGTGGTCAGTTTATGTGCCTCCGTCACTCCAAAGTCTCTCCCTCCCCCCTTCCTTCCTGCCTGTAAGCTCAGGAGTCTGTGAGTGAGCCATATCCTCCCTGTCCCTCTCCTCCTGTCACTATTCCGCTGTGGCTGTAAAGTCACTGAGCATAATTAATGGTATTCCCTCTGTTATACAGTGCAGCGTCTGTGTTTTTTTTAATTATGCAGCTAAATACCTTATTTCACGTACCACTGTGCGGTTATGTGCCCACAATAAATGGAGGGGGCAAAGCTATTAATCATCTGCCCATCCTCCATTCTTTAATTCAGTTTCATTTGTAAAAGCTGTAATATGGCTTGTATGAATAGAGCAACTGAGCAGAAAAGGCAGGCATAGTGGGGCATAGTGATGAGGGCCTGTGACAGGCATTTAGTTGTGAAAAGTGTTTACCGGTAGTAGGTGTGGCGCTGTTCTGTTGGTTTAAAATGTGTGGAGCAGATTAACCACTTAAGGACCTGCTCATGTACATATACGTCCTTTTTTTAAAGATGGATATCTCAGTAACGGGAGCAGCAGCTGCTGCCACAACCGAGATATCTATCTTTACTGTGAGCGGTCCTGTAAACGATAATGATAATGGTGATCTCCGTGGCAGATTCCCTCCCGCCGCTCTCCTGCGCCTTCCGCTGCTTACCAGAGCCGTCGGTAGCGGCGGAGGCGATCGGGTCCTTTCCTCTCCTCAGCTGGGATACGAGTGAGGGCAAGATGGACCCCACCCATCCCCATAGCATAGCAGGGCGGAAGTGACGTCAAAACTTCACTACCGCCCATGCTTCTTAAAGCAATATTTTCTCAATGTAATTTTTTCATTTTTTTTTGCATTTAAGACTAAATATTAGATCTGAGGTCTTTTTGACCCCATATCTCATATTTAAGAGAACCTGTCTTGCTTTTTTCTATTACAAGGGATGTTTTTTTTTCAGTGTAAAAAATAATAAAATAAATAAAAATAAATAAGAAAACAAAAACATTTTTTTTTAAAGCGCCCCGTCCCGACGAGCTCGCGCGCAGAAGCGAACACATACGTGAGTAGCGCCCGCATATGAAAACGGTGTTCAAACCACACAAGTGAGGTGTCACCGCGATCGTTAGAGCGAAAGCAATAATTCTAGCACTAGACCTCCTCTGTAGCTTAAAAGATGCAACCTATAGAATTTTTTAAATGTCGCCTATGGAGATTTTTAAGGGTAAAAGTTTGACGCCATTCCACGAGCGGGCGCAATTTTGAAGCGTGACATGTTGGGTATCATTTTACTTGACGTAACCTTATCTTTCACAATATATAAAAAAATTGGGCTAACTTTACTGTTTGTCTTATTTTTTAATAAAAAAAAAGTGTTTTTTTTCCCAAAAAAGTGCGCTTGTAAGACCGCTGCGCAAATACGGTGTGACAAAAAGTATTGCAATGACCATCATTTTATTCTCTAGGGTGTTAGAAAAAAATATATATAATATTTGGCGGTTTTAAGTAATTTTCTAGCAAAAAAAAATGTTTTAGTGTTGTAAACGCCGAATCTGAAAAACACCCAAGGTCCTTAACTTGAATGTATGAATTGGGACTAAGTACATTGGTTTCAAGAGAGGTTTGCTTGCTCCTACGATTCCATCATCAAATTCTTAGTCGACATACGGCGGTAGTTATGGAGTCATCACAGTTAAAGATCCATGGAAGTAAGTGTAAAGCTGGTTTAACGATTGCGTTGGTATAGATGTGGCCTTGCCGTAGAACCAAAAACACACTATGTCTGTTGTAACTGTCTTTTGTTGTATGGTAAGTCCGTAATAGCCTGTCGATCTGCCAGTGTAAGAGTTTTGTTAATAAAAGGGGCCTATTTATGAATGAATGAAAAACTTATATAGCGCGGCACATGCGAACTAAATTGCCTCTGGGCGCTCGTTGTTCCTGTCTCTCTTGATATCAAAAGAGATGAGTTTTGATCTTTCTTCTGAAGGCTAGGTGGTTTTCCTCCAACCGAATGCTGGTTGGTAAAGCATTCCATAGTCTGGGACCTTGGAGCGCAAATCTTCTTTCTCCTTTGGACTTGAATTTGGCTTTGGGTATCTGAAACAGATTTTGGTTGGTGGATCGCAGAATGCGATTGGCGTTGTGAGCTTTTATCTTTTCGCATAGATATTGCGGAGCATTCCCATGATGCACTTATGTGTCAGGCAGAGTGCTTTAAAAGCAATTCTGTCCTTTACTGGCAACCAGTGAAGGGATCTTAACGAGGGTGAGATAGATTCCCACGTTTTTTTCCCAGTCACAAGTCTGGCGGCCGTATTTTGTACGACTTGCAGGCGAGCGATTTGGTACTTTGGGAGTCCGAGGTAAAGGGCATTAGCATAGTCCAGTCTGGAGTTCACAATTGTTCCCACCACGACTGCTACGTCTTCTTTAGGAACAAATGGAATAAGTCTGCGTAGTAGGCGCAGCAGATGGTGGGATCCGCTGACTATTGACCCTATTTGTGCATCCATTGTCATGTAGGTGTCGAAGATGACCCCAAGACTTTTGACTTTGGAGCTAGGGGTGATGATTTGGCCCAGAATTGGCGGGGGTGTCCAGGTTGTTGTCCGTTGACTCTTATGGCTGGCGTGTAACAGAAGAAGTTCTGTTTTGGAACTGTTGAGTTTAAGATAACTCTTAGTCATCCAGTTTTCTATCAAAGAGAGGCATGTCTCTAGATTTGGATGATGATCCTTTTTGTTGCGGATGCGAAAATACAGTTGCGTGTCGTCTGCATATGAGTGATAAAGTAGTTTTTGGCTACTGATGATTTCAAAGAGAGGGCGAAGGTATATATTGAACAGCACCGGTGACAGAGGGGATCCCTGGGGGACTCCGCATGATACCGTGCGTTTTTCAGAAGTGAAAGATCCCAATTTCACTGTTTGTGATCGGTTTTCCAAAAATGAGGAGAACCATGCTAAATCACCTTCTGCGACTCTGGCTACTTCAGCTAGCCGAGTCAGTAATAGTTTGTGGTCTACCGTGTCGAAAGCTGCACTTAGGTCCAACAGAACCAGGAGACAGGGTTCTCCTTCGTCTGCGGCCTTGAGGGCGTCATCCCAAATTTTGAGCAATGCTGTTTCCGTCCCGTGTCCGGGACGGAAACCCGATAAAAATGGATCAAGTAGATTATGGGTATCCAGATGCTGTTGCAGCTGTTGTACCACTACTTTTTCCATTACCTTGGAGAGGGCGGTTAGGCCTGTTATCGGACGGCGGTAAATTGGGTCCTTGGGGTCTAGGGTGGGTTTCTTCAAGATGGGCTGGATTGTGCCCTCTTTCAGCTGCGAGGGCACTATGCCTTCCTTGAATGACTGATTTATAAGCTGCGTGATAGGCGGCGCCAGGATATCGGCACATTCCTTCAGCAGTTTAGCGGGCATAATATCATTAGGCGCTGTGCTGTTTCGCAAAGTACCGATGATATTTTTAACGGCATCAATAGAGATGGGTTTCAGAGTGAACTTTGTTGATTGTAGCAAATTTCTATGGGTGTTGTGTGAATGATTGAGGGGGGTTGAGGGGGGTATTGTTTTGCTGAATGCTTTCCCGGATTCTCTCAATTTTATTGATGAAGAAATTCGATAATTCATTACAGAATTCTTGGATGTCTGAACTGGGGGGTTCAAGACATCCTGGATTCATGGTCTGAGTGACCAGTTTGAAGAGTTCGCGAGGGCGGTTTATGGCGTTGGCGATGGCATTGGAAAAGTGATATTTTTTGGCTTTGAAGATCTCTTTATGGTATTTTCTTGTTATTGCCTTATAGATGGAGAGGTTCTCCTCTGAAGCGTTTCTTTTCCAGGCGGCTTCCGCCCTTCTGCGCTCTTGCTTCAGTAACGACAGCTGGCTGTTAAACCAGCCGGAGTTGTTTTTCCGGATGCAGGCCTTGCGTTTCGGTGCTATTAAGTCGGCTGACTGTAATAGGGCTGTATTTATGGCGTCCAGTGTTTCAGAGGCTGTTAGAGGTGGTTGGATTATTTTTATTTTATTACCTAAGGTAGATTTGAAGAGTTCCTAATGGAGCTTCTTCTGAGATCTAGTCCAGTGTGTTATCTCCGGCTTAGGTATTTTTATTAATGGTGGAATTATGGAAACTATGAATTTAATTGCATGGTGATCTGTCCATGGCAACGGTTCATTTTCCAAAATGTTTATTTCCAGATCTTGTCTGAAAATCAGGTCGAGCGTGTGACCGGAAAGTATGTGTGGGCCCACATACTAGTTGCTGCAGACCTAGTCCTTCCAGATGGTCAATGCAGGCGTCGGCTACGGGATCCTGTGAGGAGTTTGCCCAGAGGTTGAAATCCCCGAGTAGCAGAAGGTGTTTGCTATTTAGGGTGAAAGTGGACATGAATTCTGTCCAAGGTGAGAGAAACTGCGATTTTGGACCCGGTGGTCTATAGCAGAGAAGAATATGAACGGTCTCCTGGGGGTTTGTTTGTAGTTGTAGAGTGAGGGTTTCCATGAATGGAAGTGAGTACTGAAGGGCTGGTTTAGTGATCGCGAGGTGAGTCTTATGGATCACTGCCAGGCCTCCTCCTCTTTGCCCCACTCTGTTTTCTGCTATAATGCGATAATTTTCTGGCACCAATTCACCTAGAATGATGTTACAGTCAGCTGTGAGCCAGCTTTCTGTAATAAAGCGACAGTCTAAGTCGCATTGTAGGATGAAATCATGGATTTCCAATCGGTGTCTTACTGCTGATCTTGTGTTAACCAAAGCGCATGATATTCGCTTAGGCTGCGGTAAGTGGATGTAATTTCGCCGTGTCGATCGTCGATCGATTCTAAAAATATGCTCAGTCCTTAGAGCTTTTTTGGTGGCGGCTAATAATCTTGAGGCAAATGGCTGTAATCTCCGTATGGTTTCTGCAGAGTATTTCAGCTTGGCCATAGTCGCCAAGAGGCGTGGGGGAATGATGCCTATTTGGGATGGGGGTTTTTTCAGGAGGATTCAATGAATCCTTCCTTCCTGCCTATTTTTTTCTTTGATCCAGAGGAAGGCAAAAAAACCCTACCCGTGCTGTGCCAATATGCTGTGGATAGGGGAAAAAATTCCTTCCTGACCCCTCAGAGGCGATCGGACGAGCCCTGTATCAAAAAAATGTGAGAAAAGCTGTGGTTGTTAGGGCCTAATGAATGGAGGGGGGAAATATACTCTCTCCTGAATATGTCCAGTAGGCGCCGCATGTGGTTATTGGGTTGGGGGGGGAAAGAGTTCAGATGGCCCCTGATCAGGGGTCCTGGTCTGGATGGCCTGCCGCTGGATGGATAGCTCGAGCGGGGGAGGGGGGGGGGGAAGACAGAGGGGTGTCTAGTGAGGGGGGGGTCCTCCTGGGGTAAGAGGGGGCTTACTATAGATTTTGAGGACGGGTGCTGGATGTTTGGTGCGGCGAGCCGCTAGGCCGCGGATGAAGCCGTGGTCTTTCCTAAATGCGGCTGCCGCGAATTGTTCCACGAGGTGGCACGAGGGCCAGGATCCGTTTTGCTGGCTGTCGGAGGCCGAGGGGAGGTACCTCAGGTTCCGATTGGTGGTTGGGGGTCCGGAGATGGGGGATGAGAAGAAGGGAGGCCGTTTCCCTGATAGTAAAAGATTAGGCCGCCGCCGCGGCTTGTCCTGAAAAGGACGGACGTTTACGGGCCCCGGGGAGGTGTAGATAGCTCTGAGTAGTAGGAGCCTACCTTGTGAGCCTCCCGGGGGTGAAGCCTGCGGAGGGGGAGAGGCAGCCGGGGAGAAGCTGGTGGATGGTCCTGGAGCAAAGGCGTACTGCGGCTGAAGTTTGAAAACCCTGCCTGTCTGGAGCCCAGGAGCCACAACGTCCTACTGGGAGGTACGTGTGCCGATTACTACTGGGACAGTTCTCGCCCTGGGGAGGGTCACTCTTTCAGACCCACATGAGAAATCATCCTTTATGATAGAATCGTAGAGATTTCTGGTGGGTAGAGGAGACTTGGTACAGCCTTTCCAACCTGAGGAGGTTCAATAGGTTGGTTTTCAAGTCTGTAATGGTAGGAGGAAGGAAGGACGTCCTCTTTTTGAGAATTGTTCTCCTGGCTGCCATGTAGCAAGTAGATAGCCAAGCCTTATTGTGTTGTAGAATTCTAATTTGATTCCTAGGTAAGTCTTGGTTGGTAGCATCAAAGGAACCGAATACTAAGAGGAAATGTTGTTGTGAGGGCAGAGGCCTACGATTGTCACCACAAAAGTCTCAACTTGGTTCCAGAACTGTAATATAGAAGGACAAGACTAGAGCCTGTGTAGAAGGGAGGGCTTGTGACTCCTACACAGAGGACAGTTAGAACGGACTGGTAATTCTATGGACTTCAGATGAGGGATGTATGCCCTGTGTAGAATTTTAAACTGCTTTTCACACCAAAATTCGTTAGTTATAAAAACACAAGTTGTGTTGTAACCTGCTAGAATAATTTTAAGTGCCTCTGGAAATTGTAAGTCCCTATTCAAAGCAGTAGAGGTGGTGAAGTGAACTGGCATTGTAAAAAGAGAGTTCAAAGGTCTGTAGAGGTTGAAGATTATGTTCTTTTTTATTTTGTTTTGAAAGTGACAGGTGCTCTTAATTGATCAAAAATAAATGAATAAAACCATAAAAATTTGATAAACATTACAGAAAATATTCTTGGGTAAAAACTTTGGTTATTTTCATATCTGAATTTTTTAGTTAATACATTTATAGAATGACAGGTGCTCTTTAAATAAGTTGCAGACAGTTTGAAAAACCTTTGCTGTGAAAAAAAAAAAAACTCCTGTCAGCATCTGTCACTTTATAATCTCATTAAAAAGAGCAAGTTCATAACAAAAAAAAATTAAAAGCACTTTGAGGTATACAAACGAAACTAATCAAACACCATATATTTACTGCTCCAACGTTGTCTGTATCCAGCGACGGGTGATCTCCTCTCCGGTCCAGCGATGAGAAGATCCAGAGCAGCATCGCCCGTCTCCTCTCTCCGCCGGACACAGCCCAGCGAATGACGCGCCTGGAGCTTTGACATTTCTTATATTTGTGAGGCGGGGCCACTGTCACGTGACCCCGCCCCCTCTGACGCAAGGGGGAAGCCTGGACTTCCCCAGTGACGTAGCAGAGGGTACGTCAGAGGGGGACGGGGTCACGTGACGGTGGCCCCACCTCACAAATATAAGAAATGTCAAAGCTCCAGCTGCTCATTCGCCGGGCGGTGTCCGGCGTAGAGAGAAGACCGGCGATGGTGCTCTGGATCACGGACGATCTTCTCATCGCTGGACCGGAGAGGAGATCACCCGTCACTGGATACAGACAACGTTGGAGCAGGGAGCCCGGACCCATTATTGTGATTTTTTTACCAATAATATGTAGAAGAATACATATCGGCCTAAACTGAGGAAAAAATTTGCTTTTTTATATATTTTTTGGGGATATTTATTATAGCAAAAAGTTAAAAATATTGCTTTTTTTTCAAAATTGTTGCATTTTTTCGTTAATAGAGCAAAAAATAAAAACCGCAGAGGTGATCAAATACCACCAAAAGAAAGCTGTATTTGTGGGGGAAAAAGGACGTCAATTTTGTTTGGGAGCCACGTCGCACGACCGCAAAATTGTCAGTTAAAGCGACACAGTGCCGAATCGCAAAAAGTGCTCTGGTCTTTAGCCAGCCAAATGGTCTGGGGCTGAAGTGGTTAATGAAAATCAGGATCAAATAGTATTTCATTGAAATCATACTCCTATGTTTTTGCATTCAATTAATGCTGCTAAGTCCCCAAATTGGAAAAAAATGGAAAAAAATGAAAAAAAAAAAGTCCCCAAATTGCCGGTGATGTAACTCTCCCTCAGGTTCCCTGTTTCATACATATTGAACATGCCAGTATGTCCAGCCTTTTTGAAAGACAGTCCATATTTTACTTGAAAAAATGAACAAGCATATACATATATTTAAACTACTTATTATATCTATTAGAACTTCCCTTTCTGCATTTAGGTAAATATTTAAAGATATTAATAATCCGTGTCCTAGAAGTGGCATGGTGCCTAATTGCTTTTGCAATGGAAACAACCATTTCCCCTTTCTAAAACAGATCTTTACAAGCCTATTAAAGAAGTACAAACCATGGAATATCTTACAGCCTGACTGAACAACCCTATTAACCTTTATGAATCTGTTTGGGAACCATCAAAATAATTAGAGGACTCTGTTTCCAAGAAATAGGTTTAAAATAGTGCCTATTAGCTTTACATTAGCTAGGGTTGTAGGGGCCTGACAAGATGTACAGTATATTCAGGAGGTTGGTGGCAAGAAAAAATGAGCCTACATTTATTTTCTTCTCTTTTATTTTTCTGGCTTAAAGTGGAGGTCCTCCCGAATTTTTTTTTAACAGCCAGCAGCTACAAATATTGCAGCTGCTGACTTTTAAAAAATGGACACTTACCTGTCCAGCCCGCCCGCGATGTCGGCAGCCGAGGCAGAGCAATCGCTCATCTCTCGGCTGCCCCAGCCGCCATCCTCGGTGAGGGAATCAGGAAGTGAAACGTTGCCCTGTTCCATACTGTGCATGCACGAGCGGCGCGCCGCGTCCTCACTGGTCCCCGCTCTCTTCTGGGAACAGTTTGTTTCCCAGGAGACAGCGGGGGGGGAAGTGGTGTGATGGGAGTCTATGCCCGGAAGTGGCTGCAAATACCTGTCTTAGGTATCTCCACCCCCCTCCCCCTGAAAGGTGCCAAATGTGACACCAGAGGGGGGAGGGTTTCCGAAAAGCGGAAGTTCCATTTTTGGGTGGAACTCTGCCTTAACTAACCCTATATTATTTCTTTTGTTTCTATTTGTTCAATTACTAAGAGTTCATTGCATCTTCTTCTTTGGGCAACTTCTGCTAATGTTGTGTTATGGTGAGCATTTCTTCTGAGCATGCGTGTTTGTACTTTGGATTTTTTTCCGACGGACTGGTGTTGAAAAATCCGACAACAATTGTCCGATGGAGCATACAAACGATCGGATTATCTGACAGCATCCTGCCAGCACACAATTCCCGACAGAAAATCTGATCGTGTGTACGGGCCTTAAGAGTGGTTGATAGAAAAACTAGTTAATTTCCTAGTAATCAGAGTTCTTTTAAAAACCATGACATCCACAAAAACGACTGTAACTCTATTTAATAAAAGCATAGTGATCTGTTTCATTAACATTTGCTCAAAATGCTACCCACATTACTCAGCCTTGTACATATTTCCTCCTAATGTCATGTTATCAATTGGGCCATTTGCTCGGCACTGCAATGAAGTCTGACAATACGGAAGGAAAATGAGGTGTCACCCATAGCTTGCCTGCAAAGATTGCATATTCTTCCCTTTTATAAAATTAGAACTTAATTGCACTTCCAACAATTTCATTGCAGCAGCACCCGGGAAAGTATATCCCTTCCATTTTGAGGTTGAAACAAAATTATGAAGTGTGAAATGGAAGTGCCAAAATGAGAGATGCACAATGCAAGGCATCACTTAACAACTCCAAATACTGCACGAGGACAACAGGCATTTAAATGGCAAGAGATAATGTGAAGGGCTTTGGAAGCTGTCTGAATTATTCTCTAAGTAGGTCGTTAAGTTGTCATAAAAAATATTGTGCTAAAAGAAAAAGCTTGATGCATCAATAAGACACATACAATAAATAGGGAAAGGAAATAAATATGTATAATAATACCATCCATTCCAATACACAGTTAATAACTGACCATATGAATAGATATTGCAAGAAAGGGAAAGATTTCATTTTTCTATAGAGTTGTATCTATAATTAACTATTAAACCTAACTAAGCTAACCTAACTAAAGAACAACTGGAATTCATATACAGTACTTCACCCCTCTCTATTCAGGGTATTTAGAGCCATCTAATCTCTCTGCTGGCAGAGGATTACGTTTACCCCTGTTATGTTTAGTTTTTCCATTTTAATTGAAACTGTAAGGAAAGTGTTGTTGTGATTACTGCCTGGAAATCAACTTAAATTCTTTTAATTTATGGGAGTTTAAAAAAAGCTAACTACATACAAATATATCATGTATTAACCACTTCAGCCCCAGAAGGATTTTTAACTGACAATTGACAATTTAACAGTCGTGCAACACTATAAACAAACAAAATTTACCTCCTTTTTTCCCCACAAATAGAGCTTGCTTTTGAAGGTATTTAATCACCTCTGCAGTTTTTATTTTTTCCGCTATAAACAAAAAAAGAACGACAATTTTGAAAAAAAAAAATCAGGAATCACTGTAACCTGTACACGTTTGTTATGAATCTGTAAGGCCTCGTACACACGACCGAGGAACTCGACGGGCGAAACACATCATTTTCCTCGTCGATATCTTTGTTAGGCTTGTCAAGGAACTCGACAAGCTTGCTTTGCGTACACACAGTCAAGACAAAATCTCCTCGTTCTCAAACGCGGTGACATACAACACATACAACGGCAGGGGAAGTTCGATTCCACTGGCTAAACTCTTGGGGCTGGTTTTGCTAATCTCATGGGTTTGCGTGTTAAGTAAAAGTTTGTTAAGAGACACTTGGCACTTTTCAGTCTGTTACAGCTTGAAATGTGTTATCTCCATTACAAACGCTACTTTTACTCACGTCTCATACTTTATTCTGAGAAAGAGTGGGTTTCTAAGCATACACAAGCTTGAGTTTCTCGTCGGAAACTAGCCCGACCAGGAACTCGACGAGCCAATTTGAGACTCCTGTCGAGGAAATAGAGAACTTGCTCTCTTTTTGGCTCGTCGAGTTTCTCGACAGTTTCTTCGACGAAAATGTACACACGACCGGTTTCCTCGGCAAAAAAACAACAAGAGGAAATCTCTCAATGGGCAGCTAGACAAAACTGACAGCTTTAACCCTTTTGCACTGTCTACCCCCCCCCTCCCCCCAAAAAAATAAAAGATCTACTGGAGTCTTCTGCTGTGTATACAGTATGTAGCAAACATACACATTACTATTTTTTTTTCATGCAGTAGTAATAGACAAAGCATTGATATTTAACATGGGTGATGTATTGCTTTGTCGATGTGTTCAATGTCAATTACACTGCAATTCACTGAAGCACCTAGCTTAATTATTTGGTTTATGGATTGACCTGAAGCTTCACCTTTGATCGCTGAAGTAACCACAAGGCTTTTACAAATATGAAATCTAGTAAAGGAGCATCTTTTGTATTTCATTTTTTATTCTATTTGTTTGAACATGTTTCAGGGGGTTGTACTTTACCCCTTTCTTAAGGGCCCGAGGTGCTCATGGGGATAAAGAAATTGTGAACTCAGAGGTCTTTGGATGGTTTAGGAATAAAATGTCTCATTCTTCTGAAGCAAACTTCAGCAGTTGGCTACAGGTTGGGCTCCTACTTTGTCTATGTCTATGCCATCTTCTGGAACACATTCCCCACTGTGGCATGGTCATCCTTCAGCATCACTATTGCCTTTAATACAGTGGTGTATTTAGGTTTTGTGCTGCCAGGGCCGGCCCTATGATGGGACCGGGTGGTACCATGGGTACCAGGCAGCACTTTTAGGGGGGCAGCATACTGATCCTGATCCATAGAGCCATGGCAGGTCCTCTTTATATTCCTTTACATGTAAAGAGTCTCGACAGGTCCTCTATATACATGTATAGAGCCATAACAGGTCCTCTTTATGCTTCTTTATACATGTATAGAGCCATGACAGGTTCTCTTTATACATCTATAGAGCCATGACAGGCCCTCGTTATACTCCTTTATACATGTACAGAGCCATGTCAAGTACTCTTTATAGTCCTATATACATTTATAGAGCCATGAAAGGTCCTCTTGATATTCCTTTACATGTAAAGAGTAATGACAGGTCCTCTATATACATGTATAGAGCCATGATAGGTCCTCGTTATACTCCTATACATGTATAGAGCAATGACAGGTCCTCTTTATACTCCTTTATACATGTATAGAGCCATGACGGGTCCCCTTTAGTTATCATGATATAAAATAATGAATGAGGGGGCCTTTTGGTTGGCGTGATTTTTTTTTTCTGGGGGGAGGGGGGGGCAGCATTTCATTCTTGGTCCCAGGCAGCACAATGTCTTGGGCCAGCACTGTGTGCTGCCCTAGGCCTCACTAAATTCATGCACCCCCAAATTTAAATACGACCCACCCTTCCTGTCAAAGCCACATCCCTTCCTATTTAAGACCCACCCTATTATCTGTAAATCACACCCCTTCCAGACCCCCGCCCCCTCCATCTCCCCCCCTAGGAGCAAAAATACTCATTTTCAGCACAAATCCTCACCCTCATATAACCCCTTCCAGTGAAAATCTCCCTTCTCTGACAAACCCTTTCCTTAACCTCCCCTTTCCCAGCACAAATCCCCCTCTTAGCACAAATCCTTCCCCATCTCCCCCTCCCAGCATAAATCCCACCTCCTATCACAAATCCTCCCCCATCTCCTCCTTCCAGCATAATTTACATCTCTCGGCACAAATCCTCCCCCATCACAAATCCTCCCCCTTCTCCCCCTTCCAGCATAAATCCTCACGTTCAGAAAAAATCCCCCCTCATCTCAAACCTGTGCCTCCTTCTCTCCTCTCCCAGTACACCCCCCCCCAGCTGTTTCTCCTGTTCTGTAAGAGCAGCATCCTATGTTGGGACTTGTAGTGCACTCTGGGGGGCTGAGATATGGCAGCCTCCTATGCTGGGACTTGTAGTGCACTCTAGGGAGCCGAGGTATGGCAGTCTCCTATGCTGGGACTTGTAGTGCACTCCAGGGGGCTGAGATATGGCAGCCTTCTATGCTGGGACTTGTAGTGCCCTAGACTACAGGGGATGAAAGAATGGCAGCCCACTCTGCTGGGACTTGTAGTGCCCTCAGTGGCGGAATGAAGATTCCTCAGTCCCCCCACAGTCTGAGGCACTACAAGTCCCAGCATAGAAGGCTGCCATATGTCAGCCCCCCCCCCCAGAGTGCACTGCAGGTCCCAGCATAGAAGGCTGCCATATCTCAGCCCCCCCAGTGCACTACATGTCCCAGCAAAATGGGGCTGCCATATCTCAGCCCCCCCAGTGCACTACAAGTCCCAGCAAACCGGGCTGCCATATTTCAGCCCCCACAGTGCACTACAAGTCCCAGCAAAAACAGGGCTGCCATATTTCAGCCCCCACAGTGCACTACAAGTCCCAGCAAAAACGGGGCTGCCATATCTCAGCCCCCACAGTGCACTACAAGTCCCAGCAAAACGGCACTGCCATATCTCAGCCCCCACAGTACACTACAAGTTCCAGCAAAAACGGAGCTGCCATATCTCAGCCCCCACAGTGCACTACAAGTCCCAGCAAAAACGGGGCTGACATATTTCAGCCCCCACAGTGCACTGCAAGTCCCAGCAAAAACGAGGCACTAAAAGTCCCAGAAAAAACGGGGCACTACAAGTCTGAGCAAAAACAGGTCACTACAAGTCCCAGCAAAAATGAGGCTGCCACCAGTCCTCCAAACACAAAACAATGAGACTGCACATCCTTCCACCCCCTCCCATACACTCACTCCTTGGCTGCCATACACTTTGGCTCCCCACTCTCCCCTTACAATGGTGTCCTCCTACCTGAGTTTGGGCTGGATGTCATGCTGCATGGTGAAGCAGTGGGCGGGATGTCTGAAGAAGACACATCCAGGCTCCCAGACCCCGGTGCACCGCAAGGCTGCAGATAACTCTGCACTGGTCAGGCACCTCAGAGGCTGTATGCGAGCCGGGAGGAGGCCGCGGGAGCCAGGACGCGGGAGGACGGGTCGGGGGGATGTTTTTGTGCAGGGGGGGCGCCGCCCCCCGCAAAGTGCCGCCCTAGGCCTGGGCCTTGTCGGCCTAGGCCAAAATACAGCCCTGCTTTAATATACAACACGTATATGTAGCATAGTACACTCCAGCATATATCTTTCCTGTTTTTTAGATCTGTTTGTCTGTTATATGATTGCCTTGAACTTGGCATCTGCTTCTGATAAGTAATATCCATACCATCTACAGCTCTGGCAAGGAATACCAAATACTCTAAAGCAGGGGTGCTCAAACGTTTACAGAGCAAGGGCCATTTAAGCGACTTGGTAACCGGTCACGGGCCACAATGGATCAGTTTGAAAGCAGCCCAGTAACCACTGCAGAACAGATATGCCCATATATACACTGGGATTTTAGTAATAAACTTACCTGAATTTATTCTATTCAATTTTATTTCATCACAGAACAGAAAGTCACGGGCCACATCAGAGGGCTTTGCGGGCCACTGGTTGGGCACCCCTGCTCTAGAGTCTATGCTTAGGTAGGTTTCCCTTGCCACTGGGTCAGGTCACAAGATAAAATGGCAATTAGTGTGCAGTTTTGCAGGGATTATTATTTGGTGTCACCCAGGGACTCAGGGTATTTTGACCATAGAAATAGGAGAGGCAGCTTTCCCCAGCTTCAGTAAAGACTGATCAGTTGTTGAGTTTGGAAGCTTGCAGAGTATTGGGTGAGTTAAAGCTTCCAACCTTGGGTTCAGGTTTTATGGACAACCACAACCTTTTTAGTATAGGGCTTCACCCTCTCAAGGAGAGGGTTGTGGTATTAGGGAACAGCAGTTGCATGGACACACAATGTATGTGTATTGATTGCACTGACCAGGCCAACACCAGAAGTTACATTTTCTGCAGGAGCATTGTGTAAATACGGTGGATTGAGAGTCTGAACAAACACATAGGTTGTAGGTATCCTCTTTATTTGATCTCTATCTTATTTAAAGCTGAATCCAGTTATTAATTTTATTGAATACTTATACTGTGTACACACGGTCCGAATTTCCGACAAGTTTGATGTGAGCTTTTGTTCGTAAATTCTGACCGTGTGTAGGCCCCATCTGACTTTTTCTGTCGGAATTTCCGACAGAAAAAATTTGAGAGCTGGTTCTCAAATTTTCCGACGGGAAAAGTTCTTGACGGAAATTCCGATCGTCTGTATGCAATTCCGATGCGCAATAAAAATGTGCATGCTCGGAATCAATTTGACGCATGTTCGGAATCATTGAACTTTTTCTTGGCTCGTTGTAGTGTTGAACGTCACCGCATTCTTGATGGTCGGAATTTTGTGTGACCGTGTGTATGAATCTCAAGTTTGAGCCAAACTTCAGTCGGAAAAAAATCCACGGTTTTCTTGTCGGAATTTCCGATCGCGTGTACACGGCATTATTTTGGTCCAGAAATTAGGTAGCCAATTACATATGCATGTGTCCAGTGTCAACAGTGCAAAAAAGATACATAGCAAAAGGAAAAATAAAAATGTTGTTGGGGTATTCATTTGTGGTACTTGTTTGTGTCATCAAGCTCATGATCAAGCCTGCTGTTTACAAATGTCTGGATAGCAATTTAGAGAGATTAAAGATATAAGGCATTCTCTGATTGGACAAGGTGGAGATAAAGGGCTGTGATGTCATGGTATTACAGTGTACTACAGTGGTAGATTTGATTTGCCAAGTCTTGCTCAGTTTCTAGACAAGTTTCCAATTGTCTGATCAGAGAATGCCTTGTATTATATGAAGAGAAGATGTTTTACGAATGTAGCATAGCTGAGCAAGCGACCCCCTGTGGTCAGTGTGCAGTGGGGTAGCTACTCGCATAGAACCTGAGGAGGACTCAGAAGATTGTGAATATAGCTGAAGAAGTGCCAAGTTTTCAGCTTACCCAGTGGCCCATCAGGCAGAAGTAAATTTTAAATTTGCCATCCAGATATTTGTGAACAGCATGCATGATCATCACCATGATTACCGTATTTATCTGCGTATAACGCGTACTTTTTCCCCCCTTAAAATCAGGGGAAAATCGTGGGTGCACGTTATACGGCGATCCCCGCTGTCCCTGAGCGCCACCGACAAAGACCGAGCCGAGCCGAGTGTACTGCGCACTCGGCTAGGCTCGGCCAATCTCGGCTCCGCCCGCAGCCACACGTGAGGAGCCAAGAGAAGCCGAGAGGAGCCGAACACACCGGAAATCCAGCTCTGCACAGCTCGACCGAGGCGCCAAACTCAAATACACATCGCTGCAACACCCGGCAGACTGACGCGACAGACACCGACAAGGCTGGACGGACCGGCAGACGGACGCGACGGACACCGACAAGGCTGGACGGACCGGCAGACGGACGCGACGTACACCAACAAGGCTGGAAGGACCCTGCGCAAGGCCACAGACCGATGCTGGACAAGGTCACCGATGGATGCCAGGCAAGACAGCAGACGGACACCGACAAGGCTGGACGGATCCTGCGCAAGGCCACAGACGGATGCCGGACAAGGCCGCCGATGGACGCCGATAGCAGACGGACACCGACAAGGCTGAGCATCCAAAATGTAAGTTTTTTCCTAAACTTCCCTTCTAAGCTTGGGGTGCGTGTTATACGCCGACCCACGGTATACCCCGATAAATACTGTACTCAAAAAAGTAACAAAAACAAATACTCCTACCAAAAAAAATTTGGTATGGTTTTGAACTTGTGGCACTGGAAGCATGCTTATGCCACGTACACACGACCGTTTTTCATGACGAGAAAAATGCCTGTTAAAAATTTAGAACCTGCTTTATTTTTTCTCGTTCTTTTTCACGTCGTTCTTTTTCACATCGTGAAAAACGGTCGTGTATACGCTTTAACGAGGGGGAAAAAACATGCATGCTCAGAAGCAAGTAATGAGACAGGGAAATTAGCAAAAGCAGCCCAAAGGTTGGTGCCATTAAAAAGGAACTTCCCCTTTATAGTGCCGTAGTATGTGTTGTACGTCACCGCGCTTTGCTCAAGCATTTTTTTTTCACGAACGTGTGTATGCAAGGCAGGCTTGAGCAGAATCACGACAAATCACGTCGAGAAAACATTGTTTTTTTTTCATGACTTGAATAACGGTCGTGTGTACGCGGCATAATGTAATTGGCTCTTGATTTGATTTGCTATTTCTGTTTTTATTTTGTATTTACAGCATTTTTTTAAATGTTTGTGTTTGCAAATACAGAAATCTATGAAATAATACCACGCCCTGGCTACAAACAGCGCTACACGGAAGACAAGATCACGATCACCAACCACAGCTGGGAGAAATACACTTAGCCTGCAGCACGCGCGCAGCCCCTGTGGGCAGGAAGACGGCGGTGACAGCGGTGATACCTATTTTGTTTATATGTTCATTCTCGAGTGTAACATTGTACGGGCATTTACCATTGGTTTTTACACCAAACTTGGCAGGGGTCGTTTTTTGTGCAATATCACACTATGTTTGGTTTGTATATTTGCCTTTCATGTACCTCTGCCTGAGAAGTTGAACCCTATCAATGCCTGGATGATCTGATGGTCTGATTGCAAAGTATTTTTATATTTTGCTGTGGTAAGCCTGCACCCCAATTGGGGGAGTAATCCACGCTTTTAAAGGTGTATCTTTAGGTATTTGGTGCACATATACCCCACTTGATCACCTTTCACATCATCACTGATCTTCAGGATTATTTTATTTGAGCTGGATTCACACCAACTCACAGCGCTGTTTTATCTCTTGAACACCAGTTCACTTTTTATTGATACTTTATTTTATACTTTTAAATGGCCCTCCATTTAATTTAAATAGCTGCTTTTAGGAAAATACCACTTACACTACTGGTATTCTTTTCTACACCTTCAAATAGTATATATTCCATCACTGTCACTTTGGTTAAGGTGTTATATTGCTATCTGGCGCCGGAAGTGCAACACTAGGCCATTTTAATTGCACCTATTTGTCCTGACAGGACCTGGGAAGCTCAATGTACTGCTGCTTCTCCTCCCCCCAGCTCTTATGCAGCTGAGAACAGAGGGAATGAATGTGATCATTTATAAAAGAAAAGGGAAAACAGGTGTTTATAATGTTTTTTTTATACTGTATATATATATATATATATATATATATATATATATATATATATATATATATATATATATATATATATAAAAATATGTTTTGCCTTTCATTTCTATTTTAAACTGAATGGGTTGTTTTGCAAGGTCAACATTTACAATCACTTTAACCACTTCCTTCCCACCGTACGACTACAGGGAGTGCAGAATTATTAGGCAAATGAGTATTTTGACCACATCATCCTCTTTATGCATGTTGTCTTACTCCAAGCTGTATAGGCTCGAAAGCCTACTACCAATTAAGCATATTAGGTGATGTGCATCTCTGTAATGAGAAGGGGTGTGGTCTAATGACATCAACACCCTATATCAGGTGTGCATAATTATTAGTCAACTTCCTTTCCTTTGGCAAAATGGGTCAAAAGAAGGACTTGACAGGCTCAGAAAAGTCAAAGATAGTGAGATATCTTGCAGAGGGATGCAGCACTCTTAAAATTGCAAAGCTTCTTAAGCGTGATCATTGAACAATCAAGCGTTTCATTCAAAATAGTCAACAGGGTCGCAAGAAGCGTGTGGAAAAACCAAGGCGCAAAATAACTGCCCATGAACTGAGAAAAGTCAAGCGTGCAGCTGCCAAGATGCCACTTGCCACCAGTTTGGCCATATTTCAGAGCTGCAACATCACTGGAGTGCCCAAAAGCACAAGGTGTGCAATACTCAGAGACATGGCCAAGGTAAGAAAGGCTGAAAGACGACCACCACTGAACAAGCCACACAAGCTGAAACGTCAAGACTGGGCCAAGAAATATCTCAAGACTGATTTTTCTAAGGTTTTATGGACTGATGAAATGAGAGAGTCTTGATGGGCCAGATGGATGGGCCCGTGGCTGGATTGGTAAAGGGCAGAGAGCTCCAGTCCGACTCAGACGCCAGCAAGGTGGTGGTGGAGTACTGGTTTGGGCTGGTATCATCAAAGATGAGCTTGTGGGGCCTTTTCGGGTTGAGGATGGAGTCAAACTCAACTCCCAGTCCTCCTGCCAGTTTCTGGAAGACACCTTCTTCAAGCAGTGGTACAGGAAGAAGTCTGCATCCTTCAAGAAAAACATGATTTGCATGCAGGACAATGCTCCATCACACGCGTCCAAGTACTCCACAGCGTGGCTGGCAAGAAAGGGTATAAAAGAAGAAAAACTAATGACATGGCCTCCTTGTTCACCTGATCTGAACCCCATTGAGAACCTGTGGTCCATCATCAAATGTGAGATTTACAAGGAGGGAAAACAGTACACCTCTCTGAACAGTGTCTGGGAGGCTGTGGTTGCTGCTGCACGCAATGTTGATGGTGAACAGATCAAAACACTGACAGAATCCATGGATGGCAGGCTTTTGAGTGTCCTTGCAAAGAAAGGTGGCTATATTGGTCACTGATTTGTTTTTGTTTTGTTTTTGAATGTCAGAAATGTGTATTTGTGAATGTTGAGATGTTATATTGGTTTCACTGGTAAAAATAAATAATTGAAATGGGTATATATATTTTTTTGTTAAGTTGCCTAATAATTATGCACAGTAATAGTCACCTGCACACACAGATATCCCCCTAAAATAGCTAAAACTAAAAACAAACTAAAAACTACTTCCAAAAATATTCAGCTTTGATATTAATGAGTTTTTTGGGTTCATTGAGAACATGGTTGTTGTTCAATAATAAAATGAATCCTCAAAAATACAACTTGCCTAATAATTCTGCACTCCCTGTATAAACATCCTCTCTTTGAAGAGGAATACCATTGTTATGGTAACAGTTAGCTACCATAACTCCTGTATCGTCTTCAAGAGCTGGTGGTTCTCTTTCAGATAAAAGTGGTTTCTGCGGCGGATTCGCCGCAAGATCACTTTTATTGGTGGCGGGAAAGGGCTCCCGCCGCACTCCGGTGCCCTCCGCCGCCTACTGTGGCCGTCGGTAATGATGGAGGCGTTCCGGACCTGTCCCTAGCCTGACATGGAGATGAGTGAGGGGGAAGATGGCCCCCTTCCGTCTCCAAGTCAGGGCAAAAGCGACATCAAAACATCACTTCCGCTCATAGCTCTTAAAGGGACATTTTATTTTATTTTTTTCAAATGACACATTTATATATATATATATATATATGTTTTTTATGGTATAAAAAAAAATAAAAAATGTACTCACTTCTATCTGGCTGTTACTAGGCAGTATTCGTAACCTGCCTGGTTCTAGGTGGTTCAACTTCCTGTCCTAAGACCCCATTGCCTCCTGGGAATTGATGACACTCATTTCCCCAGCAGTCTCTGGGCATTACTGTGCCTAAATATCGCCCAGCATGCACCTCTCCCTGAAAACCAGGAAGAAAAGGGAACTGGGCTTCACATGCCCACACATATGATGGATACGGCCACAACATGAGCTGGAGGATATAAGGCAAGTGTTTACAATGATTTCTGGAATGATTGGGGAGCTATCAATATGTTTTAGGGACTATTTAATGTAATTAATTTTAGCTTGCAAAAAAAAATATAAAAAAATGTATGCTCGTAACCCTGCTTTAAATGGTTTACGCCCGCCGCATGTATATGTACGTCCACAGAATGGCACGTACAGGCATATGGGCGTACATGTACGTCCCCGTCTTTCCCGGGGGGTTGGGGGTCCGATCGGGACCCCTCCGGTACATGCGGCAGTCGGAAACCCGCGGGGACGAGGGCGCGGCTATTCGTTTCTAGCCGCCCCCCCCCCGGAGCTGAAGAACGGGGAGAGCCATATGTAAACATGGCTTCCCCATGCTTCACTGTGGCGGCTGCATCGATCGAGTCATGCCTTTTATAGGGAGACTCGATCGATGACGTCAGACCTACAGCCACACCCCCCTACAGTTGTAAACACACACTAGGTGAACCCTAACTCCTACACCCCCCCTGTGGTTAACTCCCAAACTGCAACTGTCATTTTCACAATAAACAATGCAATTGAAAGGCATTTTTTGCTGTGAAAATGACAGTGGTCCCAAAAATGTGTCAAAATTGTCCGAAGTGTTGCTGATCGCCGCCATTAGTAGTAAAAAAAATAAAAAAAATAAAAATATCCCCTATTTTGTAAACGCTATAAATTTTGCGCAAACCAATCGATAAACGCTTATTGCGTTTTTTTTTTACCAAAAATAGGTAGAAGAATACGTATCGGCCTAAACTGAGGAAAACAAATTGTTGTATATGTTTTTGGGGGATATTTATTACAGCAAAAAGTAAACAATATTGCATTTTTTTTAAATTGTCGCTCTATTTTTGTTTATAGCGCAAAAAATAAAAAACGCAGAGGTGATCAAATACCACCAAAAGAAAGCTCTATTTGTGGGAAAAAAGGACGTCAATTTTGTTTGGGAGCCACGTCGCACGACCGCGCAATTGTCTGTTAAAGCAACGCAGTGCCAAATCGCAAAACCTGGCCTGGGCATTTAGCTGCCTAAAGGTCCGGGGCTTAAGTGGTTAAAGGGTAAAAGTTTTTCGCCATTCCACGAGCAGGCTCAATTTTGAAGCGTGACATGTTGAGTATAAATTTACTCGGCGTAACATTATCTTTCACAATATAAAAAAAAAATCTTATTTTTTTTAGAAAAAAAGTGCGATTGTAAGACCGCTGCGCGAATACGGTGTGACAGAAAGTATTGCAACAACCGCCATTTTATTCTCTAGGGTGTTAGAAAAAAAAATATATATATATATACACTTTTTGGAAGTTCTAAGTAATTTTCTAGCAAAAGAAAAACAGTTTTTAACGTGTAAACACCAAATCTCAGGCTCGGTAATGTAGTGGTTAAATTACCTTGGACTCTTGATTGTTTGTTTGGCATTGGCATTGAACTGTATGACATTGAAGAGATGACATCACTGAATTCCAATACTGTAACAATAAATCTGTAAGAATGTGTACATTTCATGACTGGAGGACAGAAATACAAATCCTTTGATAGGTAAAACAGTAGACATATACAGTATGTTTTTCATTTAGATGTTTGCCTGGAGTTCAGTTTAAGCTATATGTTTTCCTTTGTAGAAATGTAAAATATTATGCTGTATACTCTTATTAGTAAATGCTGTAAATAAATAATTTCATGTAAATTAATAAAATAAAAAACACAGAAGAAACCCTGATACAAAATCTCAGAGAACAGCATGCATCAAGGTAATGCTGAAACGAAATTGGGTCAAAGCAAGATTCTTTTCTGGCACATGCATCCTCACATTACCAGTTTAGCACTGGGAAATTGTAATCTCAAGAAGCCCGTGTCTGAATGGGATTTATCAAGGGCTACATCTATGCTGCTCTACTTTTTATTTTCTGTTTAAAAAATGTCAAGGTCATAGAAGCATAACTCTTCCCACTTAACAATCTGCGGCAGTTGAAAACAGCAATTACAGAAAAAAGAGGTAACAATGGAGAGACAATGCAGAATTTGTTCCCTTTATCTTAAACCCTTGACTGTTCCATTGTTTTGTTTTTTTCCCCTTCTAAATAATTTACTTGAACATGTCAAGGATTGTTATGGCTCAGGGTTGTGTAATTTTTTTTATTTTTTATCTGCAAGCAAACTGTGAAATATCATTATTTAAAATAATCACAGCTGTACTATATTAACTTGAAGTGAGCCTGCCAGGTGCAACAAAGTGTGCCACAAATTGTGCAAAGCAGGGTTCTTAACCACTTGACAACTGGGCACTTAAACCCCCTTAAAGTGGGGGTTCACCCTAAAACATCTATATACTTTTACTTCCAGCATACTGCTGACATCAACAGTATGCTGGATTTTTTTTTTCCGCTTTACCTACTTTTCTTTTCGTTCTTTTCACCCGGCTTCCGGGTTCTCGCTCCCCCGGGGAGTAGGCGTTCCTAAGACGAGGCCTAGATGATTGACGTGCGGGTAAAGCGCATCACGCCTTCCGAAAATATCCGAGATGGGACTCGGCACTTTACGGCGCCTGCGCAGTCAGCTCTACACGGCAGGCGCAGTCGCCGTATAGCGCCGTAAAGAGCCGAGTCCCCGTTGGATATTTTCGGACATTTTCGGAAGGCGATGACGTGCTTTACCCGCACGTCAATCGTCTCCTGGGAGGATCAACACTCACTCCCAGGAGACATTGCGCAGAGCTCCCCGTCGGGGAAGAGGAGCGACACGCCCACTCCCCGCAAGGAAGAAGACCCGGAAGTGAGACTGAAGACAGGTAAGTGTCCAGATTTAAAAAAAAATGACAACGCTACAAGCCTTTATTAAGGCTGCAGATAGCATAGATAAAAAGTTAGTTTTGAGGCTTTAATAACTAGACCAATTTTCGGCTTTCGGTGCTCTCGCATTTTGAATGACAATTACTCAGTCATACAACACTGTACCCAAATGACATTTTTGTCCTTTTTTTCACACAAATAGAGCTTTCTTTTGGTGGTATTTAATCACTGTTGGTTTTTTTAGTTTTTGCGCTATAAAAGAAAAAAGACTGAAAATTCTGTAAAAAAAAAAAAAAAAAAAATTATTTGTTTCTGTTATAAAATTTAGCAAATTTGTAATTTTTCTTTATAAATTTTGGCCAAAATTTATACTGCTACATATCTTTGGTAAAAATAAGTACAAATTGGTGCATATTATTTGGTCTTTGTGAAAGTTATAGCGTCCACAAGCTATAGTGCCAATATCTGAAAATTGATCACACCTGAAGTACTGACGGCCTATCTCATTTCTTGAGACCCTAAGGGTCCTTTCACATGTGTGGACCGTTTTTTAGATCAGTTTTTTATCATCAGTTGATCCGTTTTTCATCCGTTTTTCATCAGTTGTCATCCGTTTTTCATCAGTTTTCATCCGTTTTTCATCCGTTTTTTCATCCGTTTTTTTTTGTTAGAACTTTATTTTTATTACATATTTTGATGAAAAACGGATGTTAGCGGATCGGATGTTAAAGGGATCGTCCGCTAACATCCGTTTTTCGCCTGTTCCGTTTTTTTGACGGAAGAAAAATAGGGTTTTCTTCCGTTCAAAAAAACGGAGCTTAACGGAGACGGATGTTAACGGACGTTAGCGGATGCTCATCCGCTAACGTACGCCATCCCATTGGAAAGTATTGCAGTCCTTAAACGGACGTATGAAAAAACGGACGAACGGTCCGCACGTGTGAAAGGACCCTAACATGCCAGAAAAGTACAAATACCCCCCAAATTACCCCTTTTTGGAAAGAAGTGTGGACATTGCAGTTCTTCTAAGCTCTCATCGTATACCCTAGACGGCGAAGGAATAGAGGTAACATGACACCCAAAACTAACCAGCAGCTCCTTCGGGGGTAGTGTTACACACGCTAAAATATCTGACATTAAAAGAATAAATAAAACATGTTGTGCTAATTGTGGATTCACACAAATACAGAAATATCAAAAACATAAAAAATCGTAAGCATAATATTGTAAAAGTCAAATAAGTATGTAAAATGTGAAGAAATATTCCACCAGAATTTTTTTTTTTTTTAAAGAAACCACAAAAGACCCAAGGCTTCTACCAAGCGGTCAAGAATGCAGGCTTACCAGACAGATATGACCTCCTAATAAAACAACGGTCATTCAGGGCAGTGGTTCTCAACCCTGTCCTCAAGAACCCCCAACAGGCAATGTTTGCAGGTTTTCCTTTATCTTGCACAGGTGCTTTAAATCAGAGTCAATGGCTTGGTATTTTGGAAAACTAATTTATCTAAGAGAAATTCCCAAAACATAGCCTGTTGGGGGTACTTGATGACAGGGTTGAGAACCACTGATATAGGGCATGTGCTGTGAGGCCTCGTACACACCATAGGTTAAACAGAGGACAACATTCTGATGGACCGTTTTCATTGGTCAAAACCGATCGTGTGTGGGCCCCATAGGTTATTTAACCATCGGTTAAAAAAAAGGCAACTTGCTTTAAATTTAACCGATGGATTCCTAACCGATGGGAAAAAAACTATCGTTAGTAGGCACAACCATCGGTGAAAAATCCACGCATGCTCAGAATCAAGTCGAAGCATGCTTGGAAGCATTGAACTTCGTTTTTTTAAGCACGTCGTTGTGTTTTACGTCACCGCGTTCTGACAGGATCGTTTTTTTAACAGATGGTGTGTAGGCACGACGGACCATCAGTCAGCTTCATCGGTTAACCGATGAAAACGGTCCATGGGTCCGTTCTCATCGGATGGACTGATCGTGTGTACGAGGCTTAACACTCCATGTCTCCTTCATTTCCTGCTCCTTCAGAGTCAGCAGGTAGCCCGGTTATTTATAAATCACCACTTCCAGCCATCAGCCACATGTAGTGAGAAAGAAGACTAAGCGCATATGCTCTATATAGTGTTCAATCTTCAAACATTTTCTTTTATTTAAAAATATATTGTACTTACAAATGACATAGGGTGATTGCGCATTAAAAAAAAAGTCTAAAAAATTCCTGCCTGCAAACATCATGACGTACAATATGTTTTAGATATTTCTGTATTTGTGTGAATCCATCGATTAGTGCAATCTGAGCTCTTCTATGAACTCTTGCTGCTTAAACACTTCAAGACCAGGCACTTTTAACCCCTTCTTGCCCAGGACAATTTTTGAGCTTTCAGTGCTGTCGCACTTTGCGCGTTCATGCAACACTGTACACAAACTTAATATTTAGCATTTTGTTCACAGAAATAGAGCTTTCATTTGGTGGTATTAACCGCTCGCCGACCGCCCACGGCAGTTTTACTGTGGCAGGTTGGCTCGGCTGCCGATGCGAGTGCCTGGCGGGCGCGATCACTGCCGGGCCCCCGCGATCGCTCGTGACAGATCGAGAACTGGGAGCTGTGTGTGTAAACACATAGCTCCCGGTCTTTCAGGTGGAGAAATTAATGATTGTATGTTCATACAAAAGTATGAACAGCGATCTGTCATTTCCCCTACTCAGTCCCATCCCCCCCTTCAGTTAGAACACACCTAGGGAACATAATTAACCCCTTGATCGCCCCCTAGTGTTAACCCCTTCCCTCGCCAGTGACATTTTTACAGTAATCAATGCATTTTTATAGCGCTGATCGCTGTAAAAATGCCAATGATCCCAAAAATGTGTCAAAAGTGTCCCATAAGGTCGCAGTACCGATAAAAATTGCAGATCGCCGCCATTACTAGTAAAAAATGTAATAAAAATGCCATAAAACTATCCCCTATTTTGTAGAAGCTATAACTTTTGCGCAAACCAATCAATAAACGCTTATTGAGTTTTTTTACAAAAAATATGTAGAAGAATACGTATTGGCCTAAACTGAGGAAAAAAATGTATATATTTTTTGGGGATATTTATTATAGCAAAAAGTAAAAAATATAATTTTTTTTTCAAAATGATCGCTCTATTTTTGTCTATAGTGCAAAAAATAAAAACAGCAGAGGTGATCAAATACCACCAAAATAAAGCTCTATTTGTGGGGAAAAAAAGGATGTCAATTTTGTTTTGGAGCAACGTTGCACAACGACCGCGCAAATGTCAGTTGAAGTGGTCCGGTCATTGACCAGCAAAATGGTCAGGGCTGAAGTGGTTAAATTACCACTGAGTTTTTTTTTTTTGCTAAATAAACAAAACAAAAAAGGGCTAGTTTTTCTATGTGGCTGTTATAAAATTTTACAAATATATAATTGTTCCTCATAAATTTAGCCCAAAATCTGCTATATTTCTTTGGCGAAAATAGCCTAAATCGGTGTATATTATTTAGCCTGTGTGAAAGTTATAGGCCCAGATCCACGAAGCAGTTACGTCGGCGTATCTATTGATACGCCGCGTAAAGCCCCTTTCACATTGAGAAGTTCTTCAGGCGGTACAGCGCTAAAGCACTGCTATACGGCCTGAAAAACAGAGCTTTCACACTGAGGCGATGCGCTGGCGGGAGACAATAAAATCTCCTGTCAGCAGCATCTTTGGAGCGGTGAGAGGAGCGGCATGTATACCGCTCCTTCACCGCTCCTTCCCATTGAAAACAATGGGAAACCGTGGCAATACCGCCCGCAATGCGCCTCTATAGAGGCGCATTGTGGGCGGTATTAACCCTTTATCGGCCGCTAGCGGGGGTTAATACCGCAGCGCTAGCGGCTGATTCCCGCGGCAATCCTGGCGGTATAGCGCCGCTATTTTTAGCGGCGTTATACCGCCACCGCGGCTCCCGCCCCAGTCTGAAAGGGGCCTAACTTCTAGGATGCTCCGGCGTATCATTGTTTTGCATCTACAAAACAAGATACGCCTGAAGCTGGGCTAGATCTGACTGACGTACGTCTTAGTACGCCGTCGGATCTAAGGTGCATATTTACGCTGGCCGCTAGGTGGCGCTTCCGTTGATTTCCGCGTCGAGTATGCAAATTAGCTAGATACGCCAATCCACAAACGTACGTCCGCCCGGCGCATTTTTTTACGTCGTTTACGTAAGGCTTTTTTCGGCGTAATGTTACCCCTGCTCTATGAGGCGTACGCAATGTTAAGTATGGACGTCGGGCCAGCGTAGAATTTTCCGTCGTTTGCGTAAAACGTTCGCGAATAGGGCTTTGCGTAAATTACGTTCGAGGTCGAAAGCATTGACTATTTGCAACGTTATTTCGAGCATGCGCACTGGGATACCCCCACGGACGGCGCATGCGCCAGTCAAAAAAAATGTAATTCACGTGGAGTCCATTTGAATTGCGCGCCCTTACGCCGACACAGTTACACTACGCCACCGTAACTTACGGCATAAATTCTTTGTGGATACGCTGTAAGTTACGGTGGCGTAGTGTATCTGAGCTACGCTACGCTGGACTTATAGATGCGCCGAGGTACGTGGATCTGGGCCATAGAGTCCACAAACTATGGAAAATAGATGTACTGATGGACTCATTTCTTGAGGCCCTAAAATGCCAGGACAGTAGGAATATCCCCCAAATGACCCCTTTTTGGAGAGTAGACAGTCCAAGGTAAGAGGCATGGTGGGTTTAAAATGTTTACATTTTTTGTAATTTTTTGGGGGGAAATTAAAAAATATTTTAATTTTTTTATTTTTTACATACTGCCACCAGTGCAGTACATCATCATGTAACTGGTGTAGCGATGATCAGGGGCACTGACTGGTGACAGCACAAAAAAAAAAGTTTTCTACAATTTTTGTGACCAGAGTAAGATAATGTTACCATAGTATCTTGTATAATTTGTATATATATATATATATATAGATAGTAAGGTGCATAAACCAGACAACAGGGAACCTAAATGCACTTCCGGCGCCTAGGATCTAATATCAACTGATCCCAAGTGAAGAAAAAGATGTGTCAACAAGTGAGGTGGATTCTATCAAATAGTGGTAAATTTGATAAAAGGCCAAGAGCAGCTATTTAAAATGGAAAAAACCCATTAACAGTATAAAAACAAAGTATCAAATAAAAAGAACTATGGTTCAAAAATGATAAAAACAGCGCTGTGTAATAAAGTGATAAATAACCCCAAAAGAGAGGTTTCTGTTGAAGATACAGATGTGAAGTGCTGGGTGATCAAAAAATAGGTGGAAGTGCACCCTCAAATCTATTTAAGATTCACCCATATGCTGTGAGAGTGCCCACTTCTGAAAAAAAGGCTTGACGCAGCCTGTAAAGGGGATGTTTAGAACTCACAAGCACTCCTTCAAAATGATCCTCAAATTCCTCTGTGACGGTCAAACTTGGTGATGTTACATGCAAACAATAAAAACACTATAATAGTGAAGCATTGCCAACATTAAACAATATACTCTAAGTGGGAATTAGTTCCCTATGTAAAATGCCCGTACAGGAAAATAAATAAGAATGAACAAAAAAGCAAGCCTGTATTCTCTGCTGATGTCTGCTGTCGTCTCCGTCCTATGGACACCAGGGGCCGCACGAGTGCTTCTAACGCTGGCAAACAAGTGGATGGTTTGTAGACTGCAGGTAGGCTTCCGTGTTGCGCTGTTGTAGCCACGCCCTGACGCGTTTCGTCACTTCCGACTTCAACAGAGGGCGTGGCTACACAGCGCTGTCACTATCCCTTTGTAACCCGTCGGAGACAGCTATTGGATGCGCATGATCCGCCCCCCGGACATGATAGGTGCACGCCAGACCAAGAGGAGGGATAAGCATCAGCTATACCGATTAGGGAAAGAATAGGGGATTGTGGACTAGTAAACGGCTGCACTTTTAATCGAGAACTATGTCTCTCAAAAATATCCGCAAACTGGATGCTTATAACAATTACAATCACGGGGGAAACTATTTGTAAATAATTTCAGCAATCCAGCATTGGTTATAAAAACGTATGATTCAGAAATGAATACGTATGATTCAGAAATAAATGACAAAACTAGGGAAAGTCCGCTCAGCCAATCATAGAAGGCATGGGCGGGAGTTATGCAAATAGACAAGTAGAGTATGTAACAACTATCTGAAAGCCGTGCCTACCACATCCAATCATCAAAGGATGGAAAAGGTTGTTTCCACAGACTTGGTTTAGCAACTTGTATATTAAAGATTCGGTCATTCCAGATACTACACCAAAGGTGTAGGAAAGTGTTATTAGTGTCTATATAAATATTTGGGGGACAGAGCAAAATAAATAAATAAATAAAAGGTCATTCAAGAGCAGTAGCTTTGTGACAAAGATTGTTGAAAACAAAAAGACCATTTACAGATTACAGATTAAAAGTGTCATCTGTGGAATTTGTCACATGTTTAGATCCTACTGACTTTTAATATGGTAATTGTATAATATATAGCGTTACTCCTGGTTATAGCATATTGAGTTGTGGTGATCGTAGAAATACATGGGCTAAAAACATACCCATTAGATATTTCTCATTAGAAGCACCTATAGCGCCAATAAATAAGTGCCGCAGTGGGACCATGTTGCAGCAAATAAATATAATATTATATTATAAAAATAATACTATATATGATAATAAATATTTTTATAAAAAAGGGGGGATGATTAAAAATGTTAGTATCGAGAAGAAAGAGGACCAATTCGAGGTATACAGGAAAAGGGATTGGTAGCAGACAGACACATATATATGTGTGTGTAGACATATATAAATAAATAAAACATAATAAATGTGCCAAGAAATATATATATATATATATATAAATATATATATAAAAATCCATATAAAAATAGATTTATAAAAAATATATAAATATATAAAAATAGGTAGGTATAAAACACAATATAAAAATAGGGAGATAAAAAAAGGCCGATAAAGCATCAATAAAAAACCATCAATCAGATCAGACCCATAAGAATTTCCAAAACAAGGAGAAATAACACAGATGAATCTGTGTATATATGTGCCCCCCTCGAAAAAATAAGGGTCATTGAGAGATGTATTGTTGTGGACTGCCTAATAGATAGTTTAAGAGTCACTGATAAAGCAGTTTATATCTAGTTCAACGTTGAGGCCTTTTGGCAATAAAGTATCAACGGCATAGATCCACTCAGTTTCACGTTTTGAGAGTTCTCTTACTATATTAGAACCTCTCCATGATGCTTTAATGTGGTCAATACCCCAAAATTTGAGACCAGCTGGGTCCTGGTTGTGATGCTGTTTAAAGTGGAGAGATACACTGTGGTCCTTATATCCCAACTTAATATTTGCTACGTGTTCAGCAATTCTGACCTTTAGGGCACGTTTAGTTCTTCCTATATATAATAGCCTGCATGGGCACTCCAACATGTAAACCACGTGGGTGGTATTACAGGTAATGAAGTCTTTTACAGTGAATACAATTCCGTTAGATGTAGAAGTGAAGGTTTCCACGGGACCTCTAGATCTGTCAGCTTCTCTGCAGGGGAGACATTTTCTACATGGAAAAAATGAATCTTTGTCCCAGAAGGAAGGTGGTTTCTTTGGGACATCCAGCACCTTCTTCACAATCTTATCACCGATGCTCACAGCCTTTCTATATATAAACCCAGGATTGGTCGGTAGAACTGTACTTAAAATTTTGTCTAAAAACAGGATATGCCAATGAGTTTTAAAAATTCTCTCTACTTCCCTGTACTGGCTGTGGTATCCAGAAATAAAACTCCACTCATGTGTGTTTTTGTTTTTCGGTGGCATAGACTTAGTTGTCAGAAGACAGTTTGCTCTAGGTATCAGAGAGAGGTCTTTGATGATTTTTTCCAGGTGTGAGTCCTTGTATCCCTTTTCAATGAATTTATCTTTGAGAACAAGGGCCTGTGAGATGAAGTCAGTATCTTCAGTGCAATTGCGTTTGACCCTCATAAATTGGCCCTTAGGTATATTTCTAAGCCACATAGGATGGTGTCCACTGTGTGTTGGTAGATAACTGTTTGAATCAGTAGGTTTAAAATACACCTTAGTACCTAATCTGTCACCATTCCTATAAATATTCAGGTCCAAAAAATGAATGCTCTGCTGATTGTATTCACTAGTTAAAACTATATTCAGGGTGTTGGTATTAAGATAATTTAAAAAGGTCTCCAACGTTAAAAGCGGTCCTTCCCATATAAAAAACAGATCATCAATATATCTCCGATAAAACAATAGCTCCTTGGGTCTCTGGTTAAAAATGGACTTATCTTCCCATTCTGCCATGAATAGATTGGCTATACTGGGGGCAAACTTAGCCCCCATGGCTACGCCGTTTTTCTGTGAATAAAAACACCCATCATACCAGAAATAGTTATGGCTAAGGCAGAAGTCCAAGCAGTTTCTTAGAAACTTTTTAAGGTTATGAGTTATATCTTCCCTTGCACACAGAGCCCAATTTAGTGCTAAAAGTGCATCGTCGTGCTGTATTACCGTGTATAGTGAGGACACATCCGCTGTTACTAAAAAAATCTCGTCCTTTCCTGCTAGGTTTATTTCCTCTAATTGGAGAAGTAAATCTTTAGTGTCTTTGAGGTAGGCCTTTGTGACAGTGACACTTTTTTGCAGGTAATGGTCCAGGAATTGACCAAGACGTGAAGATATAGAGCCAATCCCATTTACTATGGGCCTTCCAGGAGGGTTTTCTATATCCTTATGTATCTTGGGTAACGTGTAAATAGTTGGTATCCTGCTGCTGCTGGGTAATAGGTATTTTTTCTCCTTAATAGAGATGGCTTGCGAGCGATATCCTCCTTGTACTAAAATTTGCAAATTGCTTTCATATTGCAACGTTGGGTCACTTCTCAGTTTTTTGTAAGTTTCAGTATCTGACAACATCCCCATCATCTGATTGTGGTAAAAATCTTTAGTCATAATGACCACACCCCCTCCTTTGTCAGCTGGCCTTATGACTATGTCGTTGTTCTTTTCCAACAGTTCAATTCCATCTCTGACATATCTCGGGTTGACATTCTTCTTTGGTTTAATCGGTTCTAAATCACGTAACAACAACCCTTTGAAGACATCTAGTGGTTGATTTGAGCCCATGAGCGGGTTAAATAGCGATTTATTTCTTAGACCGCTGTCTGTCGGTGGTGCTGGTGTTCTGCTATTCATGTTTAAATTCCTGTTTAGAAAGTACTTTTTTATATTTAATTTCCTGATGTACTTGTGGATGTCGATAAAAACATTAAATTTGTTTATCGGTCGAATCATACGTTTTTATAACCAATGCTGGATTGCTGAAATTATTTACAAATAGTTTCCCCCGTGATTGTAATTGTTATAAGCATCCAGTTTGCGGATATTTTTGAGAGACATAGTTCTCGATTAAAAGTGCAGCCGTTTACTAGTCCACAATCCCCTATTCTTTCCCTAATCGGTATAGCTGATGCTTATCCCTCCTCTTGGTCTGGCGTGCACCTATCATGTCCGGGGGGCGGATCATGCGCATCCAATAGCTGTCTCCGACGGGTTACAAAGGGATAGTGACAGCGCTGTGTAGCCACGCCCTCTGTTGAAGTCGGAAGTGACGAAACGCGTCAGGGCGTGGCTACAACAGCGCAACACGGAAGCCTACCTGCAGTCTACAAACCATCCACTTGTTTGCCAGCGTTAGAAGCACTCGTGCGGCCCCTGGTGTCCATAGGACGGAGACGACAGCAGACATCAGCAGAGAATACAGGCTTGCTTTTTTGTTCATTCTTATTTATTTTCCTGTACGGGCATTTTACATAGGGAACTAATTCCCACTTAGAGTATATTGTTTAATGTTGGCAATGCTTCACTATTATAGTGTTTTTATTGTTTGCATGTAACATCACCAAGTTTGACCGTCACAGAGGAATTTGAGGAGCATTTTGAAGGAGTGCTTGTGAGTTCTAAACATCCCCTTTACAGGCTGCGTTTTTTTTTTTTTTTTTAGAAGTGGGCACTCTCACAGCATATGGGTGAATCTTAAATAGATTTGAGGGTGCACTTCCACCTATTTTTTGATCACCCAGCACTTCACATCTGTATCTTCAACAGAAACCTCTCTTTTGGGGTTATTTATCACTTTATTACACAGCGCTGTTTTTATCATTTTTGAACCATAGTTCTTTTTATTTGATACTTTGTTTTTATATATATATATATATATATATAAATATATATATATATATATATTCACATAATTCCATGGCTTTTCTGTGCAGCCATCTAGCACACAAGAAAGAGCCATAAGTGGTTGCTTTGTGAGAACAGGTAACAAGCTAATGACATCTGCCTGCAGCAGATAGTTGAAATCAGTTTCCCTTTTCTCCCACTAAATGAAACAGCTATTGAATGTAATCAGAGCGCTGAAGAATCCCAGTGAGGTAAATAATTTTGTGCTAGAGGTTCATTATTACCTAATTTGTGCATCATTTGATTGAAACATTCAGTGAATTGTGGGCTCTTGAATATGCCAGGGTCTCGTTTATGCATGCGGAAATGTTTAAACTGATTATTTGTCTCTTGATGATTTAGATAATGGTAAAATGTGCCTTTTTTTTTAGCATATTTATTGATTTGCTTTTGTACTCATTTTTTAAATGGAATTTCACTGAGCTATCTAAAAAAAAAGTTTCAAGCATAATTTTAGTTTTATAAGTGGGAACGGGCAAAGATTTACTTGTCATTAAAGTGAAATAAAATCGTTGTGAGTTGCAGTGACAAATCTGCCAAAACTGCAAGTCCATAGTTGTTTAGCATTATGTTTCTTTACTGTGCTGTTTTATATGTGAAAGGATATTCAAGTTTATTAACTTAGCCCGTGGTGTGGTGATTGAGCGAAGCCCGAAATTGTGGTCCCAACCCAGCTGGGTAGCGATCTCAGATGTAGCTTCAGCTTATAGTGTCCACCGGAAAACTGAAAGGACTGAGAGATGGGAAAACCGTTATAGTGTAGTAAATTGCTTCATAATTGGTATGGTATATCACTTTAAAACCCAAAAAATTGTTCCACAGGTGGAAGAACAGAAAGAAGTAAATAATAACATGCTGTTAACTAGCTGTTTAGGCTGCGGTCACCCAAACAAATGGGAAGAAATGCCAGCTTCTGAGTGAACAGGTGGAAAAATAGTGGCCCAGATTCTCGTAGATTCGGCGTAAAACTGGGCGGGCGTAACGTATCTGATTTACGTTACGCCGCCGCAAGTTTTTCAGGCAAGTGCTTTATTCACAAAGCACTTGTGTGTAAAGTTGCGGCAGCGTAACGTAAATCACCCGGCGGAATTCAAATTCGGCGGGTAGGGGGCGTGTAGCATTTAAATGAAGCACGTTCCCGCGCCGAACAAACTGTGCATGTGTAGTCCGTAAAATATCCCAGGGTGCATTGCTCCAAATGACGTTGCAAGGACGTCATTGGTTTCGACGTGAACGTAAATGGCGTCCAGCCCCATTCACGGACGACTTACGCAAACGACGTAACTTTTCAAATTTCGACGCGGGAACGACGGCCATACTTAACATTGGTTTGAAGAAAAAAGGCCCATCGGTAGTTTGATCGGCAGTATATTACCCCATACACTATATTACCAAAAGTATTGGGGTGCCTGCCTTTACACGCACATGAACTTTAATGGCATCCCAGTCTTAGTCTGTAGGGTTCAATATTGAGTTGGCCCACCCTTTTGCGGCTATAAGAGCTTCAACTCTTCTTGGAAGGCTGTCCACAAGGTTTAGGAGGGTGTCTATAGGAATATTGGACCATTCTTCCAGAAGCACATTTGTGAGGTCAGACACTAATGTGAACGAGAAGGCCTGGCTCGCAATCTCTGCTCTAATTCATCCCAAAGGTGTTCTATCGGGTTGAGGTCAGGGCTCTGTGCAGGCCATTCAAGTTCCTCCACCCAAAACTCACTCATCCATGTCTTTATGAACCTTGCTTTGTGCACTGGTGCACAGTCATGTTGTTACAGGTAGGGGCCATTCCCAAACTGTTCCCACAAAGTTGGGAGCATGAAATTGTCCAAAATGCTGACACCTTAAGAGCTCCCTTCAGTGGAACTAAGGGGCCAAGCCCAATCTCTGAAAAACAACCCCACACCCTAATCTCCCCTCCATCAAATGATTTGGACCAGTGCAGAAACATTTATCACCTCCTCTGCCATGTTATGGACACCCCCCTTCCAAGCATTGGCTGAGGAAAGAAAAATATTCATGACTGAGTATCTGACTCTCCTTGCCCTATATTCTGGAAATTTCTTCCAGAATCAGGTGGGAAAAATCAATCCCCCAGCCTAGGAAACCCTCACCAGACAAAAACAATAAATCACTGCTCCACTGACTATAGTGAAGCCAAAAACTAAATTTAACCTAACAACGTAACTAGAGAAGGGCACTACAGGTAGAAATCACAAGGTGTATGCAAACCCTAACAATGAACCTCTCTTATTTCATCCCATTTGGTTTGTTAAATATTAATATGAATATTCACCCTGGAGAAGAGGAGCTTAAAGTGTTACCAAACGAGCACTGATGAGGCTGCATTGACGAGCACTGATGAGGCTGCACTGATGGGCACTGATGAAGTGGCAGTGATGAGGCAGCACTGGTGAGGTGGCACTGATGGGCACTGATGATGAGGCACTAATATGCAGCACTGATGGGCACTGATATGCACTGATATGCAGCACTGAAAGGCCACACTGAATGGTCACTGATAGGTGGCACCGATGGGCAAGGATTGGCACTGATAGGCAGCACTGATGAGGAGGCACTGACAGACCTTACTGATGGGCACTGATTGGCATCCTTGATGGGCACTGATTGGAATCCCTGGTGGGCACAGGTTGGCATCACTGGCGGGCAGGGGTTGACATCCCTGGTGGGCTCTAATGGGCATCCTTGATGGGTCTGCACTGACAATCAATGCACTGATTAACAGCACAGACCCCCCCTGTCTGGTTATAACACAGCTGATCACATGGTAAAGAGACTATTTCATAGGCTCTTTACCGGGATCGGAGATGCGGTGTGTCAGATCAACACACTGCACTACCGATGGCCGCGCTATTTTGTTAATTTTTTGTAAGTGAAAACCATAGTCACAGCTTTTGTTCGCTTAAGTAAAATTTTCCATCCCACTCCTTAAAAAAAAAAAAATCAATGTTGCCAAAAATTAACATTGATTTGACCCCACTGACCCAGTGGTTCTCAACCTCAGTCCTCAAGTACCCCCAACAGGCCATGTTTAGAAGGCAAGGCACACTCCTGTGTTAAATAATTTGTTATTCATTTTTAGAAAAGGAGAAACATAATACATAACAATCAAAAGATATTGGTATACAAACAATAAAAAACTTTCACTCTCTGTACTTACTCCCTTATCTTTCCTCCACCCCTCCAACTTTTCACAAGTTCAGAAGGTTACTGCTCCATAAGTTGGACAGAGCTTAAGTTACTCTTAGCCTAGTTTTGTTTGGTTACTCAAGCCCCGGTGTTATCTCCATATTTGAAGGTGGGGTCTAGGTTGATGGAGGAGGACAGAGATCCCCCTTGCGGCACAGATTGTTCCCGTTTGGGGTGCCGGGGGGTGTGGGATCCTCCTTCCGTCTGATTGCATATGTTTCATTACACACCAGCGGTTGGTATAGTCAGTTGTTCCAGACAGGATCAGCGGCATTTGTAATTGTTTTTGCTCTGTCTGCAACTGTTATGTGTCTTACTCATCCTTCTGTGTACTTGGCACTTGATATTGTCTTATGTATAACTTATGTTTTTCAAAAAATGTTGAATTTAAAAAACCTTCACATCACAATAAGCATATCTGATATTCCTAGAGCATATAAGTCATTCAATGTTACCATCTCCTATAAACAAACACATTTTAAGATTTCCCTGCATATCATCCAACTCTTAAGGGGAAGAGGAGAAAGCACCCATGGACATCTCCACACAATCTTGCGGGATCCACCAAGCAACCCTCCCCAGCAAGCCCAGTCTCCCCCCTCTGGAACAAAGGGAGGACCAAGTAATCCAAAGATGGCAGGCCTCCATAAGACTGTAGTTAGCTCTGAATTTGTTTAACCACTTCCAGACCGCTGCATGTATATGTACGTCGGCAGAATGGCACGTACTTGGCGTACCTGTACGTCCCTGCCTAGACGTGGGTGGTGGGTCCGATCGGGACCCCCCCCGCTACATGCGGCAGTCGGATTCCCACGGGGAGCGATCCGGGACGACGGCGCGGCTATTCGTTTATAGCCGCCCCATCGCGATCGCTCCCTGGACCTGAAGAACGGGGAGAGCGGTATGTAAACACGGCTTCCCCGCGCTTCACTGTGGCGGCTGCATCGATCGAGTGATCCCTTTTATAGGGAGACTCAATCGATGACGTCAGTCCTACAGCCACACCCCCCCACAGTTGTAAACACACACTAGGTGAACCCTAACTCCTACAGCGCCCCCTGTGGTTAACTCCCACACTGCAACTGTCATTTTCACAATAAACAATGCAATTTAAATGCATTTTTTTGCTGTGAAAATGACAATGGTCCCAAAAATGTGTCAAAATTGTACGAAGTGTCCGCCATAATGTCGCAGTCACGAAAAAAATCACTGATCGCCGCCATCCCCTATTTTGTAAACGCTATAAATTTTGCGCAAACCAATCGATAAACGTTTATTGCGATTTTTTTTACCAAAAATAGGTAGAAGAATACGTATCAGCCTAAACTGAGGGAAAAAAAATTGTATATATGTTTTTGGGGGATATTTGTTATAGCAAAAAGTAAAAAATATTGAATTTTTTTCAAAATTGTCGCTCTATTTTTGTTTAAAACACAAAAATAAAAACCGCAGAGGTGATCAAATACCACCAAAAGAAAGCTCTATTTGTGGGGAAAAAAGGACGCCAATTTTGTTTGGGAGCCACGTCGCACGACCGCGCAATTGTCTTTTAAAGCAACGAAGTGCCGAATTGTAAAACCCCCTTGGGTCATTTAGCAGCATATTGGTCCAGTCCTTAAGTGGTTAATTGTTTAAATTTGGGTCTCTGCTCTAGCTTGGCTGTGTTGTGGGCTGTCCATTGCCGGCTATATCGCCGGCAATGCGCCTCTGCACTCGGCCGCTAGCGGGGGTAAAGATAGCATTGCGAATTTAGCGGTAAAGCGCCGCTAAAAATGGCGGCGCTTTACCACCACCGCACCTCCCTCCCCAGTGTGAAAGGGGCCTTACAGTGAGAGTGTATATTTTTTAGCACTGATCACTGTATTAGTGTTATTGGTCCCCAAAAAGTGTTAGCTAGTGTCAGTTAGTGTCAGAATGACGCTGATCGCCACCATTGTTAGTAGAAATAATACAAATAAATATACAGCAGAATACATAGTAAGTAATGAAGGATCCTCATCCCCCAATAAAAATTAAAGCTGGAATGCAGTTAGGATGTTGTGTGAAATGCTTCTACATTTTTCCTTTGGCCCCATTATCTTTGAAGACTTCACAAAAATAGTTACATAAATAAAGAACTTTAAATGATAGTACAAGAGAGCTGAATGCACAAAAAAAACAAAAATGGAATTTCCAATAAAACCTTTAATGATAATTTCCTCACTCAACTCAATAAAACAACAAATTGTTCTGAAATGAAGATTATTACATGGATTTTTGAATAATTTTGCTAACAGTCATTATGTTAAAATGTTTAATTGTGTTAATACTTTCAAGTTTTGAAAATGTTGCCCCCAAGAAAACAATAATCTCTTTATAACTACTTGACAAACTTTAATATATTTCTGTGTTTGTGTGTATACATATGTTTAATAAAAAATGTATATGGCTTTTGTGTTTTGCAATTGGATACCATTTATGAATTCATTTAAGTATATGGCATAATTTGATTTCATGCTGTGGTTATATTGATCTGCTTTCCAGTAATGTTTGTTGAATGACTTTGTTCCAAGCTACATTTCAATACAAATTAAAATAAAATAAAATGATTTTGCTGTATCCTTAATAACAATTATAATGAAATGTAATCTCTCAGACACATAATTCTGTAGTTTGCAATAAACAATTTTTCTTATATTCTTTATATATTTGCAAACTCATCATGAGTTGGATTAAATAGTTTAGATCTAATGAAAATACAGTGAGGCTTATCCCTTTTCCTTTGTAGATGAGGGCAAAGTCATATTTCCAATATAACAGAAAGTATGTCAAATTCATAAATCTTATTTTAATTTCAGCTTTTTTTTTTTACAACGGAGACTTTACAATACCAAAAAGAAGTTGTTTTATTATTTGTTTTCTACTTGCTTTTCCTGTATTTTGACAATGATGGCACAATTTGTATTGCTCTTTCTATGAATATTATTTTCTTCTTCTTTTTTTTATCTAATACTCTTTATTCTTTGAATTCTTTAAGTTGTTTCCATTTAATCCCCCCCCCCCCCTCCCTCCAAATTATCTGTTTGTCTTCATTGTGGTATACAAAATATAATAATATGCAATACAAATAAAGTTACAATTAATTTTGCACTGCAACGTTTGCTCCTGCACCATTGAGTGCTTAGTGTAAGTAAACCGTAAAAACGATGAGGGAAGACTCAGAACCAAACATGTCACATGACCAGGGATTTATGTAAGCAAAATGGGCTAGAAGTAGATTATTTTATAGATCCAGCCATTAGTGAGGTGGTGGGGGGGGGGGTTAATGAGTGGGAGGAGCATGGTTCCCAGATATCAGTTGTAAAGGATATTTAAACCCAAAAACAATAACATAATACAGTCTACCAGTCCTTCGATTAGGTGGCTGCATTCATTTTCATTAGTTAGCAAGTAGAGGAAACTATCTGTTGATCTTTCCAAAAATACAGTGTTCTATGAGATAAACAGCAGGAAGCATAAAATAATAATATCTTATTTAAACTACTAATCACTCTATTCCCCATGTATTGAAGATGAACAAAGGCAGACAATCTGGGTGATAACCATGGCTTTCCACATAGGTACAGGAATCAAAAGAGTGAGCATAGCTACCTAGGGTATAGTGTGTTACGTGTAGGATCACTAGGCTAAGATAAAGGGGGGAAAGCCTAAAGAAAGAAAATTAATGAAGCCACCATATTCAAGCTGCAATTAGGTGCAGTACATTACTTTTTACCATTTTGGTTTGGGGTTTATATACGCTTTAATTGAGTTTACAAATACTCCAGGGTGAATTTTGCTTATGGAAAAGCTAACCTTGTTACATTGCTAGTTCAGGCCTTCACAAACTGAATATCTACAGTAATGTTATACATATTAAACTGAATTAGTGTTAACAAGCCTTTAACCACTTTGCACAGGTGCCTCCAAGGCCTTGTAAGGGATTTCAGATGCCGGGAGGCAGCGCAGGGTTTATGATCACATGACCACCGTGATTGGCTGGGTCCTTATCCATTTGGGATAAGGACCCTGCCACTCACCTCATTAGAACCCTACAAGTGCATCAGCTGATCAAAAAGGAAAAAGTCACACCCATTCAGAATCAGTCCTGCACTAGAGATGATGTAACAAAGAGCTATTTCTTTTAGGGCTTAAACAGGTAGGAATCTGCAAAAAAATATATACATTTATCACCTAGCTGGGATTGTTTTTTTCATCCACACAAGTGGAGTTACTCTTTAACCACTTCAGATCCGTAGGACGTCCTGGGACGTCCTCCACTTTGAGCGGGGATATCTGAATGATGCCTGCAGCTGGAGGCATCATTCAGATATCGCCGTCTTCAGCTGGCGATTCTGTGCACCAGAAGAACAATCAAAGCGGCGGTCGATCGTTCTTCTAGGCAGTCCCTCCCTCTCCCGCCGCCATCCGGTGCTTCTCCGGGCTCTCCCGTGCCATCGGGAGCCCGGAGAGCGAATCGGCAGGCACTCGTTGTTGAACCATAGAGATGACTGGTGACCAGACGGTCACAGTCATCTCTATGACCGTCGGAGGGCCGGGCGCGACGTTATGACGTCACGCCCGGTACCCGGAAGTAAACAAAGACGCTATCGCGGCTGTCGGCATGTAATCGGTGAAATTTGTTTCACCGATTTCATGCTTGTAAGCCTGTAGGAGAGATGTGGGGTCTTATTGACCCCACATCTCTCCATAAAGAGGACCTGTCACACTGATTCCTATTACAAGGGATGTTTACATTCCTTGTAATAGGAATAAAAGTGATCAAAAAAAAAAAAAAATGTCAAAAAAAGTGTAAAAATAAAAAAATTAAGTAAAAAAATAAAATAAAATAATAAAAAAAAAAATTTAAACGCCCCTGTCCCGGTCGCTCGCGTGCAGAAGCGAACGTGCATGCAAGTCCCGCCCACATATGTAAACACCGTTCAAACCCCACATGTGAGGTATCGTCGCGTGCGTTAGAGCGTGTGCAACAATTCTACCACTAGACCTACTCTGTAACTCAAAAATAGTAACCTGTAAAAAAATTTAAAGCGTTGCCTATGGAGATTTTTAAGTACCGAAGTTTGGCGCCATTCCATGAGTGTGCGCAATTTTAAAGCGTGACATGTTCGGTATCTATTTACTCGGCGTAACATCGTCTTTCACATTATACAAAAAAATTGGGCTAACTTTACTGTTTTGTTATTTTTTAATTCCCTAAAAAAAGGCGTTTGAAAAATTATTGCGCAAATACCATGCGAGAAAAAAAGTTGCAATGACCGCCATTTTATTCCCTAGGGTGTCTGCTAAAAAAATATATAATGTTTGGGGGTTCTGATTAATTTTCTAGCACAAAAAATTAGATTTTTACATAAAGGAGAAAAGTGCCAAAATAGGCCCGGTAACGAAGTGGTTAAAGTATAACTGCAGCCAAACACTTTTTTAAAGGGAGGAAAAGGTAAAGTGGTTGTAAACCCTCACATATACCCAGTGAAGTGAACAGCCTCAGATTATACACTGAGATGAAACAAATCTCCTTACATATGATTGGAGGAAAGGCACACAACCCACTCCACATAGGCAGAGGAACAAAGATACTTGCAGAGCTGTGCTGTGAATAGACAAGCTCTCTGCCTATCTGTCTCTATGTTACCTCCCCGACACAAAATTTCAGCAGCTTTTCTCTCCCATGTTCTAGGACTTGTAAGACGTTATCATGCTGGTAACAGAAGAATGGAGCAGCAGAAAGATCTGGGACTTCATGAATTAGGTTTACATCCACTTTAATAGTAAGGTTTTTAATTGCTGCGAGGACAGGAACTAATTTGGAAACTCTTAGGCCCCGTACACACGACCAAACATGTATGCTGAAACTGGTCCGCGGGCCAGTTTCAGCATACATGTTCGGTCGTGTGTAGGCGCGAGCGGGCCGATTTCCAGCAAACATTTGCCCGCCGGGCCTTTTCCCAGCGGGCAAATATTCCTGGACGTGTTTTAAAACTGTCCGCTGGAATCCTGGCCGCTCGGACATGTACGGTCGTCAGTACAGACCTACCGTACATGTCCGAGCGCCCGCCGTCCCTCGCATGCGTCGAATGACTTTGACGCATGCGTGGAAGCCTTTAAATGGCAGGCCCGCCCACCTTGCCGCGTCATCGCCGCGGCGACGACGCGGACACGCCCCGCGTAGTGTTTACGCGCGGACTTCTGTACGATGGTTAGTACAACCATCGTACAGAAGCCCTCTGGCAGGCATGTACGGTGAAAACGGTCCGACGGACCGGTTTCACCGTACATGTTTGCTCGTGAGTACCCGGCCTTATGGGGACAGAAACAGCATCAAAAGCACATATTGATTGATCATGGAAGAGTTATATCTTAGCTCTCTGTCTTCTTATCCTGTTGACAACTCTAGCCATCCATTTCTTCATGCTGCTGGCATTGGAACAGGAAATTAAGAGACATCTCCCTAATGAAGACAGCAATAAAAACCTTGTAAATAGGTGCTTACAGGACTCTGTATTAAAAAAAAAAATAAAGTGTTCTTTATTATGGGGTTGTATGCTATTCTGTTGGCATTGTGTGAACCTGTGCAATGGTTTCATGTAAAAGCCACATGCAATGTATTGTTGAGTTAGCAAGCTACCTAGGAGCCAGGAAGGCACTGACTCCTGGGTATTTATGGTTCTGCCCCTTGTGGTGACCCATAAATACAAGGTGAGGTAACCTTTCTGGGTCCTTGGATCTTTGAATTAAAAGAACAAGTAGAACTGCAGCCAGATGTTTCTCTACTATTAGGGGGGGAACCGTCAAATTGGGCACTGAATCGGGGTCCCGTAGATGGTTTTATGGATTTTGTGTCCGAGAGGCTCTTACAATTTGGAAGATTAATGAACTGGGCAGCCTGAGATTAGTAAACATAGGGTTTACTCTTTGGAGAACTGTGTGAGACTGTCTTTATTAACTGTATCTGCAAGAGTGCCTAAGCAAAAGTTCCTCTTAGTTCCAAATTACCTGGTCTGAAGTTCTTTAGTAAAGGGATACATGCAAGGTGTATAAAGAACAGGGCTTGTACAAAGAAGGGGATGAAGAGGAGACCTAAGAGGGTCACCATAAAAGGGTTAATCCTTCAGTGCCAGTGGCGGGAGATGCAGCCAAGTGCTGTTGCCATGAGTAACCAATGAACTGTTGAAGAATGTTATATCAGTCATCCAGCTGGAGTTAGATGACTTGGCATTGGAAACGGTATACCCTGGCAGTGAGGGAGGTTAGTGAGCTTGACCCCCTCACTAGCAGCCTAGACTCCACGTCAATGAGACTGATCTCGTGGCACAAGAAACCCTGCACCTAGCCTGGAGGTCACGGTGGATGGGGATACTGAGGGAGAGTGGTGGAAAGCCTGCTGATCATTTGAATTTTTCGGATTCATAGCCTTTTTGGGGAATGGAAAGAATATTTGTTCTATTTTTTTACAAAACCAACCACCATTTTCTGTCTTGCGACAAGCCTTAGAACCAAGTAGAATCTGATTCATAAAAAAAATAGGCCACAGTTCTATTATTACATATTATTGTCTCAGTCGCTGCTTTCAAACTTTTTATGTTACAGAAACAACAAACACGCATTAACATATCTGAGTGCTATGCTGCTTTGAACATAGCAACAATTACATCGTATCTATCCATTTGCAGCTGTTATAATACACCCAGGCAAAGTAGCCACATACTGTAATTACCTATCATAGCATGCTCCTAAGCACACCTAGCCATTACCATGCATTATACTGTATGATTACAGGTGATTATTTCTGATTATAGTGAGCAGCACTATTTTATTTCTTGTTACACTTTGATTATAGTTTTAAGGACATAGCTGGCAGTTTGTAACATATACTGAACGGTTAATAGGTAATCCAACACCAATGTCATTTAGTATGCATTGTAATTCTAACCATTGCTAAACAATCAGTGAAGCTCTGACAGTACAGTTAGAAGAAAATATTGAAACAATTACCTTTTTTATTAATTTTCAATACGGTGCCCTGTACAAATTACATAGACTTCGAAAATAATAAAACGAGAAGGTTAAAATATTTAGAACAAATGGGTATTGTTATAGACAGGACCTTGGCTAGACTTCTACATTGGGAAAAGTTTGGAGAAAGTGTTATGAAAACAAGAAAAAAAAAAAAAGTTCTGTCAGGAGAAAATAGAAGGGACCCTGGGCCAGATTCTCGTACAATTGCGGCGGCGCAACGTAACCCGTTTACGTTACCCCAGCCGCAAGTTTTCTGTGTAAGTGCCTAAAAAAACAAAGCACTTACCTGTAAACTTGCGGTGTTTTGTAAACACGTCTGGCGCAAGCCCGCCATTCGTATTCCTGGACGTCTTACGCCAAAACAAAAAAAAATGAAATTTGACCCGGGAACGACGGCCATACTTTAACATGGCTCGACTAAAGTTAAGCCATGTTAAAGCAGGTGTAAATTTGCGACGGGAAAAAATTACTAGCGACGACAAAACGAACGCCAAAACCATCGTGGATCGCCGTAAATGCTCATTAGCATACCCGACGCAGGAAAACGAGGCGAACTCCACGCCGTCGTATCTCTTCTGTGAATCTGGCCCTCTGTCTCTAGAGCATTTGTTTCAACTACAAGATATATAAGATTATATATGTATTCGATATATTTGATTCATGTAATTTACCTGAACCTTGTGAAGACATGCAAAAGACATGCAACCCTTGCTGGGCTTTGCAGTCTTGAATGTGATGTCAGAAGCCCCAACAGACTTAGAGCTATCAAGTGGCACTTTATAGTATTCTCCTTGTAGGCAGGGGCTTGTTCCCCTCCGACCTCCAGATGGCACTATGCAATTATTACAGTGTAGTCTGTTAGGGAAATTGTCCCCTTGTGGACTCCATTAGGATCTTAAAGGGGTTGTAAAGGAAAAAATGTTTTTCCCTAAATAGCTTCCTTCACCCTAGTGCAGTCCTCCTTCACTTACCTCATCCTTCGATTTTGCTTTTAAATGTCCTTATTTCTTCTGAGAAATGCTCACTTCCTGTTCTTCTGTCTGTAACTACACACAGTAATGCAAGGCTTTCTTCCTGGTGTGCAGAAAACCTCTTGAGGGGGCGAGCAGGAGTGTCAGGACGCCCACTAACACACAGCTCCTTTCTCTATCTGCAAAGTAGAGAGTGTCCTGACTTGCCTGCTCGCCTCCTCCCCCTCAAGAGGCTTTCTCCACACCAGGAAGAAAGCCTTGCATTACTGTGTGGAGTTACAGACAGAATAACAGGAAGTAAGCATTTCTCAGTAGAAATAAGGACATTTAAAAGCAAAATGGAAGGATGAGGTAAGTGAAGGAGGACTGCACTAAGGTAAAGAAAGCTATTTAGGGGGAAAAAAATCCTTTACAACCCCTTTAAAGAATTCAGGTCTCTGATTGGATGCTGCAACATTATATTGTATATAGGGTCTCCTGTATAATTTGGGCGTGTGTGGAGCAAGTGGTAAGTCAGGAGTAGAGACACACTGCTGGCTAGGGAATGTGATAAGCACAGGGAGGTAGATGTTCCTGGTGAGTAGGGTCAGAATAGGGACTATGCCTGAAGAGATTATACCATCTCGGTCTTTCGCAGGAAACTGAAGACTTGGCTCTTCACACAAGCCTTTCCTGCGTAGCCTCTACAGCATTTGTACATTTCAAAAGCCAATATAAAGGAATAGTAGTGGTAAAAAAAAGCCCTTGTGGATTTAATTAACCTTTTTTGGTTAATTTTCCTTTAAGGGGGCGTGGCAGGGGGCGTATCCTATGCCTACATATATTTGCTAGTAGGTGTCCCTCATTCCCATGTCAAAATGTTGGGAGGTATGGAACGGCCATCATTCATTACTGTTAACTTATACTGTATATGCAATATACCAGATTGTTACAACCATAAAGAACTGTGGCCCAGATTCTCGTAGATGGGAGTAAAACTCTGCGGGCGTAACATATCTCATTTACGTTACGCCGCCGCAAGTTTTACAGGCAAGTGCTTTATTCACAAAGAACGTAAGCGTAATCACCCGGCGCAAGCCCGCCTAATTCAAATTAGCCGGGTAGGGGGCGTGGAGCATTTAAATTAAGCGTGTTCCCGCGCCGAACGTACTGCACATGCGCTGTCCAAAAAATATCCCAGGGTGCATTGCTCCAAATGACGTCGCAAGGACGTCATTGGTTTCGACGTGAACGTAAATGGCGTCCAGCCCCATTCACGGACGACTTACGCAAACGACGTAAATTTACAAATTTCAACGCGGGAACGACGGCCATACTTAACATTGGTTGCCCCTCATATAGCAGGGGCAACTTTACGCCGTGCAAACCTAACGTAAATGTCGTAACTTCACTGCGTCGACCGCGCGTACGTTCGGGAATTCGCGTATCTAGCTAATTTGCATACTCGACGGGGAAAACGACGGAGGCGACACCTAGCAGCAAAAAAGAGCCTTACGCCTGTCGGATCTAATGGATATCTATGCCTAACTGATTCTAAGAATCAGTCGCATAGATACGACGGCCCAGATTATGACTTACGACAGCGTACATTGCGTTGCACCGTCGTAAGCCCTTTGAGAATCTGGGCCTGTGTGTATAGTTTCTCCCTGAATGGGTACCCGGGGTCTGGGGCTGATCTACACCCTTGTCTCCTCCGCTGGTAGTTAAAAGGGATCTGATACTAAGGATAACTGCACCAGTACAGAAAGTAAGTACACAGTAGACACTTCCAGAACATAAGAGGGTTATGCTGGAGGGCAGTGGAATTGTGGTTATGCTATGAAATTAACTCTTCCTGGAGTTGTCAAATTTCCTATCAATTTCAAATGCACATTGAAAGTAAATTACATTTTTTTTTGGAGAAAAATAGTACAAATAAGCATGCAAAATACTTGACTTTTCTGTGATTTACTTGCAATTTTTAAGCTGTGCAACAGGTTCACTTTAATGTATCCCTATCCAGCAACATATACACTATATTGTCAAAAGTATTGGGGAACCTGCCTTTACATGCACACGTAAGGCTCAATATTGAGTTGACCCACCCTTTGCAGGTATAACAGCTTCAACTATTCTGGGAAGGCTGTCCACAAGGTTTAGGAGTGTGTCTGTGGGAATGTTTGACCATTCTTCCAGAAGAGCATTTGTGAGGTCAGGCACTGATGTTGGACAAAAAGGCCTGGCTTGCAGTTTCCGTTCTAATTCATCCCAAAGGTGTTCTACTGGGTTGAGGTTAGGACACCCCAAACTCGCTCATCCATGTGTTTATGGAGCTCTCTTTGTGCACTGGTCCACAGTCATGTTGGAACAGGAATGGGCCATCCCCAAACTGTTCCCACAAAGTTGGGAGCATGAAATTGTGCAAAATGTCTTGGTATTCTGACGCCTTAGGGTTCACTTCACTGGAACTAAGGGGCCAAGCCCAACCCCTGAAAAACAACCCCACTCCATAATCCCCCATCAACCAAATGATTTGGACCAGTGCACAAAGCAAGGTCCATAAAGACATGGATTAGCGAGTTTGGGGTGGATAAACATGACTGTCTTGCACAGAGTCCTGACCTTAACCCGAATTTGGGATAAATTAGAGTGCAGCCTGTGAGCCAGGCCTTCTCGTCCAACATCAGTGCCTGACCTCACAAATGCACTTCTGGAATAGTTGTGTAGACCAGCTGGTGTCCTCTACAGAGCATGGTGCATTGAAGTTCCCTTCTAAGCTCTTTTTATTTCCTCCTTTTTCTTATCTGTGCAGCCCATGTGACTATAGTCACACATATGAGTATAAATGACATGCCCCTCCCTCCCTCCTCTTCCATGTCCTCCTATTGCTAATATGGAATATAGTATGCTTATCTATTACATTCACAAAAAAACTCACAAAACGCTTAGTGGGGTAACTCCGCCCCTTCATGTCCCGGGCAGTTATGTCATAAGGGGTGGGATCACCGTATGACATCACCCGGTGACCCCCCATTCATGCCAATATAAGTTGTTGCACACTGCATTGCAGCAGGAGAGAGCATTGTGTCAACATCGGAAGAAGAGAAAAGGGAAGAAGACAACAGAGAAGACTTGGCAAGAACTAGCAAAAGAACGGGCAAAAGAGCAGAAGATAGCAGAGACCTGGCAGAAGACAGCGGGAGAAGAACCGAAGAGAAGAGCTGGAGAGAGGAAAAGAAGGCAGAAGAGACCCCCGGAGTAGCCTAATAAATTACTTTAAAAACCTGTGAAGTGTGTTTTATTTTTGACACTTTTTTTCAAGTGAATGGGTTGGGGTACAATGTACCCCATACTCATTCACATAGGATGGGGGGCGGGGATCTGGGGGTCCCCCTTAATAAAGGGGGCTCCCAGATTCCGATATACCCCCGTGCCCGCAGACCCCGGCAACCAACAGCCAGGGTTGTTGGGAAGAGGCACTTGTCCTCATCAACATGGGGACAAGGTGCATTGGGGTGGGAGGCGCAGGGCCCCCCTGCCCCAAAGCACCCACTCCCCCATGTTGAGGGCATTCGGCCTGGTATGGTTCAGGGGGGGGGCGCTAGCTCATCCCCACCACCTTTCCTGACCAGGCGGGCTGTGTGCTCACATAAGGGTCTGGTATGGATTTTGGGGGGACCCCCACACCGTTTATTCAGTGTAGGGATTCCCCTTAAATTCCATACCAGACCGAAGGGCCTGGTATGCTCTTAGAGGGGGAACCCATGCCATATTTTTTATTTGACATGGAGTTCCCCGTGGGAGATCCAGTGGGGGCAATCTGAGCAGCTATGGACGGTTGATGGGACCTTGGCACGCCGTTGTTCCTATATCAGGAACAGAGCTCACTGCTCAGGCGTCCATGCAGGAGCTCGGTAGTCACGCCCTCGTGGCTTCCTGAATTTGAATAGAAAAAAATAGAATAAGATAAAATAGAAAAGAATAGAACATAAAATAATAGAACAGAACAGAATAAACAAATAGAAAAATAATAGAATTAAAAAAAACAATAGAATAGTATAGAAATAATATAACCATTTCTGAAAAAATCTATTTGTTTTGTAATAGAATACCTGCCGTCCGGCGCTAAACTAAACAAATATTTTCCTCTCTATACAGTGCAGGGCTGGTCCCCTTTACCCACAAAACATGCGGTAAAGCAAATCTTTTATTTTTAATCCACTAATCCACATCAACAGAGCTCCTCTCACTCAGGTTCCCTCCTGAGTCTCCAAATCAGAGCCCTGCTTTGCTCTCTTCCTGGTCTTTTATATTGTGGACTCAAGTGGACCAGAACATCATGACCGGAACCCAGCCTGCCACAGAGGCTGGAAAAACCCAGGCTGAAATCTGGTTCATTCCCTTACAATAGAGCGAATGCGAGGTGAAATGTACCTATGATTGTGTATCTCGCCTCGCATACCGTCACAATATATATATAAAATGTTTGGGGGTTCTAAGTAATTTTCTAGCAAAAAAAATACTAATTTTAACTTGTAAACAACAAGTGTCAACCACTTAAGGGCCTCGGTCCTTAAGTGGTAAAAACAACAGGGGACAAATAAAGGAAGTTCATTATTATGCCGCATACACACCATCACTTTATGTGATGAAAAAAAATGACGTTTTTAAAAACGTCACTTTAATTGACCGTGTGTGGGGGAAAACGTTGTTTTATGTCTTGTAAAAAACGACCAAAAAAAATTGAAGCATGCTTCAATTTTATGTGTCGTTTTTCAAAAGTGCACTTTTTACTTCACAGAAATTGACCGTGTGTAGCAAAAAACGTCGTTTTCTAAGACGTTTTTTCATCCATGCATGCCCAGAAGCTACTTATGAAGCAAGCTTCAATGGTAAAACGTGGTGGAACGTAACCTCACTTTGCAAGATCATTGTGAGAAAACGATGGTGTGTAGGCAACTTCGTCTTTGAAAATTGAAGTTTCAAAAACGTCATTTTTTACTTCACAGAAAGTGTCGTTTTTTTTCATCACATAAAGTGATGGTGTGTATGCGGCATAAGGGTTCACTTATATTTTATTACTTTGACGTGAATGCTTGTGTATCCTGCCTTATGGTAAATACAGTTTTGCTACTGGCCCAAAAAATCTTTGATTTTACAAAAGGGCCGAATTCTGGTTATGTGTACCTTCCCTCAGAATATTACAGGCTATTGACGTTTCTTTTTATTGTTCAGGGCTGGCAATGGCAAGCCTTCTACAAAATGCAAAAAAAGACAAATTGCCGTTCTTGGATATCATTATATTATTATTTGTGCTGACAGGAATTAGACTTAGAATGACCATAAAATACCACTGGCTTTCTTTATAATGCTCTTCAAACTTTTCATGGCCATTAAAGTGTACATTAGCTGAAATCTCATGAGTAGGTTTCAATATGCTTTTATTTCTGGGGAAAAAAGAAACACAAATAAGAGGCTAAGAGCATGATGTTGGGAATAAGTCATTTTGAATCCCTTGTGAAGAAGCATTGTGATTTGATTCTCAGCGTGAGATGTTTTGCTGTGGTGTTTGACACCAGAATTTTACATTTTCAGCTTATTAGAGCTCAGGGTACATGCAGAATGAAACTAAGCAGAAATCAAAGCTTGTTCTGTAGAACCTGATTATTCTGGATATTTGTAGAAAAAAAACCTCACAACCTTACTTATCCATCACGTAATTTAATATGGCAATTAAAAGTATGCTCCAGTCACCTGTAAAATTAAGGCTTATTTCCATCCACAAGTTGTTTTTATTTCGTTTTTGACAAAGTGGGGACAAATAAGTGTCTGTGTTACTATTGCCAACAACATATTTCCAGTCTCAGGGTGACAATGCTCACTACTGCACTGTATTTATGGAAGACCAGCATTGTCACCCCAGGCTGCTTTCCTTATTTGGACTACAAAACCTCCACATCTCCTCATCCCCACTACAAAGAGGAGAAGAGTCAGCTGAAAATAGCATAGCTGATAACATTGGGCCAGATTCAAGAAGCACTTGCGCCCGCACAACCATAGGTTGCGCGGCGCAAGGGCTTACTTGCTCCGGTGTAACGAGTGCTCCTGATTCAGGAACCTCGTTACACCGACTGCAGCCTAGGATATGACAGACATAAGCCTCCTTATGCCTTCACATCCCAGGCTGCATTCTTGCGTTGGCCGCTAGGGGGCGCGGCCATTGTGATCGGCGTATAGTATGCAAATTGCATACTACCACCGATTCACAAAAGTTGCGCGGGCCCTGCGCACGCAAGGTACGGAGTTTCCGTACGGCGACTTTAGCATAAGGCTGCTCCTGCTAATAGCAGGGGCAACCAATGCTAAAGTATAGCTGCGCTTCCCGCTCGTGAAATTTAAATTTCACGTCGTTTACGTAAGTGAACCGTGAATGGCGCTGGATGCCATTCACGTTCACTTAGAAGCAAATGACGTCCTGGCGACGTCATTTGCCGCAATGCACGTCGGGAAAGTTTCCCGACGGAGCATGCGCTGTTCGCTCGGCGCGGGAGCGCGCCTAATTTAAATGATTCCAGCCCCCGGCGGGATCATTTACATTAGGCAGCCTTACGCCCGGCTGTTTAGCATATCGCCCGCGCAATTTACGGAGCAACTGCTCCGTGAATCGCGGGCAAAACGCAATATTTGCGTGGGCGCAGAGAAAAATATTTGCTCTTTGCCCACGCAAATATTGCTCGGATCTACCTGAATCTGGGCCAGTGTTTGTAATTTCATTTCAGAGCACAGGAACTAACAAGGACACTGGATTTCTATCAGGATCAGCAAGCATTTTTCTAAACGTCCCAGAAAACAAAAAAACAAATGCAGCCACCGCATCTAGGGATTTATAGGCTGCAATGAATTACATTTTTGTTCATTGGTTTTGATAAATTTTAATATGCAATGATTTTTAAGGACTGTGGACTGGGTAGATGTGAATGTATATCAGCATGTATGTAACATGGTGTTGGGATCCTAGTGTTATATATAGAGTATTAGCTGGATTCAGGTACGGCGGCGCATCGTTGCGGCGGCGTAGCGTATCGGATTTACACTATAGCGCCGTAAGTTAGCTAGGCAAGTACTGTATTCACAAAGTACTTGCCTGCTAAGTTACGGCGGCGTAGCGTAAATGCGGCGGGCGTAAGCGTGCCTAATTCAAATTTGGCTGAGGGGGCGTGTTTTATGTTAATGGGGGGGTGACCTGACGTGATTGACGTTTTTACGAACGGCGCATGCGCCGTCCGTGTACATATCCCAGTATGCATTGCGGCAAAGTACGCCGCAAGGACGTATTGGTTTCGACGTGGACGTAAATTACATCCAGCGATATTCACGGACGACTTACGCAAATGACATAACATTTTCAAATTTAGACGCGGGAACGACGGCCATACTTAACATTACTAGTCCAGCTATTTGATGGAATAACTTTACGCCTGAAATTGCCTTACGTAAACGGCGTATCTTTACTGCGACGGGCGGACGTACGTTCGTGAATCGGCGTATCTAGTGATTTACTAATTCTACGCCGAACTCAATGGAAGCGCCACCTAGCGGCCAGCCTAAATATTGCACCCTAAGATAGGACGGCGCAAGCCGTCGTATCTTAGATAGGTTTAAGTGTATCTCTGTTTGAGAATACACTTAAACTTAGGTCGGCGCAGATTCCGAGTTAGGTCGGCGTATCTACTGATACGCCGGCCTAACTCTTACTGAATCTAGCTATATATCTGGTAGGATGTATGCTGTAGTTTCCAAAACCACCACAGGATGTCACTGTTCATCCTGATTTTTTTCCTTGTGCAGTTATGTTAGGTTACTTCCTTGTATGGGCGGTAGACCTGACCAGGAGTTTCTATGTAGTTCTTGTGTCCATCAACTGTGCCCCCTAGGAGGAGATTTAAGGACCTGGTGGGTAAATATAGATGATCCTGCATAGGAATATAGCAGAGAAGAATACAGCAAAATGAGAGAAGTGAAAGGGTTCATGTGGACCCCCTTTCCTGGGAGCGATGCTTCACCCCAGTACAGTAAGAACCTTTCTGGTGGTTTAGGCTAGACCAGGACTACGTCAGAGAACCCAGTAGTCGTCCACCCTGGTGGGCAGAAACCAATTCCCCCGATGTCGGTAAAGTTTTACTAAGTCTTGTGTGAGAGGAGCATTATATAAGTTGATAGAAGGTCAGTAGTCTGGGAGAGAATATCACAGTTTGTTTCCAGCAGCTTATTATGCATAGCATCCCGAGTACCACAGCAACCCTTCTAAAGCACCTGCCAACAAAGTAACATGTAGGGTTCAAATGTTTGTTCTTCAGATTTTACCGTGTTTTGAGACTGTTATGCAAAGTCAAGTGATGCATTAAATGGAAAAGGCCTTGTTGATGTGTTTGGGGAAAACTTGTTGTTGTTGTTTAGTCATGTCCGACTCTTCGTGACCGAATGGACCATATCGCGCCAGGCTTTTCTGTCCTCCACTGCCTCCCAAAGCTTGCTTAACCACTTGAGAGCCTCGCTATAGACGAAAGACGTCTACAGAGCGGCTCTCAACTGCCAGGTGGATGTCCCTGGACATCTTCCTGTTTACATTCCCCCCGCGCACCGCCGAGGGCGTGCAGCGGGGAAAATCTGTGCCCGCCATGTCGCATGGTGCCGATGCGCGTGCCTGGCGGCCGCGATGTCCACCAGATACTCGCGATCGGCAGTTGCAGAGGCAAGACATGGAGCTCTGTGTGTAAACACAGAGCTCCACGTCCTATCAGGGAGAGAGGGACATAGGGACACAGATCATAGGAACACAGATCGGTCACCTTCCACAGTCAGTCCCCTCCCCCCACAGTAAGAATCACTCCCAGGGAACAAATGTAACCCCTTGATCGCCCCCTAGTGTTAACCCCTTCCCTGCCAGTCACATTTATACAGATATCAGTGCATATTTATAGCACTGTTCGCTGTATAAATGTGAATGGTCCCAAAATAGTGTCAAAAGTGTTCGATATGTCCGCCGCAATATAACAGGCCTGACAAAAATCGCAGATCGCTGCCATTACTAGTAAAAAAAATAATAATAATAAAAATGTCATAATTCTATCCCCTATTTTGTAGGCGCTATAACTTTTGCGCAAAACAATATATGCTTATTGCGATTTTTTTGACCAAAAATATTTAGAAGAATACATATCGGCCTAAACCGAGACATTTTTTTTTTTTAATTGGGATATTATTATAGCAAAAAAAAGAAATATTGTGTTTTTTTCCAAATTTTCAGTTTTTTTTTTTTTCTAGGGCAAAAAATTAAAACCGCAGAGGTGTCCAAATACCACCAAAAGAAAGCTCTATTTGTGGGGAAAAAATTATAAAAATATCATTTGGGTACAGTGTTGTATGATCGTGCAATTGTCATTCAAAATGCGTCAGTGCTGAAAGCTGAAAATTGGTCTGGTCAGGAAGGGGGTTTAAGTGCCCAGTAAGGAAGTGGTCCTTTAAAGCATGGTATACAGCTAGAGCACAGTGCTTGTGCTGTGTCATTTGGCCCCCTGTATCACCTGAAAATACCTGGCTGATCCTGCTTGGTTCTGCCCTCCCCTTTGTAAACTGACCACGGTTAATCATGGTTGCTGAGCGCTGACACCGTGGTCAGTTTACGTTCCTCCGTCATCCGCTCTCTCCTCTATCCTCTTCTCCATCCTTTCCACCCTCTCCTCCCTGCCTGTCTGTCAGCTCCATGTCCATGCCCGCCCCTTCCCCTCCTGCTGCTGAAATTACTGTTCAATTTTTACAGCATCCTCTCTCTTTAATAATGTAATCTGCTCCTGTATCTGTGCCTGTGTATCAGTGCTCACGTGACCCATGCCTCTTTCCTCCTCTCCTCCTCCTCTTCTTCTGACTGACAGCTTCATCTGCTGCAACTGTCAGGCCGAGAAAAGAGAGAGGCGGTGGGTCATGTGCTCTTCTCCTCCTATTCTCCTGACTGACGGCTCCATCTGCTGCAACATGTGAGCGCTGATTGGCGCTCTGAAATCAGGTATATAGGTGCACTTTTTTTATAACGCACAGACACAAGAGCAGATTACATGAATAAACAGAGAGGATACTCCAAATTCTATCCATCTTGTTTTCTGTCATCCTCTTCTTTTTCTTTCATTGTTTCCCAGCATCAGGGTCTTTTCCAATGAGTCCTATCTCTCTTCCTGCTCCTGTTCAGGTCTCCCTGAGATAGCTTTTGTATGAAGGGGTTACTTCCCAGCTACAGAGCTCCAGAGTCACCCCCCAGAAAGGGGGCTCCCCACAGGGCCACAACAGCCTAACACTCCATCACTAGTTCTTCCACCCGAACAACTCCTCCCACAGCAGGCTGACCATGAGTATATATAGGAGTCCTTCCCCCTGCCAATCATAGTTGAGGATTGGTCAGGGCTCAAAGATACTCTCCATGCCCTTTTCCAGAACCTGCCAGAAACAGAGGAGGCACCAGAGAGATGAAGTGCATGTCAGTCACCTGCTGCTACTCTCAAAACCACTCCCACCATTTGTATAGCCTCATCAGATAGCCACTTTGCTTTCTTGCATTTCTTCTTCTTTGGGATGGTTTTCATTGATGTGTCTTGTACAAAGTTACACACCATCTTCCATAGTTCCTCAGGCACTCTGGGCCAGATTCTGGTAGATCCTGCGGCGGCGGCGCGTAAGCTATTTACACTACGCCGCCCCAACTTACAGGAGCAAGTGCTGTATTCCCCAAACACTTGCTCCGTAATTTGCGGCGGCGTAGTGTAATTGGCCCGGCGTATCCCCACGTAATTCCAAGGGGGCGGCTTGTATTTAAATTAAGCACGCCCCCGTGCCGATCGAACTGCGCATGAGCCGGGCTTAAAATAGCCCAGTGCGCATGCTCCAGTTCTCGACGGAAAACGTCAATAACGCCGACGTGTGCGTCATTGACGTAAGGTCGTATTCAAGAATGACTTAGGAAAACGACGTACCCGACGGGAAAAGACAACGCAGACCCGACGCCATACTTAACATGGCATACGGCGGACTGGCGTAAAGGTTACCCCTCATATAGCAGGGGTAACCTTATTGCCGCATACACACCATCAATTTATGTGATGAAAAAAAAAGACATTTTCTGTGAAGTAAAAAACGACGTTTTTGAAACTTCAATTTTCAAAGACGAAGTTGCCTACACACCATCGTTTTTCTCACAATGTTCTAGCAAAGCGAGGTTACGTTCACCACGTTTTTCCATTGAAGCTCGCTTCATAACTAGCTTCTGGGCATGCGCGGGTGTAAAAACTTTGTTTTAAACTACGTTTTTTGCTACACACGTTCAATTTCTGTGAAGTAAAAAACAACGTTTTGAAAAACGACACATAAAATTTAAGCATGCTTCAATTTTTTTTTGTCGTTTTTCAGAAGACATAAAACAAAATTTTCCCCCACACACGGTCATTTAAAGTGACGTTTTTTAAAAACGTTGTTTTTTTTCATCACATAAAGTGATGGTGTGTATGCGGCATTACGCTTACGCAAACGACGTAAGCGACGGCTACGCGACGCAAATTCGTTCGGGAATCGGCGTATCAGGCTCATTTGCATAAACAAATGAGACCTGAACGTAAACGCCACCTAGCGGTCGGCGTTGTATTGCATTTAGGATCCAACGTTGTAAGTGATTTACACCAGTCGGATCCTAGCCTAAATCCGTCGTACCTTGTTTTGTGAATGCAAAACAATGATACGACGGTGGGAAATTCGAATTACGCCGGTGTATCAGTAGATACTCCAGGGGAACTCTTCTGAGAATCTGGCCCTCTGTCTATCAGATCTAATCCCTTGAATCGGTTTGTCACCTCCACTGAGTATTCACAAGGGATCTGATTTAGATCATATCTGAAATGTCTAGTGGTGTTTCCCACTTTCTTCAATTTAAGCCTGAATTTTGCCATAAGAAGCTCATGGTCTGAGCCACAGTCAGCTCCAGGTCTTGTTTTGACTGACTGTATAGAGCTGCAGAGAAAATATTTGGCTGCAGAGAATATAATTGGTCTGATCTCTGTGTTGACCGTCTGGTGATGTCCATGTGTAGAGTTGCCTCTTTGGTTGTTGGAAAAGATTGTTTGTTAATACTAGTGTGTTTTCTTGACAAAACTGTAATTGCCTTTGTTCTGCTTCAATTTGTACTCCAATGCCATATTTACCTGTTATTCCGGATATGCTTTGACTTCCTGGTGAAAACTATCCACATGTAAAATGGGCTTACTTTGCTGTATCGCTGCAGGCAGTCAATAGTTGCAAAGTTGCCTTTCAATATGCTGGACTGGTCATCTGATAGCTGGCTCTGTGAGGGAACTAGTGGTGGTCAGGAGATAGAGAGTCGGCCATCAGGGTGGTGATAACAGGTCAACTGTCTGGACCACACACCTGGTAACCCATGATCCTGGTACATTTTGGCAAATGTCTGGACCTGATCACAGAATCATGGCCCCTTACTACTCTTGTGAAGCAAAATGTGGGTATCCTGAAAAGGTCATGTAGTGTGAGCCTGAGCATAACATTTCATTTCAAACCTTCCTTGTCCCAGCCCATAGCACAAGAACCAGCTAAATAATCTGCTGCTAGTGGGTATTACACATACCATGGAGGAGCCCAGATCATCCAATAAGACTCCATTTGTTTTATAGTGCAGGGCAGAAAATGAAGTAAAAACATTTAATTGCTTGTTCTGGGACAATTTCATCTTTATTTTTTGTTTTGTTTTGTTGCTTATGGTAAAAGAATAAGAAACTGGTCAATAGTGTGAAGCAGCAGTGATAACAATTAGAACAACGAGAAGCAATTGTGGTACCTTTTTCCTGCAGCTGCTCAGATGTGATAATTAGTGTTGAGCAGAATACGCCATATTCGATTTCGCGATATATCACGAATATATAGCCGAATATTCGAGAAATATTCGCTAAATTCGAATATTCGTGATATTTTATCGAAATGAAATGTTTGCGAAATTTCGCTATTGCGAATGCGAAAATAATTGCGAAATTTCGACAACTGCGGTAGGAGCACTCTGATTGGCTCAGAATATTTGTGATATTTTATCGAAATTTCGCAAAATGCGAATGCGATATTTATTGCGGAATTTCGACAACTGCGGTAGGAGAACTCTGATTGGCTCTGATGCAAAAGAAGGGCGGAGAAAATAATCGCGCGATATTCCGATTGCCGAATAATCGCATTGATCGCTTCAGCTACTCGGCCCAAGGTCTCTAATCATACCAGCAATGCTTTTAGACATCGATGGAGATCTCTAGGATGTGATCTGTTCTAAAAATAAAATTGAAAAAATTTAAATATTCGGAATAGCGAATATTCACCGCGAAATTCGAAATATATCGCGAATACTCGAATATGCCATATTCGAGCCGAATATTCGCAATACGAATATTCGTGAGCAACACTAGTGATAATGAGGAAATGCTCAGCATAGAAACTCACTGAAAACAGAGACTCCCCGAGATACTGTAGCTTTTATATGAAGGGGTTCCTTCCCAGCTTCAGAGCCCCAGACCCCCCCCCCCACAAAGGGGGCTCCAAACAGGGCCACGACAGCCTATCTGGCTGAGGTCAGGACTCTGTGCAGGCCAGTCAAATTCTTCTACCCCAAACTAGCTCATATATGTCTTTATGGACCTTGATTTGTGCACTGGTGTGCAGTCATGTTGGAACAGGAAGGGGCCATCCCTAAACTGTTACCACAAAGTTGGGAGCATGAAATTGTCCAAAATATCTTTCTAATGCTGACACCTTAATAGTTCCCTTCACTGGAAAACCAACCCCTAAAAACAACCCCACACCATAATCCCCTTCCACCAAATTATTTGGACCAGTGCACAAACAAGGTCCATAAAGACATGGGTTTTGGGTGAAGTTGACTGGCCTGCACAGAGTCCTTATCTTAACCTGATAGAATACCTTTGGGATGAATTAGAGCGGAGACTATGAGCCAGGCCTTTTCGTCAACATCAGTGCCTGGCCTCAAAATGCACTTTTGGAAGAATGGTCAAACATTCCCATAGACACACTCCTAAACCTTGTGGACAGCCTTTCCAGAAGAGATTAAGCTGGTATAGCTGTAAAGGGTGGGCCAACTCAAAATGTAATCCTACGGACTAAGACTGGGATGCCATTAAAGTTCAGGTGCTTGTAAAGGCAGTCACCCCAATACTTTTGGTAATTTAGTGCATATGAGATAACATACTCAGCAAAGAGGATGCAGCATTAACCAACATAAAAGGGTGTGTGGCTGAAGTCATCAGGTGATGATATTTGGGGGCAGGAAAGAGACAAGAGATATGATTTGGACTATGTACCATAGGAGTGCAGAGAATCATGACCAGGCCCGGACAGGTCATAGGGCATACTGGGCATATGCCCGGTGGGCCACGGCGGCCCGCGACGGCCCGTGGGCCGCATGTCACGTCTCCCCCACAGTGTAACATGCAGGGGTCCAGAACTGTTAGGGGGGTGTCTGTGTAAAAAACTGTGGGGGCTGTGTAATATAAAGGGGTCCAGATGTGCGGTGCTATGTAATGTAAAGGGGTCCAGAGGTGCAAGGTGCTGTGTAATGTAAAGGGGTCCAGAGGTGCAGGGTGCTATGCAATGTAAAGGGGTCCAGAGGTGCAGGGTGCTGTGTAATGTAAAGGGGCCCAGAGGTGCAGGGTGCTGTGCAATGTAAAGGGGTCCAGAGGTGCAGGGTGCTGTGTAATGTAAAGGAGCCCAGAGGTGCAGGGTGCTGTGTAATGTAAAGGGGTCCAGAAGTGCAGGGTGCTGTGTAATGTAAAGGGGTCCAGAGGAGCAGGGTGCTGTGTAATGTAAAGGGGCCCAGAGGTGCAGGGTGCTGTGTAATGTAAAATGGTTCAGAGGTGCAGGGTGTTGTGTAATGTAAAGGGGTCCAGAGGTACAAGGTGCTGTGGAATGTAAAGGAGTCCAGAGGTGCAGGGTGCTGTGTAATGTAAAATGGTTCAGAGGTGTGGTGCTATGTAATTTAAAGGGGTCCAGAGGTGCAGGGTGCTGTATAATGTAAAGGGGTCCAGAGGTACAATGTTCTGTGTAATGTAAAGGGGTCCAGAGGTACAAGGTGCTGGAACCCCACATCCCATCATTAACCGCTGCCGCGTAGCACCGCCGCGAACCCCCCCCCCCTCAGGCTGCTCAGTCTAAAATGCCCGGGCCTATTTTTTGTCCCAGTCCAGGCCTGATGATGACATCTTCGTATCTTATCTTTAATCCAAGGTTCCCAGTATCTTTCGAATCTTGTAAGTTGAAGCTGTTCTTTGGTAAAAGCAAATTCCATTAGATACTGTTGGTTGAGTGAGAATAAGTAAATTTGCAGTGCACATCTATGGATATACACAAGTGTGTGGAAAATTCCCACCAAATATGTATTTTCTTCTGAAAAATATGAACTTTATATGGTTCTAAAATACCCAGCCCCTCACTATAACACTTTGCCCCATTATATGTGTAACTCAACCTAAATTGTGTAATTATTGATATCTAAATACAAATGCGAGTGCAAATGCATGTAATTATATGAATAAAGTCCAAGTGCTTATTTGATGAATTTGCGTCTGTATTAGCACAGCATTCAAAGTGTTAAAAGCAAAGCTCTCTTAACTGTAAACAGTAATGCGTGTAATATGATTAACTTCTGCAAAAAAATGTTAATGCGATTATAATAAACCAAAAGTGTGAAAAATAAGTGTGGAGAAACCGAAAAAAAAAAACGATGTACACCTTACTGTTGATTGAGGATCTGTAAGGTGTCTTAAAACATTGAAGGAAGTGTACTTTTTGCAATGGTAAAGCCTCGTACACACGATCAGATTTTCCGACAACAAATGTGTGATGGAAGGGTTTTGTCAGATAATCCGACCATTTGTACGCTCCATCGGACAATTGTTGTCGGAATTTGACAACAAAACATTTATAGCATGCTTTCAAATTTTCCGACAACACATGTGTCTTGTCAGATTATCCGATCGTGTGTACACAAGTCCATCGTAAAATAATCCAAAGTACAAACATGCATGCTCCGAACCAATGCTAACCATAAGACAACATTAGCAGAAGTTGCCCAAAGGGTGGCGCTAAAGAGCTGAAAAAACACGTTGTTTCGCGCATGTTGGCTGAAAAAGTTCTGCTGTCTTTATGCATACCAAGTTCATGGCCAATGCCCTTCACACAAAATTCCACGGATATGTCTGAGGCCTTGTACTCACGACCGGATCTGTGCGCTGGAAACTGTCTGCCCGACAGTTTCCGGCGTACAAGGCTGATTTGTGTTTGGTTCCGCTGGCGTGTACACACCAGCGGACCAAATTACCGTCGTACCGGAACGCGTGCACGTAAACTACGTACGACGTCACTATAAAGGGGAAGACCAAACTTAATGGCGCCGCCCTCTGTTCCACTTTTGCTAGTTACGGGTTTGCTCGTGTTAGTGAAGGTTTGGTTAGAGCTGATTCGCGCTTCTCGGTCTCCAGGCTTTGACAGCGTGTATTCACGGGTTCAGTGCGTGTGCTTGCGGTAACGTAGTTGTCATTCGGCTATAGGCTAGCAGGTTGTTTCTGCTTTAGCAGTTGCATCCTGTGCGCTCGTATCTGTTTGTCACGCGTTTGTCGCAGGTAGTGCTGGATTTGCGAGTGCTTTCTGTTTCAGTGTGTTCTTGACTGACCAGCCGGCCGGTTTGAAGCCATGATGGAGCAGCAGCGTCAATTTTCGCGAGTTGGTGCTGTTTATGGGATGGCTGCTGGATATGTTCATTTGTCCAGTACTTTGGCCAGAAACAGGGGGCGGAGGCGTTTCTGGACCAAGAATTGGTTGCGCCAGCGTGACCAGTTCTCACATATGCCTCTGCTTAGGGAACTCCAGGAGAATAATCCTAATGACTTTAGGAATTTTCTCCGCATGACGGACCCCGTATTCAACCGTCTGCTGGATCTTCTGTCCCCCTATATCACGAGGCAGGACACTGTGATGCGCCAAGCCATCACGGCCGAGCAGAGGCTTATTGCCACGTTGCGGTACCTGGCGACTGGGAGGAGCCTGCAGGACCTCAAGTTCTCAACAGGCATCTCTCTGCAGGCGCTTGGGGTCATCATACCGGACACGTGTGCTGCCATCATCAAAGTTATGCATGAGGAGTATATTAAGGTAAGTTTCCTGGCTCTAATAATGTGGCCAACTAACTTTATTTTTAATTTCCCAGATATGCTGTGTGTTTAACTAACGTTCCCTTTTCTCCCTATGCATGTTGATATAAGCTTTACATGTTTTATTCTTGACCTACCTGCATATTTGTCCCTTACCCAATATTAACCTGTCCAGCATGCTATCCTAGGGACAAACCCACCTTGCCATTTTTTAAAACAGGACTTTTTGGTTTTTGTGTCCCCCCCCCCCCTTCAAACTTTTATTGTCCCCATCAGAGGGCTGTGGAGTCTCTTAATGAAGTGGCCCTATATATTTCATTTCCCAAATTCTCCATGCACATTTTTCAAATGCAATTTTAATACTGTGAACTGTCACAAGGATGCTTGTAGGATGTTTTTGTTAAAAAGTACTAAATCTCTTTTTTTGTTTGTCCCCACAGCTACACTCCACACCACAGGAATGGCAGTCTGTGGCTTCCCAATTTGCCCAGCGGTGGGATTTTCCAAACTGCGGTGGAGCAATAGATGGGAAACACATCCGCATTGTGCCCCCACCCCGCTCGGGGTCCTACTATTATAATTACAAGGGTTATCATAGTATTGTGTTGATGGCGGTGGTGTCGGCACAGTATGAGTTTCTATATGTGGACGTGGGGAAGAACGGCCGGATGTCTGATGGGGGAGTGTTCGCACGGACTGATTTCTATGATCGTCTCCAAGCTGGTGGTCTGGCATTGCCACCAGATGAAGATAATGTGGAAGGACTTCCGTTTGTGTTCCTAGCGGACGAGGCTTTCGGGCTTGGTCCTCACCTCATGCGGCCTTTTCCCCAGAGGACCCTCACCTCAGAGAGGAGTGTGTTTAATTTTCGGTTGGCCAGGGCTCGGAGGGTAGTCGAGAATGCCTTTGGGATACTCACCAACCGGTTCCGCCTGTTCAGGACATCGATACATCTGGCGGAATATAAATTGGACACCGTTGTATTTGCCTGCTGCATTTTGCACAACTTTTTACGCAGGCACTCCCAGACGTACCTACCCGACATCGGTTCTGAGGCAAGACTACCCTCAGATCCCCTTCCCGGGCTGGACACTGGTCGCGCTGGCTTGGCCCCCCAATCAGCTCGTGAGGTACGCGACAAATATGTTGAGTACTTCATGGGTCGGGGGGCCATTGCTATGCCAGATCATATTTCTTTCTAATTCGGCCCCCAAAGAAAGGAATATTCTCTCAAATAATAAATAATTAGACCATTGGACTTTATACAGTTGTTTGTCATTAATGCTTTTTCTCTTTTTATCTGTCTTCCTGGTTGTCTAACTAACTTCTTCAATTTTAATGCATAATTGATTTCTCCACTTTTAGTAACTAACCACATTTTGCACAGTATTCACTCATCTACAAACAGGGTATTGAGTCTAGAAATAAGAAGCAACTCCATTTGTAAATTTTGAGGTCAAGTATTTTAATTTTTGCTTGTTCATGACCCCAAAAATTATTTTATATTTTTTTCATTACTCCCTGCTTTTGTACTTAGGAGTCTACAAAAAAATTTTATTTTTTATTTTTTTCAGGTAATTCAACCAAAAATATTATGCAGATTATACATTTTTTAACAAGTTCACATTTTTGTTTATCAAATATAGTTAGATTTATTGTTTACATATATATATATATATATAGACTATTTTTGGTGGGGTGTTTACCGCCTTTTTTTTTTTTTTTTTTCGGCATATTTTTTATGCACAAAAACCAATATTTTTTTAACCATTTTTTTTTTTTTGGTGTGTTTTTCAATAAGAACATTTTTTTGGGAGATTTTGGAGTCAAATCTCGACTTCACTAAATTCAGTGATTAGAGAGATTTATAATTCTATATATATATCTTTTTAATTTTTTGGCGTTGTTTATTCTTTATGGTCTAAACTTTATAGTATCCCAAAATGTTCAACATGGTCAAAAAGTAACAAAATCCAATTCAAAAAATATAAAAAATCACAACAGCAGTCAGTCATGGTGTGCTTTCACACTGGAACACGCCAAAATTTGAAGATACACACATTCAGTGCAAACTCGCCAAATGTCATTGGTTCAACAGACAAATGGCCACATGTGCTATCTGACATCATGGGTGATCAATGTCTGTGTTCTGTGGGAGCAAACCCTTCCTCTCAACTACTTGAGGATGGAGGAGGGGGTTGGACCCACAAAGCACAGACACTAGATATTCTGTGATGGCAGATAGCACATGTTGGCACACTGTGTGTGTATCTTCAAATTTTGGCGTATTCATTATTAAAACAGTAAAAATGTTTGTGGGGGCGGGGGATGGGCGGGGGGTGTTTCAGTCTTTGACACGGCCCATCATGTCAATAATATTTTTAAAATTAGATTCGATGACCATCATTCTTTGCCGCATATTGTCCATTTCCGTGCAGCATTCCAAAAGGACATTTGTTAAATTCTCTTCCATGACAACCATCCTTTCACGCATATTGTGCATTTCAGTGCTGCACTCCATTACCTGCTGAATAATTATAGCAGCACTTGCACGTGAAAATATTGGCACACCATCCTCCTCCCCTAAAAAAAAAAATTAAATTGTCATTTACAACATTATTTTTCGATGAGGCCTATCTACATATGTTTTTTTTAATCAAGCTAGGGTGACACTGACCTGATGGGCTTCTCCTTTCCACCTCTTCGACATCTTCTATCACTCCTCCTTCTTCCACCACCTCCCCATCATCTTCTATCACTCCTCCTTCTTCCACCACTTCCCCATCATCTTGGACTCCTCCTTCATCCATCAATCCACCTTCTTTCAATTCGCCAAATTGTTCTTCCGCCACTTGCCCTTCATCTGCTATAAATTCTAAGTCCAAAATTACTTCTTCCTCCTCTCTTCCTTCCTCCTTTCTTCCTTCCTCCTCTCCTTCCACATCCTCCTCTCCTTCCACATCCTCTTCTCCTTCCACATCCTCTTCTCCTTCCACATCCTCTTCTCCTTCCACATCCTCTTCTCCTTCCACATCCTCCTCCTCCTCCACATGTTGAGATGGAAGATTTTGGCCTTGTCTGGCCCTCTCTGCCTCCTCCAAATGCTGGCGACTTCTTTCCCCTGAAATAAACAAAAAAAAATGTAGACTCATCAGCACACAGATATTGGAGAGCATAAATCGCACACATTGCTTAGAAGATGCTTTCATTTAGTTACTTTTATCTTTCACCAAACCTACATTTTGCAATTACTTCTATATGGCAAGCTCTGATCCTGCCCCTTTTTAGCAAAGTGACACACATGGATGTCCCCCCTAAACAGTATTTCTGGGAGACCCTACCAAAACCCTTTTTTGGTTTGGGGAGACACAGGTGCTCTGCATTGCAGATGTGAAAACATCTGCTTTATTACCACTGTTTTTAGAATGAATCCTGTTTGCCTTTCCCATTCTCATAATTTTATTTTCTAGAACTAGCTTTTACACAATGTTTACAAACAAAGTTTTTGGCCAGTGAGCCATGTCCAGGTGTGTTGTTCCTGGAATAACCGAGCCTTTCTGAGAAACTATGTGATGTTACGTGGTTTACTAAGAACACTATTTGTAAATATGTAGGTATTTATGTCATAAAAAATAAATGACAACATGTCTTTAAAATTACAAGCAGGCCAAGGAGGCAGATGGTGAAATATACATGGCAACACATTATTGCAGACAATCACCCACCCCCCCCCCCCAACCCCAATATATATTTACTTACTTTTACGCAGAATTTTAAGTATTTTCTTCATCTGATGTGGCTCCCTCAATTTTAAGTCTGACCAGCGTTTCCTCAGCTGTTCCTTGGACCTGGTGATCCCAAACATCCTCTGCATTCTCCTCGCCACCTTGTCCATAATATGTGCCTTTCGGCGGTTAGGGGTCTTGTATGGCCCTAATTCACCATCATAGTCCTTCTTTCGCATGATGTAAACTAACTCCACCATTTCCTGGAACCGCATATTAGTGGCTTTGTATCTTCTTGGCCTTGATCGGGACGTCCCTGCCTCTGTCCCTTCACTTGTGGCATGAGAGCATCGTGCCCGCTCGTGTGACATCGCCATCTTTCCTTTCCCACAGAGATTATGGGCGTGGAAAAGATGAATTCTTACGCCATGGGCGGAGAAGAGGGCGGCGTTTAATACATACGCGGAGTGTAGAGAATGCAAACAACGTGTTTACGTCGGTTACGCGGAGAATCTTCGAGCGCATCCAGAACATACACAGTTAACGCCATATTTCCTAAACTCATTGATTAGGGGCCTCGCAAAGGTGACGAGGGCGGGGTTTAATAAATACGCGGAGTGTTTAAAAGGTGCACGCCGTGATTACGCATCTTACGCGGTAATTAGGCGAGCGTGAGAAACGAGGAGCGAGAGACAGGAAGGTAAGGAAATTAAAAATGTGATCAGCAGAGGCCTTGAAAATGTAGACACATGGGATGGGGGTTTGGGCTGTTGGTTGCACCCTTTTTAAGCTATTCTGTCTATGGGGTACCACAATGTTATTTTGGTATCCAAATGCTTTTGGACACCTCACAAAATAGAGATGTGAACAATGCTGTACCTCATTGACAAGTTTTTGAATGGTGTATTCAGATCAGGCAAAGTATTGTTCAAGTGTTGGTTGTACAGAGGTCATTAGGAAGTGTCTTTTATGTCATCCATTGTCAGGGGCATGAAATTTACACATGAAAGAGTGCCTAGATGAATACTGTCATTTGTAAGCATTATTTATTTTTCTATATTAAAAATATTTACTGCAATGTTAACAATGGCTCTGCATCTAGCAAATCAATGTTTGGTACAAGCAATGCGGCCGAGCTGCCAATCATTGTTTAAACAAGAGAGACTGTGTTTGTAATTAGATATAGGTAATAAATTTGAAGACACATATTAGATCAAGGTCAACGCTGATCCTTTTGAATATTTTTTTTTCTGTGGTTTATGTTTTTGGAATCTAGACTCAAAAAGAAATATAATTTTTCAAACAATTCAATGGACCAACTACAAACCAAGGAAGCTATAGAGGCCTTACTCCAAAAATATCAGGAGACGCCCATCCTGTGGAATTCAAAACACGCATTATATTGCAATAAAGAGGTAAGAGCGGCAGCACTAGAAGAGCTAGCAAACTATATGCAAACTTGGGTGCCAGGATGCACTGCCAACATGGTGAAGGATAAACTTGCCAACCTCAGAAGCACATACAGGAGAGCATACAAAGCTAATAAAAGCAAAAAATCGGGAGCAGCAGCAAGACAAGCAAAGGAACCCAAACTGTGGTATTATAAACAGATGGCTTTTTTGCGGGACGAAATGGAAGGCAGGAAAACGATGTCGAGTCTTTCTTCCAACCTTTCCTCCATGCTACCTTCCAGCGGACCTTCCCCAGATGACCACAGCCCTGCAGAGTCGGAGGAAGAGGGCCTGGCTGACAGAGATGCAGATCTGCCACCCTTCGATGAGGAGGTATAGTAGTTTCCTCTATATTTCTGGCGTAAATAATTCTTGGTGGATTAATGATTTGATATTGTAAAAAAAAAACCAAGCTGGGAAAAAGCAAAAAAAAAGGTGTTCAGACAAATAGGTGTCAGAGATGACAACTGCAGGGGTCAGAAGTAGAGTGTATTCAAGTAATAATGAACAGAAAATACTAAACGAAAAACATGAAAATGAGTGTGGTTTTATTTAGCGAAATTGTAAAAAATGTCCTTTTTTTTCCACACAGGAAGAAGAGATCAGCCAGGAGGTGGCAGATCCTCAGGTGTCTGTCAGCCAGGAGGAGGCCGGGGTCAGTGGCAGCCAGGAGGAGGCCGGGGTCAGTGGCAGCCAGGAGGAGGCCGGGGTCAGTGGCAGCCAGGAGGAGGCTGGGCCCAGTGGCCTGCAGCAGGTCCCCCCGGCCAGGAGAACCACCACCAGCCAGTCTTCTCCCCCCCAGGTGAGGCCATCAGGCCGAAGGAGGCAGTTGAGGCCTGTGGAGGAGGCAAGCCTCCGCATGATACAGGAGGCAAGCGCCATCATGAGGGCCCCCCTCAACCCCACAGAGGCCTTCAGTGCCTCATTGGCCCACGATTTAAATGAAGGGGAGGAGGACCAGAGAAGACTGGCAAAGGCCCTGATGAACCAGGTCCTTTGGTGGATGCAGAGGGGCCTGCTGACCCCAGAGACTGGGCTATGTGACCCGGCCCGGCTTGCGGAACACCATCCTCCTGCTGCCACATCGACCCCACCTGCAAGACCCTGTGTTAGATCCGCTGGAAGGCTGCCTGGAGGGAAGGCTGGAAAGAGGAGGAAACGTTGATTTTCTGCCTTCCATTTCCTTCCACATAAAGGACATATTGTTTGTACTACCACAGTTTGGGTTCCTTTGTTTGTGTGCTGCTGCTTCATATTTTTGTGTTTGGCTCCTGAGGCTTGGAAGTTTATCCTTCACCATGTTGGAAATGCAAGTTTGCATATAGTTTGCTATCTATTCTAGTGCTGCCGTTCTGTTTATTTTTTGTGATGACATTTGCCTGAATAAAAGGCTTTTTGCTTTCATTTGAAAACATGTCTATTGTTTGTTATACTGTGGGGATTATTAGGCAGCAAACCTTTAATAAATATACAATGGGTAATTTACAAAGGACACACTCCTTGGGGGGGGGGGGGGACATTTGGTGTGCCAACATGGTTTAATATTCTCTAATGAAACACACAAAAAAAAAAAAAAAAAAAAAACATGTACAAAAAAAATATTTTAAATGGTGACATAACTAGAAACAACAAAAAAAAAAAAAAATGCACATTCCTTTACAAAAATGACTACTATAAATTATGGAGGACCACCAACCAAAACACACGTCTGGCATAGAAAACATTATTAAAGGATTACATCACAAGCAAGAAATGTGACATTTCAGTATGGGACAACTCTATTGAAATTGCATCAGCAAGAGAACGGGGTTATTCTAACAAGAGAAGAATTAATAAAACGAGGCAAGAAAATGTGGTTTAGTGCGCCTTTTTAAGACATTGTTCTCTTGCTAGAATAAAAGGTTTCTAATGACGAATGTGCCATATCCCAAACAAACGCGAGTTTTACCTGAACGAGCGCTCCCGTCTCCTCATTTGGACTGAGCATGCGCGGGGTTTTTGTACGCTGCTTTTGTGTACAGACGACCGAACATGTCTGACGGACACGATTCCAGCAGACTGTTTTAAAGCAAGACCAGGAAACAGTTGTTCGTTGGAAAACGGTCTGGCCGACGATTGTTTGCTGGAATCCTGTACGTTACTGCCTACACACGAACGAACATGTCCGCTGAAACTGGTCCGCGGACCAGTTTCAGCAGACATGTTTGGTCGTGAGTACGGGGCCTGATGGAAATCCGATCGTGTGTACAAGGCTTAAGTCTTGCAACAATGAGGACGTGCATCAAGAGAACATGGTATTTGGGTGGGGCGGTCCTCTATGACAACTCCCAGTAGAGCCATTTGTGGAGAGAGAGCTAGGTGGGTCTAAGTGAGTGTGGATATAAAGAGGTTAATGTCTTTCCAGAATATGAGGAGTTTGGGGCAGGACCACCATATAAGAACTAGGGATCCATTACTGCCATAAGTGCGTCAACAATCAGGCAAACTGCTGGGATATATGGTAGGGTTGCCATGCCCAGTGGAAGATGCACTTGGAGATTTTAAGTGGCAGGAGGACAGCAGTATTCCATTGGATGCAGTACATTGAGAATTTGAGCAGGCTTTCCCAGTATAGCATCAAGGGAACCTTATCCTGAGTGATCGGCTGAAGGAACAGTTTGTAGAAATACTCTCTTTACTTTTTGCCGATGAAAGTTTTTGAGTTTGCTGAGGTATACCAGCAGAAGTATAATACCTGTGGGAAGAGGAGCATTTTTTCTAGAGCAATGCAACCTGCCTATGAATCTTTCACACACTTAAGTTGTGACACATGTTATTCAGAGCCGGTTCACACTACTTCGACCTAGGGGGCGACTTGTGTTGCCCCAAGTCGGACAACATGTCAAATTACATGTTAGTCGATGAGAGCCATCATAATGCACACTACTGAAGTCGCTCTGACTTCAGGAAAGGTTCTTGTACTACTTCAAGGTGACTTTTAGGCGACTTGTACCCATTGATTTCAATGAAAGTCGCCTCCAAGTCGGATCCCCTGTCTTAACTGAAGCAACGTTCCAGGAATAGAAACAAGTTTTCTCAGGCAAAACCCTCCCTCCCACAGAGCTGATTGTTGTTTGATTGGCCACAGCCAAAGTCGCCTGTCCTGGAAGCGACTTGAAGTCGCCTTGTAAGTCACCCCAATTCGCACTGAAGTCGCCTCGCAAAGTCGCGCACAAAGTCGTGTTGCCCCTATGTGAACCGGCTTTAAGAGTTTTCAGTAAATTATTACCGTTAACACAGAAAAGGTTGGGGGATGGAGACACTAGTCAGGTTCCTGGGTAGGATAGGGCAGATGACACCCACGAAAAGGTGGAAGACACTGTGACACGATCGGAATTTCCGTCAAGAAAAGTTTGATGTGAGCATTTGGTCGGAAATTCCGACCGTGTGTAGGCCCCATCTGACTTTTTCTGTTGGAATTTCCGACAGCAAAAATTTGAGAGCTGTTCTCAAATTTTCCGACAGGATAAGTTCTTGTCGGAAATTCCGATCATCTGTATGCAATTCTGACGCACAAAAAAACATGCATGCTCTGAATCAAGCAGAAGAGCCGCACTGCCTATTGAACTTAATTTTTCTCGGCTCGTCGAACATGTTGTACGTGACCGTGTTCCTAAAGATTGGAATATCAGATAACATTTGAGTGACCGTGTGTATGCAACACAAGTTTGAGCCAAAATTCAGTCGAAAAAAAATCCACGGTTTTCTTGTTGGAATTTCCGATCGCTTGTACTCGGCATACGTTTGAATCTAAGCATATGTCAAGTAAATGATTTAGAAAAGTTGGTTTTGTAGACTAAGACGGTGCTAAAGATTTTAAATGCATTTTGTAATGTTGGTAGAGAAACAAAAGGGTTAGATATATAAATATAAGGATGTCGTCTGCATAGAGACCAGTTTTGTGTTCATGTGACCCAACACTCAAGATGGGGGGGGGGGGTTAAAACATATGGATTCAGCTAATGGTTTCATTATTAGGGTAAATATGAGAGGGGAGAGGGGTCATCTGTGTCTAGTCCTGTTGGAAATGCCAAACTGGGTCCAAACTCTAGCACTAGGCAGAATATAAAGACCTAAAATGCTGTCTGATAGGCCAGATTTAGGGAGTACTTCCTTCACATATTGCAAGTGCTCTCTATCGAATGCCTTCTCTGCATCCAGGAAGAGGAGCAGAGAAAGCAATTAATGGTGCTCCGCCAAATGGATGAGGTCTATGTAGCGTCTTGTGTCGTCTAATGCTTGTCTGCCTGGAATGAGTCCTGCTCGGTCCAAAGTAACCAGTTGTGGGATGTATTTGGCTAGGCATATTGCAAGTACAGTAGTTAAGTAGAAATGTATATATCTGCGTTAAAAGGTACACAGTTCTATAGTTGGCAGGGTTATTTGTGGTTTTATCAGGTTTTGGGATTGTGACTATGAGGGCTTGCAGTAATTATTGGGTGTCTGGCCAGTGCAAAGTGATTAAAGGTTTTACAGAGGTAAGGCAATACGTAGGACGAGAAAATCTTATAGAATTCATTACTATAACAGTCAGGTCCTGGGGATTTATGGAGGGGCAGGTTTATAATAGTCTTTGCAACGTCTGTAAATTTTGAGGAGAGATGATTGATTTGATTTGGTGTCAAGTTTGGGAGATGAATAATTTCAGATGTAAGAGAGGATTTAGAGGCAGTACTATTGAGATTGTAGGGTGAGGAGTAACATTCCCTAAATTGGTTAGCAATGTCCGCCTACTCTCTTGTGTGGACATGAGATAAGGAATCTTGGCTTGTTTCATTTTCCATTTATATTGCTTGTCCAAAAGGACACCAGGTTTATGCCTTGGGTGTACGGAGTCTCTTGCTGTAAAGGTTATAGAGATGCATAATAATTGAATTCAGCTTAATATTGCAACAAAGGTAAGACATGTGACAAATGGTGAAGCTTTTTAGGAGGGAGGAGAAGATGAGAGCAGTGGAGGGAGGGGTTGTATGCGAAGGGAAGAGCTACTATTTGATGCCATTTAGCAGGTATGTGTGTGTGGCGGGCATGGTTCCTGCACCTATTCTCTGAGAAAAAAAGCCCTGTATATATAGAGAAATACAATAATATATACATGAATACATAAAATTGACCCAAGTATGTGTATGTATGAATGTGAATTAGGGACCTTAGATTGTAAGCTCTTTGAGGGCAGGGACTGATGTAACTATGATAAATATGTAAGCGCTGCGTAAATTGACAGTGCTCATTAAGCACCTGTTCTAAATAATAAATAAAACCAAGTTCCTGAAATTTGAGCTGTGCCCACCCCCTGTATCACTTAATGCACTGCCAGGGTTTCCCATGTCCGCATTTTCCTGGGGATGTTGGTTCATTATCATGACAGACAGGGCTACCACTAGGCAAACTAGGCAGCCGCTTAGGACACCCTGCTCCCTAGGGTGCCTGGCCACTGGTTGTTCCTACTCTCTTCTCTCTGCAGCAAGCAACTAAGTCTCAGCATCAGCAGGCAGCTGCTGCTCCGTTCGCACATAATGTCAGAGGGGCAGTGGCGGCGGTGGAGGACTGTGTCTGTGTCCCGACTCCCAAATGAATGGAAGCAAGCAAACATTGATGGGCACTGGTAGGCTGCATTGATGGGCGCTGGTGAATGTACCATTAATGGGCGCTGGTATGGCTGCATTGATGGGTGCTGGTAGATTGCATTGATGGGCACTGGTACGCTGCATTGATGGGCGCTGGTAGACTGCATTGATGGGTGCTGATAGACTGCATTGATGGGCGCTGGTATGGCTGCATTGATGGGTGCTAGTAGACTGCATTTGATGGGCGCTGGTATGGCTGCATTGATGGACGCTGATATGGCTGCATTTATGGGTGCTGGTAAGCTTCATTGATGGGCGCTGGTAGGCTGCATTGATGAGTGCTGGTGAGGCTGCATTTGATGGGCGCTGGTGAGGCTGCATTTGATAGGCGCTGGTGAGGCTGCATTTGATGGGCGCTGGTGAGGCTGCATTTGATGGGCGCTGACGAGGCTGCATTTAATGGGCACTGGTGAGGCTGCATTTGATGGGTGCTTCATTAAATAGGTGGGATGTACATGGGCAGGGAAAAGGGGGTGGGGCCAGGGGGAAGAAAAATGATGTTTCGCCTAGGGTGTCAAAAGTCCTTGCACCAGTCCTGATAATGCCAATCCTGACCTCCTTGGGGCCCTAAGCAAAAATGACATGTCACATTAAAGTTGAGAAGCGGGGGGCGCTGACGACAGTGACATTAAAGTTGAGAAGCGGGGGTGGGGCGGGGGGTTCTGCTTTTGAAAATTAGATCTTACATTAAAGTGAGGAAGCGGGAGGGGCGACTTCTTACCTCTTCTCCCATGCAGCCAGCAAGTTGAGAAGCGGGGTGAGGGGCCGAAAATGACTACTCACCAGGCGGGGCCTCTAGTAAAATTTGGGGGGCCCTCCACAGCTTTGCGGGGCCCTAAGCGGCTTGCATAGTGAGCCTATAGGGCGGATCGGCCCTGAGTCCTGATGACAGGTCTACTTAAAAACACACTCCATTTACAATATTAAATGTGTATGTATAACCAAAACTTTTTTTTTTAGTTTTGAATAGAGTGGAAAGGGATTAGAACTTCTGTCAAGTTATTATTGCCATCTGTGTCTCCTCTAAGTAAATTCTGCAACTCCTTTTGCCCTGGTGAACACGTCACTAAGACAGAAAGTGAGTAGTTGGGATCATTTAGACTTCTCACCCATGCAGGCAGTGAGGGGAAAGGAATCTTCATTGCTGGACGAGGAAGTGAACGAAAAGCTTCCCAACAAGACACAGACCCCAAAAATTGTAATTTATTAGGGTTTTATTTTTTCCCCTACTCTATCCAAAACGAATAAAAACATATTTTGTCCATATTTACACTTTAAACAAAACCAAATAAAATGTTCTCTAGGTTTTAATACAACATTTTTCATAACAGCAAAATAAAAAATGACTAATTTACATACATTAATTCCTGCCTACAGAATGTCTAATAACGTATAAGTAGGAACTCATTACAAAGTAATTAGCCAATAATTTCTATGCAAGACAGATTGATGATATTATTAAAGCTCTTTACGTCGTGTTGCTGTTGGTGAGCAATTGAAGAAATGTTCAATAATACAAAATATTAACATTGCCTTTGTCTAGAATGGCTTTTCATTGCAAGTGAACAAATAGAAATGTTAACAAAATTCACTTTAAAATATTGTTAGTAGTTTATACATTTCAGAAAGCATTCCGTTCAGAAGGGGTTCCTGCTCTGACACCTCATTGTTTATTTAATAAATGGTATCCACAGTTTCAGGTTTCACCTAATTTATCATGTTTAGGTGACTACAGGGGTTTGGCTTTAAATTATATGAAACCCAAAAGCAAAAATGTATTATATTGCAGATTAGCAATTTTTAGATGTTATGGAGATATATACAGTGCCTTGAAAAAGTATTCATACCCCTTGAAATTGTCCACATTTTGTCATGTTACAACCAAAAATGTAAATGTATTTTATTGGGATTTTATGTGAAGGACCAACACAAATTGGCACATAATTGTGAAGTGGAAGGAAAATGATAAATGTTTTTCAACATTTTTTTTTACAAATAACTATGTGAAAAGTGTGGCGTGCTCTTGTATTCAGCCCCCTTTACTCTGAAACCCCTAACTAAAATCTAGTGGAACCAATTGCTTTCAGAAGTCACCTAATTAATAAAAACAGCTGTTCTGTGAAGCCCGCATAGGTTTGTTAGAGAATCTTACTGAACAAACAGCATCATTAAAGACCAAGGAACACACCAGACATGTCAGGAAAAAAGTTGTGGAGAAGTTTAAAGCAGGGTTAGGTTATAAAAAAAAATATCCCAAGCTTTGAACATCTCATAGAGCACTGTTCAATCCATCATCCGAAACTGGAAAGAGTACTGCAAATCTACCAAGACATGACCGTCCACCTAAACTGACAGGCCGGGCAAGGAGAGCATTAATCAGAGAATCAGCCAAGAGGCCCATGGTAACTCTGGAGGAGCTGCAGAGATCCACAGCTCAGGTGGGAGAATCTGTCCACAGGACAACTATTAGGCCCCGTACACACGTCCGAGGAACTCGACGGGCAAAACACATTGTTTTGCTCGTCGAGTACATTGTGAAGCCGCCGAGGATCTCGGCGAGCCAAGTTTCCCCGTTGACTAACGAGGAAATAGAGAACATGTTCTCTATTTGGCCCGACGAGATCCTCGTCGGTTTCCTCGGCCGAAAGTGTACACACGGCCGGGTTTCTCGGCAGAATACAGCTCCGATCGAGTTTCTGGCTGTGTCGTGTGTACGGGGCCTAAATCATTCACTAAACAAATCTGGCCTTTGTGATAGAGTGTCAAGAACAAACCATTTTTGGAAGAAAGCCATAAGAAGTCCCATCTGCAGTTTGCGAGAAGCCATGTAGGGCAGTGGTCATCAACCCTGTCCTGCAGGGCCCACTAACAGGCCAGGTTTTATGTATTACCTTGGGGAGATGCAGTCTAGAATACTGCAATCACTGAGGAGCAAATGATATCACCTGTCATGTATTTCAGTTATCTTGCAAACCTGGCCTGTTAGTGGGCCCTGCAGGACAAGGTTGATGACCACTGATGTAGGGGATACGGCAAACATGTGGAAGAAGGTGCTCTAGTCAGATAAGTCCAAATATTTACTTTTTGGTAAAAAGAAAAAAAAAATTGCAATAAGCGTATATTGATTGGCAAGGCCAAAAACTTTTGGACAAGCAATAAAAATGGAAACAATCCAAGATTCCTTATCTCATGTCCACACAAGGGAGCAGGTTGACATTGCTAACCAATTTTGTGAATTTTACACCCTACAATTTCAATAGTACTGCTTCTAAATCCTCTCTTACATCTGAAACTATTCAACTATACATCTCCCAAACTTGACACCAAATCAAATAAATGATCTCTTCTCAAAATTTACAGACGTTGCAAAGACTATTATAAACCTGCCCCTCCATAAATCCCCAGGACCTGACCGTTATAGTAATGAATACTATAAGATTTTCTCGTCCTACGTATTGCCTTACATCTGTAAAACCTTTAATCACTTTGCACTGGCCAGACACCCAAAGAATCACTTAAAGCCCTCATAGTCACAATTCCAAAACCTGGTAAACCCACAAATAACCCTGCCAACTATAGATGTCCCTTTTAACGCAGATATATCAATTTCCACTGAACTACTTGCAATATGCCTAGCCAAATACCTCCCACAACTGGTTAATTTGGACCGAGCAGGACTCATTCCAGGCAGACAAGCATCAGACGCTACATAGACATCATCCATTTGTCAGAGTACCATTGATTGCCTTTTCTGCTCCTCTCCCTGGATGCAGAGAAGGCATTCAATAGGCCTCGTATACACGACCGTTTTCCTTGACAGAATTCATCAAGAAACTTTATGGCAGAGCTTTTTTTTTCCCGAGGGAAAACTGTTGTGGATCTCGACAAGCAAAAAAGAGAACAAGTTCTCTTTTTCCTCGTCTGGGAGTCTCAATTTCCTTGTCGTGTTTCTCGTCGGGCTGGTTTACGACGAGGAACACGTTCATGTGTATGCTTAGAAACCCGCGCATGCTCAGAATAAACTATGAGACGGGAGCGCGCCTTCGGTAAAAGTAGCATTCATAATGGAGATAGCACATTCGTCACGCTGTAACAGACTGAAAAACGTGAATCGTCTCTCACCAAACTTTTACTTAACACGCAGTAACATGAGATTAGCAAAAGCAGCCCCAAGGGTTGTGCCAGTGGAATCGGACTTCCCATTTATAGTGCCGTCGTACGTGTTGAACGTCACCGCGTTTGAGAACGACGAGATTTTGTCTTGACAGTGTGTACGCAAAGAAAGCTTGTCAAGATTCTCGACGAGCCTGACAAGGAACTCGTCGAGGAAAATGATGTTTCATTTACGACAAGTTCCTCGGTTGTGTGTACGAGGCCATAGAAGGCACTTGCAATATGTTAAGGAAGTACTCCCTAAATCTGGCCTATCAGACAGCATTTTATTGTTAGGTCTTTATTTTCTGCCTAGTGCTAGGAAGCCTTTTGGCATTTCCAACATGACTAGACACAGATGGCCCCTCTCCCCTCTCATATATACCCTAGTAATGAAACCATTAGCTGGATCCATATGTTTTAACACCCCTATCTTGAGTGTTGGTCCCAAAAAAAAATTAATAACTGATCGGATTTCCGATGGAATAAAATCAGATGGAATTTTTTGTCGAAATTCCGATGAAGCCGACTTTCATCAGTCTTGCCTACACACTATCAGACTAAATTCCGACCGTCCAAAACGCAGTGATGTAAAACACTACGATGAGCCGAGAAAAATGAAGTTCAATGCTTCCGAGCATGCGTCGATTTGATTCTGAGCATGCATGGATTTTTCTCCGATGGAATTCCACACAGATGATCGGAATTTCCTATCGTTTTTTTTTTTCATTCGAAAAATCGAAAACATGTTCTATTTTTTTACACCAATGGAAAAAATTCAGATGGGGCCCACACACAATCAGTCTTTTTTCATTAGAAAAAAAAACGATCAGGTGTACACGGCATAAGGCAGCCACTACATTTAAGGATTGGCAAGCAGTGGTATATTAACTTTGTTTTTGAGTTTAATTCTGCTTTAAACTCAGGAACAAACATTTTATTTATTATAGCTTTCTAGTTCTTACATTTTTCAGATTTTACTCCTTAGCTTTCACCTGTTACTCCTGCCAGTAACACACTTTCTGTTCTAGGGTGACAATGCTCACTCTGTACTGATGCCCTGTGAAGGAAGCATCTTAGGATCAGGAACACCTCTCAATTTTATCATCTCCATAGTATAGACGGAAGTTGTCCTGTAGTCCACAGAAGATAACTGAGAACATTGTTTGATATTTCATTCAGTAGACACAAATTTACAAGGACGCTGGATTACTGATATACTGATTACTGATATATAAGAAACTTTATAGGGTGTGGTGGTTTATGCAAGACCATTCACAAGGTAAGAGCAAAGTAGCGACTGGTCTTTATAAAGATCCAAGTTGGAATGCCCATGCCTCTTGTATATAGACAATTTTTGTTTTGCCTGTTTTAACCACTTCAATACCAGGCACTTTCACCCCCATCCTGCCCAGGCCAATTTTCAGCTTTCAGCACTGTCACACATTAAATGACAATTTCTCTGTTATGCAACACTGTATCCATATAACATTTTCATAATTGTTTTTGTACCAACAGAGCTTTCCTTTGGTGGTATTTGATCATCACTGGGTTTTTATTTTTTGCCAAACAAATAAAAATAACCAAAAATATTGAAAACATTTCTGTTGTAAATACATTTGTTTTCTAATTCACTGATGGGCACTGATGAGATGACACTGATGGGCACTGATGATGAGGCACTAATATGCAGCACTGATAGGCCCCGTACACACGAGAGGATCGATCCGCTGGAATTTATCCGCGGACCGGTTTCAGCGGATAGATCCGCTGGTGTGTACGATCCAGCGGATATTAATCCACGGATATTTTTCCGGGCAATGGATTTCCAGCGGATCAAAATTTCTTAGCATGCTAAGACATCTATCTGCTGGAATCCAGTCCAGCGGATTGATCCGCTGGTCTGTACAGACTCAGCGGATCAATCCGTCCGATTCCCTCCCTCGCATGCGACGTAATGATTCGACGCATGCGTGGAAGTCCTTATATTACAGCGTCGCGCACGTCGCCGCGTCATCATCGCGTCGACGGCGCGACACGTCACCGCGGAGGGAATTCCGCTGGGATTTTGATCTGATGGTTAGTACAACCATCAGATCAAAATCCGCCAGAGGATTTATCCACGGAAACGGTCCTCCGTGTGTACTAGGCCATAGGCGGCACTATTATGCAGCATTGATAGGCAGCAGTGATATGCAGCACTGATAGGCAGCATTGACTGGCACTGATATGTGGCAATGATGGACGCTGATAGGTGGCACTGATGGGCACTGAGGGTTGGCGCTGCTGGGCAATGATGGGCACTGATGAGGGACACTGATAGATGGCACTAATTGGCAGCACTAATTGGCAGAACTGATGAGGAGGCACTGACAGGCATTACTGATGGGCACTGATGGTCATTCCTGATGGGCACTGATTGGCATCCCTGGTGGGCATGGATTGGTGCTCTAGGTGGGCTCTGATTATCAGGGCAGACCCCCCTGTCAGGAGAGCTGCTTACAGGCTCTACTCGTGCCCTGCCTGCATGAATAGAGGAAAATCAAATAACTGGCACTACCTGGTTACAATGTGATCAGTTGTAATTAGACACAGCTGATCACATAGTAAAGAGCCTACGTCATAGATTCTTTACCGAGATCGGAGAAGCAGTGTATCAGAGCGACAAACTGCACTATTAATCGCCGCGCTGTGCACCCTTGGGAGGGCGTGCGAGCGGCTTATACTGCTGGATGTCATATGAGGCACAGTCAGAATAATGAACGATCGCCCGGCTGTAGTTTTGCTATAGGCTGGGCAGGATGTGGTTAAATGATTCAAAACTGGAATTTTTCAAAGTGTATTCACACATTTGCAGTTGAATTTGAGAAAACCACACTATATGTTTGTTATAAGTTCCCATTCGCAACAGCATGCCTTAAAAAAAATTAAGTCAATAAAAAAATTCTCGTATGACAGAAAAAAAAATCGTAAGTGATGTCATGTGTTGTAATGTATTTGTATTGTATTTTCAACTGTACTGACTAAACGAAAATCGTATGATCTGGCATTGTGCGAGGAAAATTTTCATGCTTGTCTGATCTAATAATATCGGATGAACTGTGGTGATCGGCTCTTACACACGATCCAAAAATCTCACGATTCTTCCTCGGACGATCGTTTCTGTCTGATATTCGGATGGTGTGTATATGCCATTAGAGTGAGCTTGTCTGTCCTCACTAACGTATAATCCAACAAACCTTGGGGTAGATTCACGTAGAATGGCGTTTCTTTGTGCATGTGTAACGTATCCTATTTACGTTACGCCTCCGCAACTTTTACAGGCAAGTGCCGTATTCTTAAAAGAAAGTTGCGATGGCGTAGCGTAAATTGGCCGGCGTAAGCTTGGCGTGTGTTATGTAAATCAACCCTGACTCGGCGCATGAGCCGTCCGTGGAATTTTCCAGTGTGCATTGCTCCAAAGTACGCCGCAAGGACGTCATTGGTTTCGACGTGAACGTAAATGACATCCAGCCCCATTCACGGACGACTTACGCAAACGACGTACATTTTTCACATTTCGTCGCGGGAACGACAGCCATACTTAATATTGGTGCGCCGCATTTACGCCTCATATAGCAGGGGTAACTTTATGCTGGGAAAAGCCTAACGTAAATGGCGTAAATGTACTGCGTCGGCCAGGCGTACGTTCGTGAATTGGCGTATCTAGCTGATTTACATATTCTAGGCGTAAATCAGCGTACACGCCCCTAGCGGCCAGCGTAAATATGCAGTTAAGATCCGACGGCGTAAGAGACTTATGCCGGTCAGATCTAATAGAAATCTATGCGTAACTGATTCTATGAATCAGGCGCATAGATACGACCGGCCAGACTCAGAGATACGACGGCGTATCTGGAGATACGCCGTCGTATCTCCTCTGAGAATCTGGCCCCCAGTCTCTATACTTGTAACTCTTTGTTAGGACAGACAATGTTCAAATCTAGTTTTAATTGATAATGATTGCATAGTACAGACACGGCTAATTACGGCAATTGGCAAACATAGCTGCCCAGCCCCCTCAGTCATTAGCAAATAAAACTACTTAGCATTTTTTCTTGCTGGAGGGCTCAGAATAGAGCATAAAAAAAAGGTAAGCTGCAATTTTTTTATTTACATTTTTTAAGTTATGCTATTGTAGCACTACCCCCGGAGGAGCTGCTGGTTTGATTTGGGTGGCATGTTACCTCTTTCTTCCTGCTGTCTAGGGTACTGAATAGAAGCTGTGATAAAATTAATGTCCACACTGTCGATGTCTTTTCTGTGCTTTATTACCCAGCCGGGTAAAACGAATAAAGTAGTAATAGGTGAATGAATAGGAGAAATGGAAATTGGCGGATTCAGGGTTAACTGGTACTGGAAACAGTCATGCTTCCAACGACAACTTTCTTTGCCACTCTAGCCAGAGTGGGTATAGTGAACCTGAATAGGCCTCTCTCACCAGCCTAGCAGCCAGAGTGTCACTCGGAAACTTTAGGGTGAAGTCTCTGCCACGACCCTCCTAAATGTGGAGACAGTCTTGGCCCAAAATCCTTCTGAGTGAGTGAGTGAGTGAGTGAGAAACTTATATAGCGCAACACATGCAAACTGAATCACCTCTGGGCGCTTCTCAACTGGATTCAGCATCCGGATCTCCTTCAAACAGCTTTAGTTATGACAGGAACTGATAGGTGACCATCGTCCAGCCTCTCAGAAACAAAGTGTCCTTTGATGAGCAAGTAGGCCTCTCCTGAGACACCAGCCTCGTGGGCGTTATCCCTCAGACAGGTTCTCCATCGATCGGCTTCCTCCCACGGGACGCACAGCCCAGGACCACTTGCAAATTGCAGACTCAGCCTGCCTACTGATTCTACGAGGTAGATTTATGCTCCAGACCAACGTGGTCCCGGAACCAGGAACACTGCAACACACACACACCTCGGGCAGGAGGGCCACACACGGGGGTAATGGGATGACTGCCCAGGCGACCCTGAACCTATGACGACCATGACCTCACTGCTGCCACCTGCCTTCTGGGGGAGAGAGGATCCCCCAGAAAACAGCCATGGACACACAGTACAGCCAGAGCTGGAGCAGAGGCCCTTAAATTTAGCCAAATAAACATGGTCAGAGGCAACTAACTCTCTGACCCCCTCTAAATTTACAGCAACACCTGCTATAAAAGTAATCAGGCGCTACACTATTTTAATAGAAACATGTAACAAATATAAAATAGGTGTTATTCGGCTACAAAATAAACTGAAATTTGAAATAAACTGTAAGTTAAAAAGCATATTATTAACAGTTTTTAGACTCCCATATATTGGTGTGGCATTACCTTTCTAATATACCTCCTCCAAAAAATGTAATTACAAAACACAGATTTTGTACTGTTATCCAAACAGCAGATAAAATATTGTTTCTGGTTTCTGTGGGGTTAAGGAAATGTTTGAAAAATCCTGCAAAAAAAAAAAAAATGTTTGTGCAATGAAAAGTACATGAGCTTGTGAGTGCAGCTTATTGGCCAATTCACCCCTACAATGCCCAGTGGAGGCAAGGAATCCTCTAATTGCTCCCATCTATGAAAAATATTGTTTTGCGTATGGCCAAACAAACCATCCTCCCCCCTACATTATTCATTTTTATTTTCCCAGAGTTCCCTTTTTTGTGCGTTCTTTTCTTGTTTGTGTTTCAGATTCATGCTAGGGGAAATGATAAATAGATGATAAATAGATTTCTCTGCATTTTGTAGTTAAAATATGTAAATATCTAAATTTATCTACTGGGATAAAATATACATAAATAAAAAACTAATCATATTTAATTAAAGCTCATCTTTTATCTTACATTTTCAGTAATCCAGCTGTTGCCCAAACACATAAAAAAGGTCATTTAACTAGTAGGATGAGACACTTTGACTGCAAGAAAACTGTTTGCAACATTATAAATAATTAAGAAAGCAGCAATCAACATTCATTTAGGAAACCACGTGTGTATTTTGTGTTGCTTTTACAGTCTATGTAGCTTGTCATCGCAAATTGCAAAGTAAAATTGTTTAACCACTTGCCTACTTGGCACGTTTATCCTCTTCCTGCCCAGGCCAATTTTCGGCATTGTCACACTTTAGCCTTGTACACACGATCGGATTTTCCGACAACAAATGTGTGATGGCAGGGGTTTGTCTGATGCTCCATTGGACAATTGTTGTTGGATTTTCCGACAACAAACGTTGGATAGCATGCTTTAAAACTGTCTGACAACAAATATATCTTATAAAACAAACCAAAAAAGGAAAAAACACTGCGCTAGATAATGAAAACGAACAACTGCACAGTGAATGTGAGAAAGAGCTGCCGGTACCAAAATTTGGATACAAAATTCAAAAATGTGTAAAAATAGATACGAGTAGTGACAGAAAATCTTCATCCACCAGTGAAACACCCAAAGTGTGGTATTGTAGTCTCCTTACCCTAACTTTATGACCGCTATCACGGCAGTCTCTATGAACACAGCGGTTTAAGGTCTCCCTATGGACCCACGGTTGATAGCTGGGTAACAGAGGTGTGAATGGTATCTAGCGTCTCAAAACATATAAAACAAAAAAAGCGCCATAGCGTAATACTGTAAACAAGGTTTTAATTTGCCACACAAAGTATTGCACTTACAGAATGGATGTTAATATGTGCGGTTAGTATTCATATGGGAGCGCGGGGTCTCCTCACGGCTTCTAGTGTTTGTAATGCTCCGTGTCTGTGTATCTCCAGGTGGAGAGGTGTAATGACGTCAAATCGACAAGCCACACCTACGCGTTTCGTCACTAACAGCCGTCGTCTGGGATTGGCTGCTGATGTGTCTTGTCAGCTTATCCGATCGTGTGTACGCAAGTCCATCGGAATAAAATCCAAAGTACAAACATGCATTTTCCGAACCAATGCTAACCATAGCACAACATTAGCAGACGTTGCCCAAAGGGTGGCGGTAAAGAGCTGAAAAAACACATAGTTGTGTGTATGTTAGCTGAAAAAGTTCTGCCGTCTGTATGCAGAACAAATTCGCGGCCAATGCCCTTTGCACAAAATTCCAAAGATTTGTCCGATGGAAATGTATGAGGCTTTAGAATGACAATTACAACACTGCAGTCATGTGACGTTTTTTCATGTTATCACAGGAACAAAGACCAGCAGTGCTGCAGACAGGCATAGCACTGGATTGAGATAAGAATCAGGCAAATATATAGGGAGGTGTGGGGCTACTACTAGAGGGACATGTTTTACCTTAATGTGGTTGTAAACCTTCACATATCCAGTGAAGCGTCTGGCCTCAGGTGATACACAGATGAAACAAATCCTCCTACATAATTTGTACCTGTTTATCTTCCTTCCCCTACAGTCATTAAAACTGTAGAATTTACACAGCTCTGAAAAACAGGGGGTGGAAAATTGAATGTACATCAGTGAGGAGAGCTCTGAGAGTTGATTGGAGGGAAGGGACACACCCCCCTTCACACAGCACACCGGAACAGAGCTGAGGCTGTCAATCAGCTGGAGCTCCCTTCACCTCCTGTCACCATTTTTCTTTTGGTGTCCGGAGAACTTGTCAGAAGTGGCTCATGCTTTTAGCAGGGGAACAAGGCAGCAGGCAGAAATGACACTTAGTGCTCTGGATTGAGACAAGAACACACTATTGAGGGATATGTTTTGTTCATATTTCATGCGTGAAGTTTACAACCACTTTAATGCAGAGAAGAGATAAAAAAAATGCATTGCCTTTAGAACCACTTTAAACTTGAAGTAATTATTTTTTAATGTCTGGGAGGGGGCACAACTTATCTTTCATGTGACAGCTTTGATCAGCACATTGATTATCAGCACAGCCCCCTCAGATGTGCCACAACAGGTTCTAAAATGTGCCCATAAGCTGCCAGTCAATGCCCCATAATAACAAAGCTCACAGTGCCAATCAGTGCCCATATCAGTGCTAATCAGTGCCCACCACAGTGTCAGTCAGTATCCATCACAGTGCCAATCAGTGCCCAGCAGTAAAACCTGTCAGTACCTCATCATCCGTGCTGTCCATCAGTGCCACCTGTCAGTTCCAATCAGTACTGCCTATCAGTGCCCATCACTGCCACCTATCAGTGCCCATCACAGCCACCTATCAGTGTCCATCACAGCCACCTATCAGTGTCCATCACAGCCGCCAGTCAGTGCCCATCAATGCCACCTATCAGTGCCCATCAGTGCCACCTATCAGTGCTGTATATCAGTGCCCATCAATTCTACATATCAGTGCATCCTCATCAGTGCCCATCAGTTGAAGCTCTTTCACCCTAGCTGCAAAGGGTGGGCCAACTCAATATTGAACCGTACGGGCTAAGACTGGGATGCTATTAAAGTTCATGTGTGTGTAAAGGCAGGTGTCCCAATACTTTTGGTAATATAGTGTATATGTTATGCTGTCGGCAAAAGTTTAACAGTCTTGAATGCTTGCATCTTTAAAAGCTTAAGTTAACCAATAAAAACTATCACCTAAACTTAAAACTTTCTGCATTAATCAACTTCAAACACAGTATATTACTCTTACTAGTATTAAAAGATGAATGACTGTCCCTCGGTATAAAAACATCTCCTCTGGAAGAGATAGGTATAATAGTCTTATACTACATTGTGATTGTGTTTCTGTTTGTTTATATTCACTCGAATATGATTCGTGTTTTGTGTTATTCATGAAGAAATATTACTTTGTATTTCTCGCCCGTAGATATAATATCATGTGTAGTTTCTGAGAAATCTACATTATTGTGTCTAGATGTATTTGCAAATCCAATAAAAATACAATACAAAACTTATTACAATATTGATGTTACATGAAAAGATTCAGTTAATCCACCCGCAGAAAAAGTTCATGTGAAGATATTGAAGTCATATATATCACGCTAGGTTGTGAAACATGCTATACAGTAAGTGTTTGAGATCCAATGATTGAAAAGCACTCCCAAGACCACATTCAAGTTTTGTTCTTGTTTTACTTATTTATAATATAAAAAGTCCCAAGAAGAAATGCAATGTTGATGTGGAGACTTTACAAGTCATCAACATTTGAACATTGTTGTGTCTCTTGGCATTTGAATGGGGTGGTAGATTTGTAAGAGAGGGGTTTGGGGCATTGAGGAGTTGGGAGTGGAGAGCAGGTTCAGAAATTAGGGCCAGATTCACGTAGAATCGCGGCGGTGTAACGTATCGTATATACGTTACACCGCCGCAAGTTTTCATTGCAAGTGCCTGATTCACCAAGCACTTGCGTGAAAACTTACGCCGGCGGCCTCCGGCGTAAGCCCGCGTAATTCAAAGGGGCGTGTGCCATTTAAATTAGGCGCGCTCCCGCGCCGGACCTACTATGCATGCTCCGTTTTGAAATTCCCACCGTGCTTTGTGCGAAGTGACGTAATTTTTTCGAACGGCGACGTGCATAGCGTACTTTCGTATTCCCGGACGTCTTACGCAAGAAAAAAAAATTGAAATTCGACGCGGGAACGACAGCCATACTATAACATGGGCTGTGTAAAGTTAGGGCAGGTAAAACGACGACTAACTTTGCGACGGGAAACTAGACTAGCAACGACGTAACGAACGCGAAAAACCGTTGTGGATTGCCGTAAAACCTCATTTGCATACCCAACGCTGGAATACGACGCAAACTCCACCCAGCGGCGGCTGAGGTACTGCATCCTAAGATCCGACGGTGCAAGACAATTACACCTGTCGGATCTAAGGGCTATCTATGCGTAACTGATTCTATGAATCAGTCGCATAGATACTCTGAGAAATACGACGGCGTTTCAGAGAAACGCCGTCGTATCTCTTCTGTGAATCTGGCCCCTTGAGCTAGGGAATACCAGTGCAACACACCGATAGTTGTGTTGAAAATGCCTTTAGATCCTTGTGAGACACAGAGGGGATTTACTAAAACTGGATCTATCAAAATCTGGTGCAGCTCTGCATTGAAACAATCGTCTTCTTGTTTTTTTTTTTTTGTCAAAGCTGGATTTACCAAGCTTAAAGCGGGGGTTCACCCTTAGAGGGCACTTTTCCCCCTTAGATTCCTGCTCGTTATTACTAGGGGAATCGGCTATTTATTTTAAAATATGTGCAGTACTTACCCGTTTACGAGACGCATCCTCTCCGTCGCTTCCGGGTATGGGCTTCGGGAATGGGCGTTCCTTCTTGATTGACAGGTTTCCGAGAGGCTTCCGACGGTCGCATCCATCGCGTCACGATTTTCCGAAAGAAGCCGAACGTCGGTGCGCAGGCGCAGTATAGAGCCGCGCCGACGTTCGGCTTCTTTCGGCTACGAGTGACGCGATGGATGCGACCGTCGGAAGCCTCTCGGAAGGCTGTCACTCAAGAAGGAACGCCGGCTCCCGAAGACCCATACCCGGAAGCGACGGAAGAAGATGCAGCTCGAAAACGGGTAAGTACTGCACATATTTTAATATAAATAGCCGATTCCCCTAGACCGAACGAGCAGGAAGCTAAGGGGAGATTTTTTTTTTTTTTTTAAATGGGTGAACTCCCGCTTTAAGTTAGAAGCTAGAAGTTAGAAGCTAATTGGCTACCATGTACAGCTGCACCAGATTCTGAGTGACACAGTTTTAGTAAATCCACCCCACAGAGTTTTACATTGAGAGGAGAAGGAAGGTTAAGGGAAATATGTTTTAAAAAAGTTAATTTGTGTGACATAAAAAGTTATTCCGGTTTTCAGAAATCAAGCATCTCATCCATTAGGGATGAGTAAAAATTGGCTTTTTAATTTCCTCAATATTCTGGTTAAAAATTTAATATTTTAATATTTTAGAAAAAGTCCCCATTTTGCTGAAATAGGAAAATGTTGCCAAAATCTTACCATTATTATTAATTAATAATCGTACGATATTCACCTGGCCAATAGCAGTAAATAGTGAAGGAAAATATTTTTTTGGACCAGGTTGGGTCGGAAAAAAAAACAATTTAAAATTCACATAAAGCCATTGTAAAAGATATATTTTTATATTAAAATAATAAACATTTTATGTGGGGGGTGTATAATAATAAGGGGGCGCTAATAGTAAGTGATAAATAAATTCCAAATTCTAGCTTGAAACAATATCTTAACTATAAGGTCAACAATATAATAGTGATTTAAAGTGCAAGTGCTTATATAATGACATCATCAAAAAATAGGTGCAAACAGGTCCAAAAAATGCAGCAATGGTCACTAAATGATAAGTCCATGCATCAAATGGTTGACTTGAGAGTAGACACCATCACCACGGAACAGATATCAAACTGGCGACACCCAGTGAAAGATAGAGGTAATTCCTACTTACCAGACCACCATGACCCTTTGTATGAAAAAAGGATCAGGTGGAGCTTTAGTACAGTTGGTTGCCTAAGGTTTGTAATAGACTGTAGTACCCAATTCATCCATAAGATGGCTCTGCCGATTTATTTACTTTTAATTTTTGTCTTACAAGACTGCAGTACCCAAATTGTCCACAAGATGGCTCTGCTGTTTTTTTACATTTATTTTGTGTTGTTCATACAACCAATCACATCTCACCCACGGTTATAAATATAACATCCATCATGTGACCAGGAAGTTTCCTGACGACATCAATAGATGAAACGTACGTCAAGGCATTCCTGGACACGTTCAGCCACTTCCAGATTTGGCACAGAGGGGCGGTGGAACGCACGCTACACCTACCCACGAGAGTGAGACACAGTGCAGCTGGTGCTCCACATCTCATCTAGCTGCAATACGATTGATTCCTTAGTGCCAAGGTCTCGGCACTTGCACAAGTAAGCGGCCATTTGGCTTTTGTTTTTAATCTGTTTTACAATTAATCGTAGAACTTCACTATGGCCCTTTTTTCTTCATTTTATCCATGATAATTTCTTCTGTTGGAGTCCATTCCTGGCCAGTCCCATCCAGGTACCAGTACAGACCTTAGGCCACCAACTGTACTAAAGTTCCACCTGATCCTTTTTTCATACGAAGGGTCATGGTGGTCTGGTAAGTAGGCACTTACCTCTATCGTTCACCGGGTGTCGCCAGTTTGATATCTGTTCCGTGGTGATGGTGTCTACTCTCAAGTCAACCATTTGATGCATGGACTTACCAATGCTTATCATTTAGTGACCATTGTTGCATTTTTTTTACCTGTTTGCACCTATTTTTTGATGTTGTCATTATATAAGCACTTGCACTTTAAATCACTATTATATTGTTGACCTTATAGTTAATATATTGTTTCAAGCTAGAATTTGGAATTTATTTATCACTTAGTATTAGCGCCCCCTTAATATTATACACCCCCCACATTGCCAAAGTTGTTTTCACGCCACTTTAGGGGAGCAGCTTTTTTAATATATTTATATTTTTATTACCATAGCGTGGAGTTCTCTATTCATTCAATAAACATTTTATACGTATCTGCTCTGTGCAACGGTATTGCACAGAGCAGCTCTGAACCTTCTCTACTGGGGGTCCCTCACTGGTGTTCTCGGCACTGTGGTTTTTAAAAATTAAACCATAAATTAGGGATGAGTAAAAATTTTCTTTTTAATTTGCTTAATATTTCGGCAAAATATCATAAGATTTCGGCCAAATTTTCCAGTAAAATGTGTTGGAGTTAATATGGTAGTACAACTGGTGTTTTTTGGCAGCTTTTAAGGGGGGCTATGTGTTTTAATGGCTTCTCTTTTTTTTTTTTAACCCAAAACCAGAAATTGATTGTATTCATTTATGTAACTATAACAAAAAGAAAAAAAAAAAACAGTTGTAACTGATTAAAGAGTTCAGCCTCAATTTGTTAGTCAACATTTTTTAGTTCATCTAACCCTACCCTGTCCCCCGATTGACAGTGCTGCTGTCCAAAGGTGTCTCTGTTGCTCCTCCAATTGAGCAGAGACACTCCAAGACAGGAATTGTGTTACTGGACAGATCACCAGGTGAAAAAAAAAGAAAAAAAAAAGCCTAAAAAGGAAAATAAATGCAGCCATAACAATTAAGGATTTGTAGGCTGCAAAAATTACATTTTCCTTTTTGGATCTAACACTAGATTAATTATCCTAGACATGTTCTTACCTTTTTTGTCGACAGAAAAAAAAATCACAGCAAACCAATGAATAGATAACACTTAAATACAAGCAAAATACAAAGAATAGTAAATAAAAAAAAACTAAATTTAACACCCTGTAAATGTGTTTTTTTTATTATATCAAGCAGCTCAATGAATAAAAGTTTTCACTTTGGTGAAATATAGCTAAGAAAGGAATGTTGACAAATTAAAACTGCTCCGTCAAAATTCAAAGATAGCATTTTAAAAGTGTAAACTTAATTGTCAAATTTTGTTTGAGAGATCAGAGATACAATCCCAACATTCTAACCTATTTAGAGAATTGTTTTTAGATTTTAGTTTTTAGATTTTAGTTTAGCATCTGTATACTATTTCTTGACAAATCCATTTAATATTACAAGGGTTTTTTTCCCACAAAAGCTTCAGCAGCCATAAGCGCAAAATTTCCTGTAGCTTTTCTTGTACTTTTTCACTCATAATATCTATGCATGCCTTATATGCTATGCAAAACAACAGGTTTAAATTCATTTGGCATGGCCACATACCCATGGTGTCCAGGAAGACTATAATTAAAAATGAACAAGATGGTGGACTTGAAGCACCAAATCTTATGAAATATTATTAATCAGCACAAATAACGTATATACTGACGTTGCAGCTAACCCAATGACACACCATGGTGGGTCCTTCTGGAAGTACCAAAGCCCCATCCAACTTCCATGGCCACCCTACAATAGATCCCTAACTCATACCATGAACATACCATGAATATATGGAATGATATTACATTCTCTAGTTCCCTGATCTCCCCCACCTAACCTCACATATTTCTACCCTATCTGTTCTTTGGTGCCTCTAACACTAAGAACCGAGCTATCGAACACAGACGATCACTCGGTTCTCACAGCTCCCTGAACAGAGAACTGGTGACTGTCAGAGCTCACTGGAGCGCTGGTCTGTGGAGGGGGCGGAAGCGTCCAGCTCAGGCCCTCAGTGGCACATACCTGGAACGGGTGCCGGTCCAGGTATGTGGGCGGATTCTGACTTCATTGTTGCAATCTTGCCCAATCCTGAACTAGCCCTGTGATGTAGCCAACTGCATTCTTTAGCCTGCTGTCTGTTAAAAATGGGTCACAGGAGTGCAGAACAAACTTCACTCCTGTGATCCACAGGAGAAGTACAGCCAAAGAGCTTTAGTTGTACTTTTCCTTTAATTTGATTCTTGGCATTACCATAAATATAAGAAACAATTTTACATCCTTTAGTTTTCTGATCTCCCACAACCTAATCCTCTAATCCTGTTTCTACCCAGTCTTGATAGACCGCAAGCTTTTAGGTGGTGGTCAGCAAACATATTTGATGCATCTTTGGAACCAGAAGTGAAGCACAGACAGCGAAAAATTTAATGTACATACCATCCTATCTTGCTTAGTTTGATTTTCGGCCATACAATACATATTATTATTATTATTAATATACAGGATTTATATCGTACCAACAGTTTGCGCAACACTTCACAACATGAAGATAGACAGTACAGTTAGAATATAATTCAATACAGGAAGAATCGGAGGGCCCTGCTCATTAGAGCTTACAATCTAAAAGAAGCAATATTAAATTTTCTCAGTCTTTGATTTCTGCCACCTAACTATCTTTACGCTAGTAGGAAATCCCATAATTCTTACCACTCTTGATAGCCCCAACGTTTTAAGGTAGTGGTTTGACGTACTTTTGGAACAGGAAGTGAAGGCAATCTCCCCCCATTGGGCACAGACATCAAAAAAATAAATATGCATACCATCCTATCTCACTTAGTTTGATTCTTGACCATGCCATAAATATAAAAAACACTATTACCTTTTATAGTTCCTCAACCTAACCCTGCGCAAATAGAAAATCCCATAATTCTACCCACTCTAGATAGTTGCCAAGTGTTTAGGTGGTGATCGACAAACAAATTTGTTGCCTCTCTGGAACAAGAACTGAAGGAAACTTTCCCCAACTGGGCACAGACAGGAAAAAATAAACTGGTAAAAAAAGGCTAAACATACTTTAGCACTTCCCAATTCTTTCGAGAAAAAAACTAACTAAATGGAGTAGAGCTTTAAACATTGTGATAATATATTTTATAAACCATTTCATATTTTAGGTTATTTGGCTTTTTTAATCATCCCTCTCACCCACTCTTAAAATTTCAAAATACCTTTTTAGCAAGACATGCAAATATAACATTAAATCGTTCCCATCTCCTTTCTCTGCAAATTGTCATTCTAACTTATTTCACCTGCAGATGTCTCCTGGCACGAGTGACAGCTAATTATGGGTCTGACCGCTCTTTCCCCCAATCACACGTTTCATTCCACCTCTGAATGATCACTCTAAAAATGAAAAGCATATTATTACTCGGGGCATTGCAATTAGTGCAGCTATTATGCCCCGTTTGTAATTTAATGTCTTCTTTTGAAACAAAATAATAAAAAAGCAGCAATGAAAACCAGTAAAATGAAGTAAGATAAAACAAGGTTGTGCTACTTGGTATTAACTTGGAAAAAAAAATAAGCAGTGGTATACAGAATGTTCTGGGGATTGAATAGCGTTGTTCTTGGTTGGTGACACATTCATTTCACTAAAGGACAGCTGGATACTTTCTTGATGGTTGGTGATGCCAATTAATGTTGTTTCTGTCTCGCTATTCAGGAAGCTGAGTGCTCAGCAAGGCATAGCTGAGATTGTAATCCAGTCCTCTTATTAAAACACCATGATGATTATAAAAAGAAATAAGTAAAGTCACAGCTGTCTCTTCTGTCATGATGTAGGAATGAAATAAGAAAAATAAAAAAAAAGATAATAGGTGATTTTGACTTGGGTAGTAAAGCTACGTTCCAAGCGGGAGCTACATGTGGACAAACAGAATATAGAAGAAATAATTAAAATGGGCTGTAATTGATGACAGGAAAGAGCAAGCTGAAGGACTCCAAAAAAACAAGTAAAATTAATCAGTGAACTACCAGAGCTATCCCGGAGACACTGAAACTGTGCTAAATCCCAATGGTTCACACATTTTATGTTTAAACTAAACTCCAGAAAAACAGCTTACTACACAGATTAATATGCATATATGAAAGCTGATTTACATACTAAATAACTCTTATTTTTGTCTATCCAGACCTGATCATTTTCGTCATGAAAAAAAAAACAAAGTTTTTCGGTATGTAGAAAAAACAACGTTTTTCGGCATGTAGAAAAAACAACGTTAATCCAACTTCATCATTAAAACGACGTTGCCCACACACCATCGTTTTTTAAAAATGCTCTAGCAAAGCGTGGTGACGTACAACACGTACGACGGCACTATAAAGGGGAAGTTCCATGCGGATGACGCCACCCTTGGGGCTGCTTTAGCTGATTCTGTGTTAGTAAAAGAAGATTCACGCTTTTCTGTCTGTTACAGCGTGATGAATGTGCTTACTCCATTATGAACGGTAGTTTTACCAGAACGAGCGCTCCCGTCTCATAACTTGCTTTCCTGACTGACTCCATGGCAGCCTACGTGTGGGTTAATCCCGCCTCCTCTCCAATGTGATAGGACCCCATACCCATAAAAGTTAACTCACCAATAGCCTCAGTGTTCCTTTTTTTTCCTCCTCCATGGATCAAGGTCATATTCTTCAAGGAATGAAAAGGGCACACTTTAAGCGGTGCAGCTCGGATCCCAGCCATGGGCGGGTGGAGAGCTTGCCCAGCATATCTGGTTATTTGCTGTGGCGTGTGCTGAAGACCGGATTCGGCTGGCAAGGTCCATCTTTATCTATATATCCATGGCAGTCGCCTATTTGTTAATCTATGTTGTTTGTTTTGTGTATATGTGGCGGCTGGAGCGCTTCTGCGTTCCAGCACGCCTGTGGCTTCCTGATTCCCCATCGCCTGAGCCCCGCGCATGCGCTGTACCCGCTCCCGGAGCGAGGCTTGGTCGCGCATGCGCAGTCCGTTGGTTCCCGCGGCGGCCGCGCAGGCGCCGTGGGTTCGCGGTCCACTGCGCAGGCGCGTACGTGGAGGACGTGTGACGTCACCGGCGGACGTTTTAAAAAACAGCTGCTCGCCTGTGTGCATTGGGTTTCCCTACAGGCGAGCAGCTGACTGACTGTGTTACTCTGTTGGCTGTCAGGTCAGTGAATAATCCTTTGCTTCTGGCTAAATTGATTTTACCTTTCCTTGCTATATGCTTATTATCTTATATTAATTGCTCATTCATTAAGCTATTCTATTTAATTTGAATCTAAAATTAATTTACTATGTATTTGTTTGAATATTTATTTATTTATTTAGATCATTTTATTTATTTATTTATTTAAAAAAAAAAAAAAAAAAAGAGAAACGTTTACTCTTAGGCCCCATACTCACGAGCAAACATGTCTGCTGAAACTGGCCCGCAGGCCAGTTTCAGCAGACATGTTTGGTCGTGTGTGGGCGCGAGCGGGCCGAATTCCAGCAAACATTTGCCCGCCGGGCCTTTTCCCAGCAGACAAATATTCCTGGACTTGTTTTAAAACAGTCCGCTGGAATTCAGCCCGCTCGGACATGTACGGTCGTCAGTACAGACCTACCGTACATGTCCAGGCGCCCGCCGTCCCTCGCATGCGTCGAATGACTTCGACGCATGCGTGGAAGCATTTTAAAGGCGGGCCGCCCACGTCGCCGCGTCATTGTCGCGGCGACACCGCGTCATCGACGCGGCGACACCGCGGACACGCCCCGCGTATTGTTTACGCGCGGACTTCTGTACGATGGTGTGTACAACCATCGTACAGAAGCCCTCTGGCAGACATGTATGGTGGAAACGGTCCGACGGACCGCTTTCACCATACATGTTTGTCCGTGTGTACCCGGCCTTAAAGGGGCAGTATGCTTATGTTCTTTTGTATTGTTCGGCACCATAGGTTCCTTATTGGTTCCGAATTAGTGTCACCCATTACACGCAGGTCCGGGAATTATGGACCAGTCACCGTCTACAGGCGGCCAGCCCTCACGCACAAGGTATGTGCGGGAAAGGGTTCGGGCTAGGGGTTGCTAGTCACAATCCATGTGTGTTGACAGTTTCCTCCCTAAATGTTTTTTTCTAGCCCTTCCAATCCAGAACCGAACGCCGAAGACCTTGCCAGACCGCAACGCACTTCTTCTTCTTCAAAGTCGAGGTCCAAGCGTAGATCTCCATCTACTTCTTCCCACCGGAGGAGAAGCTCACATTCCTCCTCACGACACCGCTCCCACCGCCATGATAGTCGCTCTGATCGCAGAGCCTGCTGGGGATGTGACACTCGTGTCCCTGAGGGCAAGTCATTATGCGACCGATGCTATGTCCATGCGGTCGGGGAAAAAGAGACTGAAGGTCATCATATCGAGTCTCTGGTGGAACGTGTGGTTCAACGAACTCTAAGAGAGAATATTTCCCACACACAGAGTCGGACCAATATTGTCAGGTCTGTTTCTCCGACCATCGAGATCCATGAGGATCCAGGTCCTTCCCAGCCTCAAGCCTCCGCACCAGCTTTTCTCGAAGGTGATCTAGAGAGTGACGAAGAAGGCTTAGAGTTTGATTTCGCGCAAGTGATACCGCTCATCAAATCAATTAAAGAGGCTCTTCTATGGGAAGAACAATCCACTTCTCCAGCCAAGCAGAAAAAATATTTTAAACGCTTGGGGAAAGAACGCCCTATGTTCCCGTTCCTGACTGAACTAAAGGATATCTTTGAAGAAGAATGGAGCAAGGTGGACAAAAAGTCTTCCATGGCTAACAAAACCTCAAGACTTTATCCCTTCAAACCGGAGGATGTCAAGCATCTGGAGAATGTTCCTCTGGTAGATGCTGCAGTAACAAGACTGGCTAAACACGTCACACTACCGCTTGCCGACTCTGTCTCTTTCAAAGATGGTCTTGATAGGAGAATGGACCAAGACCTTAGAAGGATCTATGGCCTGGCAGGCACAGCGTGCAAACCGGCTTTAGCGTTAGCGGCATTATCAAAAGCTATGGAGGCCTGGATGGAAAATGTAGACTCTTTCCTCAAAGGCATCTCGGAAGACCTGGCCAAGAACTCAGCCGCTGCGGAACTGAAGCTGGCTGTTGCATTTCTAGGAGAAGCTTCCGTTGACTTAATCCGTCTATTGGCTAGGATTATGTTGTCATCTGTGACGGCAAAACGGGCCCTCTGGCTACGCCCCTGGGTCGCTGACCCCTCATCAAAGCAAAACTGGTGTAAAATCCCCTTCGAAGGGTCAACCCTATTTGGCAACAAGCTAGATGACGCCATCTCTAAAGCTACTGGTGGCAAGTCAGGTTTTCTTCCCCAGGACAGGCGTCAGACCGGGAAAAAGAAACCTTAATTTCAGAGACACAGCCCGGACCGCGCTAGGGAAGCTCGCGCTTACAGACCTGGCGGGAACTTCAGAAGGAACTGGAGCAGGGGCAGAGTCTCCTTTCGTAAACCCACTTCAACTACCCAGGCGTCAAGCGGACGCGATCAGGGGAAATCTTTTTGAAACAACGCCCGCCCAAGCGGATCGTGTGGGAGCACGTCTACTCCTCTATCGGCACGTTTGGGCGGCCTCAATCAAGGACTTTTGGGTTATCAAGACCGTGACTTCAGGACACGCATGGTCCTTCTCCAGTCTTCCTCATCCCAAGTTCATTTCCACCCTTCTTCCAGGGTCACCAGAACAGAGACAGGTTCTCCTAGACTACATAGACCTCCTGAAGAACCAAGGAGCAGTAGTACACGTTCCAAAAGACGAACAGTTTATTGGGGTATACTCCCCTCTCTTCTTGGTACAGAAGAAAAACGGTACCTGGCGCCCAGTCATAGATCTGACGTATTTGAACAATTTCATAACACGCAGAAAATTCAAGATGGAAACTCTATCGACAATACAGCAAGCCATACAGCCGGGCGACTGGATGATTTCCGTGGACCTAAAAGACGCCTATTTTCACGTCCCAGTAGCAGCAGAGCTACACAAGTATCTCAGGTTTCACATCAATCAGGAACACCTTCAGTTCGTGTGCCTACCCTTCGGCCTTACAACCTCGCCACGGGTCTTCACCAAAATCCTTCTAGCAGTGGTAGCTCTCATCAGACTGAAGAAAGTTCGCCTTTATCATTATTTGGACGACCTCCTTATCTTGTCCCAAGACAGAACTCATCTCTTGGCACAGAGAGATCAGGTTATCTCGACCTTGTCCGAGTTCGGATGGCTCCTGAACCTAGCAAAAAGCCACCTGGAGCCAACTCAGTGTCTAGTCTATTTAGGGGCTCAATTCGACACGGTAAAGAAGACCATCTCTCTACCATTAGAGAAGATTCCGGTAATTCAGGAGAGGATTTCTCGGGCCCTAGGTACTCGCCATCTAAAAGCACATCAATGTTTGAAGATCATCGGAACAATGGTATCCACAACACCAATGGTGAAATGGGCACTATGGAGACTACGTCCCTTCCAATCCGGCTTTCTCAGACAGTGGAAGTCAGGGAGCAAGAATCAACGGATTCTTATATCAACAACTATGAGGGGCAGCCTCTTCTGGTGGCTTCAACCGAAGAATCTGCTGAATTGCCACTCTATCGCTCCAGTCTCTTGGGTCAGGGTGACGACAGATGCCAGTGGCTCCGGTTGGGGGGCCCTGTGCGGCACGAACATGGCGCAAGGCAGGTGGGATGCTCGCCTCCACAATCCAGGCTCGAACATTCTGGAGCTTCGAGCGGCTTGGTGTGCCCTGCAGTCCTTTTCCCAACTCCTGAGGGGAGAATCAGTAATGCTGAGGATGGACAACACCACGGCAGTATCATATGTCAAGAGACAAGGCGGGACTCAGAGTTCATCTCTTCTTCAGGAAGTCGAACCCATTATGAAGTGGGCCCAGGTAAATCTGGTCAACCTGACGGCTGTCTTTATCCCGGGTATTCAGAACTCCCAGGCGGATTTTCTGTCACGAACTCAAGTGGACATCAACGAATGGTCTCTCCACGACCAATCATTCCGTTGGATCTTATCTCTAGGAATCAATCCCCAAGTGGATCTCTTTGCCTCCCCGTTCAATGCCAAGTTGGAGAAATTCTACACGAGGGGTTATTACAGTCAGGCAATCGGGACAGATGCCCTAACGGATCGATGGAGATTCCAGAGGGCGTATGCTTTTCCCCCGATCCCAGTAATCTTGAAATTTCTGAAGAGGCTTCAAGCAGAAGAGGTAGAAGTTACGATGGTAGCTCCATACTGGCCGAACAGGCCATGGTTCCCTCTCCTGGTCCAGCTGAGTCTTCGGGACCCAATTCCAATACCAGTCAGACCAGACCTTCTCTCCCAGGGATCACTCCTTCATCCCTGCCCGGCTCAGATGAAACTGATGGTCTGGTTCTTGAAAGGGAAAGGCTGGAATCCCTTGGCTGCGCCTCTCGGGTGATCTCTACTCTTATGAGCTCAAGGAAAGTAAGCACAAAGTGTACGGTAGAAATGGGCCAAGTTTGTGGAATTCTCTTTAGCTTCAGGCAGATCCTTCAGGAACCCGGACATTCAAGACATCCTAGGCTTTCTTCAATCAGGGTTAGATCTTCCCCTGTCTGTAAGCTCACTAAGGGTTCATGTTTCGGCACTATCAGCCTTCTCTGGAATTTCTTGGGCAGCTCACCCGCTAATCAAAAATTTTTTCGAGGAGCTTCAAGGCTGAGACCTCTAAGGAAGACAAGATTCCCCAAATGGGATCTTCCGTTAATACTCGATTTCTTAAACGGACTCAGTATGTCGGGGCCCTCCCCGTCCTCGTTAAAGGACTTTTCAGCCAAAATCGCCTTTTTGGTCGCTATCACCTCGGCCAAGAGAGTGTCTGAGATCGGTTTTCTTGGTTACAAAGAACCGTTTCTCACGTTTTTTCCAAATAGAGTGGTTCTGATACCTATGCTGGGCTCCAAACCAAAGGTCTCATCGGTTTTCCATGAAAATCAGGAAGTAGTCCTCCCTACTTTTAAATCCCCAGATTTTGACGAGACTCACCCTCTGGACATGGGCAAGATACTCACTGAATACCTTCAAATTACATCTACCTTTAGACGCTCCGATCATTTGTTTGTCCTGCACTCAGGCAAGAACAAAGGGAAGAAGGCTTCTTCGAGAACAATCGCAACCTGGATCGTCCGGACGATACAACAGGCTTATTGTGCAAAGGGCTTGGCTCCTCCACAGGCGGTAACAGCTCACTCCACCAGAGGGATGGAAGCTTCCTGGGCAGCAGCCCGTCATGTGGCCCCGGACGTCATTTGCAGAGCGGCCTCTTGGTCTTCTATAAATACCTTTATGGCCCATTATTGTGTTGAACCTGCAGCACTGTCTTCTGTGAATTTTGGTTTATCAGTTTTGTCAGTTGACGGGACAAATTAAAATATATTTTTTGTTGAGCATACCCACCCGTGTGGTCTGGCTAGTTATTTCCCACACGTAGGCTGCCATGGAGTCAGTCAGGAAAAGGGAAAATGTATTATCATACTTACCGTAATTTTCCTTTCCTGATGGACTCCATGGCAGACGGAGTTCCCACCCTGAAATTATGGAGTCGGGATAGTTACGGAACACTGAGGCTATTGGTGAGTTAACTTTTATGGGTATGGGGTCCTATCACATTGGAGAGGAGGCGGGATTAACCCACACGTAGGCTGCCATGGAGTCCATCAGGAAAGGAAAATTACGGTAAGTATGATAATACATTTTCCCTTTCTGTGCATGCGCGGGTTTTTAATGTCGTTTTAGCCCACACACGATCATTTTTTACAACCCGAAAAATGACATTGTTTAACCTCTTGACCACTGGGCACTTAAACCCCCTTCCTCACCAGACCAATTTTCAGCTTTTGGTGCTCTCACAATTTGAATGACAATTACTCAGTCATACAACATTGTGCCCATCTGAAATTTTTGTCCTTTTTTTCCCACAAATAGAGCTTTCTTTTGGTGGTATTTGATCACCTCTGCGATTTTTATTTTTTGCGCTATAAAAGAAAAAACACTGAAAATTCTGTAAAAAAAATAAATAAATCTTGTTTCTGTCATATTAGCAGGTATTGCGGAGTATTGGGTGGTATTGCGGAGTATGGGGGGGTTATTGCAGAGTATGGAGGGGGTTATTGCAGAGTATGGGGGGGTTATTGCAGAGTATGGGGGGTTAAATGCAGAGTATGGGGGGTTAAATGCAGAGTATGGGGGGTTAAATGCAGAGTATGGGGGGTATGGGGGTATTGCAGAGTATGAGGGGTTAATTGCAGAGTATTGCACAGGGAGGGAGGGATGGATCTGTGACTGCATGTGTCACAGATCCTTCCCACAGCAGCTGCTGCTGCTGCCGCTCTCCCCCCTCTCCTCTCACACTGTACCGATCGGTACAGAGAGGAGAGGGAGGAACCGGCGTCATGACATGACGCCGGTTTGTTTACAAATGATCGCTCCGTCATTTGACGGAGCGATCACGTGGTAAACCGCCGCTATCAGCGGCGATTTACCGCGATCTGTGATGCGCCGGATCTTCTAGACCCGGCGCTCACAGATGATTCCGGGAGCGCGCCCCAGGGGGCGCGCGAGTGAAGGATTCTGGGAGGACGTCCCAGGGACATCGTCCCGGAATAACTCCAACGCGCTGTAGCAGTATTTTCGCTATGGCGCGGTGGGGTAGTGGTTAAAACGTCATTAAAAGATACAGCATGCTCGAAAAAAAATGTTGTCGTTTTTTCAGAAGCCGAAAAATGATGTGAAGCCCACACATGATCATTTTAAATGACATTTTTTTAAAACAACGTTTTTTTCATGCCGAAAAATTATCGTGTGTGCGCAAAATTACACATCCCTGCCTCTAGCTACCATCTAGAATTTAAAAGCTGAGCATTCGCTATTCAAATGATAATTAACTTGTTTAACTGGTTGACAATGGCTAGTTAAACAGGAAGTGGTGTTGGCAGGAAATGGGGAGAGGCAAGAAATGAAATAAAACAGAATGAGATAAAACAGGTATGTGCTGAACACAGAGAGGGGAGTCTGGGAGAAGATATGGGTAGAAGGGGGGCTCCATGACAAAGATCTGGGCAAAGGGAAGGGAGCTCAAGATCTAAAAATTACCCTAAATCTACACTACGAGAGAACCCTGTTTCCTGTTTGAGTAGCTGGAAGTGCTGTCTGGGTAGAAGGAAGAGAGCTCAAGACAGACCTAAAAATTACCCTAAAGCCTCGTACACACGACCAAGGAACTCGACGGGCGAAACACATTGTTTTCCTCGTCGAGTTCCTTGTTATGCTGTCGAGGAACTCGACAAGGCAAGTTTCTCCATTCCCATCGAGGAAAAAGAAGACATGCTCTCTTTTTGGCTCGACGGGATCCTCAACAGTTTCCTCGTCGAAAAATGTACACACGACTGGTTTCCTCGGCAAAAAAAAAATCCCAGCAAGTTTCTCGCTGTTTTTTGCCAAGAAACTCGATCGTGTGTACGAGGCCTGAGTCTACACTACGAGAGAACCCTGTTCCCTGTTTCAGTAATTTGAAGTGCTGTTTGTTATGGAAATCATGAACTCTAACCCAAGCAAAGTATTTTTTTGATGTATCTCTATCACATACAGACATAAATTGCCAATGCTCATTTGCTAAAGTTAGAAGTGTGCACATATGTATGCAACTTTGTAAAATTCTTTACGTGTTCTATTGTTTTCCTCCTATTGTAAGTAGTTTGTATGTACAGAATTTTTTTTTTTGTAAAAACACATTGATATATACAGGGGTTTTTGCTTTCTTGCTTTAAACCACAACTAACTCTAAATGATACAAACATAACACCTCCACCTGTGATTGGACAGTGAAAGGAGAAGCAGTAGACTGATATACTCATCTCAATATCACTTTGCTATCTGCCCCTGTCATCATGCTCATTGCAGTGCAACAAACCTGATTGGCTCCCTGAGCTTTACTATACAGACTGTAGAGTACACTGCAAAAGACTGATACCAGGTCAAATGTAGGAACTTATACTGCTTAAAATAATAAATGCATTTATTAATGTATTAATGATTGCAGAACTGCATGAGTAAGTGTTTATGTATATCGCTTTAGTTAAAGTTTAATTTTGATTCTTGCATTTAGAAGTGCCTAGAGACACTTTAAAAAGTGGGAAATGAGTGAGATATCTTAAAATACCATATCATAAATTTACTAATCTACTAAACTAAGCTTTGCAATCTTTACTTAAAATGTGTGAATATTCACTTCAATTATCCAATCATGTCAAAAGTAAATATCTGATCAGTTTGAATACCCAATCATGCACATATGCTTTTCCCATGATTGGATAATTGAAATGAATATTCACACATCATTTTTTTTTTAATGAAGATTCTCAACTTATTTAGTAAATCATTCTCAATATCTCAGTTTTTTTTTTTTTTACTTTTGTAGGGATGGCCACAGCTCTTTGAATGCTTCTGAATTAGAAACATGGCTCTGTGCTGTGCAATCTGTTTCTTATGATCCAAATTCTGCAAATAGGGACACAAGCAAATGGCTTGTGCTGGATTAAAAAGAAAAAAACACATTGACCTGCATTTTTTCTGATTTAACATTATTCAGAGAGTGCTGTTATACTCAGGGCCTTTTGAAGGAATTTGGGGGCCCCAAGCAAAATGGACATGGAGGCCCCCAAACCCCAGCCCCCCCCCTGCACGCAAAGCCTACAGGAACCACAGCATAGCGATACAGTTTACGGTCACCCAGTGCACAAAGCAAGGTCCATAAAGACATGGATGAGCGAGTTTGGGGTGGAGGAACTTGATTGGCCTGCACAGAGTTCTGACCTCAACCCGATAGAACACCTTTTTGGATGAATTAGAGTGGAAACTACTAGCCAGTCCTTCTTGTCCAACATCAGTGCCCGACCTATCAAATGCAGCCACCGTGCCCCATCAAATGCAGCCACCGTGCCCCATCAAATGCAGCCACCGTGCCCCATCAAATGCAGCCGCTGTGCCCCATCAAATGCAGCGACTTTGCCCATCAAATGCAGCGACTGTGCCCATCAAATGCAGCGACTGTTCCCCATCATATGCAGCCACTGTGCCCCATCAAATGCAGCGACTGTTCCCCATCATATGCAGCCACTGTGCCCCATCATATGCAGCGACTTTGCCAATCAAACGCAACGACTGTGCCCATCAAACGCAGCGACTGTGCCCATCAAATTCAGCAACTGTTCCCCATCATATGCAGCCACTGTGCCCCATCAAATGCAGCGACTGTTCCCCATCATATGCAGTCACTGTGCCCCATCATATGCAGCGACTTTGCCCATCAAATGCAGCGACTGTGCCCATCAAATGCAGCAGCTGTGCCCATCAAATGCAGCCACTGTTCCCCATCATATGCAGCGACTTTGCCCATCAAATGCAGCAACTGTTCCCCATCATATGCAGCCACTGTGCCCCATCATATTCAGCCACTGTACCCCATCAAATGCAGCCACTGTTCCCCATCATATTCAGCCACTGTGCCCCATCAAATGCAGCCACTGTGCCCCATTAATTGCAGCCACTGTGCCCCATCATATGCAGCCACTATGCCCCATCAAATGCAGCCACTGTGTCCATCATTTACAACCTCTGTGCCCACATGTGCTTGGGTGCTTGGGGGGTCAGATATGTGCTGGGGGGGCTTTGTGAGAGAAAGGAACTAGTGCAAGGGGGATGGGTAGGGGGTAGACACTCTCCCCCTCACTCCTCCATCTACAAAGCATAATAAAAACTTTAAAGCAGACCTGAGTTTAGAGCGTCCCTTCTCCCCCCTCCTCCTCCTCTTCCTCCTCGTGTGTGTGTTTACAGAACGGACTGAGGAGGGGAGGAGCTTTGACACACTGATGCTGATCTGCTCAACCAAGCAGAGGGGGAGACTGGTCACTGCCGGAAAAAAAAAAAAGTTAAAGTAACAGACATCGCTGCGGCCATATAGGCGGCCTGGGAGGAAATATCCGGCAGCCACACAGCCCAGTTCGCCCCTTCTTCTCTCCCCGGGCCCTCAGCAAACAAAAGCCCCCATCCCTGCAGCGGAATGAACAGGCTCCTGCTTGGGGGCCCCAGGCCAGCTCGGGGCCCCCAGCAGTTGCTTGTTTTTCCTGTCTTGTTCCGACAGGCCTAGTTATACTATAGGAATTAGGCCTGAATAAAACTGAGGTTTTCAGGTCCCTGACATTTTTATCCAAATTTCCTCTTTTTGGTATAGTGCAGGGATCTCCAAACTATGGCCCTCCAGCTTCTGTGGAACTACACTTCACATGAGGCATTGTAAAACTATAATGCCCCGTACACACCATCACTTTATGTGATGAAAAAAAACGACATTTTCTGTGAAGTAAAAAACGAAGTTTTTGAAACTTCAATTTTAAAGACGAAGTTGCCTACACACCATCGTTTTTCTCACAATGTTCTAGCAAAGCGAGGTTACGTTCCACCACGTTTTTCCATTGAAGCTCGCTTCATAAGTAGCTTCTGGGCATGCGCGGATGAAAAAACGTTGTTTTAAACGTTTTTGCTACACACGGTCAATTTCTGTGAAGTAAAAGTTGACGTTTTGAAAAACGACACATGAAATTGAAGCATGCTTCAATTTTTTTTTGTCGTTTTTTAGAAGACATAAAACGACGTTTTCCCCCACACACGGTCAATTAAAGTGACGTTTTTAAAAACGTCATTTTTTTTCATCACATAAAACGACCGTGTGTACGCGGCATGACATTCGTATACATGACTAGGCATGATGGGAATTGTAGTTTCTGAACACCTGGAGGGCCATAGTTTGGAGACTCCTGGTATAGTGCATTGAAGTCAATAGTGAAAGTGAAATTATGGTGTGTTTTGGTATTTTTTTAAAGATGTAATGTTCTTTAATGGCTCATGATGGTTATGGAAGCTCCTATCCTAGATCTGATTGAGAGCCAAACTCAAGAAGAAAGAAAAAAAAAACAGACAATTAACAAGTTAATAAAAATCTATAGCAATAGTGAGAGATGCTTGTCATTCACGATGACCTACCCATTACCCAATACTTGTCCACAAACTCCTTTTTGGATTTAGCTCCAGTCCATGTAGACTGGAACTGATTTTCTACTACTTTCAGGAATTCTCATATGCATTTTGACCTTCATCACATAGTTGTTGCCAGTATGCATGATGTTTTTCTGGTGATACGCACCACCTAGAAACAAAGCGTTACTAGACCTACCTACTAATTACTAGACTGCTGTAGTTCTAGCTGTCTCTATAGTTTACTGATATGACTGTTTTCCGGTTATGTTGTAATAGCAGACTGTGCTGGCTTTTTGTTGTTTTGTAAAAATCTAAAATAAACACCTTTTAAAAAAAAAAGACCTACTAATTACCAACAATACAGACCTGATCAGGGATGTAGAAATACAAGGCAATTTCGGAAACAGCGATCACAGGTCAATTAGTTTTAGTACAAATCACACTAATAGGAAACATAAGGGACATACAAAGACACTGAATTTCAAAAGAGCCAACTTCCCTAAACTAAGAGCCTTGCTAGAAGATACAAATTGGGATAATATCTTAGAAACAAAGGGCCAGATTCACGTAGAGCGGCGCATATTTAGTTTGTCGTAACATATGTCATTTACGTTACGGCGGCTCAATTTTGTGACGTAAGTGCCGTATCCACAGAGTATTTGCGCCCAAATTTGCGCCAGCGTAACGTAAATTCCGAAGCGTAATGCGGGGTAATTGAAAGTGGGAAGGAGGTGGGCGTGCTCCATTGAAATGAGCCGTGACCCCATGCAAATGAAGGGCCGGCCGTGCTGCGCATGCGCGCATGAATATGCACCTCACTGGGCAAGCTCAGAACTCGGCCCGGCACAATCAGTGAGATAGGAAATAGGCCAAGCATACTTAGTGAGATACGCCCTGTGCTTAAATAGCCCCTAACGCCCTTCCATTGCAAAAGTACATCCATGTGTTCCCCTTCCTGAAGTAAGGTGCTTTTGTTCTGTTGTCTGTGGCTGTTTGTTGGTTAGTGTAGTAGTGTTTGGCCCCATACACACGATAGAATCCATCCGCTGAAAAATCCCAGCAAATGGGTTTCAGCGGATAGATCCTATGGTGTGTACACTCCAGCGGATCTGTTTCCGCGGATATTTCTCCCCTGGGATGGATTCCAGCAGATCGAATATTTGCTGACATGCCAAACAAATCTATCTGCTGGAATCCATCCCAATGGATGGATCCGCTGGTCTGTATAGACTCACCGGATCCATCCGTCCGAAGGGATCCCCCGCATGCGTCGTAATGATTCGACGCATGCGTGGAATTCCTTATATGACAGCGTCGCGCACGTCGCCGCGTCATAATCACGGCGACGGCGCGACACGTCATCGCCAGAGGATTTCGGCGCGGATTTCAATGCGATGGTGAGTACACTCCATCGCATTGAAATCCGCGGAAATCCTCGAGAGGATTTATCCGTGGAAACGGTCCGCTGGACCGTATCCGCGGATAAATCCTACCGTGTGTATGGGGCCTTAGAGTAAAGATTTATTGAAGTAGGAGATTGTAGTAGCTGTTTGTTTTTTCTGAGTGTTTTTTGTGTCTGTATTTTCTGTGTGTTTTTTTGATTTTGTATTAGCTGTGTGTTTGTGCTGTTTGATTTTGCTGTCTGGTTTTTGCTGTCTGATTTTTGTGTTTGTTTGTTCTGTGTCTTTTTGTGTCTGTTTGTTCTGTGTCTTTTTGTGTCTGTTTGTTCTGTCTGATTTTTGTGTCTGTTTGGTGCTGAGTGCTGTCTGGTGATATGGCACCAAACTTCTCGGTGCATGAGAAGCAAATCCTTGCTCGGGCCATCACCCGATATGGGCGATATTTGCATGGCCCTGAGAGCCGGGACATCACCCCGGCCAGGAAGAAGGCGATCCTCCAGCAGATTACTGATGAGATCAATGCGAGGGGGGTGAGACGAGGACCCCCAGTGGGATCGCAAAGAAGATCAATGATCTGAGGAGCCTGGTCCATGGGAAGCTGGCCAAGGTAACTGCCCATGCCAGGGGCACTGGCGGGGGACCACCTTGCCCCATCAGGTAGACAGATGAGGAGCGTGCAGTGCTGGGTCATCAGGCCAGTCTGCACCAACCCCCGGACAACAGGCTGCTGAAGAGCCCCAAGAAAGGCAGGAGTCCCCAGGGCAGGGGAGTGGCCACACCTCACCTCATGAGGGGGTTGAGGATGATCGGATGGACCTTGCCAGGGAAATACTTGGGCTTTTGGATGTGGCTCCCCTTGTGGCTGACAGCAGTCAGGCCTCCATCAGGGGTAGCCCCTCCCACTCCTCCCCCAACAGGGCTCCCCCCAAGGGTCTCTCTCTCCCCTCCTCCCAGGCCACAAGCCTCATCTGCAGGCAGGAAGGCCACCCAGAAGACCAGGGGGGTGGCCAGGTTTCTGCCTGCAAATCTGCGGAGGGACCAGGCCCGTCAGACCCAACATCTGGGTCAGGTCACCCGGACTTTGGCCCAGATGGAGGACAGCCTGTCCGCCATTAAGGAGTCAGTGAATTATGTGAGCACAAACTCGTTGGTGGTCATAACTTGTTTTTGTGACCTGCAGGCCGCCACAGCAGGCGTGGCCCTGGAGGTGAGTGCCCTGACCCAGGCTGTCCAGGCCAATACCCAGGCTGTCCAGGCCAATACGGCAGCCCTCACTGTGGGCCTGAACAGGATAGCCGTGGCCTTGGAGGGCAGGCCAGCAGGTGGGCAGGGCCCAGGGGAGGCTCCTCCTTCCCCTGCTTCCCCCCCATGAGTCTCCCCTGAGGGCCCGTGGCCGTGGCCGGCCCAGGCATAGCTCACGCCGTCGTTAAGGTAGTGCTTTTGATTTTCTTTTTTTTGTTTTTGTTTTTGATTTGTACTGTGATTATGATTTGTTATATTTATGGTGAATGATGTATGAATGTGGGGGTGACATTCCTGCTGAAAAAAGGGTGTCACCCTCATTTTTGGTGGAGTAGGGATCCCCAGGACCAGGTAAAAGTGATCCCAGGTCCATGTGAATGGTGTATGAATGCACAGTGACATAATTGGAGCCTTGGCGGGGCGTTGCTGCTCCCTAGTACCATGCGGGGTACTTCGGTCTAATCCAATTCGATGAGGATGTGGGGTGTGTGTGCTAGGGACCACAGTGGTGTGCATGCATGCATTCTCATTGTGCCATGTTTAATGTGTGTGTTTACTCTGCAAAGATGCCTTCTGCGAGGCATCTCCTGGCTGCTCTTCCCTCAGAAGACGGGGGACCCTCGGTCAGGGGGGGGTTGTCGGGTTCGGGGGTCAGGTAATCACGTATGTCAATCTCCAGGCCCCTTCTCATGGCGAAGTTGTGCAGCATGCAACATGCACCGATGATCTGGCACACAAAGTTTGGGGAATACAACAGGGTACCCCCAGACTTATCCAGGCATCGGAAACGGGACTTCAGGAGGCCAAAGGTGCGTTCCACCACTGCACGGGTATGTATGTGTGCAGCATTGTAGTTTTCCTCTCCTGGGGTTTGGGGGTTCCGGAATGGAGTCATGAGATGGGGTCCCAGTGCATATGCAGAGTCACCTGGAAGGGAAAAGACAGGAGGATGTTAGTCATGCATGTGTCCCTCGTGATGTCTGCATCATGGGGGGGGACAGTCATGCCTGACACCCATGTCAGTCACCAACCAGCCAGCTGTCCCCATACACGTTCTGTTCAAATTCTCTTGGGATGTTGCTTTGACGGTATATGAAGCTGTCATGGCTGGATCCTGGGTGTTTGGCACGGACGTGCCATATGAGGTATTGGGCATCGACTATCACCTGTACATTGATTGAATGCCAATGCTTCCGATTGCGGTACATGTGCTCTGTCTCATGGGGGGGCTGTAGTGCCACATGTGTGCAATCAATGGCCCCCACGGTGCGTGGGAATCTGGCAATTTTGTAGAAATCTGTCATTGTCTTCATCCGCAGGTCCTCCTGGGTGGGTTTGATGATTTGGTTTGCCATGCGTCTCAGGATTACAGGGACAACCTGGTGCACACATCTGCTAATGGAGAATTGTGACATCCCAGCCAACAATCCACTTGTGCGCTGAAAAGAGCCAGTGGCAAGGAAATGGAGTGTTGCCACTACCTTGACCAGTGGCTCCAGTGCATGTGAGCGGTGTGTTGGGCTGGTGATGTCATCCTGCAGGGTTGTGGTTAATTCCATGATGGCTTCAGGGGGGAATCTGAAGTTGCGATACACCTCAGAAACAGCCATGCCAAACACATCAAGGTGTGTGCGGTATATCCTCTCCTGTGCCCTCCTCCTCCTCCTCCTCCGTTCCCTCCTCCTTCTGCGTTCCTCTAAAGTCACTAGTATAGCTATGAGCATGGATGCCCCTGGCATGTTGGCATACAGATTGTTGTCCTACAAGTGTGTGTGCTCAGCTCTTTCCTAACGGTGTTGCTTTAGCTGACCTGTACACGGCTGGTGCAAAGTTAAGGCAGCTTTTATAAGGTGTAACTTTCCGCCGGGAAACTAGCAGATGCGCACAGGGCGTAGCCTACGCCACACAAGCGTACTTTTGTGGATCGCCGTATCTCCCTCATTTGCATATTTAACTAGCAAATCAATGGTGTGTCTAGAGTATTTTGCGCTCCAAGATGCGCCGGTGCAATCGTTTTACGCCGGACGGAAAAAAATGGTTTTCAGCCGTATCTCGTTTTGAGGATACGGCGCATTGATACGCGTGACGCATTTTTTAATTACGCCGCGCATCTCTGGATACGTTGGCGTAAGTGCTTTGTGAATCTGGCCCAAAGAACTCGGAGAAGAAATGGGTATGCTTTAAGATCATATTAAATAAGGGCATTAGCCAGTGCACCCCAATGGGAAATACATTTAAAAGAGCTAATAAAAGTCCTGGGTGGCTTAACTCCAATGTAAAATTGCATATAAAAGCAAAGGAGAAGGCCTTCAAAAAATACAAGGCTGGGGGGTGAATGAATGAATGAATGAAAAACGTATAAAGCGCAGCACATGCGAACTGAATCGCTTCTGGGCGCTTGAATGTTACTGTCTCTTGAAGGCCAGGTGGTTTTCTTCCAACCGAATGCTGGTTGGTAAAGCGTTCCATAGTCTTGGACCTTGGAATGCAAACCTTCTTTCTCCTTTGGACTTGTATCTGGCTTTGGGTACCTTGACCAGGTTTTGGCCAGTGGATCGCAGAAGGCGATTAGAATTGTGGGGTTCTATCTTATCGCAAAGATATTGCGGAGCCTTCCTATGGATGCACTTATGTGCCAGGCAGAGTGCTTTAAAAGCAATTCTGTCGTTTACTGGCAGCCAGTGAAGGGTTCTCAACAAAGGTGAGATTGATTCCCATGTTTTTTTCCCAGTCACAAGTCTGGCGGCCGTATTCTGCACGACTTGCAGGCGAGTGATTTGGTATTTTGTCAGTCCGAGGTAGAGGGCATTTGCATAATCCAGTCTGGAGTTCACAATTGTCCCCACCATGACTGCTACGTCTTCCTTAGGGATAAATGGAATAAGTCTGCGTAGTAGGCGCAGCAGATGGTGAGAACTGCTGACTACTGACCCTATTTGTGCATCCATTGTCATGTAGGTGTCGAAAATGACCCCAAGACTTTTGACTTTGGTGCTAGGGGAGATGGTTTGGCCCAGAATGGGCAGGGGGGGGTCCAGGTTGTAGCCAGTTGACTCTTGCGACTGGCCCGAAACAGAAGAAGTTCTGTTTTGGAGCTGTTGAGTTTAAGATAACTCTTAGTCATCCAGTTTTCTGTCAAAGAGAGACATTTCTCTAAACTGGGATGATGATCCTTTTTATTGCAGATGCGAAAATACTGTTGCGTGTCGTCTGCATATGAGTGATAGAGTAGTTTTTGGCTACTGATAATATCAAAAAGCGGGCGAAGATAGATGTTGAAGAGCACCGGTGACAGGGGGGATCCTTGAGGGACTCCGCATGACACCGTGCGCCTCTCAGATATGAAAGATCCCAGTTTAACTGTTTGTGATCGGTTTTCCAGGAAGGAGGAAAACCATGGTAAGTCACCTTCTGCGACTCTGGCTACCTCAGCCAGTCGCATTAGTAACAGTTTGTGGTCTACCGTGTCAAAGGCTGCGCTTAGGTCCAGCAGAACCAAGAGACAGGATTCTCCTTCGTCTGCGGCCTCAAGGGCGTCGTCCCATATTTTGAGTAATGCTGTTTCCGTCCTGTGTCCGGGACGGAAGCCTGATTGTAATGGATCAAGTAGATTATGGGTATCTAGATTCTGTTGCAGCTGTTGCACCACTGCTTTTTCCATTACCTTAGAGAGGACATTTAGGCCTGTTATGGGGCGGCGGTGAGTTGGGTCCTTGGGATCGAGGGTGGGTTTTTTCAAGATGGGCTGAATTGTGCCCTCTTTCAGTAGGGAGGGCACTATGCCTTCCTTAAATGACTGGTTTATAATATCTGCGTGATAGGTGGTGCCAGGATGTCAACACATTCCTTCAGCAGCTTAGTGGGGATAATATCATTTGGCGCTGTGCTGTTTCGCAAAGTACCGATGATAATTTTTGTAGCATCGATGGAGATGGGTTTCAGAGTGAACTTTGTTGATTGTAGAAAGTTTCTCTGGGTATTATGTGGTGGGCTGAGAGGGGTATTGTTTTGCAGAATTCTTTCCCGGATTCTCTCAAATTTGTTGATGAAGAAATCCGACAATTCATTGCAAAACTCTTGGGTGTCTGAGTTGCGGACTTTAAGACATCCTGTATTCGTGGTCTGGGTGACCATCTTGAAGAGTTCGCGGGGGCAGTTTAGGGCGCTGTTGATCGCCATAGAAAAATGTTGTTTCTTGGCTTTTAAGATTTCTTTATGATATTTTCTTGTTATTGCCTTGTAGATGATGAGGTTTTCCTCAGAAGCGCTTCTTTGCCAGGCGGCTTCCGCCCTTCTGCGTTCTTGCTTCAGTAGTGACAGCTGGTTGTTGAACCAGCCGGACTTTTTTTCTGGGTGCGGGCTTTGCGTTTCGGTGCTACTAAGTCGGCTGACTGTAGTAGGGCTGCATTTATGGCATCCAGTGTATCTGAGGCTGTTTGGTGTGGAAGGATTGTTTTGATTTTAATTTCCAAGGTAGATTTGAAGAGTTCCGAATGGAGCTTCTTCTGAGATCTAGTCCAGTGTGTTGTCACCGGCTTGGGTGCTTTTATCGGTGGGGGAATTTTGGAAATTATGAATTTAATTGCATGGTGATCTGTCCATGGCAATGGTTCATTTTCCAAAATGCTTATTTTCAGATTTTGTCTGAAAATTAGGTCGAGCGTGTGTCCTGAGGCATGTGTTGGCCCGCATATAAGTTGCTGTAGCCCTAACCCTTCCAGGTGGTCAACACAGGCGTCAGCAACGGGGTCCTGTGAGGAGTTGGCCCAGAGATTGAAATCCCCGAGCAGCAAAAGATGTTTGCTGTTAAGGGTATAAGTGGAGATGAACTCCGTCAATGATGGTAGGAGCTGCGATTTTGGCCCGGGTGGCCTATAGCAGAGAAGAATGTGGACAGTCTCCTGGGGGTTTGTTTGTAGTTGAAGAGTAAGGGTTTCAATGAATGGAAGAGGATTTTGAAGGACTGGTTTGGTGAATGCCAGATGAATCTTGTGGATCACTGCCAGGCCTCCTCCTCTTTGTCCTATTCTGTTTTCCGTTATAATCCGATAGTTTTCTGGCACCAGTTCTCCGAGAATGGTGTTGCAGTTGTCTGAGAGCCAACTTTCTGTAATGAAGAGGCAGTCAAGATCGTGTTGTAGTATGAAATCATGGATTTCAAATCAGTGTTTTACTGCCGATCTTGTGTTGATCAAAGCACATGATATGTGCTTAGACTGGGGTAAATGGCAGCAATTTTTGATGGTCGCTCGCCGATCGATTCTCAAAAGATGCTCCATTTTTAAGGCCTTTTTAGTGATGGCTGGTAGAGCTGTGGAGAAACGTCTCAGACCCCAAATAGATTCTGCAGAGTATTGCCGATTAGCCATGGTCGCCAGTCACCGGAGGGGGGGGTGAAGGGGTTGGAATGGTGATGGAGGGAAGATTCACTGAATCCTCTCTCTCGGCTTGGTCCAGAGGAAGGCAAAAAAACCCTGGCCGTGCTGAGCCAATATGCTGCGGCAGGGAAAAAAATTCCTTCCTGATCCCTGAAAGGCGATCGGACGAACCCTGGATCAAGTGCTGTTGGTTTTTTGAGGGGGGGGGAGGGGATGAGAGGTGTCACTATTGGGGTGTACCAAGATGGCCGCTGACCAGGACGCAGGTCTCAGAATTGGGGAGTGTAGCTAGGTGTTGGATTGGGTTGTTGAATCCGGGGGAAGATGGGGTCCTCCAGGGGTAGGGGGGGTGTTTCAGGGCAGTTTCGGGTGATTTTAGGTGTTTTTAGGCCTATTTCAGGGGTATATGCGGTGCGCCGCTAGGCCGCTGTCTTTCCTAAGCTCGGCAGCCGCGAAACTATGCTAGGCTGGCGCGGATGCCATACAGCGCCGAAAAATAGCCCAATCGAGCCTAGGAGGTGGCGATAGGGTGGCGGGGGGGTGCCCCAGTTGTCGGTGGCAGTGTGGGGGATGATAGGGGGTAAAGAAGAGAGGGGGGCCGCAGTGTTAAACCGCCAAGATGGCTGTCCTGAAAAGGACGGCCATCAGCGGTTCCAGGGGGAGTAGATGGCCCTGAGAGACAGGGTCTTACCTGCGGAGGAGAGGGGTCCAAGGGGGGGAAGGAGCTGGTCCTAGAGCTGCTAGTTGTCTTGTGCAGCAGAAGTTTGTAGGAGCCTGCCTGCCTGCCTGGTTGTCTAGCTGACTAGCTGTCTGGTCCCTGGGTGAGAGCAGACTCGAGCAGAGAGGTCCGGAGCGCCCTACTCCACCACTGACTGACAACTGACGTGTTCGGCTCATCCCTATTTCTCAGTCTTCACAACGCAATCATGGTCTTCAGTAACCAAAACTGCAATGTTTATCCTCATGACACATCACAGAAAGCACCTTCATGGCTAACGGAGGACAGAATTAGAAATAGACTTGAAAAACTTAACATTAATAAGTCACCGGGACCAGATGGCTTGCACCCAAGGGGCCTTAAGGAACTCAAATATTTACCAGACCATTGTTCCTAATTTTTACAAACAGTCTACTGACTGGAATGGTACCAGCTGAGAAAAGTCAAAGTAGCACCAATATTTCTCCGCAGGATGTGGAAACCTTGCAAGAAGATCTGAACAAATTAATAGGGTGGGCAACTACATGGCAAATGAGGTTTAATGTAAAATAATGCATTTGGGTAGAAATTATATGAATGCAATCTACTCACTGGGGGGGGGGGGACCTCTGGGGGAATCTAGGATACAAAAAGGACTAGGGAGTTCTAGTAGATGACAGGCTCAGCAATGGCATGCAATGCCAAGCTATTGAAAGCAAAGCAAACAGAATATTGACGTGCATTAAAAAGGGGATTAACTCCAGAGATAAAACGATAATTCTCCCACTCTACAAGACAGTTCTGGGCACCAGTCCTGAGGAAGGATGTGCTGGAACTGGAGAGAATATAGAGAGGGGGGGGGGGACGAATAAAGGGTCTGGAGGGCATTAGTTATGAGGAAAGGTTACAAGCACTGAACTTAAAAAAAAGCCAACTTGCTTTAAATTTTAACCAATAGATTCCTAACCGATAGGTCAAAACCAATCGTTAGTAGGCATGAACCATCGGTTAAAAATCAACGCATGCTCAGACTAAATTAGGGGACGGGAGCGCTCGTTCTGGTAAAACTCACGTTTGTTTTGGAGATGGCACATTCTACATTTTTCAAATTAGTGCCTCGTTTTATTGCAGCGCATTTTTTTCTTCGTTCTATTGCTAGAATAAAGAAGTTGTTTTGCTGATGGTATTTAGACAGAGTTCTCCAATACTGACTTCTTTTTTTTGCTTGTGATCTCATGAATGTTTTTTTTTTTTTTTTTAGAAAGCCAGATCTCCAAAATAATTTGTTGTACTCCATCTTTTTTTTCTTTTTTTATTCGTTTTTTTTTTTAGAATTTAGTTTTTTGTTTTCTTAAGTTATCACAACAATTTCAACCCCCCCTTCAAGGAGGTTGTGTCCTTTGTTAATTACACATTGTATTTCGGAAATGTTTGATGGCTATTCACCAGAAAAACACAATAGACATGTATTCAACTTAAATTAAATCTCCATGTATTCTGGTTCAAACAATTAAACATGAAGGGCAACAATTGAGCACTCAGCCAAATCTATGTAGACTTTGGAGCCCAAAGGCTCATTCCACCATGATAAACATCAAAATCAATAACCTCTAATTGGGGTCACAATGTGCTCCCCAAATCCCAGAAATCTGAAGCAGCAACAGATGTCATACATAACCCCAAGCTGTGGTACTACAACAACAACAACCTCCGTGTTCTGGCATATCAGCTTGAAGTCACAGATTCACTTTCTGGTCTTCCTTGCAGCCTTCCTTCCACGGCCCATTGCAGGTGGTGAGAATGTGGCAGCAGGAGGAGGAGGAGGAGGAGGAGACTAGGCCTGGTTACTGAGTTGTGTGGTCTCAGTCAGCAGGCCCCTTCTTCCCCTCTGCATCACAGATGCAAAAAGATCCTCTGCCAGGCACTCCTCCATATTTTGCAGCTGGTCAGCAAGGTAGGAGCTGTAGCCCTCAACAGGGTTAACTGGAGGGGAGGCACCTGTGATTCAGTGCTGCCACTGAGCCTGGGCACCTGCTGACTGCCACTCACCCCTTCCACCTCTTGGCTGATCTCTTCCTGTGTATAAAAAAGGGACTGGCATACATTTTTTATTTTGTTGGTAAATTGAACAGATTCTCATTCTGACCCCTGCAGTTGTCATCCCTGTCACTATATTTTCTGCACACGACTTTTGTTTGGGTTTTCAAGCTTTCAATTTGGTTCATAAAACATCTTGTTAAACCATCAATAATTTGAGGTCAAGAAATATGTTGTAAACTACTATACCTGACTGAAGATGTTCAGATCTGGCTCCTCAATCTCAGCCAGCTCTACGGCACCCTCTGCAGGGGTGGGGGGGAACAGGTGGAGGGAAGGGTGGAAGGAAGACTGTAAAGTGTAATTCTCTGGCCTCGATTTGATCGTCCAGAAAAATTAGGTGTTTATAGTACCACAGCTTGGGCTCCTGTACTTCATCTGCTGCTGCTCTTGACCTCCGAGAAGCACGTACCTGTATAAAACGCTTCTTGTAAGCATTCCTGATGTTTTTGATTTTATTGCTTATCATGTTGGAAGTTATCTCTGGTATCCAGGTCTGCATATAAGTGACCAATCGGTCATTTGTTGTCCTTCGAACATTATTGTTATAATAGGATGGATTTGTTATATCTCACAGGATTTTTACATTGCGATATTTGACACTGAATCGCATCATATTCTCAGGCTAAAATATCCTCTGCCAGGGCCCGTTGTCGCTCCTCCATTTTTTTGCAGCTGGTCAGCAAGGTAGGTGCTGTAGTCCTCAACAGGGTTAAGGGGGCCCTCATGATGGAAGCTGCCTCCCTAATAACCTGCAGACACTCTTCCTCCAGCTGGGACATGCGCCTTGGTCCATTTTTTTTTTTTAAAGAAATATGGTCTGGCATAGCAATGGCCCCCCTACCAGTGAAGTACTCCACGTATATATCACGGGACTGAGTTCGGGGGCAAAGCCAGTACGGCCAGTGTCCAGGCCAGTCAGGTTATCAGATGATTGTCTGGCCTCAGGCCCAATGTTTGAAAGGTATGTCTCTGAATGCCTGCTCCAAAAATTAGGAAAAATGCAGCAGGTAAAATGACAGTGTTCAGTTTATAGTCCGCCATGTGGATGGCTGTCTGAAACAGGCAAAATCGTCTGGCCATTATCCCGAAGGCATTCTCGACAACCCTCCGGGCTCTGGCCAGCTGGAAATTAAAAACACTCCTCTCCGGGGTGAGAGTCCTCTGGGGAAACGGCCTCATGAGGTGTAGTCAAAGCCCGAAAGCTTCATCTGTGACAAAAAACACATTGCCCACATTGTCTTCATCCCCTGGCAGGGCCAGGCCACCAGTCTGGAGACATTGGGCAAACTCCATCTGCGCAAAGACTCCGTCGTCGGACATCCGGCCGTTCTTCCCCACATCCACATACAAAAACTCGTACTGTGCCGACACCACCACCAACACAATACTATGAAAACCTTTGTAGTTGAAATAGTATGACCCCAAACGGGGTGGCGGCACTATGCGGACGTGTTTTCAATCTATTGCCCCTCCGCAGTTAGAGAAGTCCTACCACTGGGCCAATTGGGAAGCCACAGTCTGCCATTCCTGGGGCGTGCAAGGAAACTGTGGAGTCAAACAAAATAAAATGTGTACTTTGGCACAAAAACAATGCAATCACAATACAAAAGACATCTTTGTCCAACATCAGTATATCATTTATTAGTGGAGTGAGTATTTCATGCCAGAACAAAAATAGGCCCTCTTATCAGAGTACTCACCCCTCTGATGGGGCAGAACTTCAATGGAGCAGACAAAAAAAAAGTTGGAAACAGACTAGGCTAGGTGTGTTTGGGCTTAGGATAGCATGCTGCAGAGGTTAGTGAAGGGAAATATGCATGTAGGCAAAAAAAAGGACCATTCAAAGCTTACAGCATGCATGGGGACAAAGGGGACATTCAGAGCATATTACAATCATGGTAATTAGGGAAGCATGCAAGAAATACAATACATTAGCATACATTTAAGACATATATAGATTGCGATGTGAAAGGAGACAACTTACCTTAATATAGACCTTCTGTATCACTTGTATGATGGCAGAACACTTAAAACGGAAAGCAACCAAGTACAGCAAGGCCTGTAAAGAACGAACTGAAAAACAGGAATCGAGCGGACAGGAACGCACTGCAAAACAGATACGACCTGACTGGAAGCACTGAAAAACAGATACGAAACCACAAGCACTAACTGAACTCGAAAAAACGATCTGCAAAGCACGGAGACTGAAAAGCGCGAATCGGCTCTAACCAAACTTTCACTAACACGCAGTAACACAGAATCAGCAAAAGAAGCCCCAAGGGTGGCGCCAAAGGCTTTGGCCTTCCCCTTTATAGTGCCGTCGTACGTGGTTTACGTGTCCGCGTTCTGACCCGATTGGTTATTTAACCGATGGTGTGTGTGCGGGATGGACCATCAGTCAGCTTCATCGGTTAACCGATGACAACGGTCCATGGGATGTTCTCATCGGATGGACTGATCGTGTGTACGAGGCTTTACTTAACAATAATGGTGGAACCCTCTAATGTATGAAAATCTCAATAAACTTCAATATTACCACAATACCGGTCTCTGTGATATGTAACACATATAATACACATCACACTGAAAATAAGACATACTGAATAAGCTCCCTTTCACATGGGCGGATCGTTTAGGTCCGCCTGTCAATTTTTGTTGGCGGACTTGAATGGGCGTCAGATGTCAGTGGTGACTGGGATGATATTATAGTTCATGTGTGTGTAAAGGCAGGCATCCCGATACTTTTGACAATATAGTGTGTGTGTGTATATATATATATATATATATATATATATATATATATATATATATACACACACAGACAAAAACATGTGTTTGAGCTTTGGGTGCACACCCTAATTCAATAGGCTGTGCCTGGGTGACAATATTTTGTCTTTGTGAAAGCCAGTGGAGATATTCTGAGACATTTGTTATTCCAGATTTATATGACAATTAAAGTTGCAGTCTTTTTACATTTCTGCTCAAGGATCCATGTACAGTATGTCATTGTTGGAGTTCCAGATATGACAGAACTATATTGTTATTAAATATCTGGTGAGAAGCAATTATAAGTTCTGACACATGGCGATGTTCCTAATAAGAGTCAATCAATTCACACTCTCATCTTTAATGTTTGTGGCTTGATCTGTAGAGGCTTGCTATATTGCACATTGATAGATCTTGGGATGTCACATTATATTACATGAGACACTCATATATAAAGATGGCTAAGATGATTTTTTTATCATACGTAGTGTCTTTGATTATTAATCTTAATGCTTTTACGCTGGCAGCAGAGACCATATAAATATCCCATGTAAAGAAATTGACTGGATGTCGCTAATAATAAAATGAAATACAGGCACATGGGCTATACTTTACATGTAACTCACTTTGGACAGTATATGGAAATTTTTTATCTTTTTTTTATTCTTTATTACGGTTTTTATCAGATTTGTAACAAAGTAGAAGCCGATATGTCCATTACATATGTGAATTACAAAAATATAACAGCTCAGAAAAGTTTCCCATGAGAGGTACCTCAAGAGAGAAAAGAGAGAACATACATTAATTCTTGAATAGCGAACTCAACATCTGTCCTTATATATACCATCATCTAGTCAAGCAAAAATCAAGAGGAAGAAATGTGTGATTGAATGTCTGGGGTATAGTATTATGATATAGAGCTACAATGCTTCAGGGAGGGGTAAATAACCTTGTGCTTGCAGGGGTAGCGAGGAATTAAACTTTCATAGCAGAAAGTACATAATTAAGGGTAAAGGAACCTCCTGGGAGATCAGCAATATGTATCCAGACATAGAAAAAGGCTCATATGGCTTATGGGAGGAAAGAGAAGATTAGAGAAGGTATGAGGATAGTTTAAAGAGAACAAACTATTAAGTGGAAAAGGGTTAAAAAAAAAACATACTGGAAAAGAGGTAAAAAGAGTAAGGGATTGGGAGTGAACACTTCACACAGACCATGCTTAGAAGAGTACTGCAATGTTTTGTGGTGTGGAAAACATTTTTGATCTAGATTCCAGGTGTTTGTTAGGATTTCCTATTCTAGATTTTTGTACTATAGTTCTCTTTCTTCCATTTACAGTATGTGTTAATTAACTTTTAGGTGGCAGTGGCACAAGGCACTGAATTTAAGTTATTTAGGTCATTGATGTATGCTTTTTTATTCATTTTTAAATGTCTTATCTATTGCTGTACAAATTTACCTCAAAATAAAACTTTATATCATTAATACTTTGGGTTATATCGCCTTTGATGCATAAATATTTTTTCTGCTTTTTGTGCATCTTTATGCCAAAGGTTGGGTCATTTTTGGAAATAACACAGGAATAAGTCATTTGATTTTTACTCTCAAACAGGGTGTATTTATGTATTTTATTTATTAAAACTATAGGGCCAGATTCACCAAAGAGATACGACGGCGTATCTCCTGATACGCCGCCGTATCTCTGTTTCTATCTATGCGACTGATTCATAGAATCAGTTACGCATAGATATCCATAAGATCCGACAGGTGTAATTGTTTTACACTGTCGGATCTTAGGATGCAGTACCGCGGCCGCCGCTGGAGGGAGTTTGCGTCGTAAACCAGCGTCGGGTATGCAAATTAGGAGTTACGGCGATCCACGATGGATTTTCGCGTTCGCTACGTCGCCCCTAGTCTAGTTTCCCGTCGCAAAGTTAGTCATTATTTGACCTGCCCTAACTTTACACAGCAATCGTATTGCTGTATAAAGTATGGCCGTCGTTCCCGCGTCGAAATTTAAAATTTAACGTCGTTTGCGTAACACGTCCGGGAATACGGAAGTACGCTACGCGCGTCGCCGTTCGGAAAAATTATGTCACGGCGCGCAAAGCACGAAGGGAATTGCGCAACTGAGCATGCGCAGTAGGTCCGGCGCGGGAGCGCGCCTAATTTAAATGGCACACGCCCAGTAGTTTTCATCGCAAAAGCTTGGTGAATCAGGCACTTGCGATGAAAACTTGCGGCGGTGTAACGGATCTACGATACGTTACGCCGCCGCGATTCTACGTGAATCTAGCCCATAGTACGCAGGCACTTGACACATTTCAAAATCGACCCCAGAGTGCTACTTTAAAATAGATGTAAACTCAATCACCTAAATCGCTTCAGCTTAAAGTGTTAAGTTAATGTAAAGTTAGTCTCAATTTTATTAAATGTGCTGCTTTAATTAAAAGAATAACTGTCCATTTGCCATAAAGTGCCATTCTGACATGTCCTGTTATTAGGTGACAACTGTCTTAAATAAAAATAGATAATAAAATGTGGTGCTTGCTTTACTAACCATGTTTTATAAATAAATCAATCAATACATGAATTAATTAAAAGCCTTACTATTGCTCAATAAATACAAACTATATCATTGCTTCATACATACAAAGTGCAAGTGCAAACATAAGTGCTCTTTATAAAGTTTGCATTGTGCAATAACTTTTGTTATCAACCTTACTAGGGGTAGGTTGATACCACAATTCCAGGGCGTTGATTTAAATGCAACTAACAAATACATCAATGGCTGCAATTTTTGATATGTCCCACATAGATGTTAATACCACACTTTAAGTACTATCAATTCAGCTCCACAAGTGTTGATTACAAGTGTCCACAGCCAAGAAATTCAAAATTTATAACAAAAAAGTCCAAAAAACATCTTAGGCCCCGTACACACGATAGAATCTATCCGCAGATAAATCCCAGCAAATGGGTTTCTGCGGATAGATCCTATGGTGTGTACACGCCAGCGGATCTGTTTCCGCGGAGAAATCTCCTCTGGGATGGATTCCAGCAGATCGAATATTTGTTGTGCTGCACAACATATCCATCTGCTGGAATCCATTCCAACGGATGGATCCGCTCGTCTGTACAGACTTACCGGATCCATTCGTCCAAAGGGATTCCCCGCACGCGTCGTAATGATTTGACGCATGCGTGGAATTCCTTATATGACAGCGTCGCGCCCGTCGCCGCGTCATAATCGCGGCGACGGCGCGACACGTCATCGGCAGAGGATTTCCGCGCGGATTTCAATGGGATGGTGTGTACACTCCATCCCATCGAAATCAGCGGATATCTTTGAGAGGATTTATCCGTGGAAACGGTCCGCTGGACCGTATCTGCGGATAAATCCTCTCGTGTGTATGGGGCCTTACAGTTGGGCTGTGTTGTCACCTGTGTTGCCACAGGATCAACATTGATATGTAAATTGTGCGGGCATTGTTATGTTATGAGGTTGTTCTCCATGATTCATATGCAAATTACACCCCTTACATTGGTTGTCAGTGTAGAAATATTATTCTGTTAAATTTTATTAAATACTTTAGTACACCATTTGGTTGAGGATTTTTTTTTTCAGATTTTCCTCCTCTAAAATCTAGGTGCATCTGAGGCCTTGTACACACGACCGAACATGTCTGCTGAAACTGGTCCGTCGGACCAGTTTCCGCGGACATGTCCGACCGTGTGTAGGGCCGACCAGACAGTTTTCCGGCCTAGCGGACAGGTTTCCAGCGGACAAAAGTTTCTTAGCATGCTAAGAAACTTGTCCGCTGGAAGCCTGTCCGTCGGACATGTCCGATGGTCAGTACGACTCATCGGACATGTCCGCTGGCCCGAAATCCCGTGCATGCGTCGAAGTGATTCGACGCATGCGTGGAAGCATTGAACTTCCGGGTTCGCGCACATCGCCGCGTCATCGTCGCCGCCACGCCGCCTTCCATGTCACTGCGTATTTTGTCCGCGGGGAATTTGGTCTGATGGTGTGTACACACATCAGACCAAATTCTGCCAGCAGACATGTCTGGTCGTGTGTACGAGGCTTTATGGTCAGGTGCGTCTTATGGAGCGAAAAATACGGTACTCTCCAATGTAATATATACCCCCATAGGGGCTGCTGTGTGTTGTGGCCCACCTGTCACCTTGCCCAGCCCTGCATTCAATCCTTAGTCACTCCAAGGCAATGAACAGGCCATTAACTTTGTTTTAATTTTTATTGAGGGGATTTACTTGGATAGGGTATAGGAAGTATGGGATTCCCAGTGAATTTTAGAACAATCAATTGGTGAATTTTAGAACAATCAATTGGTGAATTTTAGAACAAGCAATTGGGACAACTTATATACTCTCAGGTATATATAGGCCTCTTCCTCCAGCACAACTCTTACTGCAGACTATTACTCCTCAGCCCCTCTAGCACTCTACTTGCATATTGTTCCAGGCACAGCTAGCACCACGTGATTAGGCCTGATATTGGATCAGCCAGGCCTTAGCAATTGCACTTTGCAGGTAGGGACTGCAAGCCACTTTAGGGTAGCAAAATAGAAAGTCTCTGGTGCTAGCTGTCCTACATGCGGCTACTGAGCCCAGTAACCCATCTTCAGGCCCTGCCAGCCCTTCTGGCTGCAGCTGCCCTTCACCACTGCCCATGACACCATCACCACTGCCCATGACACCACAGTCCATTCCTCTGGTTCTGCACCCATCCCAGACTGCATCCTCCCAGTCCTCTCAAGCGTGCCTCTAAACTCTGAACTGTATTATATATATACTACTACACTGACTGACTACACACTACACTACCTGCCTAATATCCATTCATTCACTGTATATATGGCCGCCGTGTAAGCAGCAACCTTATATAGTGTGGGGCGTGGACCTAGCCCCTAAGCCATGATTGGCCAAAGGCCAATCGAATTTGCAGCGAATGCCCCATATGTTAGTTTATTCTAAGAGCAAAAATCCGATGTTCGAGTCAAATTTACTTTCGACTCCAACATCTGGACCATCCCTACTCCTCATCTGCTTTTCTCTCCAGAAGAACAGCACTGTGACTATAATGAACCCCAAACTGCGTAGGACACTGTGGAGTCACATTGAACTCTGTACCACCCTTATTTTTCCAACATTTACAAGCTAGTGAAAGATTTTACTAGTGGCCTGCAATTACTATTTACCTTCATCTTGCCCAGTGGTGGGCAGGATGGAGTTAATTTAAAGTCATTCTAAAGTCTGAAGGTTTTTTACCTTAATACATTCTACACAGACACGAGTGCCCCCATGGGAAGTGGTTTGATACCTATGGGGGCACTCACGAAGAGGTGGAGCCAGGAAAGCCGGCAGGGGACACTAGAAGAAAAGGATCAGGGCTGCTTTGTGCAAAACCATTGCACAGATCAGGTAAGCAAGACATGTTTATTACTTATATATTTTTTTTAAAGAACCTTTAATATAATTTTAATAACATTTCCCAGCACGATGCTCAGTTATTGGAATATGTTAAACTTCCTCCTCTGTGACTCCATGCAGCCAACACTTCCACGGTTCTGCCTCTTAATTCCCTGCTGATCAGGAATCGATCATGTGATCTCCATGTCAGCTCTGGCATATTGATAACATGCAAACCAGAAGCTTTGTTGATGAGACCTTTATAGATAGCAGAATAACACTCCCATCTTCAGGGTCCAATGTGTGTGTGTATATATATATATATATATATATATATATATATATATATATATATATATATGACAATTAAAAAGGGTACACAGTGGGGTGGGACTTTAAATGTGCCTTGTGGGGTTTAGAAAAAGTAAATAAGTTCTATCACAATTTTAAAACAACATAGAAAAGATTTAATGTACCATCCTTGGGTGGGATTATTTAAAACAATATGTCATAGTTTGATACAAAATACAGTTTTACTGTTACTTTGGTCCAGGGTGTGTAGATCCTGGTCAGATGTATCATAAGTATGGCCCACTTGTTCCGTGGGTAGCCCCGCTTTGTCAAGCCATAAAAATCACACACAAGAAAAACAGCACATACGATAAAATTTGAATCAGAATTTGGAAAATACTGTACAATGTCAACAGTGGTAACAAGTATATAAAATTTGTAATACATGTTACATTCAGGACAGGTCATTATCATAGCATGAAAATAGTAAAATCAATGCAGGGAATTTGTAATCGGGGCAATTACAAATGCCCTGCATTGCAATTTCCCCCAATTTCAAATGCCCTGCATGGATTTTGATCATGCATACCCCCACATACTAACTAACTAACTAACTAACTATATATATATATCCACTTCCATACCAGGTACTTACGCAGCTTCCCGCCCAAGCCAATTTTCAGCTTTCAGCACTGTCGCACTTTGAATGGCAATTGCGCGGTCATGCTACACTGGACCCAAACAAAATTGGCGTCCTTTTTTCCCCACAAATAGAGCTTTCTTTTGGTGGTATTTGATCACCTCTGCGATTTTTTTTTGCGCAACAACTAAAAAAAGGCTGAAAATTTGGAAAAAAAATTACGTTTTTATTTTTTTCTGTTAATTTTTTTGTAAATAAGTTTTCTCTTTCAATTACGGGCACTGATATGGCGGCACTAATGGGCACCGATGAGATGGCACTGATGGACATCGATGAGGTAGTACTGACGGGCAGAGGCGTAACTAGAAACTACCTGGGCCCCGGTGCAAGAAATCGTGAAGGCCCCCCCCCCCCCCCCGAAAAGCATGATTTTGATACATTATTTTTTACACTGTATAACTAAGTAAAACATTTGTTTGCGTGCGTGTACCTACCCGGTGTCTACCCAGGCATGAGGCAAGGCATCCTGGCGAGAGAAGGCACAGGCGCACAGTAAAGGTTACTCAGAGTGACCCAGGCCATAGAACAGAAAGTGGGGAATATCGATTGACTGACGGTAAGTCAATCAAGAGTGACAGTCAGAGATCACTCAGCTCAGCAATTGATACCATCCTCCACCCCCTGTGCCTCTTACTGATCCCATCCCCTCACCACTGATCTCATCCCTATCACCTCTGTTGTAGAAGGAATCAGGGGGATAGGGATGAGATCAGTGGTATGGGATAGGATCAGTAAGAGGCACAGGTGGTGGTGGGAGAGGATGGCACCACCACTGCCATCAGCCTCAAGTACCACCACGGCCACACCCCCTTAAGTACCACCGCTACCACCCCTCTTTAAGTACCACTGCTGCCCCCCCCGGGCCCCCCCTCAAGTATTACCGCTACCACCCCCATCAAGTACCACTTTTGATTGACTTACCGTCACTCTGTGTCACCTTCACTGTGCGTGCGGCTGTGCCTTGTGCCTTCTCCCGCCAGGATGCCTTGCCTCATGCCTGGGACACCGGGTAGGTACACGCGCGCACGCTTCTGCAGAGTCCGCCCCGCCTCCCTACATCTGTCTGTGTCTCTGGATAGGCGGGGGCGGGGGCGGGGACGGTCCACAACAGTCAGTGTGAGACGCTGCTGAACGAACAGCACGCAGTGCGCGCTGCACCGCATCAGCCAATGAACACAGTGTGTGACAGTCAGGTGGGCCCCCCGGACTTACAGGGCCCGGTCGCAGCTGCGACTTTTGCGACTACGAAAATTCCGCCACTGCTGACGGGCACAGATGAGGTGGCACTGATTGGCGGCGCTGGTATGCGACACTGATGGGCACTCATAGGCGGCACTGATGGGCACACATAGGCGGCACTGATGGGCACACATAGGGGGCACTGATGGGCACACATAGGCGGCACTGATGGGCACACATAGGCGGCACTGATGGGCACTCATGGGCGGCACTGGGCACTCATGGGCGGCACTGATGGATACTTATGGGTGGCACAAATGGGCACTGATAGGTGGGCACTGGGCATGGATGGGCACTGTGGGGTGGCACTGATGGACACTGGGGTGGCACTGATGGACACTGGGGTGGCGCTGATGGACACTGGGGTGGCGCTGATGGACACTGGGGTGGCAGCACTGATTTTTGCCAGGTTGCCAGTCAGTGCCCATTTGTGGGCACTGACTGGCATCATTTTTCTTTTTTTTAATGCTTTTTTTTTTTTTTTTTTTTATGCTTTTTTTTTTTTTGCCCACCCTGGTGCTCCAGGGTGGGCATCCCTGGTGGTCCAGTGTGGCGATCCGAGGGGGGGCTGCGCTGATAAACAATCAGCGCGAACCCCCCCTGTCAGGAGAGCCGCCGATCGGCTCTCCTCTACTCGCGAGGAAGAGCCATCAACGGCTCTTTCTGTTTACATCGTGATCAGCCGTGGTTGGACACGGCTGATCACGTGGTAAAGAGTCTCCGCCGGAGGCTCTTTACTGAGATCGGAGATGCAGACTGACACCCCGCATCACCGATCGCCGCGATGCGCGCCCCCGCGCGGCATGAAATCCTGCAGGACGTTCTAGAACGTCCTGTCAGGATTTCATAACCACTTCCCGGACGTAAATCGGCTATAGGCCGGGCGGGAAGTGGTTAAAATACTTACAAAAATTATTATAAAAAATATTTAGGTATGCAAATTAATCATAATGTTATTGCTTTGCTTAATCGACAAAGCTGACACTGCTAAGTGTGGCCTGAGCATCTTGGGCATCAATGACTTCTGGTCAAGAAAGTATTAATCTTGGATGAGGACAGGTTCACTTTAAATCAATTCCAAATATAGCTACTAGTGCCTAGAGCAATATTCCATATTTACCCACCAAACAAATGTCCTCCTTCACCCGTCTAAAGTGTTGTGCGTATTATAGATTTTTTTCTCATTGATCGTAATCTCCTTCCTCTTGAGTTTCGGCCCCAGCACTACTGACATATTTAAGACTAAATAGCCTCGAGTAATTCTCAAAAATGTTTTGATCATCTTTATTTTTTTCTTCCAGGAGAGAATAAAGGCTGGTGAATTGAGATTCATGTTCTAAAGGATGCAAAGAATAGAACAAAAGTATCTTGCAGGGATCATCGGCGAACATAAAGATCTTAAAATAAAATTAATCCATCACTCCAGCCTAATCTGCCAAAACAAGCTTCTCTGAGTTTATTTCCTAACAATGATTGATAATGGACTGACATGGTATAAATGCCATGTGAGAGACTGAAAGGGCATATAATACCTTCAGCCTGCCGAGAATGAGCTTTCTCAGTCAACCACCAAGCTAAATATTTTTCCTTCCTCCTGCTTAGTCTATTTGTTACTGCACAAGAGGAAAACTTGAGTCTTGCTGTTAAATAGGAATATTGATTTCCTTGTTTGATTTATATTGGTGTACCTTTTTTGTTTTGGATGGTTATACATTTAGCTGAAGTTGAAATATATACCATATGTGCCTATATAAAACAAATGAGGCCTATTGTTTCAGACTTATTCATGTGGTGCCAGGGAAGAGAAAAGTTTTTAAAATGATATATGCATTTTTAGAATCAAAAGTGAACTTCAGGCAAACAGCTAAAAACAATCTCCTGTTGCATGTATGGTGGATCTTCATATGAATATACAACATATATGCACAATAAGCATGTAAAAAATGTATGTAAATAAAAAAATAAAAAATACTACCAAATGCATATTTGGTGGGAATGCTAAATAGTCAAATAATTTTGGTCGGAAGTGTTTCAAATGCTTAACACGATGTTTAACATTATTCTACTACCTGATCCATCTATGGCACTCCTGAACAGTAAACCCCACACCCTATCACATCGTCAATTTAAACAAATGCTCTATGTAACCACAGCAGCAAAGCAGAATATTGCGACAGTATAGAAATCTAATTCACTATGTATTTTATAAGTCAAAAACAGGATTACTCAATCCTTGATTCATGCAAAAATAGAAGCAATATTTCTTGAAAAAATATCCAACTATGAAGACATATGGGGCCAGATTCACAGAAGAGATACGACAGCGTATCTCCTGATACGCCGTCGTATCTCTGTGATCCGCCCGTCCTAACTATGCGGCTGATTCATAGAATCAGTTACGCATAGATAGCCCTAAGGTCCGACAGGTGTAATTGACTCACACCGTCGGATCTTAGGATGCAATTCTAGGCCGGCCGCTAGGTGGCGATTCCATAGCGGTCGGCATCGAATATGCAAATGACTAGTTACGGCGATCCACGAAGATCCGCGCGTTCATCGCAATCTCGTACGTCGTCGCTCGTCGGTTTTTTCCCGTCGCAAAGTTACACCTGCTTTAACATGGCTTATCTTTAGATCAGCCATGTTAAAGTATGGCCGTCGTTCCCGCGTCAAATTTTTTTTTGCGTAAGACGTCCGGGAATACGAAACGCCGCAACGCACGTCGCCGTTCAAAAAAAACTTTGGGGCGCCGTAATTTCGCGCAAAGCACGTCGGGAAATTTTAACACGGAGCATGCGCTGAACGTTTGGCGCGGGAACACGCCTAATTTAAATGGTGCCTGCCACCATTTGAATTAGGCGGGCTTGCGCCGAGCGGATTTACGTTACACCGCCGCAAGTTTACGGGTAAGAGCTTTGAGAATCAGGCACTGTCGCTGTAAACCTGCGGCGGTGTAACGTAAATCAGATACGTTACGCCGCGGGGGAGCAACGTATTTGTCTGTGAATCTGGCCCATGGAGACCGTGATTTGAGCATTTCCTACCTCCGGGTTTTGATAAAACATTGTTGTCTCCCTGAGGAAGTTTCTCCTATAAATATCCTTTCTGGAAATAGTCCTCATTCTCCACTTTATTGTACCCTTAAGTAAAACTAATTTTAGTTTTACTTTATTTTCTTACAACAAGTTTAACCAATAAAAACACGGGTCATCTGGATTCGTTGGGGATATAACTTAATATCCAGATAATGCCAAGCAAATTAGTAGAAACTTGGCCCTGGAAAAGTTTTCCAATTTCTCCTAACTATTTTAGGTTATTTGACCGGCTATATCGAGCAAACGTTATCTTCTTCTATTTTCGTTATAATTAAATATTACTTTTTATATTCTCCTATCTTGATTATATATGATTGTTAATATTAATAGCTAAAATTGCATCACTAAATTGTAATGATAACTGAAATGTTATACTAAGGAATACTCCTAACATTCGGTTCTATGGGCCAGCTTCACATAGAATCGCTGCGGCGTAACGTATCCTAGATACGTTACACCGCCACAAGTTTTCATCGCAAGTGCCTGATTCACAAAGCACTTGCGATGAAAACTACGCCGGCGGCCTCCGGCGCAAGGCGGGCCAATTCAAATGGGCGTGTGCCATTTAAATTAGGCGTGCTCCCACGCCCGACCTACTGCGCATGCTCAGTTGCGCAATTCCCGTCGTGTTTTGCGCGCCGTGACGTCATTTTTTATTCCCGGACGGCTTACGCAAACGACGTTCATTTTTACATTTCGACGCGGGAACGACGCCCATACTTTAGACAGCAATACGTTTGCTGACTAAAGTTAGGGCACCCAAACGACGACTAACTTTGCGACAGGAAACTAGACTAGCGGCGACGTAGCGAACGCGAAAATCTGTCGTGGATTGCCGTAACTCCTAATTTGCATACCTGACGCTGGTTTACGATGCAAACTCCCCCCAGCGGCGGCCGCGGTATTGCATCTTAAGATCCGACAGTGTAAAACAATTACACCTGTCTGATCTTATGGCTATCTATGCGTAACTGATTCTATGAATCAGTCGCATAGATAGAACAACAGATACGACGGCGTATCAGGAGATACGCCGTCGTATCTGCTCTGTGAATCTGGCCCTATATACTTAACGAGAGCAGTATAGTTATAATTGCTTGTTTTTATTTTTTGTAATTTATTCTTATCATTGTATTGTACAAATATGAACTGTACTATTATTATGACTTTTGTTATGCCTTATGAAAACACAATAAAATATTCAAACAGAGATTTTTTTTTTACTACAATGGGATCTTCAATGAGGTCACTGCCAACACTTCACATAGCTATATCTCTTTGTCAAAGCAAATTTATAAAGAATTCTGCAAATATTAAATCTACTCTAAAAAAAGCCCTAAAGAATTCCTGACACTCTCTCTTGGAGGTATGAGCCCAAGATAGCCACTCTGAAGATTGTAGATACTTGAGAAATACTCCCAGCCTGCTGGGAGCTAGATGAAAATGACATCTTTATGAAATAATCCATAAAAACAGGAACAGCAAGACAGTAATAGGTTTCAAGTACAACGCTCTATTCATGCTATGACTAAGGAGGATCATTGTGTCTGAAACGTGCAAACTATTTCTATCTTGTCATGCTTGTTTTTATGGATTATTTAATGGATTATTTTATAAGGATGGTGTTCTAGTCTCACTTGTTCCTGTTCAAAAATGTTGTGTATTTCATATTTTCCAATATGATCTCCATCGGAGAGTTTACAAAGTCTGATATATTTTCTGTAAGTCTTTGATGTTTTTATAAAGAGACCCGGTTGTCAAACCATTCATTTCAACAACAGTCTTTTTGTAGCATTATATGTGTGTTTAACCGATTAACCCGAAGGCTCGCGTACATATACTGTGCACAATGGCCCTGCTGCGCAAAACCCCGTACATATAGAGCCGCCAGAGGGTGCGCGCTCGCGCTGCACGGCGGGGGACCCGATGCGTGTGGCTGGCGGTCGCAAACGCCACTGGCAATGCAAGATTATGTGCACAAGCACCAGCACGGGGATTTGTGTGTATAAACACACAAATCCCTGTGCTGTCAGAGGAGAGGAGACATGTTGTTTGTTCCTAGTATGTAGGAACAGCGAAATGTCTCCTATCTTACTCAGTCCTATCCACATACAGTTAGAACACACTGAGGGAACACACATTTAACCCCTTGATCGCCCCTAGTGTTAACCCCTTCCCTACCAGTGTCATTTACACATTAATCAGTGCATTTTTATAGCACCGTACGCTGTATAAATGTGAATGGTCCCAAAAATGTGTCAAAATGTCCGATCTGTCCGCTGTAATGTCACAATACTGCTAAAAATCACAGATCACAGCCATTACTAGTAAAAAAAATAATAAGAATAAAAATGCCATAAATCTTTCCCATTGTTTGTAGATGCTAAAACTTTTGTGCAAACCAATCAATATATGCTTATTGCCTTTTTTTTACCAAAAATATGTAGAGGAATATATATTGGCCTATACTGATGAAGAAATTTGTTTTTTAAAAACATTTTTGGGGATATTTATTATAGCAAAAAGTAAAAAATATTGTTTTTCAAAATGTATGCTCTTTTTTTGTATAGCGCAAAAAAATTTAACCGTAGAGGTGATCAAATAGCATCAAAAGAAAGCTCTATTTCTGGGAAAAAAGGACGCACATTTTGTTTGGGTACAGCATTGCATGACTGCGCAATTACCAGTTAAAGCGACGCAGTGCCGATTGTAAAAAGTGCTCTGGTCACGAAGGAGGTAAAATCTTCCGGGGCTAATGTGGTTAATGTATTTTCTACATCATTAACCAGTGAAATTGTGTAGACATGCAAAAGGCCTGACACTGCTGCTGGGTGTCACCATCTTGGATGTGATGTCAGCAGCTCCACTCAAGTGATACCTTATAGTATTCGCCTTCACTCCTCCCCTGGCAGCTACATAAAAGTTTTTGTAGGGAGATAAGGGTGCAAGAACTGGACCAAGCAGTAATTAGACACTCCCTAAAAATTAGCGGGCTTTGACAAGCAAGAAGATAAAGAACTGTGCTTGTCTTTGTCTCTGGAACACTAATAGATGAGGAGTTTTCTAATGTGCATGTATCAAACACAAGGTACATGGGCCGAATCTGCCAGGTCGTTTCCTGTGGCCTCCACACCTAGAGCTTTTTTTAGCTGGAACATGATGGAACTCGCCATCCTCTCCCTGTTACCACTGTCACTTGTAAACACAGAAGTCCTCTGTGTTTACAAGAAAGGACAGATTTCCTCTTGGATGCTCTCACACAGGCTTTACCAGGAAGATGCTCAGTGCCAAGCTGGAACATATGATGAGCATTCAAGTTTTGCATTTGTGTTCATAGTTATAATTTTTAAGTGATATGTGTTGCAAATAATGGAAAAATGGGTAGATCATATGTGGAAATTAAGTGGTTAGTTGCATGTCATCAAGTTTAGACTTTTTAATTTAAATACTAATTCCATGTTCATTCCCCATTGAGGTTTAGCTGGGCACAGGAGGGGATAGTAATGCAGTAGGTAGTTAAAACAAAGGTAAGTGGTTTTTCTTTACACATGCCACATTTTTAATGAGGAATGCAGAGTTTGACAGGTGATACTGCCTGGCAAACTTACCTATTGAGTTAAATGGGGCAGTGTGGCAAATGCATTTAACTGTGGCGCAGTATTGCAGCATGGCCTGGGTCGATGATGGGGCTAAGGCAAGCCATAGATTAATTTATATGGTGTCCTGCCACCATAGGTGGAAGGAAAGAATGTCATTTGATTCCCCAATCAACACAGTCAGTGTTGATGAGGAAATGCCTGCCGGTAGGGGTGGGGGACACAGGAAGCCTTACTGGTTGGCAGAATACAATGATTACTGCTGACAGTAATCCCATGTAAATAAATTCAATAGGTTGGTTGTACCCAAGTCTATCGATGGATCAAGTTGAGTATAATCAGCCTGCCCTTTCATGTATTGAAATTCGGGCAATCCATGCTGAACTGGCAGAATTTTGATCCATGTATGTCCGGCTTTGGCCACAATGGGTCAAATGCTTTTTCGAAATGCCATTCCAATACTTTAAAATTCAATTGGACTTTTTGTTTTGATATTTGTTATGAAGTCAGGCTGCATAACAAGTAAAGAATATACATTTTTTAAATAAGTCTGTATGATAAGAAATGTAAGAATCTGCCCTGTGAGAGTAAAAACACTGCTCCAATCAACAATGCTGCCCAGGGAGCATGACTGTTGCTGATTGGAGTACTATACAGGAGGAGCATCAGACCAATGGATATCTGGACAGCTGCACCCTGTGTAAGAACAGTGGCCCAGCTCTCCAGTGTGCTGCCAGCACAGGGCAGATTCTTGAAGTTTTAATCAAATACACTTAAAAGTCTTTATTTTTATACAGCCAGACTGAATAAAACATGTACAAACCATTACTTTGGACTTTAAGAGAAATATATTCCCTATGTATTGTATTACTTGCATACAAAGCTCAACAGTGTCAAAGATCACATAGCAAAGGAAGGATTAGTACAAGGAAGGTTATAATCTACTGCCCTGTAAAATACAAAGATACATACCCAATAGTTCTTCCTTATGTAAAGTGATTGGTATGCAGTTATGGTTACATAAAATACTACAGAAGACGTACATACTTCATAAAGTTATATATCACGAAATATAATTGTCATACAAATCACAGAAAATGGTGCTTTAAAAGTACATTACATTAGCAGGTTGGGTCGTAGGAAGGAAGATTTCAGAGATAACTCTTATAATTCATAGCCTGCCACCAGTAAATGAGATCACAGAAAACATAACTGCATTAAGAGCTGTGATGGGACATAATCGTTGGAGTAATTGGATACAAGAATTCTAAACAACTTAATGTGTTTAGACATAAATGTTTATTAACATGTCAAATAAAAATGAAAGTACATCTTGATATGATTTACGTTGTGCGGCTTTACCCAGCTTCAGTTGATGAGAAGCATTGCTCAAACGATCATTCTAAGTATGTGGGGGGAGGGGGGAGATTTTTCATTGAACTTACTTATATAGTCACCAAAGTTTCAACACCCAATCAGATTTCAGTAATTATTTAGGAGAATATATATATATTTTTTTAAATCAATGAAAGTTCTAGTTGTAAAGCGTTTTAAATATCTGGATATATCCTAATACAGTGGAACCTCGGATTGCGAGTAACGTGGCCAGTGCGGATCCTGACCTCCCTGGGGTCCAGTTGAGAAGCGGGGGGGGGGGGGTTGGGCTGCCGAAAATGACATGTCACACTAAAGTTGAGAATCAGTGTTCTGCTGTCAGAAATTACATCTTACATTAAAGTTAGAAGCGGGGGGTGCTGCCTTCTTACCTCTTCTCCCATGCAGCCAGCGACTTGAGAAGCGGGGTGAGGGGCCAAAAATGACTTCTCACCAGACGGGGCCTCTAGTGATTTGGGGGGCCCTCTGCAGCTTTGCGGGGCCCTAAGCGGCTTGCACAGTGAGCCTACTATAGGGCGGATCAGCCCTGAACGCGGCTAACGAACGTTTCGCAATATGAGCACTGTATTTTTAAAAATCGTGACTCGGTTTGCAAGTGTTGTCTCACAAAACAAGCATGATTCAGGCCAAAGCCGTGTGCAGTACCGCTTTTAGCCTGAGGTGGGGGGGTGCCGGAGCAGAGCAGAGCGAATGTCAGCCCCGCGCCTCTGGTCGCATGCGGTATTACATCCCATTGAAGTCAATGCGGAAAAAATTATTTCCGTTTCCATTGACTTTAATGGGGAAACTAGCTTTGATATGCGAGTACTTTGGATTACGAGCATTCTCCTGGAAAGGATTATGCTCGTAATCCGAGGTTCCACTGTACATGATGATTTTATGATGTCTCCCTGTCCTAGGGCCTGTTAACTAACATTTGCCCACATCCTATGAGTTTTGCATACCCATTCAAATCTAACTGGGACATGCAAAACCAACTTGAATCCGGTTAAATGCATATGAGAAGGTTGTCAACTGCACCTGTCATTGGATGTCGAATTAAGTTTCTCAAACTGATGTCAAACTGATTCCATCAACACCAGAACAAAGCTGGCCTTGAGAGGCCCTAAACCGCCTCAATACTGGGAACTTTTATCCCCTTCCTGCCCAAGCTCATTTTCAGCTTTTAGCACTGTCGCACTTTGAATGGCAATTGCCTAGTCATGCAACACATGCAACTGAATTTGTATTATTTTGTTCACACAACTAGAGCTTTCTTTTGGTGGAATTTAATCACCACTGAGTTTTTTATTTTTTTGCTAAATAAATGAAAAAAAACATGTTATACTGTAACATTGTGTAAATAAATATCGTTGTTCATGAACTTAGGCTAAAATGTATTCTGCTACATTTCAATTTCATTGGTGAAAATAACCAAAATCAGTCTATATATATATACGGTATGTGCAGGCCAGTCAAGTCCTTATGGACCTTGCTTTGTGCGCTGGTGTGTAGTCATATTGGAACAGGAAGGGCCATCCCCAATCTGTTTCCACAAAGTTGGTAGCATGAAATTGTCCAAAATGTCTTGGTAAGCTGACGCCTTAAGAGTTCCCTTCACTGGAACTAAAGGGCCAAGGCCTATCCTATGAAAAACAACCCCACACCATGATCTCCCCTCCACCAAATGATTTGGACCAGTGCACAAAGCAAGGTCCATAAAGACATGGATGAGCGAGTTTGGGGTGGAGGAACGTGACTGGCCTTCCCAGACTCCTGACCTCAACCTGATAGAACATCTTTGGGATGAATTCCATTAGACACACTCCTAAGCTTTTAGACAGCCTTCCCAGAAGAGTTAAAGCTGGTAAAGCTGCAAAGGGTGGGCCAACTCAATATTGAACACTATGGACTTAGGCCTTGTACACACGACCGTTTTCCTCGACAAAATCCATCAAGAAACTTGGTGGCAGAGCTTTTTTGCAGAGGAAAACGGTCGTGTGTATGTTTTTCGTCGAGAAAACTGTCGTGGTTTTCAACGAGAAAAAAAGAGATTTTTTCTCGTCGAGAGTCTCCATTTCCTCATCGTGTTTCTCATCGGGCTGGTTAACAACGAGAAACACGTTTGTGTGTATGCTTAGAAACCCGCGCATGCTCAGAATAAAGTATGAGACGGGAGCGCACCTTCAGTAAAAGTAGCGTTCGTAATGGAGATAGCACATTCATCACGCTGTAAACAGACTGAAAAGCGCGAATCGTCTCTTACCAAACTTTTACTTAACACGCAGTAACATGAGATTAGCAAAAGCAGCCCCAAGGGTTGTGCCAGTGGAATCGAACTTCCCCTTTATAGTGCCGTTGTACGTCACCGCGTTTGAAAACGACAAGATTTTGTCTTGACAGTGTGTACGCAAAGAAAGCTTGACAAGATTCTCGACAAGCCTGGCAGGAAATTCGTCGGGGAAAACAATGTTTCTTTTACGACGAGTTTCTTGGTCGTGTGTACAAGGCCTAAGACTAGGATGCCATTTAAGTTCATGTGCTGTAAAGGCAGGCATCCCAACACTTTTGGTAATATAGTGTGTGTGTGTATATACAGTATATATGTGTGTATATATATATATATATATATATATATATATATATATATATAGTAATGTTTGGGGGACCAGCTTGATCGCAGGACACAGGCTTCTTAAATCAAAACTGAGGTTTATTAAACTTAAATGGCTTAGCAGCAGCAAAAACAAAAGAAATAACAGTCTCACCAACTTGTACAGCTCAGAACTGCTATTGCAGTTAAACAGTCCTTCAAGGTAAGTCCTTCAGTAGCAGGTTTTTAGGCAGGACACTGCCAAGTCCTTTCACAGCTTTTCACAGCTTTTCATAGCTTCCACAGCTTACCTTGTCCACCGTCCACCATGCATTGGACTCTCCTCCACTCCTCTACTCTCACCTGCACTTCCTGTCTGCTTTAAACTACTTCCTTAGACAGGTGCATTAACCCTTTCCATTCCCTTAAAGGCACCACAGTCCAAACAGAGGGGAAATATAACGTCCTTCCAGGACCCAGCCATGGCGTCCTGTAGATATCCCCCCCTGTGCCCCAACGCCAAGGAGGTGGAGGCAACAGTGGAGCTCAAACAATGGACTCGGGAGAGGGCATCTGCATTTTGATGCAGTCTCCCGGGCCTATGCTCCACTACAAACTTAAACTCTTGGAGCACCAGGAACCACCTGGTAATCCTGGCATTAGTCCCTTTACCTTGCCTCAGCCACGTTAAAGGGGCATGATCAGAAATTAACCTAAATTACCTCCCCAAGAGGTAATATCTGAGGGACTCCAGAGCCCACTTAATGGCCAGACACTCTCTTTCAATAATAGCGTAGTTTTTCTCCGCTGGTGTCAACTTCCTACTGAGGAAGACTACTGGGTGCTCCTCACCATGAACAACCTGTGATAATACAGCTCCCAATCCTACATCGGAAGCATCAGTTTGGACAATGAACTCTTCAGAAAAATTGGGCGCTATCAAGACAGGGTGTTGGCACAGTGCTGACTTAAGCTCCAAAAAAGCCTTCTCAGCGTCTGCATTCCACTCCACCATGACCGATTTCCGGCCCTTAGTCAGATCGGTCAATGGAGCCGCCAATGTGGCAAAGTTGGGTACGAACCTCCTGTAGTATCCCACCATGCCCAGGAATGCACGTACCTGCTTTTTTGTGAGGGGGCGGGGCCAACTCTTTATAGCGTCTACCTTGCTGACTTGAGGTTTCACCACCCCTCTACCCACGATATAGCCCAGGTATTTCACCTCCTCCATTCCCAAAGCACATTTTTCAGGGTTTATTGTAAACCCCTCCTTCCAGAGAGAGTCCAGTACTGCCTGGACTTTGGGCAAGTGTGACTCCCAGTCTCTGCTAAAAATGACTATGTCGTCCAAGTACACTAAGGCATACTCCCGATGAGGTCGTAAAATCCTATCCATTGCTCGCTGGAACGTGGCTGGAGCAGTTTGCAGTCCAAAAGGCATTCGTCTGTACTGAAAACTCCCCTCTGGGGTAGAAAAAGCAGTTTTCTCTTTAGCAGCCTTAGTTAATGGGATTTGCCAATACCCCTTGGTAAGGTCTAATGTTGTGATATACCTGGCTGGACCTAGTCTCTCGATAAGTTCATCTACCCGGGGCATGGGGTAGGCATCAAACCGTGAAACCTCATTAAGTTTCCGGAAATCATTGCAGAATCGCAGAGTCCCGTTGGGCTTTGGTACCAACACAATTGGGCTCGACCACTCACTCTGCGACTCCTCAATGATCTCCAGGTCTAGCATCTTCTTTACTTCCTCTGAAACGGCCTTCCTTTGAGCCTCTGGGATGCGGTAGGGCCTGACAAAAACTTTGACTCCAGGTTCCGTGATAATATCATGCTTTATGATACTAGTTAGCCCCGGCAAGTCTGAAAACTTCTCTTTATTAGTGTTGAGCAGAATATGCCATATTCGATTTCGCGATATATCTCGAATATATATTCGAATATTCGAGATATATTCGCTAAATTCGAATATTCGTGATATTTTATCGAAATTAATTGATTGCGATTTTTCGCTATTGCGAATGCGAAAATAATTGCGATTTTTTTAATAACTACGGTAGGAGCGCTCTGATTGGCTTAGAATATTCGTGATATTTTATCGAAATATCACAACATGCGAATGCGATATTTATTGCGGAATTTCGAGATATGCTGGAGGAGCGCTCTGATTGGCTTAGAATATTCGTGATATTTTATCGAAATATCGCAACATGCGAATGCGATATTTATTGCGGAATTTCGAGATATGCTTGAGGAGTTCTCTGATTGGCTCAGAATATTCGTGATATTTTATCGAAATATCGCAACATGCGAATGCGATATTTATTGCGGAATTTCGAGATATGCTTGAGGAGTTCTCTGATTGGCTCAGAATATTCGTGATATTTTATCGAAATATCGCAACATGCGAATGCGATATTTATTGCGCAATTTCGAGATATGCTGGAGGAGCGCTCTGATTGGCTCAGAATATTCCTGATATTTTATCGAAATATCGCAACATGCGAATGCGAAATTGATTGCAGATATTTCGAAAACTGCTGTAGCAGCACTCTGAAATCGAATATGTATGATATTTTAACCGAAATACATATTGCGATTGCGATTTTTCGATCGCGCATGCGCAATTGCGCGAACAACACGCGACCATTTCCTGGAGCCTTGCCAGTTTCCAACTTATGATCGCAGCGCAATATTACAGCAACATGGTTGGAAGCAATTTCACTAAGTCTGAGGAAAAGTTGCTGATTTGTGTAAGTATTTTGACCACTGTTATTTCATCATCTTCAACTGCATTTAAGTCTAGTTTAAAAGTTAGTATATATGATCAGATATTAGTATTTAACCAAAAATGTGTCTCCTGCTTTTACAAAACTACAAGTCCCAGCCCAGCCCAGCATTTTAGTCTAGTTTAAAAGTTAGTATATATGATCATATATTAGTATTTCACAAAAAATGTGTCTCCTGCTTTTACAAAACTACAAGTCCCAGCATGCCTGGACAGCTGCAGACACCCTGGTTGGCAAATGTGTATTTAGGCACTTTTCCTTGTTATTTAGCATAATGAATTTAAAAATTTTTTGGACATAGGACGTATGCGAATGTCCTGACTTCAGTGTCCTCAAGGCCCAAGGACGTTCGAATACATATTGCCCTTTAGATGTTGCAGAACTACAACTTCCAGCATGCCTGGGAATGCTGGCACTTCTAGTATTGTAAGTTCTGCAGGCCCCCATTTTTCAGGCCTTTATGCACGGGTCTCTAAACTGTGGCACCCTAGATGCAGCAAAAGTAAAATTCTTAGCATGCACTGACAGACCGTGGCTGATGGGAGTAGTAGTTTTGCAACAGCTGGAGGTGGACTGGTCTTGAAACCCAGAGTTAGGTAACAAACCCGTAGTGTTTTGCAACCATTCTGCCTCCAGCTGGTTATTTTCTGTTGAAAAGCCTGTGGCGTGCAAAACACAACCCAAAAACTCCACCCGGTGCAAGGAAAAATTTGCACACACCTAAAGAGTGACATCACAAAAAACTGCGACGGTTGCATACGTCAGTGGTCCTCCGAAAAGGTCCCGTCTCTGACCCCCCGGGGCGTTAGGCTCCTAGGCTCCTGACAGGGAAAAGAGTTACTGTGGTCCATACAGCCGAAGCCATATGGACCCATCTCGGTCCAAGCAGCGCAATCAACACGCGAACAACACGCGACCATTTCCTGGAGCCTTGCCAGTTTCCAACTTATGATCGCAGCGCAATCACACAGCAACATGGTTGGAAGCAATTTCACTAAGTCTGAGGAAAAGTTGCTGATTTGTGTAAGTATTTTGACCACTGTTATTTCATCATCTTCAACTGCATTTAAGTCTAGTTTAAAAGTTAGTATATATGATCAGATATTAGTATTTAACCAAAAATGTGTCTCCTGCTTTTACAAAACTACAAGTCCCAGCCCAGCCCAGCATTTTAGTCTAGTTTAAAAGTTAGTATATATGATCATATATTAGTATTTCACAAAAAATGTGTCTCCTGCTTTTACAAAACTACAAGTCCCAGCATGCCTGGACAGCTGCAGACACCCTGGTTGGCAAATGTGTATTTAGGCACTTTTCCTTGTTATTTAGCATAATGAATTTAAAATTTTTTTGGACATAGGACGTATGCGAACGTCCTGACTTCAGTGTCCTCAAGGCCCAAGGACGTTCGAATACATATTGCCCTTTAGATGTTGCAGAACTACAACTTCCAGCATGCCTGGGAATGCTGGCACTTCTAGTATTGTAAGTTCTGCAGGCCCCCATTTTTCAGGCCTTTATGCACGGGTCTCTAAACTGTGGCACCCTAGATGCAGCAAAAGTAAAATTCTTAGCATGCACTGACAGACCGTGGCTGATGGGAGTAGTAGTTTTGCAACAGCTGGAGGTGGACTGGTCTTGAAACCCAGAGTTAAGTAACAAACACGTAGTGTTTTGCAACCATTCTGCCTCCAGCTGTTTTTTTCCTGTTGAAAAGCCTGTGGCGTGCAAAACACAACCCAAAAACTCCACCCGGATGCAGTGAAAAATGTGCACACACCTAAAGAGTGACATCACAAAAAACTGCGACGGGTACATACGTCAGTGGTCCTCCGAAAAAGGTCCCGTCTCTGACCCCCCGGGGCGTTAGGCTCCTGACAGGGAAAAGAGTTAGCAACGCATATCTCCCCTATACGTGTATCCTGTGTTGTTAATAATATATTCATAATTATGCAAATGATAATGGCTGCTATATTTATGCAAAAAAGGTGGCGACCGAAATGGCAGGATATAAAATCTTTCATGTTACCCCTGTCATTGATTAATAAGGCGAGAATGCTTCCAATTGTTGAATAGCATACATTTACGTCATATATCCATAAGGCTGTCAACAGAAGTATTACAATATACTTTGTTCTTCATCTTGCAGAAGTTCCTGGAAACAGGATACGATGAGCTGCGGAGGCAGCCAGAGAAAAGGGCTGTGGTCAGCGCCCTAATCGCTGACTTTGGCGGCCAACATGACCACAAGGCAATTGTTAAGAAGTGGTCTGACCTGAAGAGGCGCCAAATGGTTCAGGTCAGACGTCTTCGGGCTAAATATCATCCAGGTAAGTTATTGTTGACAGTTATGTTTTTTTTTTAAAAAGTGTATTTTGTGCGTGAACTCGAAAGAGAGAGGAGCCGGCCTGCAGGAGTTGGGAGGCCTCCCCCAGAGGCAATCTGCCACCTTTCTCCATGCCCCGGTTGGCAATGGCGGGTGTGAGGGGGTCCTCCCAACCCAACCTCGCATAGCACACCCACCAGGGGCGGGGCTGAGACCACCAAACTCAATTCACAGGTAGCCGAGAGCGGGATCCGAACCCCTAGCTGCAGAGGTGAATCACTTGTCAGTGCAGTGGCAATCGTGTGGAGCCACCGCAGCTCCTTTGGTGACAGTTATGTAAGGTCATATGTAATTCATGTAAGGTCAGATGTTGTTAACCAAGATGCCATGTTGTGCTAACATATATCACCACCGGCCAAGGTATTCATAGTACTGTTGAAAAAAGACATGGGACAGCAGACAGGAACACAGAAGTTATGTGGGAACATAATTTTCCCATTGCTTTGCATGGGACTTTAAAGAAAAACCCCGACCATGGCAAGTGGGGGTGGGTAAGGTTTAAACCACCTATCCTATGTTTGTGGCTGACATATAAGTAACCTGTGTGCCAAGTTTCATATAAATATCTTTAGCCGTTTGTACGTGATGCTGGAACATACATACATACATACATACATACATACATACATTTATGCACACACACACGTTGAGTTTTATATATATAGATTACCACTAAATTCCTGTGTTAGGAGTGGGGTTGTTATAGTAATCCCGTGTGCTCCATCAGGCCCTTTTTTTAACATGAGATGGTCTGAACAAAACAAAGGAGACAAAAACAGCTCATTTTAACATGGTTGCATCCCAGCTCACGCTCAGTCCCCTGTAGTGCCCACAAGACCCTTTAATATAACATAGTTAATCAATGGGACAGTCTATATAAATCAATTTGTATTCATATACAATACAGCAGAGTACACAGAATTTGCATACGTCATTAGAAAACATTTTTATAATATATGAACATTGTGTTATTATAGGAGCTCCAATGCCAGTTATCCGCGCCAAGCGCAGAAGGCGCCAGGCCGATGAGGAGGAGGAGGAGGATGCGGCAGAGGAGGATGCGGCAGAGGAGGAGATGGATGAAGAGGAGCAGCCAGGGCCCTCCCACTCCCCAACCCCAGCTCCTGCTGAGGAGCAAGCTGAGGAGCTTCCCCCCCCCACCACCCCAACTTCTCAAGCAGAAGAGCAGGAGGAAGAGAGCGGTCCTGTGAGCCTCGTTCAGGAAGGTAAATATGTGCACAATGATTAATAACATTTCAACAATAAAATGTAGATATAAAAATGGACAACATATAAAGCGCACCTGTCAGATTGTAGAACCATAATATGGTATTGATGCTAGAAGTATACAGGTAGTGCATAATTATTAGGCAAGTTGTATTTTTGAGGATTCATTTTATTATTGAACAACAACCATGTTCTCAATGAACCCCAAAAACTCATTAATATCAAAGCTGAATTTTTTTGGAAGTATTTTTTAGTTTGTTTTTAGTGTTAGTTATTTTCGGGGGATATCTGTGTGTGCAGGTGACTACTATTACTGTGCAGAATTTTTAGGCAACTTAACCAAAAAATAAATATATACCCATTTCAATGATTTATTTTTAAAAGTGAAACCAATATAACATCTCAACATTCACAAATACACATTTCTGACATTTAAAAACAAAACTAAAACAAATCAGTGACCAATATAGCCACCTTTCTTTGCAAGGACACTCGAAAGCCTGACATCCATGGATTCTGTCAGTGTTTTGATCTGTTCACCATCAACATTGCGTGCAGCAGCAACCACAGCCTCCCAGACACTGTTCAGAGAGGTGTACTGTTTTCCCTCCTTGTAAATCCCACATTTGATGATGGACCACAGGTTCTCAATGGGGTTCAGATCAGGTGAACAAGGAGGCCATGTCATTACTTTTTTTTATTTAATACCCTTTCTTGCCAGCCACGCTGTGGAGTACTTTGACACGTGTGATGGAGCATTGTCCTGCATGAAAATCATGTTTTTCTTGAAGGATGGTGACTTTTTCCTGTACCACTGCTTGAAGAAGGTCTCTTCCATAATCTGGCAGTAGGACTGGGAATTGAGCTTGACTCCATCCTCAATCCGAAAAGGCCCCACAAGCTCATCTTTGATGATACCAGCCCAAACCAGTACTCCACCACCACCTTGCTGGCGTCTGAGTCGGACTGGAGCTCCCTGCACTTTACCAATCCAGCCACGGGCTCTTCCATCTGGCCCATCAAGACTCACTCTCATTTCAGCAGTCCATAAAACCTTAGAAAAATCTTTCTTGAGATATTTATTGGCACAGTCTTGACGTTGCAGCTTGTGTGTCTTGTTCAGTGGTCATCGTCTTTCAGCCTTTCTTACCTTGGCCATGTCTCTGGGTATTGCACACCTTGTGCTTTTGGGCACCCCAGTGATGTTGCAGCTCTGAAATATGGCCAATCTTGTGGCAAGTGGCATCTTGGCAGCTGCACGCTTAACTTTTCTCAGTTCATGGGCAGTTATTTTGCACCTTTGTTTTTCCACACGCTTCTTTTGTTTGATGATCACGCTTCAGAAGCTTTGCAACTTTAAGAGTGCTGCATCCCTCTGCTAGATATCTCTCTATTTTGGACTTTTCAGAGTCTGTCCAATCCTTTTTTGGCCCATTTTGACAAAGAAAAGGAAATTGACTAATAATTATGCACACCTGATATAGAGTGTTGATGTCATTAGACCACACACCTTCTCATTGCAGAGTTGTACATTACCTAATATGCCTAATCTGTAGTAGGCTTTCGAGCCTATACAACTTGGAGTAAGACAACATGCATAAAGAGGGTGATGTGGTCCAAATACTCATTTGCCTAATAATTCTGCACTCCCGGGATGTGTTAGACACATAACAAGTGTATACACATGATAATGATTGATTAATAAGCAAAAAAAAATTTTTATTTATTTGGTAACGTTATTTTAAATCCAAATTTTTTTTTTATTATATCCTAACAGTATCAGGAAAGATGAGGAGGCAGACCGCGCTCATAAAGACAACCCACCAGAGGATCCAGGCAAATCAGCGCCAGATCCGCTACCTTATTCAGCAAAATGTGCTGCTGGAGCAGCAGCAATTAAAAAATATAGAGAAGCTGGAGCGCCTTCAGAAGCTCAATCAGAGTTATATCTGAAATTATGTTTTTATTAATAAATATTATTTTTTGGAAATGTTTCATTTCTTTTTGAGATAGATTTGTAGGTTTTTCAACACATCTAACTTAACATCAAACAAATCAACATCAACACATTTAACTTCATAATAAGCAAAAACATTTTATACTATTATTTTATTTAACAGTAACCTAGGACAAACTAAAGCACACGACACAGACACGACGAACACAAAATAAACAGTTGAAAAATGAACATAACAAAAGCAACAATATATATATATATACAAAGAGAGAGAGAGGGAGAGCAAGAAAGAGAGAGAATGCAGATGAGCTCTTGCAGACAGCCCAATGGTTGCAGTATAAATGCCGCAAAACAGTGTTTAACATAAGGTTCATTGTTATAGTTACACTTGCTGTTTAGATCCGGTCTGGTAGCTTGTAGCGGAGGCTGTTGGTGGATCCGCTGTGCCAGAGAGGTCATGAAGCTTTACTCAGCATGGAGGCAGCAGCAGGAGTATTAAAATATAATATAACTAGACAATGCATTTCCTGAGGAAAATGCGAGTGGGAATGCTGAATAGCTTAATTGGTGAGCCCCTTGCCAAAGACATTCACCATAACCACTACACTATCTTTAGGACACACAGCTTCTTTCTCTATCTGCAAAGTATAGCGTATGCTGACTTCCTGGTCGCCCCTCCCCCCTCAATAGGTTTCCCCTCCCCCCCAGGTCAGTGAGGAGGAATATTGCACTGAGGTCAGGAAAGTGATTTATAGAAAGAAATAACATTACAAACGCTTTTAATTCACAGATCTAATACATGATTTAAGCCTCCAAACAAAGCTTAATAAATCCTCAAACGTACATGCAATTGATACAACGACTACACCGTTTGAAATACACGGCCCTTGTAAACGCATCGATATGAAATTTATGTAGATAAACTTAAAAATGTGGCCATGTCTGCGATTTAGAAAAGAGCGTCTTTGTGAGTTCTGCAGCAACATTTTTTAGATAATTTAACATGAGAGTCTATGAGACATAATTTCTGGCTGTTGCTCCAATAACTAAAACTAAAATACGTATCGCAGACTTGATCACATTGCCATAAACCAGACAAGCATAGCTACGTTTTGATATAAAAATTGTGTATGAAAAGTAGATCTTGTGGGCGTGAGAACAATTTGTTTCCCCTTTTTGTAAAGATATTTTTAATTACAAAGATCTAGAATGTTAAGGTCACATGACAGACTCTAAATCCCCTCCATAGGATTACATTATAACCTATCGCATTTTTGTGAAAAATTCGCAAAACGTAAATTGCGTTTTCACCAAAAAATTGTAAACGATAACGATCTGAAAAGTCATAGCCGGATAGCTAAATATTTTGTGACCGCTTTACAGTTTTTTCAGTGTCTGTAAGTGAAAGTATGAAGTAGCTGAAACTTTTGGCAGGGCATGTGAATTCAAAGGGGAAAAGGATGTTCTCATTGACTTCATTGTTAAAAAAAACGGTCTTAAAAGCAAAAAATTTATAAAAGTGTAAAAAGTAGGAAAAAACTTGAACAAGTCCCATCATTTGCTGAAAGAGACGAACATTTTTACAGTTGAATGGTCTCAATAGCTGAAAGTATGCCGAAGTTACGCAGAACCAAAAAACGTAAGGAATAATAAGATTACTAAATTTACGGATATCAATACTGGAAATGTTTATTAAAGCATTCACACTAATTAAGATTAATACATTTACGGGTATCCATACTAGGAATGCTTATTAAAGCATTCCCACTAAGTATCACACAGGCATGATTTACAAGCAGTAGTGGTAATAGTAATACATAGCATAAAAACACTTGGGGAATACTTTACAGCATCAGTAGTGGTCATAGTAGTCAATAGTGTACCAAAAAATTGGGACACAGGTGTCTTGACTGAGCTGTAATAGTAGTAGTAGACATTGACAATACAGTGTCAAATCACTCGGGCAAGAGGTGCCATGATGAACAGCAGTCTTAATAAGAGTATATAGGGTGTGAAATAACTGCTGACATAGGTGTCTTGACTGGGCAGCAGAAGCAGCAGTAGTAGTATTAACAGTAGTAGTTGATACAGAGTCATATCACATGGGCAGGAGGTGCCATGATGAACAGCAGTAGGAATAGGAGTATATAGAGTGTCAAATAACTGCTGACATAGGTGTCTTGACTGGGCAGCAGCAGCAGAAGCAGCAGTAGTATTAACAGTAGTAGTTGATACAGAGTCATATCACATGGGCAGGAGGTGCCATGATGAACAGCAGTAGGAATAGGAGTATATAGAGTGTCAAATAACTGCTGACATAGGTGTCTTGACTGGGCAGCAGCAGCAGCAGAAGCAGCAGCAGTAGTATTAACAGTAGTAGTTGATACAGAGTCATATCACATGGGCAGGAGGTGCCATGATGAACAGCAGTAGGAATAAGAGTATATAGAGTGTCAAATAACTGCTGACATAGGTGTCTTGACTGGGCAGCAGCAGCAGAAGCAGCAGTAGTATTAACAGTAGTAGTTGATACAGAGTCATATCACATGGGCAGGAGGTGCCATGATGAACAGCAGTAGGAATAGGAGTATATAGAGTGTCAAATAACTGCTGACATAGGTGTCTTGACTGGGCAGCAGCAGCAGCAGAAGCAGCAGCAGTAGTATTAACAGTAGTAGTTGATACAGAGTCATATCACATGGGCTGGAGTTGCCATGATGTACAGCAGTCTTAATAAGAGTATATAGAGTGTGAAATAACTGCTGACATAGGTGTATTGACTGGGCGGCAGCAGCAGCAGAAGCAGCAGTAGTAGTATTAACAGTAGTAGTTGATACAGAGTCATATCACATGGGCAGGAGTTGCCATGAAGTACAGCAGTCTTAATAAGAGTATATAGAGTGTTAAACAACTGCTGACATAGGTGTATTGACTGGGCGGCAGCAGCAGCTGAAGCAGCAGTAGTAGTATTAACAGTAGTAGTTGATACAGAGTCATATCACATGGGCAGGAGTTGCCATGATGTACAGCAGTCTTAATAAGAGTATATAGAGTGTGAAATAACTGCTGACATAGGTGTATTGACTGGGCGGCAGCAGCAGCAGAAGCAGCAGTAGTAGTATTAACAGTAGTAGTTGATACAGAGTCATATCACATGGGCAGGAGGTGCCATCATGAACAGCAGTAGGAATAGGAGTATATAGAGTGTCAAATAACTGCTGACATAGGTGTCTTGACTGGGCAGCAGCAGCAGAAGCAGCAGTGGTATTAACAGTAGTAGTTGATACAGAGTCATATCACATGGGCAGGAGGTGCCATCATGAACAGCAGTAGGAATAGGAGTATATAGAGTGTCAAATAACTGCTGACATAGGTGTCTTGACTGGGCAGCAGCAGCAGAAGCAGCAGTAGTATTAACAGTAGTAGTTGATACAGAGTCATATCACATGGGCAGGAGGTGCCATCATGAACAGCAGTAGGAATAGGAGTATATAGAGTGTCAAATAACTGCTGACATAGGTGTCTTGACTGGGCAGCAGCAGCAGAAGCAGCAGTAGTATTAACAGTAGTAGTTGATACAGAGTCATATCACATGGGCAGGAGGTGCCATCATGAACAGCAGTAGGAATAGGAGTATATAGAGTGTCAAATAACTGCTGACATAGGTGTCTTGACTGGGCAGCAGCAGCAGAAGCAGCAGTAGTATTAACAGTAGTAGTTGATACAGAGTCATATCACATGGGCAGGAGGTGCCATGATGAACAGCAGTAGGAATAAGAGTATATAGAGTGTTAAACAACTGCTGACATAGGTGTATTGACTGGGCGGCAGCAGCAGCTGAAGCAGCAGTAGTAGTATTAACAGTAGTAGTTGATACAGAGTCATATCACATGGGCAGGAGTTGCCATGAAGTACAGCAGTCTTAATAAGAGTATATAGAGTGTTAAACAACTGCTGACATAGGTGTATTGACTGGGCGGCAGCAGCAGCTGAAGCAGCAGTAGTAGTATTAACAGTAGTAGTTGATACAGAGTCATATCACATGGGCAGGAGTTGCCATGATGTACAGCAGTCTTAATAAGAGTATATAGGGTGTGAAATAACTTCTGACATAATTGTCTTGACTGATCCAAAGGAGTCATGGGAGAAAATCATGTGGTCAGATGAGACTATAATATAATTTTTTGATCATAATTTCACTAACCGTGTTCGGAGGAAGAATAATGATGAGTACCATGCCAAGAACGCCATCCCTAATGTGAAGCATGGGGGTGGTAGCATCATGCTTTGGTGGTGTTTTTCTGCACATGGGACAGGGTGACTGCACTGTATTAAGGAGAGGATGACCGGGGCCATGTATTGCAAGATTTTGGGCAACAACCTCCTTCCCTGAGTTAGAGCTTTGAAGATGGGTCGAGGCTGGGTCTTCCAACATGAGAATGACCCAAAGCACACAGCCAGGATAACCAAGGATTGGCTCTGTAAGGAGCATATCAAGGTTCTGGCGTGGCCTAGCCAGTCTCCAGACCTAAACCCAATAGAGAATCTTTGGAGGGAGCTCAAACTCCGTGTTTCTCAGCGATAGCCCAGAAACATGACTGATGTAGAGAAGATCTGTGTGGAGGAGTGGGCCAAAATCCCTCCTCCAGTGTGTGCAAAGCTGGTGTAAAACTACAAGAAATGTTTGACCGCTGTAATTGCAAAGAAAGCCTACTGTACCAAATATTAACATTGATTTTCTCTGATGTTGAAATAGTTATATTCAGCACTGTAAATACATCAGGTCCGGGGCTTCATCAGGGAATGCATGGCAAGGGACCCTTCAGCGCCCTGAACCGACGACGGGTGCCAGAAAGTCACCGCCGATCCAGGACTCATTCATCTTTATGAATGTGAGTCTGTCCACGGAGTCTGTGGACAGACGGGTCCTCTTGTCCGTGACCACCCCACCTGCCGCGCTGAATGTCCGCTCAGATAGTACGCTGGAGGGGGGGCAAGACAATAACTCCAGCGCATACTGAGCGAGCTCGCGGCAGGTGTCCAATCTGGCAACCCAGTACTCCATGGGGTCGTCGGTGCTCATACTGTCAGAAGCACCGACGGACGCCATGTAGTCTGCCACCATGTGGGCCAGCCGCTGGTGGTGACTGCTGCTGCTGCTGCTGGTGGTGGTACTGGGTCGCTCGGTTTGGAAGAACATCCTCATCTCTTCCATTAGGTCCCCTGCTCGGCTGCAGCTGGGTGCAGCCACCTGCTGGGTGAGATGAGGGGGGACAACTGGAGGCCGGGGAGTTGCCTGCTCCAACCGTCTGACAATGGCTGCCTGCAGTTCCTCCATCCGGTGCTGCCTCCGGCTGGCTGGGATGAACTGCTCCAGTTTCCCCTTGCACCTGGGATCCAAAAGGGTGGCCATCCAGAAATCATCCCTCGTCTTGATGGTCTTAACCCGGGGGTCCCTCCTGAGGCATCTCAGCATGTGGGCAGCCATGGGGAAGAGCACAGCCTGCTGTGACTCCTCAATGCTGGCCAGGTGAATGAGGTGCGACTCTTCATCCCTGAGGCGCTGCTGGTCAAACTCAGACATGCCCAACCCCCGGACTATCGGTGCCCCCAACACCGGCTCTCCCTCCTGACCAGGCCCTGACTCCGGGACGACACCAGCAACCACCTCCTCCTCCTCTTCATCATCATCCTCCTCCTCCTCCTCCTCCTCCTGGTCTTGGCCCTGGTCTCGGTGGAGCATTGCTGACTCCTCCTGCTCCACCAAGGCACTCTCCCCAGCCTCGAGCAGGCGATCTAGTGTCCTCTCCAGCATGAACAGTATTGGCAGCACGCTATTGAGGCCAATTTGCTCACTGCTGACCATCTTGGTCGCCTGCTCGAAGGAGGACAACACTTGGCAGACCTGGTTTATCTGCCCCCACTGCGCACAGGCGATGAAAGGGAGTTGTGGTGAAGCCCTCTCAGTGCCTAGTTCCATCAGGTACTCCCTCACCGCCCTTTGCTGCTCCCACAACCTCTTCAGCATGTGGAGGGTGGAGTTCCACCGCGTCACACTGTCCACAATCAGCCTGTGAAGGGGCAGATTGTACTTCCGCTGCAATTTGGACAGGGACGCGGTAGCGGTTGGGGAGCGCCTGAAGTGGCTGGCAATCCTACGCGCCTTTGCCACAATGTCACTCAACCCTGGATAAGTGCGCAGGAACTTCTGCACCACCAGGTTGAGGACATGTGCCAGACAGGGCACATGCGTCAGACTGCCAGCATGGAGGGCGGCGAGTAGGTTGCTGCCGTTATCGCAGACAACCATACCTGGCTGGAGCCTTCGGGGTGTCAGCCACTTCTGGACCTGAGCTTGAAGTGCTTTCAGCACTTCTTCTGCAGTGTGTCTCCGGTCCCCTAAACTAACAAGCTGGAGCACGGCCTGACAGCGCACGTGCCCCACACTTGAGTAGCTACGGGGGCGCTTGCTGGGAGGCTCAGCAGCTGCGGAGACAGTGGCTTGAGGGAGACCAGCAGTTCTCCCCTGGACACCCCGGGGCGGCACCACAAGATCGGTTGCCGACGATCCCTCACCGACGCCTCGGAGGGAAACCCAATGGGCCGTGAAGCTGATGTAGCGTCCCTGCCCATGCCTGCTGGTCCAGCCATCCATTGTCAGATGAACCCTGTCGCTGACAGCGTGATCCAGCGACAGGGTTACATTCTGCACAATGTGCTGGTGTAGGGCAGGGACACCAGTCCTGGCAAAGAAATGGCGGCTGGGGACACGCCATTGGGGTTGGGCCTGCTCCAACATCTGCCTGAAGGGGTTGCTGTCAACTATGTTGAAGGGCAGCAGATGTTGGGCAATAACCCTTGCCAGGAGCCCATTGAGGGAACGCACACGTCGGTCTCCAGGGGGGAAGGGAGTGGTGCGGTCAAAGGCGTCTGAAATCGACGCCTGGCGCCGGACGGCAGTGCGGGACACAGACGTGGAGGGTGCTGTGGAAGTAGAGGTCTGGCTGCCGGTACCAGTACCTCTACTAGAGGGAGCGGGGGGGCATGACCTGCTGGAAACAGATGAAGATGTGGCAGGGGCTGCTGTACCCTGCTCACTTGTGGTGGTGGCGCTGCTACCACCACCACGCTTCATCTCGTCATACAACGCCCAGTGGTTTATCCTCAGGTGCTGGTTCAGGGCTGTGGTACCCACCCGAGCCAAACACTTCCCTCTCTTCACCCTCACTTTACAAATCCGGCAGATGGCCACGGTAGGGTTGTCTGCCACCAGGGTAAAGAAATTCCAGACAGGTGACTTCAGCACCACCCTCCTGTCAGATGGGGTGACGCTTACTTGCACCTGCTGGGATTCGGTGCGCACAGGTGGAGCTGCCTGCTGCTGCTGCTGCTGCTGCTGCTGCTCCTCCTCCTGACACCTCCTGCTGCCATCACCAGTGGAGACCCTGACGATGGTCTCCCTGGTGGTGACCTGGCGCACCGTTTCACCAGGGTGCCTACCTTCCCCGTCGTCACTGACGTAGTGAGCCGACGCGTCAGATGGCAACCATGATGGGTCACCCTCTTCGCCCCCAGAGATGTCAGACCAAGGGCTGAGATGTGTTGGTCTGAGGGAACCACGTGACATGGAGCCTCTAGCCTGGCTCCGCTGTCCCCTCACCCACGCCTGGGTCTGACTAGGTGCTGCTGTTTCCTGCACCAAAACAGCAGCACCAGTTTGAAGGGATGTCTCTGGGATACTGCCAGCAGGTATCCCATCCTCCTCATCCATCCCTTCAAAAAGGTCCTGACCATCAGGACAGAGCTGGAGGTCTGCCTGATGCATGGCCTCCCCCAAGAGATCCCTATCACTGTCGCTGTCGAACAGTAAGATGCTGGACTCTTGGGGGCTGGGGGGGGGGGTAGTACAGGCAACGGTGTAATGGTGGTACTACTGTGAGTCGGGACCGACGACTCAGTGGCACTGCTGTGCCCCATGTAGTCCACCACTACTTGAGCCTGAGATGGCAATATCGGGCGGCTGCCCGATGGGAAGAACTCCCGGATCAGGCGTACTCCCCTTGCACCCGATCCTCTACCACTAGTAGGGGCACGAGAGGTACCCCGTGCTGGCAGCGATCCAGCACTGGGAGTAACTCCCCTACCCCTGCTGCCACGGCCACGGATGCCGCTCATTATTGCTGATATGTGTGTGGGGGGGGTAAACTTTATTGGGGGGGGGAAATGTGAACAAAATGTGTTTTTGTGTTTTTTTTACAAGACAGGCACGCAGACAAAGACGTACACAGACAGCTACTAAACTATAAGAAAAGTAGTACACCAGACAAGGACTACAAAATTAAAGAAAAAAAAAAAAGCACTAAACAAACACTAACTTTTTTTTTTTTTTTTTTTTTTAAACACAAAACACAGACACTAAACACACACTAAGCTAAGCTAGATGAAATAAATGTACACTAACAGTGTGTACACTTACTACACAAAATTTAACTAAACTGAACACAAAACTTAGCTTTTATAAAAGCTCTTTAGGGAAAACTAAACAAAATTTGAACTGAGATGCCTATCAAATATCACTGAACAGCGAACCTGCAAGATCTAACAGTAACACAAGATGAACAAAACTTAGCTTTTAGAAAAGCTCTTTTATAAAGCTCAGCAAAATGTGTTCTGAAATCTCTTGCAAATATAACTGAACAGGGAGGATTGCAGGATCAAACAGTAACACAAATGAAAAAAACAGCACAAAACAGCACAAAACGTAGCTTTGAAAAAAGCTCTTGGGTCTATTGCTTTGAAAAAAGCAGTTGATATACTGGAAAAGATCCACTGGAATCACTAAATAGCAATGCTGGTGATGATCTAAATCAATCAAGAACAAAGACACAGGAAACCAGGAACACAGAAACAGCCTCCACACTCTATAGCCAGCTTCTGAATCTGCAATGAAATGGTGCTGGGAGTGAGCTTATATAATGTCCATGCAGGCAGGTTCCTATTGGTTGCTAACCTGTGACGAGTGTGGAAGGAGAACTCTGATTGGCTCTGATGCAAAAGGGCGGAGCAAATAATCGCGCAATATTCCTATTGCCGAATATTCGCATTGCGAATATTCGGCAATATAAAATGATCGCTTCAGCTACTCGGCCCAATGGCTCTAATCATACCAGCAATGCTTTCAGACGTCTATGGAGATCACTAGGATGTGATCTGTTTTAAAAATGAAACTGTAAAAATCGCTCTGATGCGGAAGATCGGGGCGAGGAAAATAATCGCGCGATATTGCGTTTGCCGAATAATCGCATTGCGATCTTTCTGGAAAATTCAATGAACGCTTCAGCTACTCGGCCCAGGGTCTCTAATGATACCAGCAATGCTTTTAGACGTCGATGGAGATATCTAGGATGTGATCTGATTAAAAAAAAAAATTGTAAAAAATCGAATATTCGGAATTGCGAATATTCACCGCGAATTTCGAAATATAGCGCGATTTCTCGAATATGCTATATTCGAGTCGAATATTCGCAATGCGAATATTCGTGAGCAACACTACTCTTTATTTCTCTGCAAGAACTCCTTTGCCTGCTGACTTTGGTATTTAGATAGGGTATTTGCTACTTGGACACTCTCCACCCCAACCTGAGGCTCAAGTCTTGCACTAGCAAGACTTGAGCCTGGCTACGGATACGGATACGGTTTCCTCTTGCCTGGCTGGTGGACTCTATAATTGACCTCTCCCACTTTTTCCACAACTTCAAAGGGTCCTTGCCACCTGGCTAAGAACTTACTTTCCACAGTGGGAATTAGCACCGCTACTCGATACCCCACTTGGAAGTGCCTTATTTTAGCAGCCCTGTTATAGACCCGTCGTTGAGCCTCCTGGGCCTTTTGCAAATGCTCTTTGACTAGCGGCATCACGGTTTGGATCCTTTCCTGCATTTGGGAGACATATTCCAGGACACTCTTATGCTGAACAGGTTCACTTTCCCACTCCTCTTTAACCACGTCAAGAAGTCCGCGAGGTCTCCGCCCATATACCAACTCAAAGGGCGAAAACCCCGTGGAGGCCTGGGGTACTTCCCGGATAGCAAACAGGAGAGCTGGTAACAGGCAGTCCCAATCTTTCCCATCCCTTTGTACCACTTTCTTGAGCATAGACTTAAGGGTCTTATTAAAGCGTTCCACCAACCCATCCGTTTGGGGATGGTAGACCGATGTGCGTAGCTGTTTAATCCGGAACAGCTTGCACACATCGGCCATAACCCTTGACATAAACGGGGTACCCTGGTCTGTGAGTATTTCCTTGGGGAAACCAGTCCGTGTAAACATCTGGAATGATTCCCGGGCAATGGCCTTTGAGGAGGTATTCCGCAGGGGTAGTGCCTCAGGATACCGGGTGGCATAGTCAAGAATCACCAATATGTAGGAGTGACCTCGAGCTGACTTTACCAAGGGACCCACTATATCCATGGCTATCCTCTCGAATGGGACCTCAATTATGGGCAGAGGGACCAAAGGGCTCCGAAAATGAGTCACTGGCGCGGTCAACTGACAGGTGGGACAAGAGGTACAGTATCTCTTTACCTCTGCTTTCAGACCTGGCCAGTAAAACCGGTCGGTGATCCGTGCCTCCGTTTTTTCAACTCCCAGGTGTCCCCCTAACACATCGTCATGGGCCAGGTCCAGAACTTTTCGTCTATATTGTTGGGGTACCAACAATTGCTCTACCACATTTTCTCTCTCCTTGGTAACCCGATACAGCAATTCATTATATATTGCAAAGTGTGGCCACCTCTCATTCGCACCTGGCTCTTGGGGAACCCCATTTACTACTACAACTTGTTCCCGTGCATGGGCCAAAGTGGGGTCCTGCATCTGAGCAGTCCCAAATGCCCCCTGGGGAACACCCAAATCCGGCAGCGCAGGGGTAGAGGCCACTTCCTCATCCTCTTCCCCCAGCATTACCTGAAGTGGGAAAGGCTCCTCCCCCTTAGTGTTTTGGTAGGTCTGTGGACCACATATCTTGACATCCTCAATAGTATCAACACTACTTTCATCACCATTAACCCAATCATTAGCATTTTCCTCATCTGGGTCCACATTAACGTTTGGCAGTTCAGGGTTATCCCTCTCAGCAGCAGGAACAGGGGGGCTAGTTTCTCCCCAGTCTCTGAACTGTTCTCCTTGTTCCCACAGTTTTGTAAACAATGGACAGTCTCGTCCTATTATAACATCATGCACCAAGTTCTTTACCACCCCCACCTCTTGAGTAACAGTGCCACATGCTGAGGAGATAGACAACGTGATGAGCGGGTACTCTCTAGTGTCCCCGTGAATGCATACCACCCTTAAAGTTTTTCTTACCGGACCGATCTTCCCAATCACTCTAGGATGAACCAGGGTTACCATGCTTCCAGAGTCCAACAAAGCCCGGGCAGGGAGGTGGTTCACTTGGACTTCACACTCAAACTTTTCCTCATCCAGGTCGAGGTGTGTGGTGCACACTTTATGGGCACAAAAAGACCCCCTCTGAAGAACCCCGCATTCCATGGGCTCCTCTTGCAGTGGGCAATGTGTCCGGGTATGACCCCAGGTATGACATCGCCAACATTGTACATCCCCTCCTCTCCGAACAGGAACAGAATGCTGAGGAGGTACCGGGAGTGACTCTTGGCCTTCCAGGGTGTTTGTCCCAGGGCTCCTTGGAACATCCTTTCGAAAGGCAGCAGTTGGTCGAACAGGCCGTGGCAGACTAAGCCCTATGTGCTTGGTAGGTCCGAGCAGGTCCTCCACCACGGTATATCGTTCCACCATGTCAACAAGGAGGTTTGCGGTTTTGGGGTCTCCATGGCTGACCCACCGTTGAAGGTCATCTGGAAGGGACCTCAGGTATCGGTCCAGCACGACCCGCTCCACGATTTGGGGGCCGGACAACACCTCAGGCTGCAGCCATTTTTTTACTAGTTGCACCAGGTCATGCATTTGAGACCGGGGTGGCCGAACTGGACGATATTTCCATTGGTGTACACGTTGGGCCCGAACGGCCGTAGTCACCCCCAGACGAGCCAGAATTTCTGCCTTTAGCTTTTGATAGTCTTTAGCATCATCTGGTGGCAGGTCAAAGTAGGCTTTTTGAGGATCTCCAGTGAGAAAAGGAGCAATGAGGCCAGCCCACTGTCCCTGAGACCATCCTTCTCTCTCCGCTGTCCTCTCAAACGTAGCAAGAAATGCCTCGACATCATCGCTTAGGGACAATTTCTGTAAAAAATGGCTTGCCCTCACAGTCACCTGGTTGCCAGGGGCAACAGCCGCTGGCTCCTGAACCTGAGACAGCCGCTGCACTGCTTCCTTTAAGGCAGTAACCTGAGCCTGCATAACCCCTTGCTGGACTGCTTGCTGGGCCACCAACAGGCGAGTATTTTCTTGCTGCAGAGCCAGCGCCTCTTTGTGGTGTTGATTAGCTTCCTCATGGCGAGTCTGCGCTTGCATGTTAGCCAAGGTCAGCTGTTTAAATAGCTCCTCCATTGCTTCAGCTTTCAACGTTTGTGCAGCTTTAACCCAGGACATACATTCAATGTACTGTCCCTTTAAATGTCAGTTCAACATAAAGTCCAATGCAAAAAGAAAAAAACGTTTTTTTTTTTTTTTTTCTCTTCTTATGCCTGTTATTTAGTCCTGCCCGCATTCGAGCACCAGTGTAATGTTTGGGGGACCAGCTTGATCGCAGGACACAGGCTTCTTAAATCAAAACTGAGGTTTATTAAACTTAAATGGCTTAGCAGCAGCAAAAACAAAAGAAATAACAGTCTCACCGACTTGTACAGCTCAGAACTGCTATTGCAGTTAAACAGTCCTTCCAGGTAAGTCCTTCAGTAGCAGGTTTTTAGGCAGGACACTGCCAAGTCCTTTCACAGCTTTTCACAGCTTTTCATAGCTTCCACAGCTTACCTTGTCCACCGTCCACCATGCATTGGACTCTCCTACACTCCTCCACTCTCACCTGCACTTCCTGTCTGCTTTAAACTACTTCCTTAGACAGGTGCATTAACCCTTTCCATTCCCTTAAAGGCACCACAGTCCAAACAGAGGGGAAATATAACGTCCTTCCAGGACCCAGCCATGGCGTCCTGTACAATATATATATATATTTGCAAGAAAAAGTATGTGAACCCTTTGAAATGATATGGATTTCTGCCCAAATTGGTCATAAAATGTGATCTGATCTTCATCTAAGTCACAACAATAGACAATCACAGTCTGCTTAAACTAATAACACACAAAGAATTAAATGTTACCATGTTTTTTTGAACATACCATGTAAACATTTACAGTGCAGGTGGAAAAAGTATGTGAACCCTTGGATTTAATAACTGGTTGAGCCTCCTTTGGCAGCAATAACTTCAACCAAACATTTCCTGTAGTTGCAGATCAGACATGCACAACGGTCAGGAGTAATTCTTGACCATTGCTCTTTACAGAACTGTTTCAGTATATTCTTGGGATGTCTGGTGTGAATCACTTTCTTGAGGTCATGCCACAGCATCTCAATCAGGTTGAGGTCAGGATTTTGACTGGGCCACTCCAGAAGGCGTATTTTCTTCTATTTAAGCCTTTAAATTATTTTCTCCTAGTGATCCAGCCAGTAAAACACACCTTGTCCTTGAAAATAAATGCTCACTGACTGTACTGTATCAATGGAGGAGCTGTGTTATCACCCTAGGCTGCTTACTTTTGGGCTACATTGCACCTTCTTTATACCCTCATATAGGGTAGGTTCTCTGTAGTTCACAGAGAGGTAAAACTGGGTAGTGCTGATAATACTGCTTGAGAATTCAGTGCAGCAGAGGAAGAGTGCACTGCTGGGAGAAGAGAGCAAGGTAAGCTGTGTGGCTGAGTAACTGCGGGGAGAAGACAGCAGGGTGAGCTGAGTGGCTGATTTACTGCTGAAAGATAAGAACAGGTTGAGCTGAGTAGCTGCTGAGAGAAGAGAGCAGGGAGAGCTGAGTGGCTGAGTAACTGCTGTGAGAATAGAGTAGAGTGAGCAAAGTGGCTGAGTAACTGCTGGTTGAAGAGAGCAGGGTGAGCTGAGTAACTGCTAAAAGATACGAACAGGGTGAGCTGAGTAACTGCAAAGAGAAGAGAGCATTGTGAGCTGAGTGGCTGAGTAACTGCTGAGAGAAGAGAGCAGGGTGAGCGGAGCGGCTGAGTAACTGCTGAGAGAAGAGAGCAGGGTGAGATAAGTGGCTGAGGAACTGCTGAGAGATAAGAGCAGGGTGAGCTAAGTAACTGCTGAGAGAAGAGAGCATGGTGAGCTGAGTGGCTGAGTAACTGCTGGGAGAAGAGTGCAGAGTGAGCTGAGTGGCTGAGTAACTAATGGGTGAAGAGAGCAGAGTGAGCTGAGTGGCTCAGTAGCTACTGGGTGAAGAGAGCAGGGTGAGCTGAGTGGCTGAGTAACTACTGGGTGAAGAGAGCAGAGTGAGCTGAGTGGCTGAGTAGCTACTGGGTGAAGAGAGCAGGGTGAGCTGAGTGGCTGAGTAACTACTGGGTGAAGAGAGCAGGGTGAGCTGAGTAACTACTGGGTGAAGAGAGCAGGGTGAGCTGAGTGGCTGAGTAACTGCTGGGGGATTGGGGGGAAGGGTGCTTGACGAGCTGAGTCATTGCCAAGATGGAACACAGTGAGCTAAACTGCTGAGTAACTGCTGCGCGGGGGGGAGCAGCAGGTGCACTGCTGAATTGCTGAGATGAAAAACGCAGACAATTTCAGTTCATATTTATAAACTTCGAGAATGAATTTCTCCACAGTACAGAGGTTAATGAGAATTTATCTTAGAGCTAATTAGCTCAAACATGCACACAGGTTTACTTAAAATAAAAAGTATGACAACCATGGGTGCACCGGTATGAGTCACAGGGCAAATATCTTATTAATAAAAATCCTTGACTTTTGGCTCTCATATGATGTGCTCTTCTGTATCCGCTATGTGTATGTCTACATTTATATCCTTACGCTCACAGATTGTACTGAGTTTTTTTTTCTCTTTCACCTATTGTTACTCTCTAGGATGCTCCTATGTTACCTTTTCTGTACTACACTTTTGTATTACTTGATTGAACATCTGGATACCTTGATGTTGTCTACGACAATTTTTTTAATATGTAAAACCTTTAACAAAGAAAGATTGAAAGTAAAGGAAAATGTAAATGTAATGCACACAATGTGTATTAATAAAGGTATGCTAATATGAAAGGACCACTCGATTTCCCTGACCTGACTGACAGTGACATGGGTTTTTACTAAAGTTCTAAGCTGTGAAAAAGAATTAACCTTTCCTTCAGTGATAACTGTTTAGCTTTACAGCTGCATCTGTTTCAATTATGTTTAATTATGTTTCACCTTAAAAATATGCAGGTTATTGCTTGTGTATGTTTTTATGTTCTATCTATCTATCTATCTATCTATCTATCTATCTATCTATCTATCTATCTATCTATCTATCTATCTATCTATCTATCTATCTATCTATCTATCTATCTATCTATCTATATCTATATTGTTCTTATATCTATCCATTTGTCTATTCAGTCTGTCTGTTAGTTTTGATGAATGTCTCTATCCTTTTCTGCATTCATCTGTTCTTCACACTCATTCCGAGTGTAAACAGAATGGGAGTTATTTTGTACATGGTATAATTTGAGTCCTGTCCACAAACTAAAATTGCTTTATTGAACCATCTGCTTAGAACATGAATATCTGATAAATGCAAACTCGGCTCTGTTCTAGCCAGGGCTGAAATGTACTTAAAATGTCCAGCCAACAAATGTTCTGGAATGAAACAACAGCAGAAAATCATGTTGCTGATTTATGCAATGTACAATATAAGTGCAGCCCAACATTTATGGTTTGTTCTCTGGCTAGAAACCAATATGAACTACATTCCTTGCTTTCCTGTCAATGGTTTACAAGCTATATTGGAAACAAAATGGCAAATAGTTAACAGGAGGAGAAATATCATTTTTATATGTTTTCTAATGTTGTTAAGCAGTGAAGAGTAGACTAGGGCATATGCTATATATATTGTGATTTGGAGATTGTTTAGCTCAGTGGTAGATGCATATTTTCTGAGCCCACACTAGTCTGAACTGTGTTTTTTAGGGCTTGCCAGACCACTTTTATTAATAAAACAGAAGTCAAAGCAAAATTCTTTACCCGTGGTTTTCCCACGCAGGGATTTCAGTTTCAAAGAGAAAAGACGTTAACAGAAAATGCAGTCATCTGGCTCCCTCTTCAGCAGCACCGCTGCTCTTGTTACTGGTCTCTTAGACCAGTGGTTCACAAGTCTTCTCAACCCTGTCCTTAAGTACCCCCAACAGGCCATGTTTGCAGGTTTTCCTTTATTTTGCACAGGTGCAATCAGAGTCAATAGCTTGGTATTTTGGACAGCTATTTTATCTAATGCCACGTACACAGAAACGGACATTCCGACAACAAAACCGTGGAAATTATTTTCCGACGGATTGTTCGCTTAAACTTGTCTTGCAAACACACGGTCACACAAATGTCGGAAATTCTGAACGTCAAGAACGCGGTCACGTACAACACTACGATGAGCCGAGAAAATGAAGCTCAATGATTCCCAGCATGCGTAGAATTGATTCCGAGCATGCGCAGGATTTTGTTGCAACGGAATGCATACAGACGATCAGAATTTCCGACAAGAACTTTTGTTGTCGGAAAAATTGAGACCCAGCTCTCAAACATTTGTTGTCGGAAATTCCAACAGCAAATGTACAATGGAGCATACACACAGTTGGAATATCAAACCAAAAGCTCACATCGAACATTTGTTGTCGGAAACTTCGACTGTGTGTACACGGCATAAGAGAAATTCAACATGACCTGTTGGGGGTACTTGAGGACAGGGTTGAGAACCACTGTCTTAGACCTTCTTAACCTGCCTGGCGGTATTCCCGAGTCTGACTCGGGGTTAGATTTTCCTGCTGCGAGCGGTAACCCCGAGTCAGACTCGGGCTTGCCTCGCTAGATCCACAGGCTTGGTTTACTTACCTTGTCCCTGGATCTAGCAATGCCACCGCGCTGTGTGAGCGAGCGGGACCTCGCTCGATTCACACAGCGTCCTCCTGTGCCGCCGATCTCCGTTCCCTGCGACGTTACGACGCACGGGGACGGAGAACGGCGCCAAATTCAAAAAAGTAAACAAACACTTTACATACAGTATACTGTAATATTATAGATTACAGTACTGTATGTAAAAAAAAAACACACCCCCCTTGTCCCTAGTGGTCTGTCCTGTGTCATGCATGTCATTTTATATAATAAAAACGTTTCTTTCTCCCTGCAAACTGTAGATTGTCCATAGCAACCAAAAGTGTCCCTTTATGTCAAAAATAGTTTTAGATCAGCTAAAAAACAGCGATAATAAATTATAATCACTTGCAGAATTGTGTGATAGCGATTTGTGGGGAAATTTGTCATAAAAAAAAAAAAATAATGACAGCAACAATTCTGCAACTGAGCAAATTTCAGTGATTTTGATTTGATTACATTATTGAATAATTTTTATTATAATTATATTATTATTTGTTATAATTATTTATAATTATTTATTATATTATAATTTATAATTTTGTTTTTAAAAAAATGTCATACCGGGGATGCCTATTAGAATCTTGTTTGGTCAGATTTAAGTGAGTTATTTCTAAAAATTACAGACCTACAATATAAAACGCCAAATTTCCTTGCAAATAATGGTACCGCTTTCAGCATGTTTTTTCTGAAAGAATCATACCGCCAGGGAGGTTAACAGCTCTCCTGGCTCTCTGAACTCTGTCCTGGCTCATTCAGCGTTTAGTCACAGCTCTCTGCCCCATTCCTGTTCTCTCAATAGGGATTCTCCTGATGCCCCAAGCTCTTTCATTCCTCTGAGACTTACACATTACCTCAGTCCAGTGGACTCTAGTTATTCCAGCTTGAATCCCTCCAACATAGAGTGAAGTCCCTTGAGTAGAGAACTTCTGTCTACAGGCAGGATCACACATACTGATCTTCAAATGGGAGCACACCTCCTTCCTGGCTGGAACCCTGAGCTATTCCCAAGCCTTTATTATCAGGGTCTGTGTGTACCTGGACACACAACTTGCTGGTCTTCAACAAAGCCTGGTGTCTCGTACCTGGTCGGAGGCCGAAATGCTAAGAGGGCTTCCCATGCGGCTAAGTGCAGAGCCCCCCTGAAGGTGGTAACAGGGAGTGCCAAGCTCAGAGAAGCAGGCGTTGCCAGCTGCGACAGACTGATGGGATGTCTGCTGGATGGCGGCTGACAAGCAGGATGCACTGCTGGGCAGGAGTCCCTCAAGAGTACCAGGTAAGACTGGGCAGCTGGGAGAGCCAGGAGCAGGGTCAGGAGCCAGGCCAGAAGTCATGCACAGAAGGTCATTCAGGTGAAAGGCAGCAAGCAGAGTCAGGAATCAGCCGTGTCATACACTGGTAATCGGGACGAAGAGGAGTCAGAAGAGCAAGCCAGGTGGTCAAACATGGATCAGCAGGCAGAAGCAAAGTCACAGGAACAAGCCAAGGGTCAAAGCCAGGAATGCAGACAAGACTGGTCAAGGCAAGCCGTGTTGGTAACAGGAAATGCAATAATATCAAGAACAGGAAGACATGAACTCACAGGGGAAGCTGAAGATCATCCAGCAACTAATGACTCATGCTGCTGGGCACCAGAATCTGTCACGCATTTCGTGCGCTTTGGTGATCTTTCTCTTCCGCGCATGCACATTTGCATTGGCAAATTTCAAAGTGCCAATGAAAAATTCCTATGTGGCAATCTTGTATGAACCGTTCTCTGACACCTGCACACTGGGCTGGAGATTTTTTTTTTCCTACCAAATAACTTTGAAATCTCCAAACTACAGATCCCAATTTAAGAAAACCACAATCCACAGAAAGCAGTAAAAACACTGCACTCATAATTGATACACTGGAGTCCCACACACTGTATACGAGCAAACCCTGTGTCCTTTTCACAATAATTTACACAATGGAAGGGCCTCACACTGTCACCATAATAATAATAGCAAACATGTTATACTTACCTGCTCTGTGTAATGGTTTTGCACAGAGCAGCCCCGATCCTACACTTTTCGGGTCACCTGTCTGCACCCATGGCTCCTGCCCCCTGCCGAGTGCCCCATAGCAAGTCGCTTCCTATGGGAGCACTCCTACATGCTCGCTCCTGAGCTTCCCCTTGTCAATGGCTTCCACTGCTGTCTCTCTGCCAAATAAGGAGAGACAGAGAGCCAGGCGAGCTGCTGCTTTAGTGCACATCACTGGATCGAGATTGGACTCAGGTAAGTATAGTTTTATCTCTCCCAGTGAGAAGAGAGAGAGCTAGGAGAATTGCCACTCTAGTACACATCATTGGATCAAGATTGGGCTCAGGTAAGTATAAGAGCAGGAGCCAATGGCTCCCACTGCTTCCTCTCTGTCCAATGTGGAGAGAGAGAGCCAGGAGAGTTGCTGCTCTCGTGCACATCGCTGGATCAAGATCAGGTTTAGGTAAGTATAAGGGGGGGGGGCTGTTTGCAAAAGGTCATTTAACCTTAACCTTTAACCTTAATATATACAATGCATTAGGGTAAAAAAAAACGTTTACCTTTAGAACGACTTTAAAAACATTGTACCCCAGGACCTAGTCAACAAGTATTAGGGGTATTAGCAATGCAGAAGCAAGTAATATGAATAACATTCCCAGGTAGAGGCAGTTGACTTGTATTAGTAACTACAATAGATGAAATAAGTATCTGAGAACGTGTGTAAATGATTACATAGAAGTCGAAGGATTCTTGTCTACAGATGGCTTCATCTAAGGATAAGCTCCAGGCATCAGCTCTCTAACCCATTTGCTTGACATCAAGAGCCAGCCTGATAAAACAGTTTCCAGCATGACAGACAACTAAAGACATAAGACACAGAAATCAAGCTTTTTAATGTCACTCATACAGTATGTACATACAGTAACTATTGCTGTACAAATGTATGACTATAATGTAAGTTTATGTAATGCTGCCTATATTTGTCCTTCATGCAGAGGAAGCTAATTACCGGGTGGATGATGAGCGCACCGGGTGAATCATGAGCGCACCGAGGAACATCACAGCTTTCATTTCAATTAACGTGTGTTCCCGCTGCTCTCTGTCACATGCAGCCCCGCGCCCTGGCCGGGGAGCTTTGATACACGTCACTCGTGATTGGACGGGTGATCTGTCTATCAAATTCCTGGGACCAGGGGGTGGGGTTGTGTGTGACAGCAAGTGCAGGGAACACACGGCAATTGAAAGAAAAGCCGCCAGTGATGTTCCCTTCGCTCCTGATGATCCGGCCGCTCGCTTTCCTCTCTTCCCCTCCACGAGCGATGGGAGAAGGACTGCCACATGCCGGCGGTGCTCACCCCCCAGCTTCCCAGGAACTCTTTCCTCAACAGCCCTCAAAATCCACTCGCAAAATAGATTTTTTGAGGGCTGGACATAGCAATAACATCATATAATAAATAAGAAGCCCCGACACGTTTTGACCGAATCAGTGGAGGTCATCTTCAGGGAGAAAGGATGAGATGCTCTGAAATAAAAACATTGTGTAGGTGAAATTGTTACGGAAACAAAAGACCTATCAACAATGGAACATCTACAGTATGTATAATCTGTATATTGAAGTATTATTACCAATTAACGGTTGGGGTAGAGACCTCCCTATGTGTTTAATTTAGAACCAACCACGGACTCCATGGCTGTGGCCACAAACATGAAGCCAAACCAGGTGCCCAATGCTGTATTATAGATATAATATTAAAAAAGTAATGATATACTAAATATTTTTATGTAAACAACTTCATTGTTTAAGTAAAATACTAATGTGACTGTAATGTAGTGTGATAGCGAAAAAAGGTGTGAGAAGAGAGTAAATAAGTAGTGTGAAAACTACAAAAGAAAAAAAAAGTGATGGGGTGAAAAATTCAGAGAGTGTGTAATGATGTGTATATGGTGGTGTGTCAAGAGGAGGTCTTATAGAAAAAAGGTGCGTACCAGAACATGGAAAAACTCCATGTGTGATTTAAATGAGTGGATATGTTCATGTATAAGAAGAGAATGCAAAGAGCACCTGTAAAAGGTGATTCCGCAAATCATAGGAAAAAACGATAATTGGTTAGCTGGAAGAGCCCCATAGGGGGATTCCAATGGGCATATTGTTGTAAATACCTAGGACCCAACCAATTGAGCGTGCTCCGCTTGGAATGTGAGTGATACGCACAGGCAGAAAGAGGCTTGGCTCTGGATGACTTTATGGTTAATCAGAGCGACGTGTGGTAGAAACAGAAAGCCACAGAGTGGGGAAGATGAAGGTGAGGCTTGAACAGCAACTGGAAGTATTTAAAAAAAAATATTTTGCGACAAAACCGGCGGGTGTAGGCAAATATTCCTGTCTTTGCACTAAGATTGAGCCAATGATTGTTCTGGCTGAGGAAGATTTTATATATTTTTAATGGCATGTTAATGCATTACTGGAATTAAGCCCATTTTTAAAAGATTTTACACTATTGGCGTTTATCTTTTTGTTGACACATCTCATTGGACATTATGGGCCGGATTCAGGTAGATCGGCGCATTTTTAGGAGGGCGTAGCGCATCTCATATGCGCTACGCCGACGTAAAGCAGAGAGGCAAGCACCCAATTCACAATGCAAATGCTCCCAACGTTGCGCCGGCGTAATGTAAAATAGTCGGCATAAGCCCGCCTAATTCAAAGTAGGTGGAAAGTGGGCGTGATCCATTTAAATGATCCGTGACCCCATGCAAATGATGGGCCAAACGAACGGTGCATGCGCCGTCCCATAGACGCTTCCCAGTGCGCATGCTCAGAATCACGTCGGAACGAACGCCTAAGATACGTCCAATTTACTGAACGTAACCTACGCCCAGCCCTATTCACGTAGTACTACGTAAACAGCGTAAAATACGACGGCTGTTCCGTGGTCTATACCTTTGCATGGGATGCGCCTCCTATATGTGGAATAACATTACGCCGGACGTAAGCCTTACGCAAACCACGTATATTATGCGCCGGGCGCACGTACGTTCATGAATCGCGGTATCTCCCTCATTTGCATATTTGCAATGAGGCGGCCAGCGTAAATATGCGCCCAAGAAACGCCGGCGTGGGAAAGTTACGTCGGTCGGAGGAAGCCTATTTTCAGGCGTATCTAGTTCTATGGGCACGGCGCATAGATACGACGGTGCACATTTACACTTACGCGGTGTATCTGTAGATACGTCGGCGTAAGTGCTACGTGAATCTGGGCCATCGTTCTGAGACCATAGAAGTATCGTTTTTCATGTGCCTTCGGTGTGGAGCAGTGACCGTGAATGGAGTATATGAGATACATGAGCCCTATTTGACACCCCGTAATAGATGGTCAGCACTCTCTGGTAAGAGTGCATCCTTATTTATGGTAGTGGGGTAATCACGAGGTGGAGAAATTGAATGAGGTATCCTTGCAGTTTTCACCATTTGAAAACATTACACTGACTCCGTTCTGAAGACACATGGACTGATTGTCTTAATTTCATTACTCATGTATCAACCGCAAAACTTTTGTTTTTCATTTACCTTTATGTGATTATATCTCACTTCAATGTGTGCCGCTATATATATGTTACTCAAGTGTATTTCACAAGCGCATTTTTTTCTATTTTTCAACACTGGTCTATACCTGGCACCATTTGTAGCTATTGGAGCGATAAGCATTTTATGTGATTTTATTTTGTGAGTGGTTTCCACAATGTTTTATAAGGGTGAGTTATATTGGTTATTGTACCATTGTAGGCATCTTTATTTCTTTTTTCTTTCATATGTGAATAAGATGTCAAGATTTAAATAGAGGAAAATGGGTATGCTGCTTAAGGACCTGACAGACGGTTAATTAAATACAAAAGTGAGCTGTGCCAACAATGAAAGTAGAAGGCACAGTGCTCTGGTGATACCTTTCCTTAGGAGAGAGGGTGGTGTTTTGTGGATGAAGAAGTTATTTTTGGTAAGGATTTGGAGCATTATTTACTACACTTTCTATGGTGCACTTTATATATAAAAAACTGCTTTGTTTTGCTTTTTTTTTTTAAGATAATTTTCCTTGCACTTTTAAATAATTTGTATCACAGCACTACTATGGAGTGAACACTTTGCATTTTGATGTTTTGATTTTATTAAATAAGAAGGTGGCAGCAGTGATATGTGACTAGCATTATCACTGTAATTTCTATTGTTTATATCATTTTTTATTTTTTTTTGCACTTTTAGAAGGATGATATTTTTATAACCTCACAACACAGGGAATTTTGTTGTGTTGATATATAACATCCTTTAAAAACGTATAAAAAATGAAAGCTAGTAAATAACCAAAGACCTATACTGTAGCTTCCAATTACTGTGATACAGCAATAAGTAAAGCTTGAGCTGTACTATGTATTAAGTCATTTATTTCCATACAATGTTTTTAAAGTAAACACATGTAATTTAGACTTCTGGTCTTTTGAATTTTCCCGTAATTTTCATTAGGGAAATGAGGTGAAAGGGAAGAAAAAAACTTTTCTATTTGTATCACTGTTTGCAATTCCTAAAAGTGCTTCAATGGATCATAAAAAATGTATGCATGCAAATATAGGCAAAATTAGGGATTTGCTACAAGTTCATGGCTGTCCTATAAGGGACCTCATTATCTTCACAGCATTGTGTAACTGTATTGTGTCAGTTTAAGTTGTTTTTTTGTTTCCTTTTACCTGCAGTGACAGATACTTCTGCGGTGAGACTGCAGGATTTTGGACACCTCATAATCATCAGGCTACATTTTATGATTGTGTGAACTGGACACCAACCAGGCAAAGCTGTTCATCATTGAGCCTCAAGAGATAATTAACTAGTGTGCTGGGAAACCTAATTGCATTCATAGCATGGGATTGTTTTGCAGTACTGGCTTATTTATATAATCAGCTCTTCACAAGATTCCAAACAGTTATTGTATTTTCAGTTAAAAGACTGATCCAAAATTTTATTCATTTTCAGAGATAGTATGCAGCTAATAAAAATGTAGGCTTAGGATGCTATCTGTGTTTTTGGAAGCTCTTGACTTAATTTTAAAACACCAAGTTAAATACTGGTAGGTTACAGTTTAATCAGAATGTGTATACATTGACAAATCATTGAGGGTCCATTTATATCTTTGCGTTACTGTAAAGCATAATAATTTGTGCCACTTCTGATTTTAAGGATGTTTTGGTGTGCCAATTGATTTTTTTTTACGTTTTTGAAACTGCGGAAGTGTATCTTGCAATAGAGACAGGTATTGTGGTACAAATATAGTAAGGTAGTGTTATGTACTGGAACGTACCTTGTAGCCAGAGCCTAGTTTGCAGGAGGAGGCCTCTCTTACAGCCCCGGCTCTGGAGCTGCTGGAGTTGGGACAGCAAGCTCGGGAGCATGGCGAGGTAGGAGTGCCTGGTGATGATAGCAGCTCGGCACGGTTGGTGGTCCTTCGGGACGGTGATTGCAGGAGACAGCGTCTCTGGAGCTGGGACAGGCACTGGATAGCAGAAGCTGGTGAAGCAAACCGGGTAAGCAGATAATCAGGTGGGTTAAGCAAGCGTAGTCAGATTCAGGCACAGGGTCTGGTAACGGTGGGCAGGAGAGCAGAGCGGAGTCAGAGCAAGCCAGGGGTCGGAGTGGAGAGGGTCGGATGGTCAGACGGAGCCGGGTCGGTTTGAGGTAACAGGTTACAACAGGTCACAGATTTCACTGATACAATGCTGCAGATCAGACAGCAAAGTGTCACTGCAGCTGCTAGCTTTTTAAAGGCTGAGTGGCGCCAATCGCGCATCAACGAGCACGCGCGCGTTCCCGCCGTCGTGCGCGTGTAGTAGGCACATGCTCGCGCATACGCGCGCGCACATTTGGCACATATCCGTGTGCATGTGAGGCGCACCTGCGCACATGAATAGGTGACTGGTTTTGATTCTGACCATTAGTATGTGTGCGCATTCGTGCACACCGGAGGCTATTGGAAGGTCCCTGACAGGTAGGTTGTGGAAACATATTTTTAGCAACAAGATATTAGCTAAACAGTTTTATATTAGTGTGTTGTCTAGAACAGTGTTTCCCAACTCCAGTCCTCAAGGCACACCAACAGGTCATGTTTTCAGGATTTCCCTCAGATGAAACGGCTGTGGTAATTACTAAGGCAGTGAAACTGATCAAATCACCTGTGCAAAATAATGGAAAGCCTGAAAACATGACCTGTTGGTGTGCCTTGAGGACTGGAGTTGGGAAACACTGGTCTAGAAAGTATAGGACTACACACTTAGTAAATTATAGTACTAGAGCAGGTGGTCCCATTGGGTGCTGTTAAGCCAATTAATGTGTGAATCAGGGCAAGGATGAACATTTGGGGTGCATTAGCCAGGGGCTTAACTTTATAAGGAATTCCGGGAACTTTCTTGTGGGTCCTGGCATAAAGAAGCTTCATGAGGCAGTGGTTGTTTAATGACAGAAACACTTCTGTGATGGAAGGGGGTTTGGAGATTTCCAGACTCTGGCAATAGCCAAACGTGCGGCAATAAAGATGTGGGATAGGATGGTGTGGGCAGCTGTTGGCCATGGGTTAATGTCTAAACCCAGGAAGACCATCTGAGGGGATAAAGAGGTGGATGTTGACAAAATAGAGGATATAAGTCTAATGATGGTAGACCAGAAAGGTTTTAGTTTTGGGCAAGTCCACCAAATATGTAGGGGTGTTCCAGAATATCCGCAATTTCTCCAGCAGGCACTCAATGTAGAAGGGTATATTTTTGATAGTTTATAGGGCATGAGGTACCAATCATTGAGAATTTGTTGTACAGATTCCCAGTGTAGTACACATCGGGTAATAAGCTTATAGATATAGGAAATATCTCTCAGATGGGGTTTTTCTGTGTTGTAAAATTTCAGGTGGTGTCATAAAAATATGTTTGGTGAGTCGTTTGTAGTTGTTGAACGGAGAGGAGTGAGGAGTGTTGGTACAGATCACCAATCCAGTAGATATTGGGGAGCATAGAGAAGAACATTTAATTCTGGGATGTTTCCAATTCCATATAAAGGAGGTCAATATGGCTTGTAGCTAGTTCAGATGCAACTGCAAGATGGTAATAGGCATAGTGCAAAATACGTATAGTATATGGGGCAAGAGATACATCTTTGTTAGTGAGATGCATGTGGCTACAAGTTTGGCATATAGTTTTGTGTCCTTGTTTAGTAATGAGATGGGTCTATAGCTGGCTGGGTCATCAGATGGTTTGCCAGGTTTTGGGATTGTGGTGATGTTAGCTTCAAACGCTTCCGGGGGAATGGAGCCAGTTGAGACAATATGACTGAAGGATTGACAGACATAAGGGGTCAGCCGTTTGGAACGTTTTTTGTAATATTCATTGCTGAAGCCATAAGGCCCAGGGGCCCTGTGTAGCGGGAGTGAGGCTATAGATTGTTTTAGTTCTGGCAGCAGGAAAGGACCAAAGATGGTGTGTAATTGTTCCTGAGTTAGTCATGGTAGGAGAAGATGGTTCAAGAACTGTGCAATGTCTGTTGGTGTTGGGGGAGGGGCTTTCCCTGTAGAGGTAAGGTTGTATAAGTTGGCGTTAAACTGGCTAAATTGGTTGGCTATGTCCTTGGGGTTGGTAAGGCGAGTGCGAGTGGGGAGGTAAGATATGAGATTTTAGTTTGCACTAAGCGTTGTTTAAGTTGTTTCGCAAGACCTGCTCCTGGTTTGTTGTGTTGAGCGCAAAAGTGTTGTTTATTTTTTTTAGGGGTAGGTCAAAGTTTACGTGTAGGTGTTTGCTCAGTGTTCGTCTGATATTGAAAAAACTTTTTTCAAAGAAATAAAATTTCTAACAGAAAAAAACACTGCGCAGAAACAATGAAAGTGTAAATGCTGCCAAGTACCAAAAATTGCAGATACAAATTAAAGAACAATTGAAAAAAAGAATAGGTACAGCGCAAAAACTAATAATAATTGATAGTGATACCCACGCTGTGAACTAAGGTATATGTATAAAACACAAACAATATATATATATATATATATATATATATATATATATATATATATATATATATATATAAAGGATTATATATATAGATAAAAAATATCCAATGAAGTAAAAAAAGAAAAGTGAATGTGAATAAGTGCAGTCCATACACATTTGCTGGTGAATGGTGTAGGAAATCCAAAAAGTGAATATAAAATCCAATGTGAATCGCCAATGTAATATTCAAAATGTGACATCCAAAATAGTCCAAACGATCTATCCACCAAAGCAAAACACCCAAGTGATGAGGTATTGTAGTCTGCTTACCGAAGATACTGACCACTACAGCGGTCAATATGGGCACAGGATTATTTTTATAGTCTCCCAACAAGACTGAGAAGTGTCCGGTTCCTAGATCCTAGGTAGTACCATCAAACTGTGTTACAGCAACATCAAAGCAAAAACAAACAATGAGGACATGAAACCAGGACTGCAGTAAGATCTACAAAGCTGATTCTGATTCAATTGATATGAAGAATTTGGCAGCAAGCTATCTTTGATGTACCAAGTTCGGTGATTGGGCTTTGGGACCAAGGAAGAATGATTTATAAGCCTCTGACACAGTTTGATGGTACTACCTAGGATCTAGGAACTGGACACTTCTCAGTCTTGTTGGGAGACTATAAAAATAATCCTGTGCCCATATTGACCGCTGTAGTGGTCAGTATCTTCGGTAAGCAGACTACAATACCTCATCACTTGGGTGTTTTGCTTTGGTGGATAGATCGTTTGGACTATTTTGGATGTCACATTTTGAATATTACATTGGCGATTCACATTGGATTTTATATTCACTTTTTGGATTTCCTACACCATTCACCAGCAAATGTGTATGGACTGCACTTATTCACACACTTATTCACATGTTTTTTAGTATGAACTTTTCTTTTTTTACTTCATTGGATATTTTTTATTTATATAAAGCTGGATAATCAGTCAGTGTCAGTTCAGTGAGGGAGTAGGACGCTTCCCGACGAGTCTGCTCTCTCCAGGGACCAGACAGATAGCCAGCTAGACACCGCAGACAGGCAGGCAGGCTCCTACAATGTTTGCTGCATGAATCAACTTGCAGCCCATAGGATCGGCTCCTTCCTTCCCTTCGTGGGCCCCTCTCTTCAGGTAAGACCCTGTCTTTCAGGGCCATCTTTCCACCCCCAGGAATCGCTAGTGACCGTCCTTTTCAGGACAGCCACTCCAGCGATCCAAATTGCGGCTGTTTACCTTCTCTTAGAGCCGCATGCACCCCAATCAGTCACCCATAATCACCCCGGCCACCCGCCGCGCATAGCAGCGTTTTTTTTCTGGCGATCTGCGGCTCTTTCCCGCATCCGCGCCAGACCAGGCATTATTCGCGGCCGCCGCAATTAGGAAAGACCGCGGCTTCAGGGATCATCCCCCTATCCCTGGAGGATCCCATCCTCCCCTGGATTAACAACCAGCTCATACCCACCAAGCCAAACAGCCCCCAAACCTGAGGCCTGTGGCCCGGTCGGTGGCCATCTTGGTACTCCTCAGCTACAGTGACCCCCTTTCCCCCCCCCATTCCAAACAGTACTTGATCCAGGGTTTCGTCCGATCGCCTTTCAGGGATCAGGAAGGAATTTTTTTCCCTGCGGCAGCAAATTGGCTTAGCACTGCCAGGGTTTTTTTTGCCTTCCTCTGGACCAAGGCCAAGCGAGAGGATTCAGCGAATCTTCCCTCTATTGCAATTAATCCCCCCCCCCCCGGTGACTGGCAACAATGGTTAAACTGCGATACTCTGCAGAAACGATTTGGGGTCTGAGACAATTCGCAACAGTATTACCAGCCGTCACCAAAAAGGCCTTAAAAATAGACCAACGTTTGAGATTCGATCGACGATCGACCATCAAAAATTTCAACCATTTAACCCAGCTCAAGCACATATCATGTGCTTTGATCAACACAAGATCGGCAGTAAAACACCGATCAGAAATCCACGATTTCTTACTACAAAATGATCTAGACTGCCTCTTTATCACAGAAATCTGGCTTTCAGACGACTGCAACACCATTCTTGGAGAATTGGTGCCAGAAAATTATCGAATTATAACGGAAAACAGAATAGGGCAAAGAGGAGGAGGCCTAGCGGTGATCCATAAGTTTCATATTGCAATCACTAAGCCGGTCCTTCAAAATCCTCTTCCATTTATGGAAACCCTTACTCTTCAACTTCAAACTAACCCCCAGGAGACTGTTCACATTCTCCACTGCTATAGGCCACCTGGGCAAAAATCGCAGCTTCTGCCATCATTAACGGAGTTCATATCCACTTATACCCTTAACAGCAAACATCTTTTGCTGCTCGGGGACTTCAATCTGTGGGCCAACTCCTCACAGGATCCCATTGCGGATGCCTGCATCGATCACCTGGAAGGATTAGGACTACAGCAACTTATATGCGGACCCACGCATGCTTCAGGTCACACACTCGACCTAATTTTCAGACAAAATCTGAAAATAAACATTTTGGGAAATGAACCTTTGCCATGGACAGACCACCATGCAATTAGTTTCATAATTTCCAAAATTCCACCAGTTATAAAAGCACCCAAGCCGGTGACAATACACTGGGCTAGATCTCAGAAGAAGCTCCATTCGGAACTCTTCAAATCTACCTTGGGAAACCGAATCGAAACTATTCATCCTCAGTTAACAGCCTCAGATACACTGGATGCCATAAATGCAGCTCTGCTACAATCAGCCGACTTAGTAGCACCGAAACGCAAAGTCCGCATCCGGAAAAAAAAGTCCGGCTGGTTCAACAACCAGCTGTCCCTACTGAAGCAAGAGCGCAGAAGGGCGGAAGCCGCCTGGAAAAGAAGCCCTTCAGAGGAAAACCTCATCATCTACAAGGCAATAACAACACAATATCATAAAGAAATCTTCAAAGCCAAGAAACATAATTTTTCTATGACGATTAACAGCGCCATGAACCGCCCCCGAGAACTATTCAAGATGGTCACCCAGACCATGAATCCGGGATGTCTTGAAGTCCCCAATTCAGACACCCAAGAGTTCTGTAATGAACTATCGGATTTCTTCATCGACAAAATCGAAAGAATCCGGGTAAGTATTCTGCAAAATAATACCCCCCTCAGCCCCCTCTTCAATCAACTACAAAACACCAACAGAAACCTTCTTCAATCAACTAAGTTCACTCTGGAACCCATCTCCATCGATACCACCAAAAATATCATTGGTGCGTTGCGGAGCAGCACAGCACCCAATGACATCATTCCCACCAAGCTGCTGAAGGAATGCGCCGACATTCTGGCGCCTCCCATCACACAGCTTATAAATCAGTCATTTAAGGAAGGCATAGTGCCATCCCTGCTGAAAGAGGGCACAATCCAGCCCATCTTGAAAAAACCTAACTTGGATCCCAAGGACCCAACTCACCGCTGCCCCATAACAGGCCTAAATATTCTCTCCAAGATAATGGAGAAAATAGTGGTACAACAGCTGCAACAGCATCTGGATACCCACAATCTACTTGATCCATTTCAATCAGGTTTCCGTCCCGGACACAGGACATAAACGGCCTTACTCAAAATATGGGACGATGCCCTCGAGGCCGCAGACGAGGGAGAATCCTGTCTCCTGGTTCTGCTGGACCTAAGCGCAGCCTTTGACACAGTAGACCACAAAATGTTACTGATGCGACTGGCCGAGGTAGCCAGAATCGCAGAAGGTGATTTACCATGGATTTCCTCCTTTCTTGAAAACCGATCACAAACAGTGAAACTGGGATCTTTCACGTCGGAAAAACGCACGGTGCCATGTGGAGTCCCCCAAGGATCCCCCCTATCACCGGTGCTGTTCAACATCTATCTTCGCCCTCTCTTTGATATTATCAGTAGCCAAGAACTACTTTATCACTCTTATGCAGACGATACGCAATTGTATTTTCGCATCTGCAACAAAAAGGATGATCATCTCAGTTTAGAGAAATGTCTCTCTTCGATAGAAAACTGGATGACTAAGAGTTATCTTAAACTCAACAGTTCCAAAACAGAACTTCTTATGTTTCACGCCAGCCGAAAGAGTCAACTGGCAACAACCTGGACACCCCCGCCCATTCTGGGCCAAATCATCACCCCTAGCTCCAAAGTCAAAAGTCTAGGAGTCATTTTTGACACCTTCATGACAATGGATGCACAAATAGGGTCAGTAGTCAGCGGATCGCACCATTTGTTGCACCTACTACGCAGACTTATTCCATTTATCCCCAAAGAAGACGTAGCAGTCGTGGTGGGAACAATCGTGAATTCCAGACTGGACTATGCAAATGCCCTTTACCTCGGGCTCCCAAAGTACCAAATCGCTCGTCTGCAAGTCGTACAGAATACGGCCGCCAGACTTGTGACTGGGAAAAGGACATGGGAATCAATCTCACCTTCGCTGAGAACCCTTCACTGGTTGCCAGTAAAAGACAGAATTGTATTTAAAGCACTCTGCCTGACACATAAGTGCATCCATGGGAAGGCGCCGCAATATCTTTGCGACAAGATAGAACCTCACAATTCTAATCGCGTTCTGCGATCCACTGACCAAAATCTGGTCAAGGTGCCAAAAACCAAATACAAGTCCAAAGGAGAAAGAAGGTTTGCTTTTCAAGGTCCGAGACTATGGAACGCTTTACCAACCAGCGTTCGGTTGGAGGAAAACCACCTGACTTTCAGAAGACGGATCAAAACTCTGCTCTTTTGATGTCATGAGACACGAAACATCAAGCGCCCAGAGGCGATTCAGTTCGCATGTGCCGCGCTATATAAGTTTTTCATTCATTCATTCATCCATTCATATATATATAATCCTTCATATATATATATATATATATATATATATATATATATATATATATATATATATATATATATATATATATTGTTTGTGTTTTATACATATACCTTAGTTCACAGCGTGGGTATCACTATCAATTATTATTCGTTTTTGTGCTGTACCTATTCCTTTTTTCACTTCGTCTGATATTACAGAGTTCGGTTTCAAGAAGTGAGGAAGGCTGGGTCTTGTGTGCAGTTTCAAGAGAGCATATTTGGTCCAGGAATTTATATGTGGTAGTATTGTGTTTTCTTTTTTGTGAGCCCCAATTTTAATGAGAATGCCTCTAAGGCATGCCTTATGTGCTTTCCAACAGACTGTGGGATCGGACACAAAGTTGGCATTTTGTAGGAAGTAGTTTTCAATCTCTGATGCAACATGTTTTTGGAGATGAGGGCGGGAAATAAGGCAAGTGTTAAGCCTCCACATTGTGTCTTGGGTTGGGTGTTTGGGTTGAGGCGGGCATAATTTAAGTAAGATTGGAGCATGGTCAGACCATGTGATGGTGTTAATTTTGGCATCTTGTATTGCTTGGAGGGTGTGCTTATCTACCAGAAACTTGTCTATCCTGGAATAGGATTTTTGTGTATGCAAAAAGTAGGTGTAATCTCTTTTGGTATTATGTAGGCACCTCCATGGATTAAATAAATCTTCAGTTTGGAGTAGAGAAGATAGAGGATTGTCTATGGGATGGATTAGAGGAGTCTAGAGCTGGATCTACTAACTAACTAAAGTGTTTTGTCTGAAGGGTTCTAGTTTTCCTATCACAATTGAACTTGGTGGGTATTAGGGGCGTACACATTGACAATAGTCATAATGTGATTGTTGATAGAGGCATGTAGGATGATATATTTGCCATTGGCGTCAGTCTCAGAGTAAGGTAATTGGAACGCTACTGTGGAGCACCAGATTTTTTCTTAGGGGAATTGGCAAAAGTGTGTGGAAATTGTTTGTGGGAACAAGATGTGGAATTGTGAGAGGTGAAGTGAGTTTCTTGCACACATAATACACTGTGTGTCTGAATTAAGTCTAAGGGCTTCTTTCCAAAGGAAATGGTAATTAAAGGAGAAGTTAAGGCCCTTCAGTGAGGTGGTGTTGACAGCCATATTGGTTATTTGTTAGGGTTGGTCCTGAAGAGTGTGTGAGTGATCGGGGGGCAGAGAAGCTACCTGAATGCTCTCACCTGAGAGGCAGGACTCTGCCTGTCAGTTTCACACACAATCCTGGTGGCTACAGCCACCTGGATTGTGAGTAATACCCCCTCTTGGCAGAGAAAGGGTTAAAAATGTTATTACATAAATTAAATCAGGGGAGAATCATTATCTTTGCATGTCTTATTACATGGTCGAGACTTGGAAGAAAATACGATTATTATTATAACACAATGTCCTTGTTACACTTCAAGGGGTTTCAGCTACTGGAAAACAAAACACAAGACTTTGAAGCAAAAATCAATGATCTTAAAATTGGTCACATAAAAGTAGTGAGGATAATGGGCATTCAGGAATCTCTAAAATTAGAGGCTCTTCTGTGTATTCGATTTTCCATAGTTACCAAGATGCTTGAGGAATATTATTATATGAGAAGTGTGGGTCTGTACGCCTCTGTGCTTATCCCCATAACAAATCTATTTTTAGCCTTTATAATCAGATCACATTTCCAACTAAGGATATTTTAACTGTGTATGATAACTTATAAGGTTGTATTTATTTTGTAACAGACCTGTTTGAGTTGTCTTGAGGATTAGCGAGGAATAGAGAAAGTGATTTTGCTGCAAAATTGTCAATTTCATGGAATCTCTCATTTTCGCTCATTGAGCTGCTTATGTCAAATTTGTTTGAAAAAATATATTTTTTTGTTTTTATTTAGAGGGTTATTTTATAATATTTATTATTTTATATATACTGTCCTTCATTTTTTCCCTTTTCCTTGTATAATTAGAAGTGTAGTGTTCTTATTTTTTTATATTTTTAATATACTTTTCTGTGAAAATGTAAATTATGGAGCTAATGAGTGGTTTGTTTTTTGGTGGATCAACAGGTCCAGGACCATCAGAAAGCATTTCCATTCCTTACAGGGGCCACTCAAGTTAGTTCTCCGCCCTGTTTGAAAAAAAATTAAAAGTCAGCAGCTACAGTATTTTAAATAAAGGACACTTACTGTACCTCTCCAAGAGTTTAGTACTGTCCTCACCTAAACCAGTTCTGCGCTGGTCTTTAGTAACTCAACCTTGGCATGTGTACTGTGGGCTTTCAGCAGCTAGGGGCTTTGTGAATGGTCCCAAAGCCTTCTGGGACCTGTGACGTGTCCCAGAAGGTTGCGGATGGGAGGTAGGAGAACTCCCACTTGATCGCTGCAGCTATCCAGCTAGAAGTAGGATCGGGTAACTGTCAAAACCAGGTACCTACTCCCTTGTTTCCAAAAAGGAAGAGGAAGGGAGGAAGGCATAATGCAGAACTTCCCTGTTAGGCCCCGTACACACGGTCGGACAAAACCGATGAGAATGGTCTGACGGACCGTTTTCATCGGTTTACCGCTGAAGTGGCCTGATGTGTGTACACACCATCGTTCCAAAAACCGATCGGGTCAGAACGCGGTGACGTCAAACACACGACGTGCTGACTAAAACTAATTTCAATGCTTCCAAGCATGTGTCGACTTGATTCTGATCATGCGCGGGTTTTGAACCGATGCTTTTCTGTACTAACCATCGGTTTGGACCAATCGGGCAGCGGTCCATCGGTTCGGTTTTGAAGCATGTTTTAAAATTTTGGACCGAAGGAAAACCGATGGGCTATACACACCGTCGGTTTGGACCGATGAAACTGAACCTTGGTCCATTCTCATCGGTTTTGTCTGACGGCGTGTACGAGGCCTCAGGGTGAAAATTCTGCTTTAAAGCCTATTGCCCCACCTTTATTTCACCTCCTCAATTAAATTTAATACTGTTGACTAAAATAGCAGAATTTTGTAAGAAATCTTTTATTTTTGGCACAATGTCAAAGAAAACTCATGAACATTCTACTTCCTATTGCTATTGGTGATCTGAGACTACAAAAGTTCAAAACCTAGTTACAACACTTGTACCTACAGGTAAGCCTATATTAAAGCTTACCTGTACTGTAGGTACTGTAAAGATCTCCTAAACCTGCATAGTTTATGAGATATTTACCATATACGCTTGCTCCTCCGTGCCGTTTCTTCACTAGTAAGTGCCGTGACTGATGACTCCCGCAATGCATAGTCGCCCATTATGCTATTACTTTTGCAGGGGAAAGCAGGGGGGGAAGGGAAGTAAAACTCATCATATTTAAGTCTATATCAAGCCAAAAACATTTTTTCTTGATTTAGCTAGAGTTGGAAAGGGTTAGGACTTCTGAGGAAAGCAATCTGAGGTTCCCTAAGATAGATTTCCACTCACTTCCTATTACCTTGATTACAGTTTCTTCTTGTTTTGGAAATACATTTTCTATACATGGTTCACCCACAATGAAAGGATCCCTAGAGCACTAAATGGAAAGCAAAGCGAAAGCTTTATAAAATACAAAATATCCAACTGAAACCATATATGAAACTATCTGAGAGGAGGACTTGTGTTCGTAAAATTCATCTGAAGCTATTGAGCTCTGTAAATAATCTTTTTACAAAAAGTGGTAGGTATAAACTGAAAAACATGGTAAAAAGAGTTTCCTCAGCTGCCTTGAACAAATACCACATAGTTTTCATATGTAATATGAATATTTACTTGGCTAAAAATTAAAAAAAGAAAATCAAGGTAGATAATGAAAGGAAAATGTACAAACCTCTATTTATTTTCTTATTAAAATAAATGAGCAGTTGTTTGCATAACCTTTTGCATATTGCTTGATTTTTCTGTGTCACTTGAACAGGTACCGTATTTTCCGGCGTATAAGACGACCTTTTGGATGTAAAAAAATGCCTCAAATACACCGGTACCTGTCTCAGTCAGGCTGCGGGCATCCATTATTCAAAAGCCGCGCCTCTTCCTCAGACTGTTCCGTGATAGACGGAAGACTCATTTCCCCAGCAGAGCCTCTGTTCAGTGTTCCGCCTATCATGGATGCCTTCTCATCCTCGGACGAGAGGACATCCGTGATAGGCGGAACACTGAACAGAGGCTCTACTGGGAAAATTAGTGTTCCGCCTATCACGGAACAGTCTGAGGAGGAGGCGCGGCTTTTGAATAATGGATGCCTGCAGCCTGAAACCCAAACTCTGAAAAAAAAATAAGGAAGGGAGATGGTCAAGGCCGGCAATGGCACAGTGAGGTCGGCAATGGCACAGTGGAGGCATGTAATGGCACAGTGGAGGCATGTAATGGCACAGTGGAGGCATGTAATGGCACAGTGGAGGCATGTAATGTAATGGCACAGTGGAGGCATGTAATGTAATGGCACAGTGGAGGCATGTAATGTAATGCAATGGCAATTGGCAAAGTGAGATTAGAAAAAAGCTGAAAAAAGCCTGTTTCGGTCAGCGGTTGTTCCTGTCAGTGGTTGTTCTGGCTACCCCTCAGCTTCCAGACAGACTAGTAGGAATGGGGTCATCCTATACAGCGAGTACTGTATATCCCAAAACCCAAAATTTTCCTGGAAAAATAGGGGGTCGTCTTATACGCCCAGTCGTCTTATACGCCGGCAAATACAGTATATAGTTTGTTTAATTCTGGTTAGATTTGTTTTTGTAATGTTATTCTTAGTTTGTGGCTTTTAATTGCTTAATCTTTATTTAAGATCAGGGATGGTTACCAATCTTGAAATGTTAGAATAACACACATATTCATTGTGAATTTTACATTTTCATATAAGTACATTACATGAAAACAGCCTTATGCCACGTACAAACAATCAGTCCATCTGATGAGAACAGACTGATGGACCGTTTTCATTGGTTAACCGATGAAGCTGACTGATGGTCCGTCGCGCCTACACACCATCGGTTAAAAAAAAAACGATCGTGTCAGAACGCGGTGACGTAAAACACAACGACATGCTGAAAAATACGAAGTTCAATACTTCCAAGCATGCGTCGACTTGATTCTGAGCATGCGTGGATTTTTAACCGATGGTCGTGCCTACTAACGATCGGTTTTGTTCTATCGGTTAGGAATCCATCTGTAAAATTTAAAACAAGTTGGCTTTTTTTTTAACTGATGGTTAAATAACCGATGGCGCCCACACATGATCGGTTTTGACCGATGAAAACGGTCCATCAGACCATTCTCATCGGTTTAACCGATCGTGTGTACGCGGCATTAGTGTGACTTCTTGAATCTTCTCAATATGGTATATTTAATGTCATATACGGTACATGTACATTGAGGTGCAAATCTAACGGAAGGTGGAGAATGAGAGACCTAAAGTCTTCTCTCTAAGAGGTTGATAATTATGGCTGCAGTGAATATTGTGTCATACCACTCAAGAAATGTGTGTGTGGTCCCTATGTTTGATGAGGATAAGATGTAATTTACAGTTGGGGGTCCTGGGTTTTAGAGAGGCACTATAGTAAAGCTATGTAGCCCATTACAATCTATTGTACTGATCTTTGTATGTGGCCACACATTCCTCTGATTCCATGAGGTCTGTCAGCCTTCTAATCCAATCTGCTCCAGCTGTAATTTTTTATACATTTTTTTCTAAAAAAGGAGGATCCAGTGCTTAACAATGTTCGGAAAGTGTGGCTTTTTCTTACAGTCATAAAAAAAATGTCTTTATGGCCCAAGTAGTACAGGTGCATCTCATATCATCAAAAAGTTAATTTATTTCAGTAATTCAATTAAAAAAATGAAACTCATATATTTTATATTGATGCGTTACACGCAAAGTGATGTATTTAAAGCATTTCTTTATTTTAATTTTGATGACTATAGCTTACAGCTAATGAAAACCCCAAATTCTGTATCTCATAAAATTAGATTATTACATAAGACCAATACAAAAAAAGATTTTTAATACAGAAATGTTGGCTTACTGAAAGGTATGTCCATGTACAGTATAGTATGCACTCAATACTTGGTCGGGGCTCCTTTGCATGAATTACTGTATCAATGCCATGTCATCTGCTGGTGTTGGTCTACTGTGTTGTATCAAGTCCAAAGTCAGCACAGCCCTCTGGCAGGAAACACTTCATGCTTCTCTCTGCTGACTAGCTTTATGGAGATGCTGATTTCATTTTCCAGAAGGACTTGGCACCTGCCCACACTGCCAAAAGTACCAATACCTGGTTTAATGATCATGGTATCACTGTGCTTGATTGACCAGTGTGACAGAAAGTCAGGTAAATCTGTGGGTGTTGTCACAGTCGGGACATACATTTCTGCCTTGTTAGACAATACACCAATCCTTATTAGGCGTCAGCTGCGAGAAATAGCCAGGAAAGTTTGGAGGTCGTTGGAAGACTCCAGCTGTTCAGAATGAGGCAATTAAGGCGTCTATAAGTAGTCCAAAGGATTACCACTAATTGGCTGCATCATTCCTAAGGCTTTGTGAGTAGGAGAGCAGCATACTGAAAGTCTCCTGAGAAGGTGAGGAGAGGATTGATTTTTCTGTGTGCTAAAAATCAAAAGACTATTGTTTTGTGCTATATGTCCAGCACTGTCTGCCCAGCGCTAGGCTGAGCCAGACTCCATAGATAGGTTCCTGTGTGGAAGGTAGACGCCCAGAGTGGCTAGGATTTATTTTATGTTTGATTTTGTTTATGCTGTTTGGATGCTTGCAATTGTTTTCCAGCAAGATGGAAAAATAAACCAAAAAACGTTGTTTTCAACCGTCTTCGACTGCCAGTCTGTATAAATTCAGTGTGTGGTGAACCCATCCAAGGGGCCACACACCCCGCTACCGAGCTAACCCCTCACACCAGAAAACTCTCCTGAGCTAAACCCCATAGAGAATCTGTGGGGTATTGACAAGAAAAAGATGAGAGACACCAGACCCAACCATGCATGCAGATGAGCTGAAGGCCGCTATCAACAAACCTGGGCTTCCATAACACCTCAGCAGTGCCACAGGCTGATCGCTTCCATGCCACGCCGCATTGATTCAGTAATTCATGCAAAAGGACAACCCGACCAAGTATTGAGTGCATACTATACTGTACATGGACTTACTTTTCAGTAAGCCAACATTTCTGTATTAATTTTTTTTGTGGTCTTATGTAATATTCAAATTAATATTCTATTCTATATGGGTAATATCCTTATTGCAGAGATAAAAAAAACCACTAGGATACATAACCATGAGTCCAATAAACTAGTCTTTATCAGGTGTGGCAGGAGTAGACTCCGGTAAGCTTTCTTTCAGTTTGTTGAGACATGTAAAGCATAAGAAATTAGGACAATCAGGGAACCCTGAAGCAAAATCATCTAGTCCAGGGAATGTGCAGCACTGCCACTGGCCGGGTAGGCATATGTAGCTCAGAGCACTTCCTGGTCAGGAGCAACCCATTGCATGATGTCAGATGCCGGGGGGTGTCCTGGGGGCAGAGCAGGGTTCTCTGTTATTTATAAAGCACTGGGCATGAGAGAAGAGGGAAAAATATTGGGGGAACTGTTTTTCTTTTCTTTTTTCTTGTGCCTTGCTTTGTATTCCTATCTGCGTTTATGCTATTTTAATATATATGGATATTATTCTGTGACAAAAAATAGAGTTTCCTTCCTTTAAATCGTCCTCTGCATTTGCATTTTTTGCATTGGTCTGTAAATTTTTGTTATGTTACACACAATGTCATTTCTTATTTGTGACTTTGTTTTTGAGCCCAAACATGGGATTGCTGATTATAGGAAAGAGCGTGAATAAAGCATATTCAGCTAAATAAATGCTTATACACTGGACTAATAGCTAAGAACAAAACAGCAAGCACAGTGATAGCTGGTACAGCATGCTGTCAGAATCCTTTAATATTTTTCCCACGTCCCTTTGTAAAAAAAGAACATGCAGCCCTGACCAAAATGCCTGAAGACACAAAATTCTGCTTGCAAAGTTCCGCAGGTAGAATTCTTTCTTTACTAACTACGACAGATTCTAACTACATGTCAGAAGGAATCCATCTGAGTCTTTAAAAACGTACAGTGACTTGGGAAAGTGCTGAATTGCATCTGTCTTGAGTCATTTACATAGAAAACCTTTAATGAGTACCTGAGGTGGTATTTAAATACTCCCAGACAAATGGAATCTGTATAACGGCATATAACATGCCATTTCTAAACAATGTAATTTGTTAATGAATGTATATAATCTAATGATTTGGTTCTGTTTTTTGGAAATGTATCATGATTCTCATTCCATAAAGTCCTATTAATTGCTACAAAATAGGCCCAATAGAGTTGGTAGCCAGAACTTTTGCAGTATGCTTGAGTTAGGGATTGATGTTTTTCAGACATTATTATAACAATTAAGACCATTTTGCAAAATGTGTGTAGGAATTATGCATATAATATGATAAAATACCACCTAAAGAAATCTCTATTTTTGGGAGAAAAAGGACATCAATTTTGTTTGGGTACAATGTTTGCACGACCGCTCAATTGTCAGTCCGTATCGCAAAAAGTGCCTTGGTCAGCTAGGGCAAATCCTACCGGGCTGAAGTGGTTAATAATTACTTCTTAACAGCTTATATGTATTTCTATCTCATACCAAGGATCTATCACTCTACTAACTTTCAGTCAACTCATCGGTAGACTCATCTTATTCATGCAGATAGTTTAGACTCTAACCATCGTTACCAAATCTTTTGAAAGAAAAACGAAGCCCTCAGACACCAAAATGTCAGATATGAAAGCCACTTCCGTGTTCACTTGTCTTGCTTCCAGGTCCACGGACTTTGGCTCTGTGTCTGGCCAGAGCCGAAAAGACATCACTCAGAGCACGTGTGCCAGTGATGTCACTGGCTGCATGTACAGTAAGTATCTAAGGTGTATCGTTAGGCTACAACATATTATATTGTTGTTTTTTAGTTTAGCTATGCTTTAACATTGCCTATGCACAATATATTTTCCAATTAAAATGAGAAAAAAAAAGATGAGTGAAACATTAAACTCTTCAAAAATAAATCACTGCTCGGTGTGCTTTATGTGAGGCTTTAAAAATGAGGTGCTTAATAAAGCTGTGTTTTGTTTATGAAACTGTCATATGTTTAGAAATTATGAACTAATAAACTTTTGAGAAAACTTCCATCTACCATCTGAGCCAGACAAAGGCAGACTGTTAATTACATACTTGACAATAATGCCCTAAACAGCACCAACTGTAATACACAATTCTATTCAAAGTAATCAAATGTAATGACAGAAAGTGTGCTGGATCAAAAACAATATTCTAAATGATCAGATGCTCAATAATGGGGCGGTTCTTGGGGTACTTGTTTTTTGGATCCTTTATTTAACATGCCTGCCTTGACAAAAAAACAACAGATTTACCAGGTGATAGCTGAATATGTTATTTTCATAAGAGACAGTTTTACTCTCTATGAAGATCATCACTTAATTTATTTTTATTACTCGCCGGCATAATTACTTTAATGCAGTAGACAGTTTTGAAATTAAATTGGTTTTACTGCTCCAAAGTTGAAAGAAACTTGTTTAAGTTTCCTCTCCTGTGGTGGCTGAAGTCACATAACGTGAATAATTAAACAGTTGTTACTTACAGCTTTCAGTGGATGTATTTGGTGGAGGTTTTGGACAATATATATATATATATATATATATGTGTGTGTGTATATATATATATATATATATATATATATATATATATGTGTGTGTGTGTGTGTGTGTGTGTGTGTGTATATATATATAAATAAATAAAATGTTCTTTTTTTTTATTTCATTTAAGTAATTTTTTTTCTTTTTCCAACCCATGACCATTTTTTTTTAGCTTTGATTAGAGTGGGTTAGAGCATCTGTCAATTATTTGTTTGCTGTCTGTGAGCCCAATGATGAGATTTCCCATGACAAGGAAATTAACAACATCTGCTCATGGTGGATGTTTTGAGAGTTTATTGAGAAGAGAAGACAACACATAAACATAACAGATTAGAAAGCAGAGTAAACAGCATGCATGTAGGTTCTTAGACATAGGACCTCTTGACTTAAAGCAATGGCTTTTGCATAAGCAGCACATCATTAATTACAAGAGACATTCATTTCAGTTATCTCATGACACTTATCAGCATGTCAGACTTCTAGCTCCCAGATACTTTAGTGGGACACAAGAAAACTGTCTCCATGTTACATAGCAAGTCATTCCAATAGAAAAGACAGCAATTTATTCTAATAACATCTTTCTGCACATTAATACTAGCAAGCAAACTTGTTATTATATAAAGAACCTAACATTAGCATATAAACACTGAGGGGCAGATCCACAGAGATCTGCACCCGCGCAGCGTATCAGAGATACGCTACGCCGTCGTAACTTTCCCGGCTTTGGTTCGAATCCTGAAAGATTGCGCGCCGAAAGTTACGGCGGCGTAGTCTATCTCTGGCGGCATAACTGCGCGTAATTCAAATCGGCGATGGGGCGTGTTTCATTTAAATGAAGCGCGTCCCCGCGCCGAATGAACTGCGCATGCTCCGTTTCTAAATTTCCCGCCGTGCATTGCGCTAAATGACTTAGCAACAATGTCATTTTTTTTAACTTAGACGTGAATTACGTCCATTCCGATTCACGGACGATTTACGAAAAAAAACAAAACGTGGGAACGACGGCCATACTTAACATGACAGATCTAACTATACGCGACAAAATACCAGCTTTAACTATAAGTCGGAAAAAGCAGACTAGAGACGCCGTAAAAAAATGCGCCGGCCGCTCGTATGTTCGTGGATCGTCGGAAATAGCTAATTTGCATACCCGACGCGGAAAACAACGTGAACGCCACCCAGCGGACGCCAAAGTATTACATCTTAGATCCGAAGGCGTACGAGGACGTACACCTGTCGGATCTAATCCAGATGCCGTTGTATCTTGGTTTGAGGATTCAAACCAAAGATACGACGCGGGTAATTTGAAAGTACGCCGGCGTATCAGTAGATACGCCGGCGTACTCGCTCTGTGGATCTGCCCCTTAGTATTGTAATTTAAAGTATAGTAAAGGTTCCATTTAAAAAAAAAATAACAAACATGTTCTACTCACCTACTCTGTGCAGTGTTTTTGCAAAGAACAGCCTGGATCTTCACAGGTCCCCCGCCAGCGCTCCTGGCCCCTGCCCACTGCTGAGTGCCCCCAGAGCAAGCAGCTCGCTATGGGGGCACCCAGACAGTCTTACTCCTAAAACACTGCTCTGCATGTCCACACACAGAGCCGTGGGTCAACCCTACCCCCTCTCTCTCCTTATTAGCTCACAAGTTGTGATTGAGCCGCTGCACAGAGAAGTTTTTTTTATCTTCGTGCATAGAATGCATGAAGGTAAAAAACCTTGAGCCTTTAGAACCACTTTAACCCCTTAACCACTTAAGACCCGGACCTTTAGGCAGCTAAAGGACCCGGCCAGTTTTTGCGATTCGGCACTGTGTCGCTTTAAGTGACAATTGCGTGGTCGTGCAACGTGGCTCCCAAACAAAATTGGCATCCTTTTTTCCCCACAAATAGAGCTTTCTTTTGGTGGTATTTGATCACCTCTGCGGTTTTTATTTTTTGCGCTATAAACAAAAATAGAGCGACAATTTTGAAAAAAATGCAATATTTTTTACTTTTTGCTATAATAAATATCCCCCAAAAATATATAAAAAAAATGTTTTCCTCAGTTTAGGCCGATACGTATTCTTCTACCTATTTTTGGTAAAAAAAAACGCAATAAGCGTTTATCGGTTGGTTTGCGCAAAATTTATAGCGTTTACAAAATAGGGGATAGTTTTATTGTATTTTTATTAATTATTTATTTTTTACTACTAATGGCGGCGATCAGCAATTTTTTCGTGACTGCAACATTATGGCGGACACTTCGGACAATTTTGACACATTTTTGGGACCATTGTCATTTTCACAGCAAAATTTAAAATGCATTGTTTACTGTGAAAATGACAATTGCAGTTTGGGAGTTAACCACAAGGGGGTGCTGAAGTGGTTATGTATGACCTCATCTGTGTTTCTAACTGTAGGGGGGTGTGGCTGTAGGTTTGACATCATTGATTGTGATTCTCTACTGTATATAAGGGAACACATGATCAATGATAGTGCCACAGTGAAGAACGGGGAAGCTGTGTTTACACACAGCTCTCCTTGTTCTTCAGCTCTGGGGACCGTTCGCGGGACTCCAGCGGCGATTGGGTCCCGCGGTCACGGTCATGGAGCTTCGGATCGGGTCGCGGGAGCACGCCGCGGGCGCGCCCCCACGCGACCCACGGCTGGGCACTTAAAGAGGACGTGCCTGTACGTGCTTGTGCCCAGCCGTGCCATTCTGCCGACGTATATGTGCAGGATGCAGTCCATAAATGGTTAATGACTGGGTCACGCATATACAGTAATGGCCGAAATTGTTGGCACCCCATAAATCTTTCCAGAAAATCAAGTATTTCTCACAGAAACGTATTGCAGTAACACATGTTTTGCTATACACATGTTTATTTCCGTTGTGTGTATTGGAACAAAACAAAAAAAGGGAGGAAAAAAAGCAAATTGGACATAATGTCACACAAAATTTCAAAAAATGCGCTGGTCAAAATTCTTGGCACTCTTTCAAAATTGTGGATAAATAAGATTGTTTCAAGCATGTGATGCTCCTTTAAACTCACCTGGGGCAAGTAACAGGTGTGGGCAATATAAAAATCACACCTGAAAGCAGATAAAAAGGAGAGAAGTTCATGTAGTCTTTGCATTGTGTGTCTGTGTGTGCCACACTAAGCATGCACAACAGAAAGAGGAGAAGAGAACTGTCTGAGGACTTGAGAACCAAAATTGTGGAAAAATATCAACAATATCAAGGTTACAAGTCCATCTCCAGAGATCTAGATTTGCCTTTGTCCACAGTGCGCAACATTATCAAGAAGTTTGAAACCCAGGGCACTGTAGCTAATCTCTCTGGGCGTAGACGGAAGAGAACAATTGATGAACGGTTGCAACGCAGGAGAGTCCGGATGGTGGATAAGTAGCCCTAAACAAGTTCCAAAGAAAATCAAGCTGTCCTGAAGGCTCAGGGAGCATCAGTGTCTGCGCCAACTATCCGTTGACATTTAAATGAAATGAAACGCTGTGGCAGGAGACCCAGGAGGACCCCACTGCTGACACAGAGACATAAAAAAGACTACAGTTTGCCAAAATGTACTTGAGTAAGCCAAAATTCTTCTGGGAAAATGTCTTGTGGACAGATGAGACCAGGATAGAGCTTTTTGGTAAAGCACATCATTCTACTGTTTACCGAAAACAGAATGAGGCCTACAAAGAAAAGAACACAGTATCTACAGTGAAATATGGTGGAGGTTCAATGATGTTTTGGAGTTGTTTTGCTGCCTCTGGCACTGGGTGCCTTGAATGCGTGCAAGGCATCATGAAATCTGAGGATCACCAAAGGATTTTGGGTCACACTGTAGAGCCCAATGTCAGAAAGCTGGGTTTGCATTTAATATCTTGGGTCTTCCAGCAGGACAATGACCCCAAACATACGTCAAAAAGCACCCAGAAATTGATGGCAACAAAGCGCTGGAGAGTTCTAAGGTGGCCAGCAGTGAGTCCAGAACTAAATCCCATTGAACACCTGTGGAGAGATCTTAAAATTGCAGGGTAATCCAAAATTCCGGGTAAGAGGTGTAAGAAGCTTATGGATGGTTATAGGAAGCGACTGATTTCAGTTATTTTTTCCAAAGGGTGTGCAAACAAATATTAAGTTAAGGGTGCCAAGAATTTTGACCAGCCCATTTTTGGAGTTTTGTGTGACATTATGTCCAATTTGCTTTTTTTCCTCCCTTTTTTGGTTTTGTTCCAATACACACATATGGAATAAACATGTGTATAGCAAAACATGTTTTACTGCAATACTTTTCTGTGGGAAATACTTGATTTTCTGGAAACAATTTCTGGGGTGCCAAAATTTCGGCCATGACTGTATAGGTTGACACAATGGCTCCTGTGGGCAGATCGATATATATATACGTCCCCTTTAAGATGCAGCATTGTGGGCGCACACGCCGCAAGCTCCGTGAGTCCGACCGCGGGTCCCGTGGACTTGTTGTCCGTGGGGATACCCGCGATCGTCTCACGGAGAGGAAGAACAGGGAAATGCTGACGTAAACAAGCATTTCCCTATTCTTCCTAGTGACAGGACACTAGTCACAGCTCCCTGTAATCGAGAGCGGTGATCAGTGTTGTGTCACACACAGCCCATCCCCCTACAGTTAGAAGCACTCCCTAGGACACACTTAACCCCTTCAGTGCCCCTAGTGGTTAACCCCTTCACTGCCAGTGTCATTTTTACAGTAATCGGTGCATTCTTATAGCACTGATCGCTATATCAATGACAATGGTCCCAAAGTGGCATCAAAAGTGTCCGATGTGTCCGCCATAATGTCGCAGTAATGATAAGAATTGTTGATCGCCATCATTAATAGTAAAAGATTTTTTTTTTTTAAATGTCATAAAACGATACCCTATTTTGTAGACGCTATAACTTTTGGGCAAACCAATACAATAAACTCTTATTGCGATTTTTTTAAACAAAAATATGTAGAAGATTATGTATCGGCCTAAACTGAGGGAAAAAAAATATATTTTATATATTTTTTGGGGATATTTATTATAGCAAAAAGTAAAAAATATTGCTTTTTTTCAAAACTGACGCTCTACTTTTGTTTATAGCGCAAAAATTTAAAACGGCAGAGGTGATCAAATGCCACCAAAAGAAAGCTCTATTTGTGGGAAAAAAAGGACGTCAATTTTGTTTGGGCCACATCGCACGACTGCGCAATTGTCATTTAAAGCGACGCAGTGCCGAATCGCAAAAAGTGGCCTGGTCTTTAATCAGCAAAATGGTCCGGGGCTTAAGTGGTTAAAAAGAGTTATGTGGACAATACCATGAAAGGAGTTGACAAGCAATTTGTACCAGTTTTATGCACATTTTCAAGAAATAGTGCTCACATAAAGATATCCCAAAATATAACTTGTCAGAAAACGGTTTGTGGAAGAACTATCACATCTGTTAGTGCTCGACGGAAATGCAGATTGTGGGCATCTAGGCATTCACCAATGCAAATGCGCATGCCCACTTAGAGATGTCCCAAAAGATAACTTGTCAGAAAACAGTTTGCGGAAGAACTGTCACATGCTAATGCGCAACTTCTAGTTGCTGGATGATCTTCAGCTCCTGTTCGTTCCTGTGTTTTGTTTCTACTGATATTGGATTCCCTGTTACTGACCCAGCTGGTCCTTGACTTTTCTTGTCTCAAGTCCTGGCTCCTGACCCTTGGCATGTTCTACCGACTATGCTTCTGCCTGCTTATGCAGTGTATAACCTTGGCTTACCCTCCTGACTACCCTGCTGCCTGAGTTCCAGTGTACAACCCCAACTTGTTCCTGATTCTACTTCATGCCACTGCTCCTGGCTGATTATCTGTGTATGACTACCGGCTTGACTCCTGACCTGACTCCCAGCTCTTCCCACCAACAAGCATCACCTGGCGCATCCAATCTACCGGCCAGCACATCCTGCTTGTCTGGCCATCATCCAGTGTCCATCACTTATACACCTCAGCCTATCGTATGCTGTTGACCCCTGCTTTTCTGGGCCTAACATTCCCTGTTACCACCTTCAGGAGAGCTCTGCACTCAGCTGCAAGGGAAGCCCTCTCAGCGCTCCAGCCTCGGACCAGGTATGTGACATATAACTTAAAGTGTAACTCCGCTTTCGTGGGGAAAAAATAGAAAATAATGAAAAAATAATATAAGGTATACAATTGCAACACAAATCATACTGCAATTGAATGTTTTTAAAAATTACCTTTCCGTTTCAATCTGCAGCAGCTGTAATTTTCTGAAAGTGCAATGCAATATGGCTACCTGGAGGTGTTTTGTACACAGAATGTGTAAAGAATTCCCCCCAGAAACACAATAATTTTCTGATTGTGTGATTGGCTCACCAATTTTACCAGAATTCTGCACCAAGATACACGTCAGATTTCAGGCAACCCCGGCAACATAAATTTAATTTTTGGTGAGATACTTCCAATAGGAAATCACATCTAAAGGGGTGAAGACCCAGCAGCTTTCCTCATTAGTGCCCTGCAGGTGCACAGCTAATTGATAATTATGAAATCACTCCCATTAGATTCACTTTCCCACATGGGCACAGAGAAACACTGAGGGATTTCATCAGAATAACAACAGGTAGGAATCTGCAACAACGTTTGGTAAAAGTCTTGCAATGTACTTATATCACCAATGTTTTTTTCTTAACAAAAGTGTTACGCTTTAAATATCTAGAATAACATATACACAAAAATAATACATTTATTGAAAAAAGAAAAAAGGAAAAAAAATACCAAAGCAAAAAGCTATCAATGTTAAAAACAGACATGAAAAATTCTCCCTTTAGGCGGCAGTGCACCTAAAAAGTTTAATTAATTGTTCAAAAATTTTGTATTTTCTGACTATTTTATCTCGGCTCTTTCATGTAGTTTTTAAAATAAACATAAATATCCTCAAACTGTGTATTAAAAAGTTGTTACACTTTCCAATGAAACCATCACCTGATAGGTAAGTATAAAGATTATTAAAATATAATTGACGTCTTTGGTAAAGGGGATTAATGTCCATGAAATTGTCTTTGGGCCTAATTGCAGAAAGGTCACCTTCGTAGACCAGGATCGATCAGCATGTGTTTATATATTAAAGAATATGTGGTGTAATACTTCAGTCATACACATCACCTACGTTTCAACAATATGACCTCAAAATCTGTTAATTATTATTTTTCAATTAGTATGAAGAAAAAGCACTGCCCTTAATGAATAGAAAATCAAAAAGTATACCTTTTTCATTGGCTTTCCAATGTTCTTTACGTTCAAACACATCATATGTCAGTAACATAGCAGTAAAAAGTCAGTTTGCCTTTTATGATTTCTTGCTACCATCTTACCGACACATGTGTTTGAATGTATCCTTCACCATAAATGTTTTAGATTTATTTTGGGGTATCTCTAATGCCCCTTCACACGATCAGGATTTTCCATGGGACTTTTTCCATCGGATTTTCCGATCCTGTGTACCCCCATCTGAGTTTTTTCATCGGAAATTCCGATGAATTCCATCAGTGTTTAGCTATAGAACATGTTCTATTTTTTTCCGATGGAATTCCGATGTGATTTGGCCGTGCAAAAGCCCGATAGCGTGTACGCGGCATTAGGGGGAATATTTCTTGATGATCTGTATAATTCGTGGAGAGAGTTTTTGTGCCCAGACAACAATATTATAGTGGATATATCTATTTTATGTAAATAAACCTTAGCTTCCTTTTAAAGCTTGTTTGTATCTGTTTCAAGAAAAAAATTATATGTAAAAGCAAAATCAGGAAGACACAAATACTAACATGAAATAAAAGATCTGATTACTGTATATGAGCAATACAAATTCATTTGGATTATTATTATTATTTTTTTAAATTAGGGAAAAAAGAGGAACACATTTATTTTGCTATAAACAATGCTATTTTTTTAATTGTGTAGCTGAAAGATGCCCGCTAATAGATGTAATCTGCAGGTGGATAAAGTGTGATGATTTAGTGGGAGCTCATTGATTAGAATAATTCAACAGCCATTAAAAGAGGAAAAAAAAAAGAACTAAATAGTGTGCGAAATTAAAAAATCTGTTCCTTGCCTCTTTACAAATTACATCTCCTAGTGAATTGTTGGGCATCTGCCCAAGTCTGAAAATCAAGAAGACAGATGGAGACATTTATTTTCATAAAAGAGCTATAAGTTACTTGTACAAGCCTTCATTGTTACAGCCCTCATTTACTTTTTGAGGCTGTCTCTCTCTCTCTCCGCTAAGTAATGAGTTTAAAACGAATGGTTATCGAATGCATCATTTTGTAAATTATTGAGCAAAAAGTAGGCCTATCAATTCTCAAGCAAGTTAAACTCAGAAATGTGTAATGTAAACCGTATTTTATGAAATTGCTCCAATGGTGTGTTATATATAATATTAGAGGATGGCTTCTGAATAATTTATGGGATTTTCTGTCTCAATTATAATGCAACTCTTGGGATTTACTTGGTAAAAGGCTAAAGAGCGCTTTGACGTAGCAGATGAGAAATTTGCCTGCTCCTACTTTTCTGAGAATCCAGTTTATGATGATCATAATGAATCCATGTTTGCTATTCAGTGCCTTGTGAGCCATGTGGTATTTCCCTTTGATCAGGTGTAAATGTTTAAGAGGGCCCTTTGTCTTTGTTTAACCGCTTCTGGACTGCATATATACCACGGCAAAGCTGCCCGGCTGCACAAAATCATGTACCTGTACATAATTTTGTGCACATGGTGTAGAGGGTGCCCCTCTCATTGTGATTGAACACAGCAGGAGCCAATCAGCCGGTCCAGCAGCCTCTATGTGCACCACGACCCACCGATTGTTTTGTGGAGAGACAAAGCAGTGGTGTACAAGGCAAACCGCTGATCTGTCAGAGAGGAAAAGAGAGATCTTGTGTTTCAGCTAAGCTGAAACACAATCTCTCTTTTCCTCCAGTCCACCACACAGTTAGAAAGCACCATCCAGGCACACACTTAACCCCTTCATTGCCCCTGATGTTAACCCCTTACCTGCCAGTGTCGTTTATACTGTACATTTTTTGAGCACCGATTACAGTATTGGTGTCACTGGTCCCCAAAAAGTGTCACGCAGTGTCCAAATTGTCTGCCGCAATGTCGCAGTCTGGCTAAAAATCGCTGATTGCTGCCATTACTGGTAAAGAGAATGGTAAAGAAAATAAAAAGTCCTTAAATATATCCCATCGTTTTTGGACACTATAACTTTTGCACAAACCAATCAATATTATTGGGATTTTTTACCAAAAACATGTAGCAGAATACATATTGGCCTAAACTGATGAAGAAATTAGGTTTATTACATTTGTTATTGGGAAGGTTTTAAAGCAGAAAGTAAAAAATATTGTTTTTTATTCAAAATTGTCAGTTGTTGTTTATAGCACAAAAAAAAACGCAGAGGTGATCAAATACCACCAACATAAATATCTATTTGTGGAAAAAAAAGGCATACATATTTTTTGGGTACAGTGTCGCACAACCGCGCAATTGTCAATTGAACAACACAGTGCCATATAGCAAAAAATAGCCTGGTCATGAAGTGGGTAAAACCTTCCGGAGCTGAAGTGGTTAAAGTGGAGCTCCACTCAAAAGGGGAAGCTCTGCTTGTCTGCCACTTCCACCCCTCTGCTGTCACATTTGGCACCTTTTACGGGGGAGGTGGGAGCAGGTACCTGGTTTTGGCAGGTTCCTGATCCCACTTCCGGCTCACTTTGCCGCAGCAAAGTGAGCCAAAAGTTTGAACCCCCTTCTTCTCCTCCCAGCCAGCCCATTCACAGAGCACAGCACAATTCACGCAAGCGCAGTAGGAAACCAGCTGTGAAACCGAGATGGTGGTGCCAGCACCCGAGTGCTGATTCAAGAATTTTTAATTTTAGAGGAGGGGAGCAGAACTCTGCTTTAAAGAGTACACTTTTATGGGAAAAAATCAAATAAAGAAATAACAATATAGCGCAATTATGACATAAGTCAAATTGTAATTGAAAGTTATTAAAAATGACCTTTTCTTTTTAATCTGCAGCTCTGTAATTTTCTTAAAATGCAGTGCAACATGGCTACCTGGAGAACAGAACGCCCCTCAGATTTGTAATTTCCTGCTTGTGTGATTGGCTCACTGATTTTTCTAGAAGTCTACACTAAGATACAAGTCTGATTTCAGGCATCCCCTGCAACAAAAATTTCAGTTTTGGTAAGATGCTGTTAATAGGAAATCACATCTAAAGGGATACAGACACAGCAGCTTTCCTCATTAAAGCCCTGCATGTACAAAGCTGATTGGTAATTGAGAAACCACTCCCATAGACTCACTTTCTGCATGAACACAGAGAAACACACATGGATTTCTTCAGAATAACAAAAGGTAGGAATCTGCAACAAAATTTGTTACAATCCTTGCAATGTACATCGATCACCCAGAGGGGAGGGTTTCTTCTCAACAAAACAGGAGTTACGCTTTAACTTTATCTAATGCAGAAACAATTTTTTGTATAGTTTTGGACAGAGTGGGATTAGATGCATTGTCTGTTTTTTTTTTACTGCCATCTATGTCCCCATTGAAGAGATTTCTCCTCTCCGACCTATCAAAAGCTGGCCAAACACTAGTAGATTTTAAGATTAATGTTCGTACTAATACTGGTATGAACGTTTGTACAAATATTCTCAGTACATTTGATAACTTGACCAAAAGTCATCAAATTCTAACTCAATGTTTTTTAGATTCCATCTAAAAAAAATCAACTTAATGCAAATAATCTAATATGTTTATAAAAAACGTACTTAATGCATAAATTGTAATTATACTTGTAAACAAGGACAACCATATTTGTGCACTGCATTATTAGGCCCTGATTCTGCTGCTCACTATTTTCTCACTGATAAACAGTCTTCGCAGTCTTTTGTAATGTAAAACATCCACAATGCACCAGACATGCAGACATAATGTCCGCTTTGTGAATGTTGCAGATAAAATTATTATTCATGGCAAGAAAGCAACTACTTTACTCATAAAGGTAATGTGTATTGCTAATACACATACTGTATATGCCCTACTGATTAATTAATTTTAATAATAAGTTTACTAAAAAAGTGTGGACAAACGTTATTGGATAAACTTTTCTCTTTTGGGTACTTTTGTTCTCCTGTGACCCAGAGTCAGTTTGTTGCCTTGTTGCATGAAAAAGCCACGTACACAAGATCAGTCCATCCGATGAGAACGGTCTGATGGACCGTTTTCATCGGTTAACCGATGAAGCTGACTGATGGTTCGTCGCGCCTACACACCATTGGTTAAAAAAACGATCGTGTCAAAACGCGGTGACGTAAAACACAAAGACGTGCTGAAAAAAATTAAGTTCAATGCATCCAAGCATGCGTCGACTTGATTCTGAGCATGCATGGATTTTTAACCGATGGTTGTGCCTACTAACGATCGGTTTTGACCTATCGGTTAGGACTATTGGGCCCACACACGATCGGTTTTGACCGATGAAAACGGTCCATCAGACCGTTGTCCTCTGTTTAACCTATCGTTTAACCTATCGTGTGTACGAGGCCTTAGTGTATCAGATGGTAGGACACAGCTGCAGAAAATTCTGGAATGGTCCTGACAGTAGTGGGACAAGGTCATTCAGTGCCCAGGGCGAAGATGCCAAACTGTACGTAGGGTGTGGGATGCAGCACTCTGCCCTGAAGTAAATGTAAAATTCTATCCCACAGTAATGTATGGACTAACAATGAGCAGAAATGCCCTGACATTGCTGTGAGGAAAAATGCCCCTATGTTGGTTGTGGCACTGTAAGGTAGAAATGCCTCTGTATTGGTGGTGTCACTGAAAGAAAAACAATGTCCATTCATCAGTGGTGTCATTAAAAGAACAAAATGACTTATTAAGAATAAAACAAAATGTCCCTGAATTGGTTGTATCACTGGGAGGACAAATGTTCTTGTTTTGGTGTTGTCACTGGAAAAAAAATTGCCCCTGCTTCTGTTCTGTCACTAGGAGGAAAAATGCTCATGTGTCTATCGTGTCAGTCTGAGGAGGACTGATTTGGAGTTGGTATGAAGGGTAATAGTGGCTGTGAGGGTGAGGGGTCTGTGGGGTGCATTTGATTAATGCCCTCTTTCAGGCAGCTAAGGCCTTGTACACACGACCGGATCTATCCGCTGGGATTTATCCACAGATCAGTTCCAGCGGATAGATCCGGTCGTGTGTATGTCCGAGTGGACATTTATCGGCGGAAAAAATTCCATCCGACTGATTTCAAGTGGATACAAATTTCTTAGCATGCTAAGAAATCTATCCGCTTGAATCCTGTCCAGCGGATTGATCCGGTGGTCTGTACAGACTCACCGGATCAATCCATCCGCTCCCCTCCCTCGCATGCGTCGTAATGATTCGACGCATGCGTGGAAGTCTTTACCTTCCAGCGTCGCGCACGTCGCCGCGTCATCGTCGCGGCGACGGCGCGACACGTCACCGCGGATGGATTCTGCGCGGATTTCGATCTGATGGTGAGTACAGCCATCAGATCCAAATCCGCCAGAGGATTTATCTGCTGGAAACGGTCCAGCGGACCGTTTCCAGCGGATATCCTCTCGTGTGTACGGGGCCTTACAGGCTCTGAGTGCCCCCCTTCACATGATGACAAATTAACCCTTCTGAACCCCATTGTCTCAACCCTGCATACAGCTGGAAGAGGAAAGAAATTTGGGACTTTATATGAGGCATGAATATGTATAAAGTGTTATATAGAATATCTAATTTAAAATAAATTAGATGTCACAAATATCATAGAGAGATCTATGTACCCATATTCAACTAATAATCAATAGATCCAATATTATAAATTCAATGAATATATGTAGTATAATATAATGATATATAAGGTATCACATGATATACAATACCAGGGATAGGCAAAGCAAGGCAGAATCAATGTAATAATAATCATATGGATTTATTTAATATTAATAATGGATAAACATGATACAAGCAATGATAATTAATGAATAAACATACATATCAAATAAACAATTAATCATGATGGATGTGTAGCGGGGTCATCCTGTCAGAGGCTAATGACAGGCCATCCTCGCTGGAACTTTGTTGACGCTTGTAAATATGTGAGTTACCTTTAAGAAAGTTATGCATTGTGGGATTGCAAGTAGCGGGAGATATGGACTCCATTGACTCTTAGGAGAAACAGACTACACTTCCCACAATGCCCTGCAGCAGTTGAGCATGTGACACCTCCGCACAGACTTATGGGGGAGGTTACTTAAGGAAAGGGCACGGCTGACCTCACTCTCTCGGGACCTGCATCTTCTCCTATGCGGAGCTACTGACACAGCCCAGCCGTGCGACTAGGCCAGAAGCCTGGGCCTAAATTCACAGAGAAACCAGCCATCCGGAAGGAAACAAGACTCCAGTATCCAGCCCGTGTTCCTGGAGATCGAAGAGACCGCCCAGCTGACAATTGAAACAGTGGAACACTCTCGTTCGGGATCCCTTTGTGCTGCGGAGCAGTGTTTTACTGACGTACCTTCTGAGGAGAACTCAGGCGGATCGGCCTGTCGGGTGAGAGAGCATACGCTCAGCTTTTGACTTCCACTTAGACAGACCCCTTAGTGCCACCCCACAGGCCGCAGGCGTACGTTCGGCCTCCAGCTGAAACTTAGAGGCCCAGTTAGCTGTGTAAGTGTTCTATAGAAGTGACTGGCGCTGACGAGCGATCAGATCACCAACGTTTGCTGTTCCAGATATTTTGTTGTGTAATTCTTTCACTGATAGCCACTTGTGGATTACAAATTTAATGTGCACCGACCGGCCGCAACGTGGACATTAACCGTTCTGCAGAACTGCTCGCTAGAGGGAGCTCACGAGCATAGACTTCCTACCTTTGTTTAAGTAAAAAGTACTATTCTTCAGTTTGAGCCATTAATTGTTAGTAATAATTGATGATTCCTGCAAGGGCCCTTGCGGAATCATAAGTGAGATACTGTCTAATGGTTGTTTGTTGTGATCTAAACCTATGCTTGTTCTTCAAGTTCACATAAAGTAAACTTATCTTTTTTATTTAAATATAATCACTGTGTGAAGTGTATTTTCTCGTCTGGAGGGACATTCCAGGAAAGCAGGTAATACTGTTGTTTTATTGTCACTGTATATTGTGTGCTTGCTATTGTGACCCCAGCCCAGCAGAGGTCACAATACCTTACCCACCAGACTTCTGGGAGGGTTTGAGCTTGTTAAATAGGGGTGAGCTAAACCAAGAGAGTAGATCCCAACAACAAATCAGCGGCTCCTTTGGGGGTAGTGCTACAGATGTAAACAAAAATTATTGTCAGAATTCATGATTTTAGGCAAGCTTGACTTGGCACCCTTAAGTGTAGACTCTACGCGTTTCATGGCGTTTAAAGCCAATCATCAGGAGTAGGATGCATGCATTTTGGCTACAAAAATTTAATAAATAAATAAGTAAATAAAGTCTCAAGGGTTGAGCCATGCTTTCTGTCTTCATGCTGTCTTATAGGGGCTCAGTTATTTCTTGCTGGAGCCAATCACTCTCCCTATCCTGGACCAATATGACCTTCCTGAATGGTTATAGTTCATGGTAAAGAATGAGATTTTTCAACAGTCCCCTAGGAGGCAGGTAATCCACCCAACAGACTGTGGCCGAGATGGGTAAACTGAAAAAGAAGAAAAATGTAAGCAAACCATTTTTTTTTTGCTATTTTACAGAGGGGGATAGGGGAGTAGTGCAAACATATCTAGTTAATCTGCTAAGTAAATATTTGCTTTAGATAGAACCCAAGCCTGTTCACTGTATACACTACACAGTATACAGGGCCGGCCCTATGATGGGACCGGGTGGTACCATGGGTACCAGGCAGCACTTTTAGGGGGGCAGCATACTGATGCCCACCAGCCTGTTCCGCCAGCTCCGCTACCCAAATAAAATTTATGTCCTTTCTTTTCCCCACAAATAGAGCTTTCTTTTGGTGATATTTGATATTTGTTGTGCTATAAATATATATATTTTTTTACTTTTTGCTATAATAAATATCCCCAAAATTTAGGAAAATAAACCATTTTCTTCAGTTTAGGCCGATATGTATTCTACATATTTTTGGTACCAAAAAAAAACCCACAATTAGCGTACATTGATTAGTTTGCGCAAAAGACCTTTTGGTTGCCGGAAATTCACAGATCCCTTTATACTCCTGGATACATGTATAGAGCCATGGCAGGTCCTTTTATACGCCTATATGCATGTACAGAGCCATGACAGGCCCTCTTTATACATCTATAGAGCCATGACAGGCCCTCGTTATACTTATTTATACATGTATAGAGCCATGACAGGTCCTCTTTATACTTCTTTATACATGTATAGAGCCATGTCAAGTACTCTTTATAGTCCTATATACATTTATAGAGCCATGACAGGTCCTCTTGATATTCCTTTACATGTAAAGAGTAAATGACAGGTCCTCTTTATACATGTATAGAGCCATGATGGGTCCCCTTTAGTTATCATGATATAAAATAATGAATGTGGGGGCCTTTTGGTTGGCGTGATTTTTTTTCTGGGGGGGGGGGCAGCATTTCATTCTTGGTCCCAGGCAGCACAATGTCTTGGGCCGGCACTGACAGTATACATACAATATATGTCAAATCCCTTGTACCCACAAACTTTGCCTGAATTACTGTGAGGCTCACAGATGAGAGCCTCACAGATGAACATACAAATAAACCACAAATTACAAAAGATAGGAAACATGAATAATAGTAAAATGTAGTCATACAAAACATACCAAAGTGGCTAATAAACCACAGAAGATGTTTGCCCATCCCCAAATAATTTGACCTGTCCATTTTGGCAGCAACATGATTCTACTACCAAGATTAGCAAATGACCTATGAAACACTGGTGCTAAAGTGGAGTTCTGCTAATTTTTTTTATAATTCAGCAGCTACAAATACTTACTTGTCCAGGGCACCCGCAATGTCGGCACCCGAAGCTGAGCTATCGCTCGGCTCTCGGGTGCTGCTGCCACCATCTTCAGTAAGGGAATCAAGAAGTGAAGCCTTGTGGCTTCACTTCCTGGTTCCCTACTGCGCATGTGCGACTTGCGCTGTGCGATCCCACTGGTCCCTGCTGACTTTTGGGGCCTGCTTGACGAAGGAAGTGGCATAGATACTCGCAGGTGGCTCAGGTATCTATGCCTGGAAATGGGTGCAAAATAACTGTATTACACAGGTATTTGCTCCCCCCTCCCCCGAAAGGTGCCAAATGTGACACCGGAGGGGGGGGGGGGTTCCAAAAAGCAGAAGTTCCATTTTAGGGTGGAACTCTGCTTTAAGGCCTCATGCACTTTGGACATTTTTACAGCTGCCCCTAGGGGCGTCTGGTATTTTTTCCCCTGCCTCTAAATTCCCCTACATGTGTCCAAGCACACATAGCGGTTGACTTACTAAAACTGGAGAGTGTAAAATCTGGTGCAGCTCTGCATAGAAACCAATCAGCTTCCAGATTTTATTGTCAAAGCTTAATTGAACAAGCTGAAGTTAGAAACTGATTGGCTGCCAGGCAGAGCTGCATCAGATTTTGCACACTGCCAGTGCATCCAGGACAGTGTTGCCAACCATCAGTAGTTTTACTGGCAGCCAGTAAAAAAACAGGCAATTTTCTCCTGCCAGTAAATGCCAGTAAAAGTAATAGGTTGTCAGTAAAAAATATGGCTGTGACGCTTGGCTTGGTCCAGAGCTGAGACCATCTGAGTGCCTACTACAGTGTGATAGGGTGGCTCTGGCGGAGGCAGTGCATGAGCATGTCGTGTGATGTCATGGTGCAATGGAGCCAAGCAGAACGGCCAGAGCTTTGTGTGCAGGTCTGTGGTATGGGAGCAAGGCAGGCTGGGATTGAGACTGTCAATGCTGTCTAGACTGGAGTGGACTGGAGGGATCATTTGGCTTGAAGAGTGCCGCCCATTCTAATTTCTTGTCCTCCTGTCTCCTGTCCCTGAGCTACTTACATACTATATCGAAAATAAAATAGGAAATATGTTTTTTGCCTTATTATCTACCTTAAATCATATTGCTAGTTGAATATTGTATTTGTTTTTAGCCTAAATACTTAAATTTGCACTTAAAACTGTAATTTTGTAACTTGTAACGCTAAGAAAAACTTGGCTGTGTCAGTAAATTTTGGGCATTGTGTCAGTAAATTTCTAAATGGTAGGTTGGCAACACTGATCCAGGAGCAGCAGAGTTTGGGCAGAAAAAAACACTTGATGCTACTAAAAGCTGCTAAACGTATCTAAACGCTAAGCGCATTTAGCGCTTAAGCATTTATTAATTTCAATAAATTACTTATTCTGGCCAATTAAATGAACTTGAACTCAAGAACTTGATGCCTGTAAAAGCTCCGAAAAGCTTTAGACACTTTTACAAGCATGAGGCATTTTTTTCTGCAGAAACGCAGCTGGCTTCTAGGAGAGTTTAAATAAACGTCCTGTGTGCATGAGGCCTAAGTATGGAGGACTCAAAGATATCTTCCTATACCCCTCTATTTGTTATGCATTGTGTGATCTATACATATGGACTTAGGGCCAGATCCTCAAAAGGGATACGCCGGCGTATCTACTGATACGCCGTCGTATCCCTGTTTCTATCTCTGGAACTGATCCACAGAATCAGTTTCCAAAAGATAGGCAGAAGATCCGACATGTGTAAGGGACTTACACTGCCGGATCTTAGGATGCAGTACCGCATCCGTGGCTGTGGGCATTTCGAGTCGAAATTCCGCTTCGCGTATGCAAATGAGCACTTACGGAGATCCACAAAGCGGTTTAGCTTCGTGAAATCTCCGTAAATACTTACGTTGCAATCGTAAAATTAGGGCTGCTTTTACAAAGTGTAAACTGTTTACACCTTGTAAAAGTAGACCTTTCTTACCCGCGACGCTGTTATTTTTTTAATTTATTTTTCCCGCCGTATCTTTTTTTTTTCCCGACGCAACTTTTTTTACCCGGCGCGATTCTCAAAACTCGGCGTAACGTAAAACCGTGCTATGCACGTCGGGAAAATGATGTCGTGAGCATGCGCAGTACGTCCGGCGCGGGAGCGCGCCTAATTTAAATGGGACTCGCCCCATGAAAATAGAAACGCCTTGCGCCGGACGGACTTAAGTTACATAGCCGAAAATTTCTAGGTAAGTGCTTTGTGGATCGGGCACTTAGGTAGAAATTTTGCGGCAGTGTAACTTAAATCAGAATATTTAAGTTACGGCGGCTCTTTGTGGATCTGGCCCTTACAGCCTCCATAAATTGTTAGATTTTTTTTAATTGGCAATATATGCAAAGCAATAATGATGCAGTATATACAAAGGGTTCCTCTAGTCTAATAGACATTTATTCAAAGAAAACCTTTACTTTAAGACACCAATATAGCAAACATCTGATAGTGCTCTCTTCTATACAGACAGCATTGGTCTGACCAAGAAAAAAGCCTACCAAAATGAAAGTGACATTTTCTGTAGTCTCACTAAATTACTTGTGCTTGCTAAGACATCTACCATCATTGTAAAGTTAGCTTGACCCTATCGCCTGTGTATTGCGGGACACAGCGTTCTTGCCTGCCAACTAGTGTTGCTCACGAATATTCGCATTGCGAATATTCGACTCGAATATAGCATATTCGAGAAATCGCGCTATATTTCGAAATTCGCGGTGAATATTCGCAATTCCGAATATTCGATTTTTTACAATTTTTTTTTTTAATCAGATCACATCCTAGATATCTCCATCGACGTCTAAAAGCATTGCTGGTATCATTAGAGACCCTGGGCCGAGTAGCTGAAGCGTTCATTGAATTTTCCAGAAAGATCGCAATGCGATTATTCGGCAAACGCAATATCGCGCGATTATTTTCCTCGCCCCGATCTTCCGCATCAGAGCGATTTTTACAGTTTCATTTTTAAAACAGATCACATCCTAGTGATCTCCATAGACGTCTGAAAGCATTGCTGGTATGATTAGAGCCATTGGGCCGAGTAGCTGAAGCGATCATTTTATATTGCCGAATATTCGCAATGCGAATATTCGGCAATAGGAATATTGCGCGATTATTTGCTCCGCCCTTTTGCATCAGAGCCAATCAGAGTTCTCCTTCCACACTCGTCACAGGTTAACAACCAATAGGAACCTGCCTGCATGGACATTATATAAGCTCACTCCCAGCACCATTTCATTGCAGATTCAGAAGCTGGCTATAGAGTGTGGAGGCTGTTTCTGTGTTCCTGGTTTCCTGTGTCTTTGTTCTTGATTGATTTAGATCATCACCAGCATTGCTATTTAGTGATTCCAGTGGATCTTTTCCAGTATATCAACTGCTTTTTTCAAAGCAATAGACCCAAGAGCTTTTTTCAAAGCTACGTTTTGTGCTGTTTTGTGCTGTTTTTTTCATTTGTGTTACTGTTTGATCCTGCAATCCTCGCTGTTCAGTTATATTTGCAAGAGATTTCAGAACACATTTTGCTGAGCTTTATAAAAGAGCTTTTCTAAAAGCTAAGTTTTGTTCATCTTGTGTTACTGTTAGATCTTGCAGGTTCGCTGTTCAGTGATATTTGATAGGCATCTCAGTTCACATTTTGTTTAGTTTTCCCTAAAGAGCTTTTATAAAAGCTAAGTTTTGTGTTCAGTTTAGTTAAATTTTGTGTAGTAAGTGTACACACTGTTAGTGTACATTTATTTCATCTAGCTTAGCTTAGTGTGTGTTTAGTGTCTGTGTTTTGTGTTTAAAAAAAAAAAAAAAAAAAAGTTAGTGTTTGTTTAGTGCTTTTTTTTTTTTCTTTAATTTTGTAGTCCTTGTCTGGTGTACTACTTTTCTTATAGTTTAGTAGCTGTCTGTGTACGTCTTTGTCTGCGTGCCTGTCTTGTAAAAAATACACAAAAACACATTTTGTTCACATTTACCCCCCCCAATAAAGTTTACCCCCCCCCACACACATATTAGCAATAATGAGCGGCATCCGTGGCCGTGGCAGCAGGGGTAGGGGAGTTACTCCCAGTGCTGGATCGCTGCCAGCACGGGGTACCTCTCGTGCCCCTACTAGTGGTAGAGGATCGGGTGCAAGGGGAGTACGCCTGATCCGGGAGTTCTTCCCATCGGGCAGCCGCCCGATATTGCCATCTCAGGCTCAAGTAGTGGTGGACTACATGGGGCACAGCAGTGCCACTGAGTCGTCGGTCCCGACTCACAGTAGTACCACCATTACACCGGTGCCTGTACTACCCCCCCCCAGCCCCCAAGAGTCCAGCATCTTACTGTTCGACAGCGACAGTGAGAGGGATCTCTTGGGGGAGGCCATGCATCAGGCAGACCTCCAGCTCTGTCCTGATGGTCAGGACCTTTTTGAAGGGATGGATGAGGAGGATGGGATACCTGCTGGCAGTATCCCAGAGACATCCCTTCAAACTGGTGCTGCTGTTTTGGTGCAGGAAACAGCAGCACATAGTCAGACCCAGGCGTGGGTGAGGGGACAGCGGAGCCAGGCTAGAGGCTCCATGTCACGTGGTTCCCTCAGACCAACACATCTCAGCCCTTGGTCTGACATCTCTGGGGGCGAAGAGGGTGACCCATCATGGTTGCCATCTGACGCGTCGGCTCACTACGTCAGTGACGACGGGGAAGGTAGGCACCCTGGTGAAACGGTGCGCCAGGTCACCACCAGGGAGACCATCGTCAGGGTCTCCACTGGTGATGGCAGCAGGAGGTGTCAGGAGGAGGAGCAGCAGCAGCAGCAGGCAGCTCCACCTGTGCGCACCGAGTCCCAGCAGGTGCAAGTAAGCGTCACCCCATCTGACAGGAGGGCGGTGCTGAAGTCACCTGTCTGGAATTTCTTTACCCTGGTGGCAGACAACCCTACCGTGGCCATCTGCCGGATTTGTAAAGTGAGGGTGAAGAGAGGGAAGTGTTTGGCTCGGGTGGGTACCACAGCCCTGAACCAGCACCTGAGGATAAACCACTGGGCGTTGTATGACGAGATGAAGCGTGGTGGTGGTAGCAGCGCCACCACCACAAGTGAGCAGGGTACAGCAGCCCCTGCCACATCTTCATCTGTTTCCAGCAGGTCATGCCCCCCCGCTCCCTCTAGTAGAGGTACTGGTACCGGCAGCCAGACCTCTACTTCCACAGCACCCTCCACGTCTGTGTCCCGCACTGCCGTCCGGCGCCAGGCGTCGATTTCAGACGCCTTTGACCGCACCACTCCCTTCCCCCCTGGAGACCGACGTGTGCGTTCCCTCAATGGGCTCCTGGCAAGGGTTATTGCCCAACATCTGCTGCCCTTCAACATAGTTGACAGCAACCCCTTCAGGCAGATGTTGGAGCAGGCCCAACCCCAATGGCGTGTCCCCAGCCGCCATTTCTTTGCCAGGACTGGTGTCCCTGCCCTACACCAGCACATTGTGCAGAATGTAACCCTGTCGCTGGATCACGCTGTCAGCGACAGGGTTCATCTGACAATGGATGGCTGGACCAGCAGGCATGGGCAGGGACGCTACATCAGCTTCACGGCCCATTGGGTTTCCCTCCGAGGCGTCGGTGAGGGATCGTCGGCAACCGATCTTGTGGTGCCGCCCCGGGGTGTCCAGGGGAGAACTGCTGGTCTCCCTCAAGCCACTGTCTCCGCAGCTGCTGAGCCTCCCAGCAAGCGCCCCCGTAGCTACTCAAGTGTGGGGCACGTGCGCTGTCAGGCCGTGCTCCAGCTTGTTAGTTTAGGGGACCGGAGACACACTGGAGAAGAAGTGCTGAAAGCACTTCAAGCTCAGGTCCAGAAGTGGCTGACACCCCGAAGGCTCCAGCCAGGTATGGTTGTCTGCGATAACGGCAGCAACCTACTCGCCGCCCTCCATGCTGGCAGTCTGACGCACGTGCCCTGTCTGGCACATGTCCTCAACCTGGTGGTGCAGAAGTTCCTGCGCACTTATCCAGGGTTGAGTGACATTGTGGCAAAGGCGCGTAGGATTGCCAGCCACTTCAGGCGCTCCCCAACCGCTACCGCGTCCCTGTCCAAATTGCAGCGGAAGTACAATCTGCCCCTTCACAGGCTGATTGTGGACAGTGTGACGCGGTGGAACTCCACCCTCCACATGCTGAAGAGGTTGTGGGAGCAGCAAAGGGCGGTGAGGGAGTACCTGATGGAACTAGGCACTGAGAGGGCTTCACCACAACTCCCTTTCATCGCCTGTGCGCAGTGGGGGCAGATAAACCAGGTCTGCCAAGTGTTGTCCTCCTTCGAGCAGGCGACCAAGATGGTCAGCAGTGAGCAAATTGGCCTCAATAGCGTGCTGCCAATACTGTTCATGCTGGAGAGGACACTAGATCGCCTGCTCGAGGCTGGGGAGAGTGCCTTGGTGGAGCAGGAGGAGTCAGCAATGCTCCACCGAGACCAGGGCCAGGACGAGGAGGAGGAGGAGGAGGAGGATGATGATGAAGAGGAGGAGGAGGTGGTTGCTGGTGTCGTCCCGGAGTCAGGGCCTGGTCAGGAGGGAGAGCCGGTGTTGGGGGCACCGATAGTCCGGGGGTTGGGCATGTCTGAGTTTGACCAGCAGCGCCTCAGGGATGAAGAGTCGCACCTCATTCACCTGGCCAGCATTGAGGAGTCACAGCGGGCTGTGCTCTTCCCCATGGCTGCCCACATGCTGAGATGCCTCAGGAGGGACCCCCGGGTTAAGACCATCAAGACGAGGGATGATTTCTGGATGGCCACCCTTTTGGATCCCAGGTGCAAGGGGAAACTGGAGCAGTTCATCCCAGCCAGCCGGAGGCAGCACCGGATGGAGGAACTGCAGGCAGCCATTGTCAGACGGTTGGAGCAGGCAACTCCCCGGCCTCCAGTTGTCCCCCCTCATCTCACCCAGCAGGTGGCTGCACCCAGCTGCAGCCGAGCAGGGGACCTAATGGAAGAGATGAGGATGTTCTTCCAAACCGAGCGACCCAGTACCACCACCAGCAGCAGCAGCAGCAGTCACCACCAGCGGCTGGCCCACATGGTGGCAGACTACATGGCGTCCGTCGGTGCTTCTGACAGTATGAGCACCGACGACCCCATGGAGTACTGGGTTGCCAGATTGGACACCTGCCGCGAGCTCGCTCAGTATGCGCTGGAGTTATTGTCTTGCCCCCCCTCCAGCGTACTATCTGAGCGGACATTCAGCGCGGCAGGTGGGGTGGTCACGGACAAGAGGACCCGTCTGTCCACAGACTCCGTGGACAGACTCACATTCATAAAGATGAATGAGTCCTGGATCGGCGGTGACTTTCTGGCACCCGTCGTCGGTTCAGGGCGCTGAAGGGTCCCTTGCCATGCATTCCCTGATGAAGCCCCGGACCTGATGTATTTACAGTGCTGAATATAACTATTTCAACATCAGAGAAAATCAATGTTAATATTTGGTACAGTAGGCTTTCTTTGCAATTACAGCGGTCAAACATTTCTTGTAGTTTTACACCAGCTTTGCACACACTGGAGGAGGGATTTTGGCCCACTCCTCCACACAGATCTTCTCTACATCAGTCATGTTTCTGGGCTATCGCTGAGAAACACGGAGTTTGAGCTCCCTCCAAAGATTCTCTATTGGGTTTAGGTCTGGAGACTGGCTAGGCCACGCCAGAACCTTGATATGCTCCTTACAGAGCCAATCCTTGGTTATCCTGGCTGTGTGCTTTGGGTCATTCTCATGTTGGAAGACCCAGCCTCGACCCATCTTCAAAGCTCTAACTCAGGGAAGGAGGTTGTTGCCCAAAATCTTGCAATACATGGCCCCGGTCATCCTCTCCTTAATACAGTGCAGTCACCCTGTCCCATGTGCAGAAAAACACCACCAAAGCATGATGCTACCACCCCCATGCTTCACATTAGGGATGGCGTTCTTGGCATGGTACTCATCATTATTCTTCCTCCGAACACGGTTAGTGAAATTATGATCCAAAAATTATATTATAGTCTCATCTGACCACATGATTTTCTCCCATGACTCCTTTGGATCAGTCAAGACAATTATGTCAGCAGTTATTTCACACCCTATATACTCTTATTAAGACTGCTGTACATCATGGCAACTCCTGCCCATGTGATATGACTCTGTATCAACTACTACTGTTAATACTACTACTGCTGCTGCTTCAGCTGCTGCTGCCGCCCAGTCAATACACCTATGTCAGCAGTTGTTTAACACTCTATATACTCTTATTCCTACTGCTGTTCATCATGGCACCTCCTGCCCATGTGATATGACTCTGTATCAACTACTACTGTTAATACTACTACTGCTGCTTCTGCTGCTGCTGCTGCCGCCCAGTCAATACACCTATGTCAGCAGTTATTTCACACTCTATATACTCTTATTAAGACTGCTGTACATCATGGCAACTCCTGCCCATGTGATATGACTCTGTATCAACTACTACTGTTAATACTACTACTGCTGCTTCTGCTGCTGCTGCTGCCGCCCAGTCAATACACCTATGTCAGCAGTTATTTCACACTCTATATACTCTTATTAAGACTGCTGTACATCATGGCAACTCCTGCCCATGTGATATGACTCTGTATCAACTACTACTGTTAATACTACTACTGCTGCTTCAGCTGCTGCTGCCGCCCAGTCAATACACCTATGTCAGCAGTTGTTTAACACTCTATATACTCTTATTCCTACTGCTGTTCATCATGGCACCTCCTGCCCATGTGATATGACTCTGTATCAACTACTACTGTTAATACTACTGCTGCTTCTGCTGCTGCTGCCCAGTCAAGACACCTATGTCAGCAGTTATTTCACACCCTATATACTCTTATTAAGACTGCTGTTCATCATGGCACCTCTTGCCCGAGTGATTTGACACTGTATTGTCAATGTCTACTACTACTATTACAGCTCAGTCAAGACACCTGTGTCCCAATTTTTTGGTACACTATTGACTACTATGACCACTACTGATGCTGTAAAGTATTCCCCAAGTGTTTTTATGCTATGTATTACTATTACCACTACTGCTTGTAAATCATGCCTGTGTGATACTTAGTGGGAATGCTTTAATAAGCATTCCTAGTATGGATACCCGTAAATGTATTAATCTTAATTAGTGTGAATGCTTTAATAAACATTTCCAGTATTGATATCCGTAAATTTAGTAATCTTATTATTCCTTACGTTTTTTGGTTCTGCGTAACTTCGGCATACTTTCAGCTATTGAGACCATTCAACTGTAAAAATGTTCGTCTCGTTCAGCTAATGATGGGACTTCTTCAAGTTTTTTTCTACTTTTTACACTTTTATAAATTTTAAGCTTTTAGACCCTTTTTTTAAACATTGAAGTCAATGAGAACATCCTTTTCCCCTTTGAATTCACATGCCATGCCAAAAGTTTCAGCTACTTCATACTTTCACTTACAGACACTGAAAAAACTTTAAAGCGGTCACAAAATATTTAGCTATCCGGCTATGACTTTTCAGATCGTTATCGTTTACAATTTTTTGGTGAAAACGCAATTTACGTTTTGCGAATTTTTCACAAAAATGCAATAGGTTATAATGTAATCCTATGGAGGGGATTTAGAGTCTGTCATGTGACCTTAACATTGGAGATCTTTGTAATTAAAAATATCTTTACAAAAAGGGGAAACAAATTGGTCTCACGCCCACAAGATCTACTTTTCATACACAATTTTTATATCAAAACGTAGCTATGCTTGTCTGGTTTATGGCAATGTGACCAATTCTGCGATACGTATTTTAGTTTTAATTATTGGAGCAACAGCCAGAAATTATGTCTCATAGACTCTCATGTGAAATTATCTAAAAAATGTTGCTGCAGAACTCACAAAGACGCTCTTTTCTAAATCGCAGACATGGCCACATTTTTAAGTTTATCTACATAAATTTCATATCGATGCGTTTACAAGGGCCGTGTATTTCAAACGGTGTAGTCGTTGTATCAATTGCATGTACGTTTGAGGATTTATTAAGCTTTGTTTGGAGGCTTAAATCATGTATTAGATCTGTGAATTAAAAGCGTTTGTAATGTTATTTCTTTCCATAAATAACTTTCCTGACCTCAGTGCAATATTCCTCCTCACTGACCTGGGGGGGAGGGGAAACCTATTGAGGGGGGAGGGGCGACCAGGAAGTCAGCATACTCTATACTTTGCAGATAGAGAAAGAAGCTGTGTGTCCTAAAGATAGTGTAGTGGTTATGGTGAATGTCTTTGGCAAGGGGCTCACCAATTAAGCTATTCAGCATTCCCACTCGCATTTTCCTCAGGAAATAAATTGTCTAGTTATATTATATTTTAATACTCCTGCTGCTGCCTCCATGCTGAGTAAAGCTTCATGACCTTTCTGGCACAGCGGATCCACCAACAGCCTCCGCTACAAGCTACCAGACCGGACTACCAGACCGGATCTAAACAGCAAGTGTAACTATAACAATGAACCTTATGTTAAACCCTGTTTTGCGGCATTTATACTGCAACCATTGGGCTGACTGCAAGAGCTCATCTGCATTCTCTCTCTTTCTTGCTCTCCCTCTCTCTCTCTTTGTATATATATATATATATTGTTGCTTTTGTTATGTTCATTTTTCAACAGTTTATTTTGTGTTCGTCGTGTCTGTGTCGTGTGCTTTAGTTTGTCCTAGGTTAATGTTAAATAAAATAATAGTATAAAATGTTTTTGCTTATTATGAAGTTAAATGTGTTGATGTTGATTTGTTTGATGTGAAGTTAGATGTGTTGAAAAACCTACAACTCTATCTCAAAAAGAAATGAAACATTTCCAAAAAATAAGTTTTTTTAATACAAAAATAAATTTAAATATAGCTCTCAATCCGTTTCTGAATGCGGTGCATTTCCGCAATCTGACCCGATAGCTGCTGCTCTAGCAGAGCATTTTGTTGGGTGAGGTAGCTCATCTTCCGCTGGTTCTGAAGGATCTTCTGGTGCGTCTTTTCGATGAGTCTATTTTGCCTCCTCATATCTCTTGATGCTTTTAGGATATAATAAAAAAACATTTGGATTTCAAATAACGTTACCAAATAAATAAATATTTTTTTTTGCTTATTAATCAATCATTATCATGTGTATACACTTGTTATGTGTCTAACACATCCCGGGAGTGCAGAATTATTAGGCAAATGAGTATTTGGACCACATCATCCTCTTTATGCATGTTGTCTTACTCCAAGCTGTATAGGCTCGAAAGCCTACTACAGATTAGGCATATTAGGTAATGTACATCTCTGTAATGAGAAGGTGTGTGGTCTAATGACATCAACACTCTATATCAGGTGTGCATAATTATTAGTCAATTTCCTTTTCTTTGGCAAAATTGGCCAAAAGAAGGATTTGACAGACTCTGAAAAGTCCAAAATAGAGAGATATCTAGCAGAGGGATGCAGCACTCTTAAAGTTGCAAAGCTTCTGAAGCGTGATCATCAAACAAAAGAAGCGTGTGGAAAAACAAAGGTGCAAAATAACTGCCCATGAACTGAGAAAAGTTAAGCGTGCAGCTGCCAAGATGCCACTTGCCACAAGATTGGCCATATTTCAGAGCTGCAACATCACTGGGGTGCCCAAAAGCACAAGGTGTGCAATACCCAGAGACATGGCCAAGGTAAGAAAGGCTGAAAGACGATGACCACTGAACAAGACACACAAGCTGCAACGTCAAGACTGTGCCAATAAATATCTCAAGAAAGATTTTTCTAAGGTTTTATGGACTGCTGAAATGAGAGTGAGTCTTGATGGGCCAGATGGAAGAGCCCGTGGCTGGATTGGTAAAGGGCAGGGAGCTCCAGTCCAACTCAGACGCCAGCAAGGTGGTGGTGGAGTACTGGTTTGGGCTGGTATCATCAAAGATGAGCTTGTGGGGCCTTTTCGGATTGAGGATGGAGTCAAGCTCAACTCCCAGTCCTACTGCCAGATTATGGAAGAGACCTTCTTCAAGCAGTGGTACAGGAAAAAGTCACCATCCTTCAAGAAAAACATGATTTTCATGCAGGACAATGCTCCATCACACGTGTCAAAGTACTCCACAGCGTGGCTGGCAAGAAAGGGTATTAAATAAAAAAAAGTAATGACATGGCCTCCTTGTTCACCTGATCTGAACCCCATTGAGAACCTGTGGTCCATCATCAAATGTGGGATTTACAAGGAGGGAAAACAGTACACCTCTCTGAACAGTGTCTGGGAGGCTGTGGTTGCTGCTGCACGCAATGTTGATGGTGAACAGATCAAAACACTGACAGAATCCATGGATGTCAGGCTTTTGAGTGTCCTTGCAAAGAAAGGTGGCTATATTGGTCACTGATTTGTTTTTGTTTTGTTTTTAAATGTCAGAAATGTGTATTTGTGAATGTTGAGATGTTATATTGGTTTCACTGTTAAAAATAAATCATTGAAATGGCTATCTATTTATTTTTTGGTTAAGTTGCCTAATAATTCTGCACAGTAATAGTAGTCACCTGCACACACAGATATCCCCCGAAAATAACTAACACTAAAAACAAACTAAAAACTACTTCCAAAAAAATTCAGCTTTGATATTAATGAGTTTTTGGGGTTCATTGAGAACATGGTTGTTGTTCAATAATAAAATGAATGCTCAAAAAATACAACTTGCCTAATAATTATGCACTACCTGTATACTTCTAGCATCAATACCATATTATGGTTCTACAATCTGACAGGTGCGCTTTATATGTTGTCCATTTTTATATCTACATTTTGTTGTTGAAATGTTATTAATCATTGTGCACATATTTACCTTCCTGAATGAGGCTCACAGGACCGCTCTCTTCCTCCTGCTCTTCTGCTTGAGAAGTTGGGGTGGTGGGGGGGGGAAGCTCCTCAGCTTGCTCCTCAACAGGAGCTGGGGTTGGGGAGTGGGAGGGCCCTGGCTGCTCCTCCTCATGCATCTCCTCCTCTGCCGCATCCTCCTCTGCCGCATCCTCCTCCTCCTCCTCATCGGCCTGGCGCCTTCTGCGCTTGGCGCGGACAACTGGCATTGGAGCTCCTATAATAACACAATGTTCATATATTATAAAAATGTTTTCTAATGACGTATGCAAATTCTGTGTACTCTGCTGTATTGTATATGAATACAAATTGATTTATATAGACAGTTAACCAATGGGACAATGTTATATTAAAGGGTCTTGTGGGCACTACAGGGGACTGAGCGTGAGCTGGGATGCAACCATGTTAAAATGAGCTGTTTTTGTCTACTTTGTTTTGTTCAGACCATCTCATGTTAAAAAAAGGGCCTGATGGAGCACACGGGATTACTATAACAACCCCACTCCTAACACAGGAATTTAGTGGTAATCTATATATATAAAACTCAACGTGTGTGTTTGTGCATAAATGTATGTATGTATGTATGTATGTATGTATGTATGTATGTATGTTCCAGCATCACGTACAAACGGCTAAAGATATTTATATGAAACTTGGCACACAGGTTACTTATATGTCAGCCACAAACATAGGATAGGTGGTTTAAACCTTACCCACCCCCACTTGCCATGGTCGGGGTTTTTCTTTAAAGTCCCATGCAAAGCAATGGGAAAATTATGTTCCCACATAACTTCTGTGTTCCTGTCTGCTGTCCCATGTCTTTTTTCAACAGTACTATGAATACCTTGGCTGGTGGTGATATATGTTAGCACAACATGGCATCTTGGTTAACAACATCTGACCTTACATGAATTACATATGACCTTACATAACTGTCACCAAAGGAGCTGCGGTGGCTCCACGCGATTGCCACTGCACTGACAAGTGATTCACCTCTGCAGCTAGGGGTTCGGATCCCGCTCTCGGCTACCTGTGAATTGAGTTTGGTGGTCTCAGCCCCGCCCCTGGTGGGTGTGCTATGCGAGGTTGGGTTGGGAGGACCCCCTCACACCCGCCATTGCCAACCGGGGCATGGAGAAAGGTGGCATATTGCCTCTGGGGGAGGCCTCCCAACTCCTGCAGGCCGGCTCCTCTCTCTTTCGAGTTCACGCACAAAATACACTTTTTAAAAAAAAAACATAACTGTCAACAATAACTTACCTGGATGATATTTAGCCCGAAGACGTCTGACCTCATCCATTTGGCGCCTCTTCAGGTCAGACCACTTCTTCACAATTACATTGTGGTCGTGTTGGCCGCCAAAGTCAGCGATTAGGGCGCTGACCACAGCCCTTTTCTCTGGCTGCCTCCGCAGCTTATCGTATCCTGTTTCCAGGAACTTCTGCAAGATGAAGAACAAAGTATATTGTAATACTTCTGTTGACAGCCTTATGGATATATGACGTAAATGTATGCTATTCAACAATTGGAAGCATTCTCGCCTTATTAATCAATGACAGGGGTAACATGACAGATTTTATATCCTGCCATTTCGGTCGCCACCTTTTTTGCATAAATATAGCAGCCATTATCATTTGCATAATTATGAATATATTATTAACAACACAGGATACACGTATAGAGGAGATATGCGTTGCTAACTCTTTTCCCTGTCAGGAGCCTAACGCCCCGGGGGTCAGAGACGGGACCTTTTCGGAGGGCCACTGACGTATGTACCCGTCGCAGTTTTTTGTGATGTCACTCTTTAGGTGTGTGCACATTTTTCACTGCATCCGGGTGGAGTTTTTGGGTTGTGTTTTGCACGCCACAGGCTTTTCAACAGGAAAAAAACAGCTGGAGGCAGAATGGTTGCAAAACACTACGGGTTTGTTACCTAACTCTGGGTTTCAAGACCAGTCCACCTCCAGCTGTTGCAAAACTACTACTCCCATCAGCCACGGTCTGTCAGTGCATGCTAAGAATTTTACTTTTGCTGCATCTAGGGTGCCACAGTTTAGAGACCCGTGCATAAAGGCCTGAAAAACGGGGGCCTGCAGAACTTACAATACTAGAAGTGCCAGCATTCCCAGGCATGCTGGAAGTTGTAGTTCTGCAACATCTAAAGGGCAATATGTATTCGAACGTCCTTGGGCCTTGAGGACACTGAAGTCAGGACGTTCGCATACGTCCTATGTCCAAAAAAAATGTTAAATTCATTATGCTAAATAACAAGGAAAAGTGCCTAAATACACATTTGCCAACCAGGGTGTCTGCAGCTGTCCAGGCATGCTGGGACTTGTAGTTTTGGAAAAGCAGGAGACACATTTTTTGTGAAATACTAATATCTGATCATATATACTAACTTTTAAACTAGACTGAAATGCAGTTGAAGATAATGAAATAACAGTGGTCGAAATACTTACACAAATCAGCAAATTTTCCTCAGATACAGTGAAATTACTTCCAACCATCTTGCTCTGCGATTACGTTGCGATCAAAAAGTTGGAAACTGGCAAGGGTCCAGGAAATGGTCGCGTGTTGTTCGCGTGTTGATTGCGCTGCTTGGACCGAGATGGGTCCATATGGCTTCGGCTGTATGGACCACAGTAACTCTTTTCCCTGTCAGGAGCCTAACGCCCCGGGGGGTCAGAGACGGGAACTTTTCGGAGGATCACTGACGTATGCAACCGCCGCAGTTTTTTGTGATGTCAGTCTTTAGGTGTGTGCAAATTTTTTCTTGCACCGGGTGGAGTTTTTGGGTTGTGTTTTGCACGCCACAGGCTTTTCAACAGGAAAAAAACAGCTGGAGGCAGGATGGTTGCAAAACACTACGGGTTTGTTACCTAACTCTGGGTTTCAAGACCAGTCCACCTCCAGCTGTTGCAAAACTACTACTCCCATCAGCCACGGTCTGTCAGTGCATGCTAAGAATTTTACTTTTGCTGCATCTAGGGTGCCACAGTTTAGAGACCTGTGCATAAAGGCCTGAAAAACGGGGGCCTGCAGAACTTACAATACTAGAAGTGCCAGCATTCCCAGGCATGCTGGAAGTTGTAGTTCTGCAACATCTAAAGGGCAATATGTATTCGAACGTCCTTGGGCCTTGAGGACACTGAAGTCAGGACGTTCGCATACGTCCTATGTCCAATAAAATGTTAAATTCATTATGCTAAATAACAAGGAAAAGTGCCTAAATACACATTTGCCAACCAGGGTGTCTGCAGCTGTCCAGGCATGCTGGGACTTGTAGTTTTGTAAAAGCAGGAGACACATTTTTTGTGAAATACTAATATCTGATCATATATACTAACTTTTAAACTAGACTAAAATGCAGTTGAAGATGATGAAATAACAGTGGTCAAAATACTTACACAAATCAGCAACTTTTCCTCAGACTTAGTGAAATTGCTTCCAACCATGTTGCTGTGTGATTGCGCTGCGATCATAAGTTGGAAACTGGCAAGGCTCCAGGAAATGGTCGCGTGTTGTTCGCGCAATTGCGCATGCGCGATCGAAAAATCGCAATCGCAATATGTTTTTTGGTTAAAATATCATACATATTCGATTTCAGAGTGCTGCTACAGCAGTTTTCGAAATATCTGCAATCAATTTCGCATTCGCATGTTGCGATATTTCGATAAAATATCAGGAATATTCTGAGCCAATCAGAGCGCTCCTCCAGCATATCTCGAAATTCCGCAATAAATATCGCATTCGCATGTTGCGATATTTCGATAAAATATCACGAATATTCTGAGCCAATCAGAGCGCTCCTCCAGCATATCTCGAAATTCCGCAATAAATATCGCATTCGCATGTTGCGATATTTCGATAAAATATCACGAATATTCTGAGCCAATCAGAGCGCTCCTCCAGCATATCTCGAAATTCCGCAATAAATATCGCATTCGCATGTTGCGATATTTCGATAAAATATCACGAATATTCTGAGCCAATCAGAGCGCTCCTCCAGCATATCTCGAAATTCCGCAATAAATATCGCATTCGCATGTTGCGATATTTCGATAAAATATCACGAATATTCTAAGCCAATCAGAGCGCTCCTACCGCAGTTATTAAAAAAATCGCAATTATTTTCGCATTCGCAATAGCGAAAAATCGCAATCAATTAATTTCGATAAAATATCACGAATATTCGAATTTAGCGAATATATCTCGAATATTCGAATATATATTCGAGATATATCGCGAAATCGAATATGGCATATTCTGCTCAACACTACTGCCAACCAGACATTTCAATGCAATACATGCATTATGTCAGTGCGTTAAAGCAGAACTTTACCCATTACAACTTGATAAAAAAATAATGTTCTTTAGCAAGGAACATACATTCCACTTTAATAATTATACTACCAAAATTAGTGTATGCTGCAAATTGCTCCCGGCATTGCACCTGTTTCTTCTTGCTGGAAGCTGCCATTTTTCTGAAGCCCAGAGCCCCTGAACAGCAGTGAATCCTAAAACTAAATTCATCAATTTACATTCCATAATATGGAACACAACACCCAGGTGGTTGTGATAAACTCAGTGGTGAGATTGTGATGAGCTCATCACAATCTCACCACTGAGTTTATCACAACCACCTGGGTGTTGTGTTACACATTGTATATCTTTATTTGCACTTATTTTATTGCATATTTTTATTGCTTATTTCAATTTACCAACTAGAATCCATGAAGTTATGCACTGGCATTAATGCTTAGAATTGTTTACTCCTGTCAGCCAGTTCACTGATCAATTTTTGATGCCAGTTTGTTTGTACCACAGACAGACCACCCTTCACTTCCTTTCTACACCTTTCCCATCCCCCGCCTACAGCGCAGCATTATCTTCCAATTTTTGTTTTTAGGGAAAGGTTGCTGCTGTTGTTTTTAGGGAGAGAATTAGATAGGAGTCAGTCAGTCCTGCTTCAGAAATCAAATTACTCAGCGATCTACATAGCACAGCAAGTCATTCTGCTTTAGATACTTTAGGGAAAGGTTGCTGCTGTTGTTTTTAGGGAGAGAATTACATAGGAGTCAGTCAGTCCTGCTTCAGAAATCAAATTACTCAGCGATCTACATAGCACAGCAAGTCATTCTGCTTTAGATACTTTAGGGAAAGGTTCCTGGTGTTGGTTTTAGGGAGAGGAATATATAGGAGTCAGTCCTGCTTCATAAATCAAATTACACCAGCACTGCATATGTTACTGTGAGATACACCCTTTAGATACTGTTCTTCTATTGTGCTATTTAAAAACACCAATTTAGGGCAAATAATTTTTTTTGGTGCGTTTCCTGCATATCTGTACGTGTGAGTTGGTGGAGCTCCTGTTGCAGGGAGAGGACGTGGTAGATCTGTGCCAAATTGGGCACATGGCCTGAGCTTGCCCTTTACACCTTGGAGGTGCTGGCCTGCCCTGCAGCCAGTCTATTATCTGAACGTGGATTTAGCATGGCAGAGGGGGTTATCACAGACAAGCGCAGCCGCCTATCCAGAGCCAATGTGGACAAGCTCACGTTCATTAAAATGAACCAGGCATGGATCCCACAGGACTTGTCCGTACCTTGTGCAGAACAGACACGTATACCGGCCTTACCCAGCCATTCTTGTATTTTTGCTCTTTCTCACTCTTTTGGGGTGTACCCTAATTTTAAGAATAAATAAATTAAAAACAAAAACCTGTGTTGGCTACCTCGTCCTCCTCCTCCGCCGCTTCCACCTACACCGCCACCTCAACCTCCTACTCCATATGGACCTCGTCCTCCTAGGTCAAGATTATTATTTTTTTATTTTTATGTATTTTATGTTATTTTAAGTTATTTCCCTATCCACATTTGTTTGCAGAGTACGTGCCATGCTCTTAACAACATGCTGCTGCCATTTTCAGCCCTCTAGCCCTTTCCATTACTTTTTTAGAGAAATTTTAGTACTCAAAAGTTCTGGTCCCCATTGACTTCAATGGGGTTAGGGTTCGGGGTCAAGTTCGGATCCCGAACCCAGACTTTTTTTAGAAGTTCAGCCGAACCCGAACATCCAGGTGTCCGCTCAACTCTACTGGTTTCATAACTGATCACATGTGTAGCACCATGGCAGTTGCAGATCAAACAAAACCAGTTTCCTTGGCTTTAAGCGATAGGAGTGTTTAACTCTGCTTTAAGGCTGTCAGCAGATCGGCCTCTACAGACTCTGCAGTGCCTAAAAATAGAAAGCAACTGAGCATGTGCAGAGCAGTGTGGGACAGTGTATTACCAGATTTTTAACAATATAGGCAATTTAATGTTTTACATAGCTATACCTGCAAAAGGGGACAGCCTGAAGGGACCAGAGCAGTTTTTAAATTTCCACATTGGGTTCTTTCTTTCTTTCTTTCTTTCTTTCTTTCTTTCTTTCTTTCTTTCTTTCTTTCTTTCTTTCTTTCTTTCTTTCTTTCTTTCTTTCTTTCTCCAGCGGCCACTCGGGGGGTGGTTGTTTGCCACCCCCCCAAAAAAAAACACCACCTGCCACTGCCTGACTGTGCAAGTTCCCCGGTGGTGTGAGGTGGAGACAGATTGCCCTGCAGTGCAGCTGGTGGGGCAAACATGAGGAGCGTTCTGGGGAGGATGTCATATGAACAAGAGAGCTCCAGTCCAGTTTCACTACATTCTAATTGCACTTTCAGTTTAGATCAGCTAAATACATCCCAGGTGCACAAAAACAAAGGGTTTAACCGCTTAAGACCCGGACCATTATGCAGGTTAAGGACCTTGCCCATTTTTGCGATTCGGCACTGCATCGCTTTAACTGACAATTGCACGGTCGTGCGACGTGGCTCCCAAACAACATTGGCGTCCTTTTTTCCCCACAAATAGAGCTTTCTTTTGGTGGTATTTGATCACCTCTGCGGTTTTTATTTTTTGCGCTATGAACAAAAATAGAACGACAATTTTGAAAAAAAATCTATATTTTTTACTTTTTGCTATAATAAATATCCCCCGAAAATATATAAATAGGGAATAGTTTTATTGCATTTTTATTAATATTTTATTTTTTTACTACTAATGGCGGCGATCAGCGCTTTTTTTTGTGACTGCGACATTATGGCGGACACATCGGACAATTTTGACACATTTTTGGGACCATTGTCATTTTCACAGCAAAAAGTGCTTTAAAAATGCACTGTTTACTGTGAAAATTACAATTGCAGTTTAGGAGTTAACCACTAGGGGTAGGGGTAGGGGTTAAGTGTGACCTCATATGTGTTTCTAAATGTAGGGGGGTGGGGCTGGACGTGTGACGTCATTGATCGTCTTTTCCTATATTAGGGAATAGACGATCAACAACACTGCCACAGTGAAGAACAGGGAAGGTGTGTTTACACACAGTACTCCCCGTTCTTCAGCTCCGGTGACCTATCGCGGGACACCGGCGGCGATCGGGTCCGGCGGGCGCGGTTACGTTGCTTAGGACCGGGTCGCGAGTGGGCCATCGGTGGCGCGCTCGCGAACACAGGGCTGGGCTTAAAGAGACACGTACTGGTACGTGATTGTGCCCAGCCGTGCCATTCTGCCGACGTATATCGGCGTGAAGGGGTCCTTAAGTGATTAATGTCTTACTGTTGCTTTTTTCTTACTTAAGTATTCACAGCTAGATTAGAAATGTCTATCCTTTGCCAGCAGATGCAAAGGCGGACCCTTGTTCTTTGTGAGGAAGCTGTTTTCTCCTTGCAGAGGCCCAACATGCCCTCTTTGATGTCAGATCAATAGCTCTGCAATCAGCAAAGTTCATGCTTCCCACTGATTGTGGGGAAAAATTAGGAACCAGAAAACAGATGTAGGAAATTGCTGCCCTCTACTGTCAGCTGCCAGTATCACACTGTACAATCATGTATGTCACTTCCTAACTCTAGGGATGTTGAGAAAAGATCCTAGAAGGAGAAATAATTGAAGATAGAGATGGTCTTAGCTGCATATCCTGTCTATGGTACTAATACCAGATCAGAAGAGACGATTATGCAAGTATTTCTATGTTCTAATAGTGTAACTGCAGCTGCCCATAGCTTCTTGAGTGTACTGCTAAATTCTTGTGACAAACAGAGTATCTATGTCTTATTAATATCTCACAGGCACAGAGCCAGATGACTAGGACTGCATTCCAGGTTAGTTGGATAACAGCTGGTGGGTCTCCTCATCACTGCAGAAATTGTCTTCAGGTCTCCTTAAAAGTCCCAGAACAACTGTGCTCCTATTATCTAATTGAATATTATATAGCTAAACAGAAGTGAGAAGAAATTGTTTCAACAAAGTCCTGATTAGCAGTATAAGTCTGACAGGGGTTCTAACTCTTCCCCACTTTATCTGGAAACTTAAGTAATAAAAAAAAAGGCCTGGATATACACCTTGAAGTGTATGTAAAGCTAAAATCTTTATTTTTTTAATTTTTGTTTTGGATAGAGTGGATATGTGTTGGAAAAATTAGAATATCATGCAAAAGTTCATTTATTTCACTAATGCAACTTAAAAGGTGAAACTAATATATAAAATAGACTCATTACATGGAAAGCAAGATAGTTCAAGACGTGATTTGTCATAATTGTGATGATTATGGCTTACAGCTCATGAAAACCCCAAATCCACAATCTCAGAAAATTTGAATATTGTGAAACATTGACACCCTCCATAAGGAGGGGAAGCCTCAAAAGGTAATTGCAAAAGAAGTTGGATGTTCCCAAAGTGCTGTATCAAAGCACATTAACCACTTCATTACTGGGCACTTAAACCCCCTTCCTGCCCAGACCAATTTTCAGCTTTCAGCGCTGACGCATTTTGAATGACAATTGCGCGGTCATACAACACTGAACCCAAATTTTTTTTATCATTTTTTTTTCCACAAATAGAGCTTTCTTTTGGTGGTATTTGATCATCTCTGCGATTTTTATTTTTTGCGCTATAAACAAAAAAAGACAGAAAATTTTGAAAAAAACCCCCACAATGGGCTAGATTCACATAGAACCGCGTATCTTTGCGGCAGTGTAACGTATCCAATTTATGTTACGCCTCCGCAACTTAGACGGGCAAGTGCTGTATTCTCAAAGCACTTGCTCCGTAAGTTGCGGCGGCATAGCGTAAATCGGCCAGCGTAAGCCCGCCTAATTCAAATTTGGATTAGGGGGGGGCGTGTTTTATGTAAATGTACTGTGACCAGACATGATTGACGTTTTTTCCGAACGGCGCATGCACCATCCGTGGAATTTCCCAGTGTGCATTGCTCCAAAGTACGCCGCAAGGACGTCATTGGTTTCGACGTGAACGTAAATGACGTTCAGCCCCATTCACGGACGACTTACGCAAACGACGTAACTTTTTCAAATTTCGACGTGGGAACGACGGCCATACTTAACATTGTTACGCCGCACTTACGCCACCATATAGCAGGGGTAACTATACGCCGGGAAAAGCCTAACGTTAACCGGGTAACTTTACTGCGTTGGCAGGGTGTACGTTCGGGAATTCGCGTATCTAGCTAATTTGCATACTCAACACGGAATTCGACGGAAGCGCCACCTAGCGGCCAGCGTAAATATGCAGTTACGATCCGACGGCGTTAGGGACTTACGCCTGTCGGATCTAACAGATATCTATGCATAACTGATTCTAAAAATCAGGCGCATAGATACGACTGCGCAACGCAGAGATACGACAGCGTATCTGGAGATACAACGGCGTATCTGGAGATACGCCGTCGTATCTCCACTGAGAATCTGGCCCAATATTTTTTACTTTTTGTTATAATAATATCCCAATTTTTTTATTTTTTGTATATTTTTTCCTCGGTTTAGGCCGATACGTATTCTTCTACATATTTTTGTTAAAAAAAATCGCAATAGGTGTATATTGATTGGTTTGCGCAAAAGTTATAGCGCCTACAAAATAGGGGATAGATTTATGATTTTTTTTTTTTTTTTTACTAGTAATGGCAGCGATCTGCGATTTTTTTTTTTTGTCAGGCCTGCGATATTGCGGCGGAAATATAAGACACTTTTGACACAATTTTGGGACCATTCACATTTATACAGTGAACAGTGCTATAAAAATGCACTAATTACTGTATAAATGTGACTGGCAGGGAAGGGGTTAACACTAGGGGGTGAGGAAGGGGTTAAATGTATTCCCTGGGTGTGTTATAACTGTGTGTGGAGGGGGACTCTCCCTGACAGAGCTCCATGTCCCTGCTGTCACCGTCGATCGTGGGTACCTGGCGGACATCGCGTCCGCCAGGCACGTGCACATGCATCTCAGTGATGCGCCGGACCGGGGAATGCACATAAAAGGACGTCCAGGGACGTCTACCCGGCAGTTTCACAAGGAGTGGACTGAGGCTGGAGTCAGTGCATCAAGAGTCACCACACACAGACAGATCCTGGACATGGGCTTCAAATGTCGTATTCCTCTTGCCAAGCCACTCCTGATCAACAAACAATGTCAGAAGCGTCTTACCTGGGCTAAAGAAAAACACACCTGGTCTGTTGCTCAGTGGTCCAAAGTCCTCTTTTCTGATGAGAGCAAACTCGCCTGACCTGAACCCCATAGAGAATCTAAGGGGCATTGCCAAGAGCAAGATGAGATATGGGACCGAACAATGCAGAAGAGCTGAAGGCCGCTATTGAAGCATCTTGGTCTTTCATAACACCCCAGCAGTGCCACAGGCTGATAGCTTCCACGCTATGCCGCATTGGGGCAGTAATTGCTGCTAAAGGGGCCCAAACCAAGTACTGTGTACATATGCATGGTTATATATATATATATATATATATATATATATATATATATATATATATACTTTTCAGAAGTCCGATATTGTTCTATCTACAATTGATTGCATGTAATATTCTAATTTTCTTAGATTGTGGATTTGGGGTTTTTATGAGCTGTAAGCCATAATCATTACAATTATGACAAATCACAGCTTGAACTATCTTGCTTTGCATGTAATGAGTCTATCTTATATACTGTATTAGTTTCACCTTTTAAGTTGTATTAGTGAAATAAATAAACTTTTGCACGATTTTCAAATTTTTCGAGTATCATCTGTATATTGGATAGAAGAAAATCCTGGACTGCCGCACTCCTTAAAATGGTGTCTTTATTGTATAAATAAAATCCAAAAAACAGCCAAAGCGATGCAGTCAAAATTAAGTGAACAACAGGAAAAAGGTGGCTGAGATGTTTCACATCATGTGATGCTTACTCGTAGCTTTTTTTGGATTTTATTAATACAATAAAGATATTGTTTTAAGGAGTGCGGCAGTCCAGGATTTTATTCTATCCAATGCACCTGTGCATAGCCAGCACCTTTTTGTTTTAGTGGGACGGAAGCAAAGCCAAGGGATCAGCAGTTTTTAGAGCGGTATCATTTCTCATATCATCTGTATATGCCCCCACAGATTACAGTACAGAAGATGATGGACAATTCCAAATTTTAGGATGATCACGAGAACAATAGGTGAACAGAAATCTTCCAGGGGGGACACCTGTTCAGTTGACAATCCACTCATGTTGGAAAGATTTTATCTTACATCCTGTAGTGTCTCTGGGAATGATAAGAGGAAATTTCACTGATGGAAAAAAAATGACAATGGTCTCAGCTATTCTCTACTCGACTCTAAGGCCTCATACACACGATCGGTTAACCAGAGGACAACGGTCTGATGGACCATTTTCATTGGTCAAAACCGATCGTGTGTGGGCCCGATAGGTTATTTAACCATCGGTTAAAAAAAAGTCAACTTGCTTTAAATTTAACCGATAGATTCTTAATCGATAGGTCAAAACCGATCGTTAGTAGGCACGACCATCGGTTAAAAATCCATGCATGCTCAGAATCAAGTCGATGCATGCTTGAAAGCATTGTACTCCGTTTTTTCCAGCACGTCGTGTTTTACGTCACCGCGTTCTGACACGATCGTTTTTTTAACCGATGGTGTGTAGGCACGATGGACCATCAGTCAGCTTCACCGGTTAACCGATGAAAACGGTCCATCAGACCGTTCTCATCGGATGGACTGATCGTGTGTACGAGGCTTTACACTTTTTGGTGGTAATCAGACAGTACTTATCAAAGTTCTTCATCAAGCCTCACCTATATAAGGTAATCAAGTATAGTATATAATGGATGTTTAGTATCACTGTAATGTTTTGGGGATTTTCTTAGCCTACAGTACTTTAATTCGTTTTAATTTCTCTCATACTAAAGTAATTTTCTCATATTTAAACAAATCCTACTTAGATAATAGCGTTGTGATTATTGCAGACAGATGGTAACAGCTCTGCCCAGAGAGAGCAATGATTACAAATAATAATTATTAAACACGTATTTTAATGATCATTTCTTTCAAACAGCAGAATCCTAAAGTTTAAATTTCAATTTACACAAAATGAACTTATGATATTGCATAAACGAAAAACCTTGCAAGATCATACAAATAGCTAATTGTTAAGGAAATTATTCCGGCTGCCAGATGCCAAACGTTCATTTCGAACTTTCAAATTCAGCACAGTTAACAAACAACATTTACAATAATGTTCCTCGATGTCAGTTTGACCTTACTGTAACAATAGCCTGATAAAATGATTAATTGCCAAATGGAACAGGCCATTGATGTAGGAAATTACAAGATGTAAGTAATAATTGTAATCTTGTTTTGATTAGAAATGCTCATGAAAGGACCATGTCTAACAACAGTGGCTTGTTCTTCAGCTTGGCAACATATAGTAATATACTTTTTAAAGCAGAAACATTTATATAACTACTATAAAAACAAAAATGTTACTGTATGAAAAATATCCCATTGATAAAACTTGACTTTAGAGCAGACAAATTGCTGCAAGAAAATAAGATCTATTTCAACATGGGGGTAAAAGCTGTGTATATAAGGAGGTAGAAAAACACATTAAGAAAATATTTAATTGAAAAAATATATTAGTGGATGTGTATGGATTATTTTCCAAGAGAAAGGATATTGTTTAGTGTCTTTTTAAGGCACCCATGCACATAGAGTAGATGCCTCTCTATTCCACATTGCCTCATATGTTATGCTGTACTTTTCATATTACAATCTCCCTCATATGTCATGCTGTATATTCCATATGTTGGGATTCTTTACATTTCATATTCTTCACCAGGCACTTGGGTAATTCCTTTTTTTTTAATGGCGTAGGGTCCCCCCAAAAGCAATAACAGACCCTTATCTGAGCATGCAGCCGGGCAGGCCAGGAAAAAGAGGGACGAGGGAGTGCCCCCCTCCTGAATCATACCAGGCCACATGCACTCAGCATGTGGGGGGGGTGTTTTAGGGCAAGAAGGGCATCTTGTCCCCATGTTGATATGGACAAGGGCCTCTTCCCAACCATGGCGGCCAGTGGTTGTGGGGGTTTGCAGGCAGGGGCTTATCAGAATTTGGAAGGCCCCTTTAACAAGGGGGCCCCAGATCCTGCCCCCCCCATGTGAGTAGGGGTACGTTGTATGTTATATGGATTTGGGGGGCCCACACCATTTATTTTAAAATTTTTATGTGGGGTTCCCCTTAAAAGCCATACCAGATCCAAAGGATGTTTTTATGTTTAAATTTTTTTTTATTGCTGCCGATTTTTTTTTTCATTTAACTGTCAATGGAGAAGCCCGCTGACAACTGATGACTCATCTATTGTTAAGAACATGGTGGCCGGCTTCCTGGCCTGCTCCCTAACAACCAACTATTGTTAAAGCCACCAGGGGCTGCCGGCTCCAAAAATGTACTTCTGAACAACACCTAGTTCGCAGCTAATCCGCTGAACAGCTGCTTTGGAAATTTGCCGTGAAAACTGAGGGGAAATTTGCATTGGACATGTGTGAACCTATTCTAAAACCAGCCCTGGCTAAGCTATTGAGAGAACAACATGAACAACATAAAGTGGATGTAAACCCGATTCATTCAATTTGAGCTAGGCACATATATCTGCAGTGTTTTCTTACTGTATCTCTCTCCATATCACTGAGTCACGTGACTTTCTCCTGCTCTGTACCTCTGTTATCAGCATGATAACTTCTGACAAGTTCTCAGACACAGGAGATAAAAGCAGCCTGCAATTTGTGCCGTGGGAGGTTGCTATAAATAGATTAGCACAGAGCTGCCTGATTCACAGAACAGCTCTGAGAGTCTTTGCGGGGTGGGGGTGTGTGCCTTTCCTCCAATCAACTGTCTTGGCTGTATGCCAAGATTCCACTCCCAGTCTTGAATAGCAAGAGAAAATCTGTAACACAAGATAAGAATTCTAAACATTATAGAAAGGGAAAGACAGCAGATATGCATGTAAAACATATGTAGGGAGATTTGTTTTATCCCAGTGTATCATCTGAGGCTATTCACTTCACAGGGTATGTGAGGGTTTAATTCCACTTTAAGTGCTTGTGTTGTAAATTTTAAGTATGCATTGCACCATGGTGATTTTAGTTACTGAGGTCAGTGAGGGTTTATTTTAAAGTGCATTTACTGATTGCTAGGAATATGAAAATACTTAAATGTCCATAGCCTAGCTGAGGTTCATTTTAATAGAAAAGAGATTTAAATAGAAAGTTCCCTGCAACTGCATTAGTCTTGAAGTCTTTTTTTTTTACCAGTTGAAAGGGGTTATAGTGCTTCTGCTGCAACCTTCAGATGTTGTAGAATTTGAGATGATTGTATAATGTCAAGTAAAAACAAGCATGGAAATTCAGAATTTTTGAGCAGTAATCTGTTTTGCAGATATTTTGTCTGTCTAAGAAAAGATGCAGCCGGCAAATCCAGAATCCCATGGAAATCTTTATTTGCTACATAAAGGTCAAGATTAAAAACAGCTGACGCGTTTTTATAATTTGTCTGTACCTCTTATCAGCTCACACCTGTGACCTTGGGTCCATATTAAATAAAAAAAAAATGTAATCGGTAGATTTCATAAAAATATTAATTGGTGATCCTTCCATGAAGTTTCCAAACTTCAGGCAAAGAAAGACAACACCCTATCCCCATCTCCCAATAGGGTTTCTGTGCTGTCACTCTGCAGTCATCCAGAAACCATCTCATTGACATGCAGACATTGCTGGAGTCAGTACAGTCACAGGATTGTCCAGTGCCCAGGGCAAGGATCCATTATTGTGCTCCCCTCCTCCACTATTAATACAGTGGGTATAGAAAAGAATCATCCCCTTTAAAATATTCACATTTTGTTGCTTTGCAGCCTGAAATTAAGACAGGCACATGTTTTTGTTTTATCCAGTTGTATTTACTAGTGAAATATCCAAGTGAAACATATAACACCAACATGTCAAAAAAAAAACAAAAAAAATCGAAAACAGAATCACTGATTTGGGAAAAAGGATCACCCCCTTATGTCAGTATTTTGTTGGGCCAAATTTTGCTTAATTACAGCCTTTAGTCTGTTGGGATATATCTGCAATATTTGCCCACTCTTCTTTGCAACTGCTTAAGTTCAGTTAAATTTGATGGTGACCATTTGTGGACTGTAGTCTTCAAGTCATTCCACTGATTTTCAATGGGGTTTAAAGTGATTGTGAAGGCTCATTTTTTTTCTATAAAAATAGCAAACATGTTATACTTACCTGCTTTGTGCAGTGGATTTGCACAGAGCAGCCCAGATCCTCCTCTTTTCAGGTTCCCTCTTCTGTGGTCCTGGCCCCTTCCTCCTGTTCAGTGCCCCTACAACAAGTTGCTTTCTATTGGGACACCTGAGCTGAGTCACAGCACCCTCTGTCCATTCAAAAATGGAGCCCTGACCCAGCCTCCCCCCTCTCATCCCCTCATTGGCTATCTGACTTTGATTGGCAGCCGCAGGAGCCAATGGCACTGCTGCTGTGTCTCAGCCAAACAGGAAGGAGAATCTCGGATGGCTGAGGCACTCGTGGACATCACTGATCAGAGAGGGACCTCAGGTAAGTGTTAGGGGGGCTGAGGGGGGCTGCTGCACGCAGAAGGCTTTTTATCTTAATGCATAGAATGCATTAAGATAAAAAACCTTCTGCCTTGTCAACCCCTTTAAGTCTGGGCTCTGACTAGGCCATGCAAGGACATTCACCCCTTCTCCTTCAACCACTGTAATCATTTTTGCTGTGTGCTTTGGGTCATTGTTGTCTTGGAAGATAAACCTTCTTCCATTTGACAACATTCTGGCAGAGGGCAGCAGATTTTCCTCAAGAATTTGATGGTATTTTGTCCCATCCGTTTTTCTTCTATCCTGACAAGTGCTTCAGGCCCTGCTGCAGAGAAACATCCCCATAACAGGATATTACCACCTCCGTGTATTACTGTACAAATGGTGTTATTTGGATGGTGAGCTGTATTAGATTTACCGCCAGATTGGGATGAGCCCAATGTTTGCATCGAACCTAAGTTTGTTTAAAAGTCTATGGGAGATTACCATGAAAAAAAGTGCTCATTTTAAAGGCTTGTATGCAAGGTATTGTCATAAAAAGTGTTTGGGGACCCGGGTCCTGCTCCAGGGGACATGTATCAATGCAAAATAAAGTTTTAAAAAAAGCAGTTTTTTTTCGGGAGCAGTGATTTTAATAATGCTTAAAGTGAAACAATAAAAGTGAAATATTCCTTTAAAGTTCGTGCCTGGGGGGTGTCTATAGTATGCCTGTAAAGTGGCAAATTGTTCCCGTGTTTAGAACAGTCCTGCAGCAAAATTACATTTCTAAAGGAAAAAAGTCATTTAAAACTACTCCTGGCTGTAATGAATTGTCAGATCTCGGCAATACAGGTAAAACTTAGGCCATTACCAGGCACTTTGGGTCTGGTATGAATATTAAGGGGAACCCCAAACCAAAATTAAAAAGAAAAGTTGTGTGGGGGTCCCCCCAAATTCCATTGCGGCTTTTTTTCCGGTCATCGGCGACAACATCGCTAGACATTTTAATTTTTTTTATTTATTAATAAAGGACTTGTCCCAAGCTGTCTCTTGTCTTTTTTAACATTTTTGACACTTTTTTGGGTGAAATTGTAGGCGTACAATGTTCCCATTACCAATTCACATAGGGGGTGCCAGGATCTGGGGGTCCACCGGGCAAGGAATGTGGGGACGAGGCCCTTGTCCCCATTAACATGGGGACAAGGTGCTTTGGGGGTCAGAGGGGGGGCGCTCTCTCATCCCTCCCTATTTTCTTGCGGCCTGCCAGGTTGCATGCTTGGATAAGGGTCTGGTATGGATTTTTGATGGGATCCCTACGCCATTTTTTTTATTTTGGCGCAGGGTTCCCCTTAATATCAATACCAGACCTGAAGGACGAGGTACGGAATTTGGGGGGGACCCCCCACACAATTTTTGTATTTATTTTTTGTTTTGGGATTCTCCAGTTTTATCTGTACAGCCGAGACCTGACAATTCATTACAGCCTCAAGCATTTTTAAATTACTTTTTTTCCTTTAGAAATTTAATTTTGCTGCGTGACTGTTCTAAACATGGGCATACTATAGACAACCCCAGGCACGAAATGTAAAGGAATATTTTTCACTTTTATTGTTTCACTTTAAGCAATTTTCAAATTATTGCTCCGGAAAAAAATGCAGTTTTTAAAACTTTTTGCATTGATACCCTGATGTCCCCTGGGGCAGGACCCAGGTCCCCAAACACTTTTCATGACAATACTTAAAATTAGGGTTGTCCCGATACCGATACTAGTATCTGTATCGGGACCGATACCTAGCATTTGTGCGAGTACTTGTACTCGCACAAATGCTCCCGATGCCCAGTCCGATACTTTTTATCGGAGAGCGAGCAGAGAGCTGGGCGGTGACCGAGCAGAAAGAGGGGCGGGGTGGAGAGCGGGGGCGGTGGAGAGCGGGCTGAGAGAGCTGTGGTGGGCGTAGAGAGGACGGAGAGAGGGGCGGGGACGGAGAGCCGGCAGACAGAGGGGCGGGGACAGAGAGCCGGCTGAGAGAACTGTGGTGGGCGGAGAGAGGGGCGGGGACGGAGAGCGAGCGGACAGACCGGCTGAGAGTGCTGAGGTAGCTGGAATGAATACTGGATTCTGCCCGGACAGGTCTGTTAATAATGTTTCGGGAACTTGCTGCGTGTACAAGTTCAGAAATCTGACTATTCCTGTGACACAGATTTGGGCTTCACTCCAGTGGAAATGGATGCCTGGCAGGTGGGGTGTGTGAGGAGAAACATAAGGTGATCTTACAATGAAATCAGCATGACATTGCTGTACACGGCATGCTTCCTGTTAGTAATCCCGGACCGACCACATCTTAGCATTTCCCGGGTCTGAAATGGCTGATGACTAGGGTTGCCACCTAATTCCTTTAAAACTCTGTATGAAGCAGCACTATTTTACAGATATTCACAACATGCCAATGTATAGCATGCCGACATGTCCAGCCTCAGGTTCAGCCTATTAGAAGAAAGAACTTTTTTAACACCACCGCAATGTTTGACAGTAGCTGCTTCTCTCTACTTGCAAGCAGATTGTGGTGGATTTATCAATGTTGGTTTATCCTGTACAATTTTACTATACCTTGTAACATGACATTAAAAAAAAGTATCGGTATTCGGTATCATCTAGTACATGAAAAAAAGTATCGGTACTTGTACTCGGTCCTAAAAAAGTGGTATCGGGACAACCATACTTAAAATGAGCACTTTTGTTGTTTTTTCCTGTTTGTGCCCAGAGGCGTCCCTAGGGGGGGGCCAGAGGGGGCCCTGACCCCCCCAACATCATGCTGTGCCCCACCATGTGCCCCCCCCAAAAAAAAATGTTTGTTTTTTTTGCAATTTTTGTATTTTGCTCCCCGAGAGGGAGAGCGTCCCCAGTCAGCTCTGCGAGGGATTCCTCCCCCTCCCTCTGCTTGCCGACACTGCATAATGTGAGCGCTCACACAACCAGATATTCTAGCCTGGGCCGTGTTTAAGTGTGTGCACTGCAGACTGCAGTACACTGTAATCACTGAACTACATTATCTTCATCCCTTCTCTCCCCTCCACCTGTCTCCCTCCCCCTCTCCTGTTCTTTCAAAACATTCACAATTTACTTTCACTTTCAGTTAGGCAGATAATATACGGTGCAAATTTCTTTCCTGCATCCACAGATTGCAGGAAAGAAACGTGCATGATTCCCCCATCAACAGACAGTGGTGACAGGGGAATATCCCTCCTGCCCAGCAATTATATTCTCCCAACAAACAGTGATTGTCACCAGTGGCTATACAGCAACCACTAGTGATAATTATAAGAGAATCTGCTCATTAATGGTTCAAATCTCAGCCAGTTTCTGCTGAACCAGCTGAGATTTAAACTGTCTATGGCTGGTCTTAGCTCTTAGGCAGCCCATACATTGATTTGCACTGTGGAGTGTCGGCTTCCTGGCGGGATCGGGCATGTGGGATTTCAAACACACCCGAGCCCATCTCTATTGGTTGTAGACAGTTGAGCTTCCTGCAGGTTGCTTAGCAGCAGTGGACCCTTCTCTGACATGCTGATCGGGATGCAATCCAGGTGATGCTCTTAGTCAAATCCTAGTGTTAAATATCAGTGATTTTATTGATCAAAGCCCACACTTTACAGGCATAGAGCCCACACTTTACAGGCATAGAGCCCACATGGCTGCTGATCATACGGTTGATTATATTTATGTGGTTGTACTCTTGATGCTTATAAATACTGTGTTTATTAGATCTGACTGGGAGCATCACATGCCGATCAGCATGTCAACAGAGAAGGTTATACAGCATTACTGCTGCTAGGTGACCAGCTGGGGGCTCAGCTCTCTATAACCAATAGTGCTAGCAGCCTTCCCCTGCATGCACCCATAATGTCACCAGCACTAGATCCTAATAGACTGCCGCCATTGCCAAGGAGACAGATGCCAGACCAGCGCTGTAAATAGCAGGGACAGGACAGCTGGGGATCCCCACTGTGGCAGAACACCAGGGCCCGGTGGCAAGACAACCTTTGCAACAATGATAGTTCTCCCACTGCTTTGGACCCTTATATTTTCTTGGTGTGCTGGTGACATATATCTCTTGTTTTCTGTTACCCTGGGGGGCCCCAGTATAGTAGGAAGGGAGCTCACTGCAGAACATGTGAAAGGGCCCATAGTGGGATCGTAGTAAAGGGCCCCAGGATATATATATATATATATATATATATATATATATAATTGCATTTTATAGTTGGCCCCCCTACTTTTGTCCCTGTCCCCCCATGTGCCCCCCCTAAATATGAAAGCTGGAGACGCCACTGTTTGTGCCCCATAGACTTTAACAATGTTTGCGTGTTCGAACACATTTTGTTGCCTGTTCGCAAGTTCTGGTGCAAACCGAACAGGGGGGGGGGTGTTCGGCTCATCCTTACCGCCAGACATATTGTTTGGTGTTGAGGCCCCATAAACCCCATTTAATATCTGTGGAATAACTTGGAGACTGCAGTTCACAAACGGTCACAATCAAATTGAGCAGTTCTGCAGAGAAGAGTGGGCAATTATTGAAAAGTCTAGATGTGCAAATTTAGTAGACAGGAGACATATCCCAACAGACTAAAGGCTATAATTAAAGCAAAAGGTGGTTCAACAAAATACTTACATAAGGGGGTGATCCTTTTTCCAACTCAGTGATTCTGTTTTTTTTCTTTCTGACATGTTGGTGTTATATTTTTCACTTGGATGTTATAAGTTGCACTAGTAAATACAGCCGGATAAAACAAGAACTGTGCCTGTCTTCATTTCAGGCTGCAAAGCAACAAAATGTGATTATTTTAAGGGGAGGCAATTATTTTCTATAACCATTGTACATGCTGTAGAATGGTTGTACCACTCTGTGGCCATTTTTACCCCATTGCTTCACCTTGCCCAGGGCAGCTGCAACTGAAAAGAGGCTGCAAGAGATCAGAAGCAATGAGATGCAGAAAAGGATGAAAAAAAATTAAAATAGTATTTAATTAAACAACATGATACTGTACAATTTGATACACAGTGCTTTAGCAAATTACATTTCCTTCTGTCAGGTAATATGTATATGTTAAAGGGATTGTAAAGGCAGACATTTTTTTTAATGCATTCTATGTATTAAGTTTTAAAAAAAAACTTCTATATGCAGCAGTCCCCCTCAACCACCCTAATGCTTACCTGAACCCGTCTTCATCCAGCGATGTTGCAGGAGTGTTTAAGCTGTTGGGATTCCCCTCCTCATTGGCTGAGACAGCAGCATGGTGCAATTGGCTCCCACTGCTGTTAATCAAAATGAGTCAGCCAATCAGGAGAGAGAGGGGGTGGGGCACAGGACACAGGGAGCTATGACGTGGCTCGGGTGCCACCATAGCAAGCTACTTGCTGTGGGGACACTCGCCAGGAGCACTGAAGGGGGACCCGAGAAGAGGAGGACTGGGACTTCTCTGTGCAAACCAGCTGCATATGGCAGGTAAAGTACTGAACTAGATAACAGTTCCCTTAGGTGGCAATCAAACACCTAGTATAATATTGTGCCACATCCTGAATAATCGAGATATTGTGGAAATGGGAATAATGGACTTTATATGCACATATAAAAGTAATTTTAAAGTGTAATATTTCACATAAAAATCACAACATATACAGACAATAATATATGATAAAAAATACATAGGACTCAAAGTGGTTCCCCTGGAGGATATTATAGAATATACTTCCTGTGTGGCGATACTGGAAATACCAAAAATATGCCCACACTGACATATATGTTCTTCTCAGATTGGTTTCCACATGTCCTCTTGAATAAAAAAAATGTTGTTCTACATGTTTCGCGACCTGACCCGTAACTTCTTCAGGAGCTTGAATTTAACTAGAAATATTCAAGCTCCTGAATAAGTTACGGTTTAGGTCACGAAACATGTAGAGCAGAGTTTTTTAAATTCAAGAGAACATGTGGAAACCAATCTCAGAAGAAAATATATATATATCAGTGTGGGCATATTTTCGGTATCCACACAGGAAGTATATGCTATAATATACTCCAAGGGAACCACTTTGAGTCCTATGTATTTTTTATCATATATTATTGTCTGGATATGTTGTGATTTTTATATGAACTTTTACAATTTAAAATTACTTTTATATGTGCCTATAAAGTCCAGTATTCCCATTTACACAACACCTGCATATGGCAGGTAAGTATAACATGTTTTTTTATTTATATTTTTTAAAACATACTTTACAATCACTTTTAAATTACTGACAGCAGGCAAGGCAGGATTCCTCATCAATTGTCAACCATTACAATCAATTACATATGTGATTAACTATACAAGGAAGTAGTACAGTATACTTTATTATAGGGTAAATCATGTAATTACATCAACATTATTCTATAAATATGTCATTATGTGTAATTGTATCACCAGGCTAAAATATGACTAGAACACTTTCATGGGTAAAAGCATCATATTTCCCAAAATTCAGTTGAAGGGGTTAGTGTATCAGTTTGGTGGATTAGTCACGTTTTGAATCCTGGATATTTACATTTTCTTCATTCTTGTTGTACCTTTTTGTAGTGCTCCTGATCTCCTGTAGCCTGTTTTCAGACACTTTAACCACTTCAGCCCCAGAATAATTGGCTGCGCAATGACCGGGCAATTTTTAGCGATACATCACTGCGTTGCAATTGCACAGTCGGGCGACGCTCTACCCAAATAAAGATTTCTTTTGATGGTATTTGATGTACTCTGCTATTTGGTTTTTTTGCGCTATAAAAAATAAGCGACAATTTTGAAAAAAAACACAATATTTTGTACTTTTTGCTATAATAAATATTCCCATTTTTTTTAAAGCAATTTTTGTCTCAGTTTAGGTCAATATGTATTCTTCTACATATTTTTGGTAATAAAAATCACAATACGCGTATATTTATTGGTTTGCGCAAAAGTTATAGTGTCTACAAAATAGGGGATTGTAACAGGCGCTCCGCACGCCTGTTCCCCTTACTATTACAGGTGCTTTCAACGCCATAATTCGTTTCATGCTGGAGCACATACGGCGCTCGTGCAATGACATTATCGCGCGGCACCGCTCAGCGTTCCAGCGTGGAACGCGGAAGTGCGCCGCACACGGCACCCTGTTTGAATTCAGTGCAATGTACTGCAGCTGATCTCCTGCCTATAAAGGCATTACATGGAGATACAGCTGGCGTTCTACTATTGTCAGCCGTAGCCTCTCAGGCCTAGCCTGTCAGCTCAGCCATGCTGCTCCCCTTGCTTCCTGGAAACAACCATGCCGCTCCAGGAAACAACTACTACTTTGCTGCTAAGACTACCTAAATGCCATGAACATCTTGCACCATGGACATTCCATCTCCTGCATAGATACCTACAAACGGATAAGTAGTCATTCCTTCACTTGTAGTTCTATGGGAAGAGTTAATCCAAATGTTTCATCTATTACAATTATAGTATTACAAATACTGTGTGGATATTACTATATCTTCTGGGAGATATGAATGTGCTAAAGCTTATTGCAAAGGAGTACCTAAATGGGACAGCTACCTCTAAATCGTTATAGCAACATTTACCTCATGTTTGCTACTCTAATTACCTGAGCTATATTGCCTCTCATATGTGTGCATTGCTACATCTATAATTACAGCTCATGTCTACAACTATATTTACCTGAGCTATATTGCCTCTCATATGCAATAGTTAATTTCTACAATATTCACCTCAAGTATTCTACTATAATTACCTGAGCTATACTGCCTCTCATATTACATATATCTACAAATAAATACCTCAAGCATGCTACTAATTACCTGAGCTATATTGCCTCTCATATACAAGTACTATTACTCAACTAAAGTACCTGTCATATGCAAGTAACAGTTGTCACTACAACTTCTATTACTACAAGCCCGACATAAGTATAAATCCTCATAGGCCTTGTCCTAATTGTTTGAACATGTTCGCTCTAACTTTTCTATACTAGGGGTTGATGCTATTTCATAGCATCTCCCCTAGTGGCCTAATGCATCTCTACATGCCAAGGTGATATGATGTAGAGAACCCCCAGACTCCTGTTGCGAGGAAAGACGCCTGGGGTCCCTTACTGATAATCACCTGCATATAGTGGTGTATTGGGATATTGTCCTTGAACTAATTTTAAACACTAAGCTCTGGTTGCATTCTGTAATGCGTCCATGCTTAGTATCTCAACGCCTTTCCTTATGTGACACAGAGATGATGTATAGATCCCCCTAACTTCTGTTGCGAGGAGTGACGCCTGGGGCCTAATACTGAGTTGTCGCATAGAGAATCGCATTGAAGTCCTTGCTAACCACAGTTGTGGTTCATTACGTTCACCAGTGCTGTTACAGGGATAGATTTATGGCATTTTTATTATTATTATTTTTTTACTAGTAATGGCAGCGATCTGCGATTTTTATTGGGACTGTGACATAATGGCGGACACATTGGACACTTTTGACACAGTTTTGGGACCATTGGCATTTATACAGCGATCAGTGCTATAAAAATGCATTGGTTACTGTAAAAATTTCACTGGCAGGGGAGGAGTTAACACTAGGGGGCGATCAAGGGGTTAATTGTGTACTACTGTGTTTCTAACTGTATGGGGATGGGACTGACCTAGAGGAAATGACAGATCGTGGTTCCTAGCTATTAGGAACTTACGATCTGTCTTTCCTCAGAGAACAGAACAGGGATTTGTGTGGTTACACACACACGTCCCTATTCTGCTTCTCGTGCCCGCAACCGCTTGCGGCCGGGGGTCATCGTGACTGCCGGTATCAAGCATCGACACCCTCGTGATGCGGTGGGGCGCACACGCGGCTGCTATCCCGCTTAAAGGGACCGATGTACACCTACGGTGGTTCGCGGGATTGTGCCGACCTGCCACTGTATAATGACGGCGGCTGGTCCACAAGTGGTTAAAGGGTGGATTTACTAAAACGGTTGCACAAAAAACTTTGTGCAGCTGTGCATAGTGACCAATCAGCTTCTAGGTTTCAGCCCCTGTTCACATTGGGGCGATTGACATGTCAAATTGCATGCCAAATCGCAGCCTATTGCCGGCAATTGCACCGTCTGAATCGGTGCAACGCCGACTTTGCAGCTTCACACCGATTCCAAATGTAGTTTCTGCACTGCTTTTGGAGACTTCAGGGGTTATTCTAAATAGACATCTGTGCATTAACATGCACAGATGTCTATAAAATCTCCCTCCGAACTTGCATTAAAATGTGGGTTTGAAATGACTAGGCCTCTTTCACACTGAGGAGTTTTTCAGGCGGTACAGCGCTAAAAATAGCACCTAAATACCGCCTGAAAAACTCCTGCCCCAGCCTTCTCAATGTGAAAGCCAGAGGGAAAAAAATCTCCTGCAAGCAGCATCTTTGGAGCGGTGAGAGAAGCTGTGTGTATACCGCTCCTTCACCGCTCCATCCCATTTAAAACAATGGGAAACCGCGGTAATACCGCACGCAATGCACGCATTGCAGAGGCGCATTGCGGGCGGTATCAACCTTTTTTTTCGGGCGCTAGCGGGGGTCTAGCGGCCGAATCCCGTGGCAATTCCGACGGTATAGCACCGCTATACCGCCACCGCACCTCCACTGCCCCGTGTGAAAGGGGCCTTATTGTCAAAACCTAATTGAAAAAGCTGAAGTTAGAAGCTGATTGGTTACTATGCACAGCTGCACCAGATTCTGTGTGCTCCAGTTTTAGTAAATCCCCCCCTATCTGTCCACATGTGCTCCAGCAATGGCTGGCAGCAACTGGGAGAAACAGACAGAGGGGTAGATTCAGAGAGCAATTACGCCAGCGTATCCATAGATACTCCGCGTAATTGCTAAGTTGCGTCGGCGTATCTACTTTCTGTATTCAGAAAGCTAGATACGCCGACTTTAGCCTAAGATACGACTGGCATAAGTATCTTACGCCGTCGTATCTTAGGGTGCATTCTGACGCTGGCCGCTAGGTGGCGCTCCCGTAGTTGTCAGCGTAGAGTATGCAAATTACATACTTATGCCGATTCACGAACGTACGTGCGCCCGGCGGTAGTTTTTTACGTCGTTTGCGTAAGTCGTTTTCGTCGGGACGTTGCTCCTGCTATTAGGAGGCACAGCCAATGTTAAGTATGAGCATCGTTCCCACGTCGCGATTTGAAAATTTTACATTGTTTGAGTAAGTCGTCCGTGAATGGACGCTATTTACGTTCACGTTGAAACCAATGACGTCCTTGCGACATCATTTACCGCAATGCACGTCTGGAAATTTTAGGGACGGCGCATGCGCAGTACGTTCGCCGCGGGAACGCGCCTAATTTAAATGATCCACGCCCCCTACGGGATCATTTGAATTACGCGCGCTTACGACGGCCCCTTTTACGCTACGCCGCCGCAAGTTTGCAGGCAAGTGCTTTGTGAATCAAGCACTTGCCGTAAAACTTGCGGCGGCGTAACATAAATGTCATACGTTACGCCGCCGCAGTTTTGCGCGCCCCCACCTGAATCCACCCCGGAGCTTTTACACTTCATACAGGAAATGCTTGAACAAGGACCTTCCTGGCAGGACCACAGAGATTATTTCAATGAAACCAGCAGATTAAAAAATATTGACAAAGACTTATAATATTCAAAGTTGCTGTTAGGGTTTGCCACTTTAGTGCAACTTTTTTAGTCACAATTTTTTTTTTCTTTTTTTTCTGTTTGTTTACAGACACATGAAAATTCATAGAAACTAATGCTTTATCTCGCTATGCTTGAATTGCTTTACTTACGCTTTGTCTGAATATGATTTTAATATTTTATCCTGATGGCAGTGTCCTGGCCAGTGATGTTAATTTCACCCACAATATATGCACATTAATGAATAGAAGACTGCAGCAGCTCTATTGCAGCCCCAGGATTGAGCAGTAAGTTTTGGCCACAGCCCCGCAGAATGAAACTCTTTCTCTTATTTATACTGTAATTACTATGTCTAAAATACATTTTTAATGACTAGTAAACAAAAAACAAAATGTAACTATTTGTGAAAAAATGCTAATAACATTCACAAATGTGCATTAAAAGAAGTTTATGCACCAGCATGAAAAATGTGATATTAGAAATGTATAAAACTTTAATTTGTAGACTATTGCCAGTCCAAATCTGCGTACAACCAGCAAAGGCCCTTCTAGATATGTTGGAACTGGTAGAACTGAAGAACTGAAACAATTCAATGATTGTCAGGCAGACTTAAAGGGGTTGTAAAGGTACAATATTTTTTCCTAAATAGCTTCTTTTACCTTAGTGCAGTCCTCCTTCATTAACCTCATCCTTCGATTTTGCTTTTAAATGTCCTTATTTCTTCTGAGAAATCCTCACTTCCTGTTCTTCTGTCTGTAACTACACACTGTAATGCGAGGCTTTCTCCCTGGTGTGGAGTGTCGTGCTCGCCCCCTTCCTTGGACTACGGGAGAGTCAGGACGCTCTCTACATTTCAGATAGAGAAAGGAGCTGTGTGTTAGTGGGCGTCCTGACTCTCATCATTTAAAAACTGCATTTTGGATTTACTTGGGTTATCTTTGTGTAATATTAAAATGTGTTTGATGATCTGAATCATTTAAGTGTGACAAATATGCAAAAATAAATAAATCAGGAAGGGGGCAAATACTTTTTCACAGCACTGTACTTAAAGCTACTAGCAGGAAGATCTGCCAATCTATATCGATTTAATTTCTCAAATACAGAAAATATGAACTTCATAAAAACTTTTACAACAATTATTTAAAATGTGCACTTTTTTTTAAAGACTCAAGCTGCTGGGCCATCCCACTCAGTTTTAAAAACCTACTAAGAACTTACAGTTTAGACAGCATAGAAAACGCGCACCATTAAACTTTGAGAAGTCAGCTTTGTCTTGTTGTAAGCCATACATTATTTTATGTTCCTTCTCAGAGTAGAGCACAGTAAATTGACAAATTTAAAAGCATTTAGTATGCCTCTACATTTAGAGCTGTGATAAGCGAACAGAGCCAAACAACTGATCAGAAATGGTTAGGCACAGCATGGCATCTTTTAATTTCAGTGTTTGGAGTAAGATTAGCAGATGGCGCCCGGTCACCGAGGACACATTGAGCCAGCTTAGGTTTTGTAACACCCACCCCGCTGGACTCGAAGATATAACGATTCAAAGACTTGGTTTCTCAAGGCAAATTAATGGAAAACTAAACTGCAATCTAAAACACGACCCAGATGTTTTGCTGCCATCTGGAAACCATAGTTGAAGATAGAGAATAAAGTTTGTTTTTGTTAGACTACATTGTTGGTAAAAATTAAAGGGTTAATTCCCCTTTAACCTCTTACTGCCCACAAAACACATGTGTGTGGCAGCAAAAAGGCCCACACACAGCACATACAGTATGTGTTCACATTGATGCTACTTTGATATCGAGCTACTTCACTTGAAGTAGCGCAATTTCAAAGTAGCAAAGTCAGCGCGATTTCAGGTGCTACGTGATAGACATCTGTGTGGCTTCATACACAGATGTCTATTAAAGTCGCACCTGAAATCGGCAAAAGTAGTGCAGGAACTACTCTTGCAAATCGGTGCGCACCGATTGGAACAGTGCCATTGCCACCAAGTGTCATGCAATTTATTTTTATTTTTTTCAAATAATAATTTGAAACGTTTATTGTTGGTCGGCTCTAGAAATAGAGATCAGTAAGTGAGTTCAATAATTGATCCGGAAGATTGGTGAAAGCCACACATTATACATAAATACAACAAAACGTCTGGCAAAGAATGGCTGTCATCTCATTTCTTGTTCCATTCTTCCTTCTCTTTCCTTTCATGAATCACTTCTTTTAGGTATGGCTCCAGGTAACAGACATCTGCTTCATATTTCGTCCATTGTTCCACTTCCTTGGGCAAGATGCTCTTTTAAAAATCAAGATCCAGAGCTCTTTTGATGCAGAACACTCTGCCATCATATATTTTGGGTAGCAACCGCTTAACGGCCTCCTTCACGTCATCGTCTTGATACAAAATGTCATCCCCCATTAGGCATAGTTTATTAAATCCAGAAATACTGTAGTACAACTTGTTTATGGTGCCCATCATTCGACGCGAGACTACAACCGATGCCATTGCCGCCATCTTTCCAAGTCCTCAGCTAAAACCTGACGTTTGTCATTCAATTTGATCTCTCAAATCGCATGACAAATTGCTCCAATGTGAACCTAGGCTAAAGCACACTCACTGCAAGCTCCCAGCACAGAGACTGAGCTGTGAAAGGCAGCCCTTGTTCCTCCCTAATGATCGGTAGCTGACAGGAATGGCTCCCGATCACGTAACCACTGTGACAGCCAGTCACAGTGATATCATGATCGGTCAATTTTTCCTTCCGCAAGGCTCCCCCCCGGCATTCAGAACTTCTTAAAGGGGATGCTGGGGCGGGCAGGAAAGGGTTAATTTACATTTGCCAAAAAAAAAATCATTTGCATTATAGCATCCCCACAACGTCATTTTGTAAAATAAAACTTCTTTTTCAAGCTGCTTATTCCTTTGCCCTCCTCGCTCTATCCTGTCGAGATGATAGGACATACCGAGCGTTGGATACGTGACTTTTGACAACTCATGTATGAGCATAGGCTTTGCTTCCACTTGTGTCTGCTCTCTTTCACTCTGGCAGAACGCAAAATTACAAGAGAGAATGGACTGCGCATGTGTAGGTAGGGAATGAAGCTGAGTGCCCTTTTGAATGGGCTACTAATGCACCAAAAAGGTGCATGTTCCATTTTTTACATGTACCACGTTTTAATGGTGATTCACATATCATACATTGACTCAATGCAAGAATGGGAATGTGGTCTAAGAAAACTTTCAAAAAATGGTTTTGAAATATTTCCTTACCCCTCATCCCTTCCCCTTCTCAAGTGCCTACATTCCTAGAGTCAACAGTGTTTTCATGCCTCGCCACTGCGCATCCACAATAAGACCCCCATAGATTATAGGCTTCTAAAAGTCAATGCCAAAGCAAATGGCAGCCAGGATCAAATTGTAATTTGCATGGATAATTCTGGAGCGGCCTTTCTCAACCTTTTCAACACAGAGGAACCCTTGAAATAACTGTCTGGTCTTTGGGAACCCATATATCTATAACTCATGATACATCAGTGTGATGGTCTGTGGCATGAATGCTCCTTACACTTGTGGTCATTGGGATGCATTACCCCCTTACAGATAGCTAAAACAGTCAGTGGTGTCAGTGGGAACATATCTGAGAGGCAGAAATTGCTCATTGCTCAAAGAACCCCTAACAACCTCTGGAGGAACCCTAGGGTTCCATGGAATCCTGGTTGAGAAACCCTATTCTGGAGGCTTCTGAGTGATACTTTTATTGCATTCAAGTCTCTAACTTTGGTTTACTTATTTAACATACAAAACTTGTACAAAAGATTTTACAATATTAATAATGCACAATTTACTCTTTTACTATAAAAGCTGCTCAGCCAAAGGGTCCATACTTGTTAGCTAACACAACTAATTATTTCCTGGTCCATTATTAAATCCAATGTAGTAGTAACGTTTAATTTATTTAATCCATTTAAAGGTTTTAGTATGCAATCTATATGAAAAATGTAGACAAAGTGATATCAGATTTAAAGGCAGGACAAGAGGCCAATTGGAGTACTCGACCAACTCGAACATTTCCATCTGGCTGTTACTAGGCAGATTTCGTAATCTGCCTAGTCCCTGGTCCTAGATGGTTCAACTTCCTGTCCTAAGACTCAATTGCCTCCTGGGAAATGATGACACTCATTTCCCAGGAGTCTCTGGGCATTACTGTGACTAAAAATCGCCCAGCATGCACCTCTCCCTGAAAACCAGGAAGAAAAAGGAACTGGGCTTCACATGCCCACACATATGATGGATACGGCCACAACATGAGCTGGAGGATCTAAGGCAAGTGTTTGCAATGATTTCTGGAATGATTGGGGAGCTATTAATATGTTTTAGGGACTATTTAATGTGATTAATTTTAGCTTTTAAAAAACAATTATGCCCGGAACCCCCGCTTTAAAGGTCAAACTGTACTTTGTCCATACAAGGCAAAACCACTGTCTCACATTCCCAGCAACACATACTCACCACACCCCTACTGCTCCATTTGGTTGCAGAAAGCAAAGATAAATACCCACTACTTCCAGGTATGAATGAGCATGTAACTGGCTGCACTATAGACCCAGCTCTGTCACCTGGGGAAGAGGATAGAGTTCTCAACACTGTGAAAGCTCCAAAAGGCTTCCATAGAGCTTTCCCTCTTTACTCCTAGTGAATGAATGGGCCTATGGGGGTCTGAGGGAAAGGTAAGTATGGGCTGCTAGGAAGATGGGAAGTTAAAAAGGAGGTCCAGCCCCCCCACGAAAAATTTAAAGTCAGCAGCTACAAATACTGCAGCTGCTGACTTTTGATATATGGACTTACCTGTCCATGGAGCCCGCGATGTCGGCACACCACTCGATTTCGGAATGGCTGCTGTGTGCAGCCACCGCTTTTCCTGGTAAAGGAACCCAGCAGTGAAGCCTTTCAGCTTCACAGCCGGTTCCCTACTGTGCATGCACGAAGAACGCTGCGCTTTCTAAATGGTCCCGCAGTGGAGGAAAGAGGAGGGGGCCAAACTTCCAAGAGAAAGGGCCGCGGCCCTGTCTCCCGGAAGTGGGGACAGATACCTGTTGAAAACAGGTATCCCTTCCCCCCTCTCCCCCAAAAGGTGCCAAATGTGGCACCGGAGGGGGGGAGGAGACGGATAAGTGGAAGTTCCACTTTTGAGTGGAACTCTGCTTTAAGTAAACAACTTCAATCATAGTCTAAGGCCTCGTATACACGATAGGATAGCCAGAGGACAACGGTCTGAGGACCGTTGTCCTAGGTTAACCTATGAAGCTGACTGATGGTCCGTCGTGCATACACACCATCAGTTAAAAAACCAATCGTGTCAGAACGCGGTGACGTAAAACACAACGACGTGCTGAAAAAAACGAAGTTCAATGCTTCCAAGCATGCGTCGACTTGATTCTGAGCATGCGTGGATTTTTAACCGATGCTTTTGCATACTAACGATCGGTTTTGACCTATCGGTTATCAGTCCATAGGTTACATTTTAACCTCCCTGGCGGTATGATTCTTTCAGAAAAAACATGCTGAAAGCGGTACCATTATTTGCAAGGAAATTTGGCGTTTTATATTGTAGGTCTGTAATTTTTAGAAATAACTCACTTAAATCTGACCAAACAAGATTCTAATAGGCATCCCGTGTATTACATTTTTTTAAAAACAAAATTATAAATTATAATATAATAAATAATTATAAATAATTATAACAAATAATAATATAATTATAATAAAAATTATTCAATAATGTAATCAAATCAAAATCACTGAAATTTGCTCAGTTGCAGAATTGTCGCTGTCATTACTTTTATTTTTTTATGACGAATTTCCCCACAAATCGCTATCGCACAATTCTGCAAGTGATTATAATTTATTATCGCTGTTTTTTAGCTGATCTAAAACTATTTTTGACATAAAGGGACACTTTTGGTTGCTATGGACAATCTACAGTTTGCAGGGAGAAAAAAAGGTTTTTATTATATAAAATGACATGCAGGACACTGGGCAGACCACTAGGGACAGGGGGGGTGTGTTTTTTTTACATACAGTACTGTAATCTATAAGATTACAGTATACTGTGTGTATAGTGTTTGTTTACGTTTTTGAATTTGGCGCCGTTCTCCGTCCCCGTGCGTCGTAACGTCGCAGGGAACGGAGATCGGCGTCACACGGAGGCACTATGTGAATCGAGCGAGGTCCCGCTCGCTCACACAGCGCGGTGGCATCGCTGGATCCAGGGACAAGGTAAGTAAAAAGTGCCTGTGGATCTAGCGAGGCAAGCCCGTGACTGACACGGGGTTACCGATAGTAGCAAGAAAATCTAACCCCGTGTCAGTCTCGGGAAGACCGCCAGGGAGGTTAAAGCAAGTTCTCATTTTTTAATCTAAGGTTAAATAACCTATGGGGCCTACACACGATCGGTTTGGACTGATGAAAACGGTCCTTCAGAACGTTGTCCTCTGGCCTATCCTATCATGTGTACGAGGCCTTACTTTAGTGATAAACATAACAAAATATAAATCTGTTTTCCATTTAATGTGTTAAAAGGGGGTTTAAAGTCCTAGGGAAGCAAAAACATTTTTCTCTCTTTATATTTTTCTTCCATACAACAGTTACAGATGGTCTAAACTGTAAGTGTTATAAATCACCTTTCTCCTCTCATCAGCTATGCAATTGCATTTTTCACACTATTTTTTTTTTTTTTTATTAATAATCAAATTAGTGTGAATTACATATAATTAGTTGTTGTTTCCACTGTTTTTGGAAGCTTGTTAATATTGTGCATGCTTTACCTTATTTATATCTATTACTTCTAAATTTGACTGATGAGGAACCAATTAAAGTAAAGTGAGATTTTTTTGAGTTTTTGATAGCATAAGATTAAAACCCCCATCAATGTAATTTTTTACTTTCCCTTGTCCTGTTGGATTTTCTATTCATTTCCGGTGCCAAAGATGCAAAAGGAAATTACAGTAAATCTTTACAAAGTGAGGGAAATTTCCTTCCTGGACAGTTGCCATCAAAACCAGTTTCTCTATTTATCCGTTTACCTTTTAATAATTCTAAAATTTTGGATAACACTTTCTGTTTTGGTGATAACGGTCGCCAAGACGAACAGAAGAGGCCAATCTCTAGTAAGAATGCAGACAACAACAAAAACGTGACAGGGGTTCTAATCCTTCCCTACATTATCCAAAATTATAAAAACAAACACAAAAAAACACGCTTTGACAAGACAAACTCCTACTTCATTCATTGCACTTTGTCTTTTTATTCATGGCATGTTACTTTTGAACAGGAGGGATAAGGGTGCCTAATGAGATTAGATGACTGACTCCAGATCTAGCCATTTTTTTCATTGACACCAGATGGAGGAAGGGAGGGTGACGGTCTGTTATTACTCACAACAGTGCTAGGGGGAGTTGTGGGAGGTCTGTTATTATTGGTACCTGTGGGGATTTGGTGGGGGGATTAACTTTGCTTTACTAACACCAGTTCTGGGGGAGGGGGTGGTCTAATACTACTGACAACAACAACATACAGGGATATTGGGCCTGATTTACTATGCTCTGTGCGCTGCGCTGGTTCATGCGTTAATTAGTACTCCGGGTGGAGGCTTAATTGGGCGCATGAACCAGCGTAGCAGCCGGCGCATTGAAAGTAATATGTAAAGCCGCGCCGAACTCCCTATAGAAGTCTATGGGAGAAATCAAAAGTGTTCATTTTAAAGGCTAATCTGCAAGTTTTGTCCTAAAAAGTGTTTGGGGACCTCAGTCCTGTCCCAGGGAACATGTATCAATGCTTTTTTTATTTTTTAAAACGGCCGTTTTTTCGGGAGCAGTGAAATTAATAATTCTTAAAGTGAAACAATAAAAGTGAAATATTCCTTTAAATTTCGTACCTAGGGGGGGTGTAATGTCAGCATGTGAAATAGCGCATTTTTCCCGCACTTAGAATTCCCCCTGCACAAAATGACATTCAGAAGGAAAAAAGTCATTTAAAAATTCACACGCGGCTATAATGAATTGTCGGCTCTGACAATTCTAAAGGGATTCATTCATAAAACAAACAAAAAAAATGTGTAGGGGTTCCCCCAAATTAAATTACCAGGCCCTTCAGGTCTGGAATGGATATTAAGGGGAACCCCGCCGTAAAAAAAAAAAAAAAAAAAGACGTGCGGTTCCCGGCAAATATCCATTCCAGGCCCTTCAGGTCTGGTGTGGATTTTAAGGGGAACTCCACCCCAAATTGAAAAAAAAATGGCGTGGAGTCCCCCTAAAAATCCACACCAGACCCTTATCCGAGCACGTTGACCTGGCCGGCCGCAGAAAAGAGGGGGGGACAGAGTGCGGCCCCCCCCCCTCTCCTGAACCGCACCAGGCCACATGCCCTCAACATGGGGAGGATGTCCCCATGTTGATGGGGACAAGGGCCTCATCCCCACAACCCTTGCCCGGTGGTTGTGGGGGTCTGCGGGCGGGGGGCTTATCAGAATCTGGAAGACCCCTTTAACAAAGGGGACCCCCAGATCCTGGCCCCCCCCTATGTGAAATGGTAATGGGGTACATTGTACCTCTACCATTTCACCCCAAAAAAAATGTCAAAGTGTTAAAAATGACAGTAGCCGGTTTTTGACAAATCTTTTAATAAAATCTTCTTTTCTTCTTTCCTTCGGGTTTCTTCCGCTGCTTCTTTCTTGGGTCTTCTCGTCCACATCTTGCCCGACGTGTTCTTCTATCTTCTCCGTCCGTCCTTCAGCCTTCTGGTCCCGCATCTTGCCCGTTGTCTTGTCCTGTCTTCTTCTCCGTCCGTCCGCCAGCCTCCTCGTCCGCATCTTGTGTCTTCTTCTCGGTCCGCCAGCCTTCTCGTCCCCGGACCCAGCGTTTGAATTTGATTTGGCCGCCGTGTTCCCGCTCCTGGGACCCGCCCCCCTCTGACGCCACAAGTAAACTCCTTAGAAGGTCATGTGCGTCAGAGGGGGGCGGGGTCACAGAGCGTCACACAGCGGGGGAATTCAATTTCAATCGCGCCGCCCGGAGAAGAAGTTCCCGCCGTGTCACACTCATGTGACCCCGCCGCCCTCTGACGCACATATGCCACACGCGGACTTTCATATGAGTTTACTTGTGGCGTCAGAGGGGGGCGGGTCCCAGGAGCGGGAACACGGCGGCCAAATCAAATTCAAACGCTGGGTCCGGGGACGAGAAGGCTGGCGGACCGAGAAGAAGACCGGAGAAGACACAAGATGCGGACGAGGAGGCTGGCGGACGGACGGAGAAGAAGACAGGACAAGACAACGGGCAAGATGCGGGACCAGAAGGCTGAAGGACGTTAAAGGGCTGTTAAAGGGCTCTTCCAGATTCTGATAAGCCCCCCGCCCGCAGACCCCCACAACCACCGGGCAAGGGTTGTGGGGATGAGGCCCTTGTCCCCATCAACATGGGGACATCCTCCCCATGTTGAGGGCATGTGGCCTGGTGCGGTTCAGGAGAGGGGGGGGGCGCACTCTGTCCCCCCCTCTTTTCTGCGGCCGGCCAGGTCAACGTGCTCGGATAAGGGTCTGGTGTGGATTTTTAGGGGGACTCCACGCCATTTTTTTTTCAATTTGGGGTGGAGTTCCCCTTAAAATCCACACCAGACCTGAAGGGTCTGGTATGGATATTTGGGGGGACCCCACGCCATTTTTTGGGGGGGTTTTACGGCGGGGTTCCCCTTAATATCCATTCCAGACCTGAAGGGCCTGGTAATTTAATTTGGAGGGACCCCCTTTTTTTTTTTTTTTTTTTTTTTTTTAATGAGCAATGACTGTATTCTTTATAGCCATGAGTACTTTAAACTTCCTTTTTTTTGTTTCACTTCAGAAATGACATCTTTTACAGGGACAGTTCTAAGCACGGGAAACATGCGTGTACCCCCCCTCCCCCCCTGTATGAAATTTAAAGGAATATTTCACTTTTATTATTTCACTTTAACCACTTCCATACCGCGCCTATTCTGGCACTTCTCTCCTTTATGTAAAAATTATATTTTGTTCCTGGGAAATTAATCAGGACCCCCAAACATTATATATCATTTTTTAGCAGACACCCTAGGGAATAAAGTTAGCGGTCATTTTTTATTTGATTTCCAACGGTATTTGCGCAATAATTTTTCAAACGCCTTTTTTTTGGCCCAAAAAAAAAACACGGTTCATGAATAAAAAAAAAAAAAGTAAAGTAAAGTTAGCCCAATTTTTATGGATAATGTTAAAGATGATGTTACACCGAGTAAATAGATACCTAACTTGTCACGCTTTAATATTGTACACACTCATGGAATGGCGCCAAACTTCGGGACATAAAAATATCCATAGGCGATGCTTGTTTTTTTTTTTACAGGTGACCAGTTCAGAGTTACAGAGGAGGTCTAGGGCTAGAATTATTGCTCTCGCTCTAACGCACGCGTCAATACCTCACATGTGTGGTTTGAATGGTGTTTACATATGTGGGCGGGACTTACATGCATATTTGCTTCTGAGTGCGAGCTTCTAGGGACAGGGGCGTTATTTTATTTATTTGTTTGTTTTTTTTACCTCATATTTTTATTCTTGCACTTTTTTGACACTTTTTTTGATTTTGGATCACTTTTCTTCCTATTACAAGGAATGTAAACATCCCTTGTAATAGGACTAGTGTGTGACAGGTCCTCTTTATGGAGAGAGGCGGGGTCAATAAGGCTGGAAAGCATGGTATTGAAAAAAAAAAAAAAAGTTCTCATGCTTTCAGCTGCAATCATGTTCGTTCAGCACAGTGGTGTAGTGTATAGCACTTTGACCTAGCAGCAAAAGAGTCGTTGGTTCGAATCCCGCCCGTGACAGCATCTGCATAGAGTTTGCATGTTCTCCCTGTGCCTGCGTGGGTTTCCTCCCACAATATAAAAACACGCTGTAAATCGGATCCGGTCTAAATAAGCCCTAATATGCAGTAGTATATTTAGGTTTTGTTCTGCCCTAGGCCTGACTACATATCTGCACCTCCTAATAGAAAAATGACCCACCCCTTCCTGTCAAAGCCACACCCTGTTTTTGTATGACCGCCCAGTAATTTTCAGGGGACCCACACACTAGTTCTGGGGGGGCACTGGATTCCCTTAACCACTTCCATACCAGGCACTTACGCACCTTCCCGCCCAAGCCAATTTTCAGCTTTCAACACTGTCGCACTTTGAATGGCAATTGCGCGGTCATACAACACTGTACCCAAACAAAATTGGCGTCCTTTTTCCCCCACAAATAGAGCTTTCTTTTGTTGTTATTTGATCACCTCTGCGTTTTTTTTTGCGCAACAACTAAAAAAAGACTGCAAATTTTGAAACAAAAAAACGTTTTTATTTTTTTAGGTTAATTTTTTGGTAAATAAGTTTTTCTCTTTCAATTACGGGCACTGATATGGCGGCACTGATGGGCACCGATGAGATGGCACTGATGGACATCGATGAGGTAGTACTGACGGGCACAGATGAGGTGGCATTGATTGGCGGCGCTGCTATGCGGCACTGATGGGCACTCATAGGCGGCACTGATGGGCACTCATGGGCGGCACAGATGGGCACTCATGGGCGGCACTTATGGGTGGCACTGATGGATACTTATGGGCGGCACTTATGGGTGGCACTGATGGATACTTATGGGTGGCACAGGTGGGCACTGATAGGTGGGCACTGTGCATGGATGGGCACTGTGGGGTGGCACTGATGGACACTGTGGGGTGGCACTGATGGACACTGTGGGGTGGCACTGATTTTCCCAGGTTGCCAGTCAGTGCCCATTTGTGGGCACTGATTGGCATATTTTTTCTTTTTTTTTAATGCTTTTTGTTTTTTTTTTCTATATATTTTTTTTTTTTGCACACCCTGGTGGTCCAGGGTGGGCATCCCTGGTGGTCCAGTGTGGTGATCCGAGGGGGGGCTGCGCTGATAAACAATCAGCGCGAACGCCCCCTGTCAGGAGAGCCGCTGATCGGCTCTCCTATACTCGCGTCTGTCAGACGCGAGTGAGGAAGAGCCATCGATGGCTCTTCCTGTTTACATCGTGATCAGCCGTGATTGGACACGGCTGATCACGTGGTAAAGAGTCTCCGTCTCCGTGAGAGACTCTTTACCGAGATCGGAGATGCAGGGTGTCAGACTGACACCCCGCATCACCGATCGCCGCGTGCCCCCACAGGCGCGCGCGGCATGAAATCCTGCAGGACGTCCTGTCAGGATTGTGTAACCACTTCCCGGAAGTGGTTAATTTGCATAGTTTTTCTCTCACTTCCTGTTTGGCTATGGGGCAGGAAGTGAAGGCAAATCTCCCCAATTGGACACAGATAATACAAAATAAACTGACAGGGCCTATAACCCTCCCTCACTCTATCCAAAATTAAAGAAAATAAAACTTGTTGATTATAGTTCTTGTCAGGGGCGGACTGACCATTGAGTCACTCGGGCACTGCCCGAGGGCCCCATGCCACTAGGGGGCCCCATCCGGGTTGCCAGGCTCAGTAAAACCAGGGACAGTATGTAAAAATCTGTGTTTTTTTTAGATCTGTCCCTGATATGTCCGAAAATGACATGCTTTTAATGTGAATATCCCAAGATTTTAGCTGCCCGCCTCTGCACTACCTCCTGGCGTGGTGGTCATCTGTAAGCCAGAGGGGCCCCATAATCTTCTATTGCCCAGGGGCCCCATGAGTTGTCAGTCCGCCCCTGGTTCTAGTTTAAGCACAAATTTCATAGAGTTTTATTGAGAGCCCTAAGAAAATATAACCATGCCAATAGGCCAGGATAGAGCGTTGCTAATATGTAGGAATGTGTGTGTTAGAGCACCCCACCCAATGTTAACTAAAAAATTATTAATTTGCAAATAAGTATTATCTGCTAATTTTTTTGGGGATGTCTGCACCCCTGATAGTGACAACATTTGTGAGGTGTCTTCACCCTTTCTAATTCATTCACTTCCTGTCACATAGCCAAACAGGAAGTGAGGGTAAAACCTTACTAATATCTTTTCTTGGGGACACAGAGATCAATCTAAATAGTTTCCCATTATGTAAATTGCACTCTAGCATTTTGCTGTGTACACCCCAAATTATTAGGGATCTTGGACTTTGGGGTCCATTTACTAAAGGCAAATCCACTCCTACAGGTGCAAAGCAAGGAAGAAAACAAAACTACTTTGCTTCTACAGGATTGGATGTTAAAACCATCAGTGCTTCCTCTCTGATTTTCAGCAACTATGCTTGTACTGCAGAGTGGCTTTGCCTTTACTAAACCCCAAACTAAATAATCATTTGGGGCAGGGATCCTCAAACTACGGCCCTCCAGCTGTTGTAGAACTACACATCCCATGAGGCCTTGTAATGCACTGACATTCACAGACATGACTAGGCGTGATGGGAATTGTAGTTCCTGAACAACTGGAGGGCCGTAGTTTGAAGACCCATGATTTGGGGTGTACACAGCAGTGCTGGAGTGCAATTTGCTTAATGGGGACACTAGTTAGATTGACCTGTGTCCCCAAGAAATGACACTGGTAGGGTTTTAACCTCACTTCCTGTTCAGCTGTGTGACAGGAAGTGAAGCCAATTTTAAGAAAAGGGACACAAAGCTCAACCCAAAAATAAAAAAACACAAAGCAGGGGTTCTAACACTCACTTGGCTTCCCTCAAACACCCACAATTTGAATAGGATTGCCTTGCGCTAGAGTTAAGCACAGTGCTGTAAATCAGCACGTCAAGCCTGTCCACCAATAGCAAACCCCCCCCCCACCCCCCACAGGCCATGTTTGCAGGTTTTCCTTCATCTTGCACATGTGCTTTAAAATACAGTCTGGACAGCAATTCTTGATAAGAGAAATCCACTAAACATGTCCTGTCGGGGGTACTTGAGGGCTGAGGACCACTGCAGAAAAAAGAAAATACTTACCAGTTTTGTCTTTAAAGTCATGGAGAATAAACATGGCAAACATTTCATGATTACACACCAGGAAAGAAGCTTAGACACACATAATTTGTTAGGCCCAAACCGATTTCAGCTGCAGCTGTCAACATATGTAGCATGAAAAAGTAACAAAAGACAAACTTAACAATTTTAAAGTAATTTTTATTGGTCAACAAAACAAGGAAAGCAAAGAAAGACAAACAAACAAACACAAACAAAAATACATTTCAAAATTCTAAATAACCATAGCTTTACACATTTTTCATAAAATAAGGCCACATAGACAAATACATCAAAGTGAACATCATTTAAAAATAAACCAAAACCATTGGCAAAATAAAACAAAACCCATGCAACAAACCACATTTGTGTTTAGCAACAGCATTTCTGCCAGCCTGCCCCTTCTGAGGGCAGCTGAGGACTGATCGATCCAAGCTTTTTATAACAGTGCTAGTAATGAAGCAATTGAAATCACATGAACAAATTGCAGTCTCTAGTTTGGGTGAGCTTGTAATTGGGCACACCTGCAATTAACCCAAACCACGCTCTATGAGCATCCAAGGAGTGTTTTTCACCTTTTAAAAAGAAAGGATATTTTTTTTCTAAGTGTTTGAGCATGCTCAGTTCATCACACATGTAGGAACCAAGCTGCAATGGAATGAGAGCTTTTTTTTTTTTTGTTTCCCCTGATCTGATGCTTTCCAGCCTGAAGGGGAGGTGTTAAAGACAGAAGTAAACACGCACATTTAATAATCTATTTGTGGGAAAAAAAAGGTTGCCAATTTTGTTTGGGAGCCACGTCGCACGACTGCGCAATTGTCAGTTAAAGCGACGCCGTGCCGAATCACAAAAACTTGCCCGGTCATTGACCAGAAATATGGTCCGGGCTCAAGTGGTTAAAAATTAACAATACACAAAAGTGAGCCCAATTTTTGGGGATAATGTGAAAGATGATGTTACACTGAGTAAATAGATACCTTACATGTCACGCTTTACTATTGGAAACACTCCTGCAATGGGGCCAAAATGAATTCCGTGAATATCCCCATAGGCGACCTTTTTCTTTTTTTTCCAGGTTACCAGTTTATAGTTACAAAGAAGGTCTAGTGGTAAAAGTATTGCTCTCGCTCTAACACACTCGTCAATACCTCACATGTGTGGTTTGAACGATGTTTATATATGTGGGCGGGACTTGCGTAAGTCCCGCCCACATATGTAAAAATTAATTTTACTTTTTGCTATAATAAATATCCCCAAAAATATATATTCTAAAAAATAAAAAAACCCTCAGTTTAGGCCGATACGTATTCTACATCTTTTTGGTTCCAAAAAATCGCAAATAGCGTTTAGTGTTTGGTTTTGGCAAAAGTTATAGCGTCTACAAAATATTTTTTTTTTTGTTTTAACTAGTTATTGGGGCGATCAGCGATTTTTATCGGTACTGCGACATTACGGCGGACACATCGAACACTTTTTTGGAACCATTGGCATTTTTCTAGCGATCAGTGCTGTAAAAATGCATTGCTTACTCTAAAAATGCCACTGGCAGGGAAGGGGTTAACACTAGGTGCGAGGGAGGGGTTAAATATGTTCCCTGGGTGTGTTCTAACTGTAGGGGGGGGGTGGGACTGACATGTGTAAATGACAGATCGCTGTTCATGAAGGGGAACTCCAGACCCCCCAAAAAAAAATAAGGTGGGTTCCCTCCAGGTGCATACCAGGCTCTTAGGCTTGGTCTGGAACATAAGGGGTTAAACCCGCGCAAAAAAAATAGCGTGGGGTCCCCCCCAAGATCCAAACTAAGCCCTTATGCCAGGCACGCAGTCTGGTCAGACAGGAATGGGGGTGGGGACGAGCGAGCGCCCCCCTCCCTCCTGAGCCATACCAGACCACATGCCCTCAACATGGGGGAGTGTGTGCTGTGGGGGAGGGGGGCACTGCCCCCCCACCCCAAAGCACTCTTGTCCCCATGTCGATAGGGACAAGAGCCTCTTCCCGACAACCCTGGCCGTTGGTTGTCGGGGTATGCGGGCGGAGGGCTTATCAGAATCTGAGAGACCCCTTTAATAAAGGGGTCCCCAGATTCCGGCCCCCCACCCTATGTGAATGAGTATGGGGTACATTGTACCCCTACCCATTCACCTGGGGAAAAAAATGGGAAAAAATAATACACCACACACATTTAAAAATGAATTTATTAGTCAGCCGGGGGTCTTCTGCCGGGGCCCCCCACCACCACCCCATTAGGCCCCGGGCTTCGTCATCTTCTGACGGAACCCCCTTCACCAGTGAGGCTCCTGCCTTTGGGGGAGGGTCCCGGGCTACTACGACGGTTTCTGCGGGGGGGGGTGCACTGGCACCCCACCCCCGTCTTCAGCGACGTAATTCACCAGGACCCCCTTCACCAGTGAGGCTCCTGCCTTTGGGGGAGGGTCCCGGGCTTCCACAACGGTTTCTGCGGGGGGGGTGCACTGGCACCCCACCCCCGTCTTCAGCGACGTAATTCACCGGGACCCCCTTCACCAGTGAGGCTCCTGCCTTTGGGGGAGGGTCCCGGGCTTCCACGACGGTTTCTGCGGGGGGGGGTGCACTGGCACCCCACCCCCGTCTTCAGCGACGTAATTCACCGGGACCCCCTTCACCAGTGAGGCTCCTGCCTTTGGGGGAGGGTCCCGGGCTTTTACGGTGTCTTCCGCCGGGGGGCGACACCCGCGGGCTTCTGCGATGCCTTCCGCTTCTGCCTGTCTCCTCCGCGGAGCCCAGGGCTTGTCTCCGCTGTCTTCTCCCTTCTCTTCCATTCGATGTTGACACGACGAGGTCCGGCGCTGGAATGCCGTCTGAGCAGTGGGCATGGACTTATATAGGGCAATGCCACCATGTGACCTCAACCCATGTGACATCACATTCCCATCATGCCCAGGGAATGTGATGTCGCATGGGTTGAGGTCACATGGTGGCATTACCCTATATAAGTCCATGCCCGCCGCTGACACGGCATGTCAGCGTGGAACCTCGTCGTGTCAACATCCAATGGAAGAGAAGGAAGAAGACAGCGGAGACAAGCCCTGGGCTCCCGGAGGAGACTGGCAGAAGAAGGAAGAGAGAAGAAAGAAGACGGAAGAAAGCCCTGGCTCCGCGGGGGAGCCAGGCAGAAGAGGGAGCAGAGAAAAGACCGCGGAGTTGGCGCAACCCTGGCAGAAGACCAGGAAGACCGGAACCCTGGCAGAAGGCACCGGAAAGACCGGGGGTTTGGCACCATCCCCCGGCAGAAGACCCCGAAGTCCGGATGCCCCTCCCTAATGAAAAAGAGCTTAAATGGGGTGGGGGCATCCGGCGGAAGGCTCCGGAGAGGACCGAGGGATGGCGCCCTCCCCCGGCAGAAATCACCGAAGCCCAGGGTCCCGGCGGAAGATCGGGAGAGAAGAAACCCCCCCCTTCTAAGAGAGCTAAAGAAGAAAGGGGGGGCTCCGGAGCAGATCAATAAAATATTTTATTCTGTGTGGTGTTTTATTTTACTTTACATTTCCCCCATGTGAATGGGTAGAGGTACGATGTACCCCATACTCATTCACATAGGGTGGGGGGCCGGCATCTGGGGGCCCCCTTATTAAAGGGAGCTCGCAGATTCCGATTAGCCCCGCCCGCATACCCCGACAACCAATGGCAAGGGTTGTCGGGAAGAGGCTCTTGTCCCTATCGACATGGGGGCAAGAGTGCTGTGGGGTGGGGGGGCAGTGCCCCCCTCCCCCACAGCACACACTCCCCCATGTTGAGGGCATGCGGTCTGGTACGGCTCAGGAGGGGGGGGCGCTCGCTCGTCCCCACCCCCATTCCTGTACGTGCCATACTGCATGCTTGGGATGAGGGCTTGGTTTGGATCTGGGGGGGACCCCCGCGCCGAATCGGCGCGGGTTTAACCCCTCACGTTCCGGACCAAGCCTAAGAGCCTAATGTAGCCCTGGAGGGGGACCCGCGCCGATTTCAAGTTTGAAATTTGGCGCGGAGTTCCCCTTCAGGGCTGAAAACAGCTCGGAGATTCCCGTGCTCCGCGTCACGCAGCGCATTCACGGGTACGCCGCTTGGTATTTACCAAGATTTTCACGGCGTACTGACAAGGCGCACGGGAATCCCTGACTTTTCTCTCTGCGCATGCCCAGTATGCAAATGAACCTCCCGAGGTTCAGGCGCACTGTGCAAGCGTACAGGGATCTGTTTTCAAAAAACACTTTCCCTTTCAATTCGGCCCGCCAAACACTTCAAAACACATGTCACTTCACTTCCCCTGCATCCCCCCACCTCCCCCCCTAATAAACTCCCGCCCAAACCCCCGCAATTTACAGTTCAATGTGCCGTGCGCCAGGTCTGTACTGGTGCACAATGCACCCTCTCCTGGGCGCACGGAGCACATTAGTAACTAGGGAAATACACTGCACTAGCAGCGTATTTCTTTAGTAAATGGCAAAACGGCTGCTACTCCTGCTTTTACTCCATGAGTCATGGAGTAAAGGCTTGGTAAATCAGCCCCATTGTCTGTTATTACTTCCACTGACCAGTGATACAGGGACATGTTTTACTACCACTGACCAATGCTATAGAGGCATTTGCTATACCTACTGAACAATGACACATGGGGCATGTTTTACTACCACTGACAGGATTTTATTAGTTTGGTTGACCACTGACACAGGAACATGTTTAACTACCACTGGCCATTGGCAATTGGAACATCCCCTAGTCAGAGGATGAGAGCTGCTCTTCCCCTGATGATGTCCATACCATGACAAAACATGTAGGATTGAGCCTGACCAGTGACGTCATTATGCCTGATGGCTGCATTGCAGCAGTGTTTTGTGAGTCCTGTCTTTATCAAGCTTTGTGAGTGCCATTCATTTAATACATCTCATGAGGTTTTTAAAGTGCCATACTATGTGGATTCCTCTTTTGTTTTTCTCAATGGCATTTGTGAGTCTTTGTGCTAAGTACTGATGTTGCCAATTGATCCATGCAGAGTGCAGGCTGTGGTGTTGCCCATTTCCCAAGCGCCGATGATTTCTTATAAATTGGAGATCTATTGTATGCGGTAGGGAATTTGGACACATTGGTTGTTGTTACACACTGAAGCAAGCACCTCTGTGAAATGGATTTTGGTACATTATATCCTAATTGTCAGGGCTTTTTTTCAGGGGGAACTTGGGGGAACTCAGTTCCACCACCTCTGGCTCAGACCCTTTGGTTCCTGCTCACCACAATCACTTGTAAACACAGACGTCTGGTTTCTGTGTTTACAAGTGACAGCTATGCACTCTGTGTGTAACCCCCCCCTGAACTCTGCACTCTGTATGTAATGCAATCCTTGTATTTAATGCCCCTTTAAGACCCTTCTACTATTTGTGAAATCTGAACAGGGTCGTGGTTGAGTTCCTGCACCTATTTTCTGAGAAAAAAAGCTCTGCTAATTATAATACAGAATATTTCAAGATTCACCTATGTATTTTTCTTTTCACTTTTAAAGGGATATGCACTTTCTATTTTTTTTGTGCTTTGTATTTATTTCAATTGTGGATATGTTTATTGACACAAATATGTTTGTTTTGATATTCTGATCACATCTCACTAATTTAAAGGGAAAACATGCACCTACCATTTGTCTCTCTGGAGCTATGACTAAGCACTAGTTTCAGTGCGAAACGCATCAGCAGTCAGGTTTTATTTTATTTTGCTGTGACTTGTAGTGCTGTCCAGAGACAATCATTGTTCCTGCTTTGCTAAGTGCATTGCCTGCACCTGAGTTGTCTGCAACGGAGGATATTCATCTGGGTTCCCACCTGGAGCGGCTATTCCCTTTTCCCCTAGATCCATTTTGTATTTAGATATTTAGGGGATTATTTACGAAAGGCAAATCCACTTTATACTACAAGTGCAAAGTACACTTAAAATTGCACTGAAAGTGCACTTGGAAGTGCAGTCGCTGTAAATCTGAGGGGTAGATCTGAAATGAGGGGAAGCTCTGCTGATTTTATCACCCAATCATGTGCAAGCTAATATGCCGTTTTTTATTTTCCTTGCATGTCCCCCTCGGATCTACAGCGACTGCACTTCCAAGTGCAATTTCAATGCAATTTCAAATGAACTTTACACTTGTAGTTTGCACCGGTAGTGCAAAGTGGATTTGCCTTTCATAAATAACCCCATTAGTGACTTGCCTTCCTGTTTTATATTAACACATTCAGCCAAGGTTCTTTCACATTTATACATTTATTACTCCCATTGACCACCTATGTAGGGACATCTTTTAATTTTCCTTGACCTCTGTTGCTGGGGCATTTTGTTACTCCCACTTTTTAAATAGGTATGGAGACTCCTGGAATAGAGTTTGATTTCAAATCATATCTGAAAGACATAGTAAAATGGTAAAATTTTACATGCACATCTAAATGTTCACAGATGTCTATAGCTAGAATAACTACAAGTGAACATAAAAGATGTAGGAAGTCTAATTTTCATCATATGCTGCCCCTGACATTACCAAAGGACCAAGCAAAATGTTCATTGTATGGAATTGCCAGAAAAGACTGCCAGAAACTGCAGACACACTGGGGGATGTTCTGGTTGGACACTGGAAGCTTGCCGAGTATACCGTGCGTGTGTATGAGGCTTTCAGGTTTCTCGGCAAGAAAACTGCCTATAATCTCGACGAGAAAAATGGATAACCTGCTCTCTATTTTTTTTTTTTTAAATGTGGCTGATTGACCATCAATTTGTTGGTTCCTGCAAAGTGCCAGATCCAATGATACTTGACAGAGTCAACTGTAAAGCCCTGTAGACACGGCCAGAATCTCGTCAGGAAAAATCCTTGTTTTTCCTGACGAGATTCTTGGCAAGAATCTCTTGCCGCCCGAGTGTACAGACACTCCTTTCAAAAGAACTGCGGTTCTTTTAAAAGGCAAGAATGCAGTGACATCATCGCGTATGACGATCATGCGTTTGTCACATTCAATGGCGTTGCCGCCGTCTTGCTGCACCCTACCTATGCCTAAGAAGCTACCGCGCATACGTCAAATTCATTTCGAGCATGCGTGGGTTTCCTTGGCGACATGTAAGTATACAAATTCTCGGGTTTCTCCGCAGGAAAACACTGCCGAGAATCACAACAAGAAAATAGAGAGCAGGTTCTCCGTTTTTCTCGTCGAGATTTTAGGCAGTTTTCTTGGCGAGAAACCTGAAAGCCTCGTACACACGCACGGTATACTCGGCAAGAAAGCTCTGCCAGTATCAGGACACGTACTTACCGAGACCGAGATGCTGCGGACGGCTCACCTTTGCGGACTGGCGCTAACCTTCCTCCGATGGTGGAAACAGAGAGAGGGAAGCACCAGAAGGCACCGGCACCGGAGGGTAGCTAGGTAGTAGCCGAGGTGAAGATCACAAGTGTGGGATCCGGAACCACAGGATACGTTAGAAGCCGGAAGCCAATGCGAAGTCAATCAGGAGCAGGAATAAGGAAGTCCAAGAAGCAAGCCAGGTTCAGGGAATGGAGACAGCAGCAAGTCCGAGATTCAAGCCGTGATCAGGGTTCACAGAGAGAAGCGAGTCCAAAGTCCAGAGCCGGGGTCAGGGGTAAGAGAAGGCAGCAATCCGATAAACGAGCCGAGGTCAGGTATCTAGTCAAGCAATCAGGTAATCCAGGTCAAGAGGTTAGTTCAAGGGATAAAGCACATACAGGAACTGATGACAAACCAGCAATTAGCAAAGGGGAAGGGGCTGGCTTAAATAGGCCGCACTGGCCACTGATTGGTCCACAGAAGTACAGGTTCAGGACCAGGTTCCAACGGATAGCACACAGAATAGCACTGAGCAGTGGCTCAGAGACAAAAGAGCTGGACCTGCAATGGAGAGATCCTGGGTTCGATTCCACCCAGGATCAACTGGGGAAAGAGACCGTGGAAGGTCTGCGCCCTGACAGCCAGCTGTTTTCTTGCTGGTTCTTGCAGAGTAAACCGAGCGTGTGTACGAGGCTTTAGACATGAATTACCTTTTTAGCTGTCTGTATTGGGGCATTCTGATCATCACTATAAAGTGGAAATATTTTCCCACTGACCTCAAGTGAATTGGTTTTGACAGGGGTTTCTCAATATCTGAAAACTATTTCTGGAAATCAGAAGGTTGAAGAAGGCTGGGTTAGTGTGTCACCTCCCAGCTGATGTTTACAGCCCCAGTTGCTGCTATACTAAATACTCCTGCCATAGGTGTGCACAGCCTATTGCATTAGGGTGTGCACTAGACTAAAAATTAGTTTTTGTTTTTAATTAGTTTCGTTTAATTCATTTTCGGTATTAATTTTGTTCGTTTTCGAATTGATTCGAAAAGTTTTCGAATCAATTTCCAATAGTTTTTGAATTTCCAAAAAGAATAGAAAATATAGAAATCTATTCTATTTTATTCTCTTGAATTCTCTCTGGAAATTTGAAAACTTTTCGAATTCTAAAAGTATTTGAATTCGAATTGCCTCCAATTTATTTTTTACATTATTTCAGATTCATTTAAATTTGGTACTATTCTAATTGTGAAATTCGGAAAAATCCAAATTTCTGAATAACGAAAACTTGCCAGAATTTTACTTCGGAACGGAACGAAACAAACCGCACATGTCTAGTATGCACATCAAAGCTCAAACACATATGCAGGTGCGTGCATGCGTATATATACTGACGGTGTCAATAGAGCAGTGGATGTGTCAGTTTTTTTTTACTATTTTATTATTATTCTTTTTTTTAGAGGGCTTTGGTAAAATATCAGGGGTTAAAAGGGGGAGAATCTGCCCCACACAGGGTGATTAGGGTGTGCACAGGCACACCTGGCACACCCTGTGCGCACGCCTATGACTCCTGCCATTCCAGGTAATGTTACATGCAACCTATGACTTCTTGGTATGTAGAAACATTTGAATGAGAAGTGGCACAAATAATATTTTAACTGTAGGAACTCTTTGTTTTTATACTCAATACAATTCTATTAAGGAGGGTATAGCACATGTTAGATGTGTTCTAACGTAGGTATATTTCATTTTGGATACAAGAGGGAAGTTAATTAAGCATATGTCATGATTTAAATTGTTTATTTTTCAAATCAGTATCTTACTTTTCCATCATACCTTGTTTAATGGAACTGTAAATAACAAATTTGACAGATTGCAGAAAGAAAAAACAACTAAATTTGTCCTCTATAGGAAAAAAAAGAATGCAGGTTAGCATACAACAGAGTGTTAAATAATTTTGCATGATGCAAAGAAAGTCTCATAGTCCTGTGTATCAGTAGCCTCTTTTCTTCCAGCATCATTTTCACTTATGGTTAAGCCAAGTGACCGTGAAGAGAGCATTGTGCTACATCCTGACGTACTGCTACCACTGGGACTGACAACTGCAGGTGACAGCCTGGCCTTAGGCAACCTGCCTTAGTGTGCAAGGTCATATACCGTGTAACAGGGATGATGGTTGTGGAACCTGTCTATCCTTTCTTTTCTAATGCCAATATGCTAAAGGCCTGTAACAGGGAAAATATTGTATTTGAGTAAAAGTATGGTTTAATATCGTAACTATAGTACTCAGTATGTGAAGTCCCTTTTTTTTTACACATCTTTATCATTTTCTCCACATTTAAATGCAGACCGAATTTTCATTTCCCTGTTACATCTACAGGAGAGAAAGTAAAAGGACATCTTCTCAATAGGACACAGATAAAACAGAAAAGCATTTTTAAAGTGTAGCTAAACACAAAACTTTTTTTTTACATTTTGGATAAAGTAAAGGAAGGTTATAACACCTGTCAGTTTTTCTATTTCTTTTTTTATTCTTTTTTCATTTAACCATCTGTGTCCAATGGGAAGATTTAATTTCACTTCCCGTCCTATAGCCATTTGAGGAAGTGAGAGGAAGTCCCTCCAAAATAAGGGAATCCCACTGTGACACGAGGGTCACCAGAATTGGTATTCTCATTGGAAGATTTCTCCTCCATTACTTTTCAGGTGTTGACCCAAAATTTGGGATTTTCTTTTACTTTTTTACTTTTGACGAAAATGGTAAACAAGACAAATAGAGGGGGTGAATCTCCCCAATGAGGCAAAGCAGCAGTAAACTGACAGGTGTTCTAATCCTTCACCATGCTATCCAAAACAAAAAAAGTGTTGTATTTATTTACTCTTTAAGTATTTCCTACTCAAAAATTATTTAAAAAAAAATGGCTTTAGATATACAAACACTCTTATGCCCTGTATACACGATTGGACCTTTGTCCGACCTAATTCACATTGGAATTCCGACGGAATTCCACTGGAGTAAAATAGAACATGTTCTCTATGTAAACTCTGATGGAATTCATTGGAATTTCCGATTGGAATTACTTTGATGGGGCATACACACGGTCGGAATTTCCGATGGAAAAAGTCTGTCGGGCTTTACTGGTCACCAGGGCTTTTTTTTGTGCAGAATGTACTGTACTGCTTATTGCCATTTCCGTTTGCTGGCATAGTTTCCAAGTGTTCTTATTCGGTTGGAGAATGTTTGGTACCCTATCCCACAGTGTCCATATCCTATGTTGTGTCCTGCACAAACCAAAGCACTAAGACATTGCAGTGTAGCAGTGGAGTTACAGGTGCTAATACAGTGTCTATTTTCCAGCACATGACACACTGTGATTGATTTGGTAGAACTGGAGAGTGTGAAATCTGGTGAAGCTCTGCAAATAAACCAATGAGCTTCCAGGTTTTATTGTCAAGGCCTAATTGAACAAGCTGAAGTTAAAAGCTGATTGGCTATCATGCACAGATGCACCAGAGTGAAATCCCACGTGATTACGACGGTCAGCGTTGTGAATTGTCTCCTGGGATGCATGACACTGTGCTCCCAGGAGACATTGCGGACAACTCCCAGCAAACACTGGGGCACTGGGGAAGAGAAAAGACACACCCACTCCCACGGGAGGGATACCAGGAAGTGTCTGCAAATACTCCAAATTCATGGTAATTAAACACAATAACAATTTTTTTATAGCCAAATGTTTATGTATATACTGCACTGATCTGGATGAGCTAAAGTGTATATTTAGGGTGAACCTCCACTTTAACTCCCACTTTCTCTTCAGGCCCTATTATGTCTAAAATAAAGCATAGAAATAGGTGTTAGATGCAATAATACCAGCCATATGCCATTAAAACCAACTTAATTGACCATGCCATTTTTTTTTTATACCCACAAGTGTTTAGAGAGTGAAGGTGAATACCTGACACAAGCTGGTCATAGTGGTTCAACGCTGTCTGCTGGGGTATTTCAATTAAAATTTGTTTGGTGCCCTCCCCCCTAGACCACATTTGGTCTAGGGGGCATGCAACTGGCCTTGTTCCTTGCTTCTGCAGACTTATTCTGATGATACGCTCTACAAAGCCGCTCCTCTTCGCTGGTCATAAGGTCGTCCCCTTGCCAATGTCATGCATTGTGGGCACTGAGGGACATTCAGAGGCTGAAACTGAAGTGGAAAGGAATGTTGGCTGTCAGAATAGCAATGATTAATATAAGTTTATCTTTGTTATTTTCCCCCAGGCTAAAGCCTGGTTCACACCTATGCAGGTTACAGTTTGCATATTCCAGGTGCATTTTGCATTTTTCAACCCATTAAAGTCTACGGAAGCAAAAACCAGAAAAAATTCTCTGGCCCTTTCCATAAAATGCACAGATGTGAACGTGACCCATAGGAAACATTGTAAAATGGACTGTAGTCTGTTTCTGAAAGACTGAAAATGCACTAAAAAATGCATAGGTGTCAAAAAGGCCTAAGACCCATTTCACACTGAGGCTTTTTCAGGCGCTAAAGGGCTAAAAATAGTAAAGCCCCTGCAACCCCAATGTGACAGCCCGGTTGCTTTTACACTGGGGTACTGCGCTGGCAGGACGTTAAAAAAAGTTCTGCAAGCAGCATCTTTAAGGCAGTGGAGGAGCGGTGTAAACACCGCTCCTAAACTGCCACCTGTCCATTGAAATGAATGGGCACCACGGCCAAATCGCCTGAAAAAGCACTTGTAAAGTCATCCGGTAGTGGCGCTACACTGGATCATTTAACCCCTTTTTCAGCTGCTAGTGGGGGTTAAAACTGTCCCGCTAGTGGCCGAATAGCTCAGCTAAAACAGCAATAAAGGGCCGCTTTACCGCTAACGCTGCCCGCAGCTCATTGTGAGATGGGTCTTAATGAATATTAGCACTTAATTATACAGGAGGGAGGTACCAAAAGGGATTTATAATAGCCGCCTCCAGCTTTTTTTAAAGGAAATCAGTTATGAGTCATTGTTTCAGGGGTGTGGCTCGCAAGTATAAATGCCAGACACAGCCAAACAAAATTGCTTTTTTAGCACTGACAGCCCCCATAGTTCTCTCATGACAGCTGCACTTTAAACCACAATATAACCCCTAATACAAACACAAATAAGAGAACCTATAGATATACTGAAATAGCTGGGTTTTACATAGAGTTCATATGTGCAAGGCACAAAAAAATCAGTTCAGTATTATAAAAAAAAATGTATATATAAAAATATTGGTCTAGTTATTGATGTTTAAATTTTTAGATGATTCATAGGCACAGAAAGTGCAATGGGCTTAGGATGTCGACTATTGTTATAAACACTGTTGAAATATAGATGCGTTTGAATTCCATTGTAGAGTTTTTATAAAAAAGTAATCATTTGTTGCGATTTTCTGTGATTACAACCACAATCAATAATCCCATAAGCTGATTCTTGCCAAAATAGATCCAATGTTGCTGATAATTATTGGGATACCATTTGACGTTGCAACTTGAGCATACACCATGTAATCACATAAAATAGTTTGAAAGAAAATACAAAAGCACTATTAGCATCTTAATTCCATCATGGACCGCCAGGCCAGCGCTTAGAGTCATATAGGTAGATTCAGAAAGAGTTAGGCCGGCTTATCTACAGATAAGCCGACCTAACTCTGAATCTGCACCGACCTATGTTTAAGTGTATTCTCTAACAGAGATACACTTAAACATATCTAAGATAGGACGGCTTGCGCCGTCCTATCTTAGATTGCAATGTTTTGGCTGACCGCTAGGTGGCGCTTCCATTGCGGCCGGCATAGATTATGTAAATTAGCTTGTACGACGATTCACGAACGTACGTGCGGCCGCTGCAGTCGAATTACGCCGTTTCCGTAAGAGATAGGCCGCCTAAAGTTAGAGCTATGCTCTAGTGGACTAGTAATGTTAAGTATGGCCGCCGTTCCCGCCGCAAAATTCGAAATTTTTACGTCGTTTACGTAAGTCGTCCGCGAATCGGGATTTACGTAGTTTACGTCCACGTCGAAATCAATAGGCCCGTACAGCGTACTTAGCCGCAATGCGCACTGGGAAATGTAGTCGGCCGGCGCATGCGCAGTGTAAAAAAACTTCAAAAATGTGAGGTCAAGCCTCATTACCATGATACACGCCCCCCTCCAAGTCATTTGAATTAGGCGCCCTTATGCCCGCTCGTTTGAGGCTACGTCGCCGTAGATTAGCAGGTAAGTAGATTGAAAATCACTACTAGCCTAGTTAATTTACGGCGGTGTAGCCTAAACAGGCTAGGCTAGGCCGCCCTAAAGTTAGTCCAATCTCTTTAAATCTACCTAATAAATTCCAACAGTGGAATAGACAAGCACTTGCAGTGCTTATAGATTATGGCCTTCCTCTAAACAAAGACTTGAGAATGTCATTCACATAGATTATGAGCCAACCACACAGTCTATGAGCCTTTAACAAACTTTGCGCTATTGACACAAAGTACAAGTCATTCATTAGAAGAAGGTCAGGGTTTGGTTACTTGTTTACTCAGCCTGGTTATCATCTATGGTCATTGTTCTTCCACAGTATCTATTCTCTCAAAGCCCAATTTCAGCCCTAATTTAAGAGTAAATCTCCCCAACTTCTGTGCACTTGATATCAGACAGAACAGAACATGAGGGTGACTTTCCCCACTTCCTGTGTATTTGATGGGTGTCAGAAAGGTCAGGATATAAGTGTAAATCTCCCCACACCCTGCTTAAATAATGGGAGTAAAAAAGAACATAAGGGTACATTTCCCCATCTCCTGTGTATTTGATAGGTGTATGTTAGGACAGGATGTAAGGGTACATCTCCCCAACTTCTTTTTATTTAAGAAGAGTCATAAAATACACAATGAAAAGGTAACATTTCCCCACCTCCTTTTTTATTGTATAGGACCCAGACAGGACATGATGTAAGGGTAACTCTCCCCATGTCCTGCTTATTTAGTGGGAGTCAAACAGAACATAAGGGTAAATCTCTCTACCCCCTGTGTATTTGATGGGTGTCAGATAGAACGGGATATATGTGTAAAACTCTCTAACTCCTGTATACTTCATGGGAATCAGACAGGACAGGAAGTTGGAGCAAAAAAAAGGGGGCATAGTCCAGCACTCTTGAAGAGAAAACATCTCCTCAGTTCTATTAACCCCTGCTACCCCAAAAATTACAGAGGTTTGGGGGGGGGGAGATTCATTGGAGAAAAAAGATTAATTATGAATTAGCACAGATAGAACAAAAAACACATCATACTGAAGTTATGTCCCTTATGCTTATTGGGCCAGATTCACAAAAGAGATACGACGGCGTATCTCCTGATACGCCGTCGTATCTCTGTTTCTAACAATGCGACTGATTCATAGAATCAGTTACGCATAGATATCCCTTAGATCCGACAGGTGTAATTGTTTTACACTGTCAGATCTTAGGATGCAATACCGCGGCCGCAGCTGGGTGGAGTTCACGTCGTATTCCAGCGTCTGGTATGCAAATTAGCAGTTACGGCGGATCCACGATGGATTTTCGCATTCGCTACGTTGTCCGTAGTCAAGTTTCCCGTCGCAATTTTAGTTGTTATTTGACCTGCCCTAACTTTACACAGCAATCGTATTGCAGTATAAAGTATGGCCGTCGTTCCCGCGTCGAAATTTAAAAATTAACGTCGTTTGTGTAAGCCCCGGGAGTACGGAATTACGCTATGCGCATCGCCGTTCGAAAAAATGACGTCACTGCGCACAAAGCACGGCGGGAATTCCGAAACGGAGCATGCGCAGTAGGTCCGGCGCGGGAGCGCGCCTAATTTAAATGGCACACGCCCATTTAAATTACGCCGGCTTACGCCGGAGGCCGCCGGCGTAGTTTTCATCGCAAGTGCTTTGTGAATCAGGCACTTGCGATGAAAACTTGCAGCGGTGTAACGTATCTACGATATGTTACGCCGCCGCACTTCTACCTGAATCTGGCCCATTGTGTATTTTTTTTTTAGGTAAAATTAGGTTTTAATGCTTATATGAGATTTAATTTATTTGATTTACATCTAATTTAATTAGCTAGTAGGCCATAATCCTAGATGTATATTGTGGACAACTGGAAAATAAAAAGAGAGAGATATAAACTAGTATTGCATAGATAACAATTCATATTACAGAAACTTCTGGAATTTAATTTCATCATCACATCCCTGGGTACTTGATGCAAATCTACATTGTTATTCTTTGCTATTACTTTTACATTGAGATAAAATCAAATGATATATGACCTGAACCCTAAGGCTCTTTGGGGAACTATTTGATGCAATGTTCCACAAGAGGACTTTGTCATTTGTAGTGACAATGTCATGCTATACATGCTCAATTGACAGGAGCCTGCAATTCCCATTGTGATTTTTAGTACATTATCATGCCTAATAGCACAGATACACAGCACATATAGTGACAATTTAGGATAGGTATAAGTCAATGCTTTTGTGAAAAATTATTTTTCTTTTCAGTATGCTCCAGATTGTGTAGTCAAATACACAATGGTATTATATCTTTAACTTTTTGCTGGTAAAATATTCTTCCAACCTATATTTTAACAGACATACTTTAGAGCTGAACTCCAAAAACAATACTTTATTTAAATAAATTCCTCATTAACCACAAAAGACAGAAATCCACTCTATGGCCATCAAATACCTCTGCAAACCTAGATATTATCCTGAAAAGTAGCATTGACATCAACACTGGACTGTACATAGTTTATGCAGAGAGCAGAGATGTGGGAGGAAGCCAGCAGGCCCCAACAACTGCAGGCTGCCTGAAAACTACAGAGGGGGTGGAGACAAGACCAGTCACCCTGCACAAGGAGAGAGAGCAGCAGTGACCGGTATTTATTGCAGGAAGCTCCTGCACAAAGGAACTGTTTCACACTGGATTACTACACAGGTATGGAAGTAATATACAATATACACCAAGATTCACCAAGAATAGACAAACCTCCTGTATTTGGACAATATTTGCTAATCCCATAGTCCAGTTGAACTTTCGGTTTAAATCAAAACAAAAGACGTTTAACTTCTAAGGTCCTTTTCACACTTGTGGAACAATCAGGTCCACCTGTCAGTTTTTTAGGTGGACCCAATGAGACCCAACTAGAGGAAATTCCCAGCTCAACTCACCAATCAGTCTGCTTTCTAACCGAATAAACACGTCCAACAGTCTGCGTTAAAAACAGCGGTTTTGCACACATTTGCAAACACATACGTAAGCTGCAAGGCCTCTTCGCTGCACCCTGTATTACTGGAAGTCCTAACACTACTACATTTATGAGTGTCTCCTCAGTGGAAGCACATGCATTCTAATAGATAGATAAGGGATAGGTGGGCCTGGAGGTACCCCAGTCCTCCCTAAAGGCACAGGGGCACATTAGACACCCATCACATAGCACAATGGCAGAAAAGGTGTCCAGTGTGTCCCCTGACCAAATTTACACCAGTAACAAAGAGATGGTCCCTGCCTCCACCTATAACTGGCCTTCACAGCAAGGGGCACATGGAAGGGCAAATGCATGAAAGACAAAACCAGCTCAACCAACCAGTCTGCTTACCAAGATGAGACCCAATGAGACCCTCCAGTCTCCTCTATGGAGGGGTGGGTGTAAATGGACATGTGTCCGTTTACACCCACCGACAACTGATCTGGTCTTAGAAAGTCTGGAATAACCTCTATGATGGGATTTTTTTAGGCAACAAAATCAAGATAAACAGTGACAAAATTTATTTATTATACAAAAAATAGATAGTTCCAGTATTAGAAAATTCAATGATAGGAAGTTTTGAATATTTAAAAACATATAATTTGAAGAAATATGTATATATAGTGATACTGTCCGTCATTAATTACACAAAAAAAAACAGATCAACTGGCGGCAGCAAAGGCGGATTATCAAACGCGTTTCAAATGATTACATCAAAACATTCTTCATCAGGGATATTGTTGTATCACAGTCTACAATAAATAAAAAAAAAAAGAAGAGTTTCCATTTAGTGTCAACAAAAGAAAAAACACAATACCCACACTTTGTAAAGTGTATCAGGTAGTGACTCACTTTTCACATAGCAGTATTATCAGCAAGCAGATGCATTTCCCATGGTGACAGTGGTGGGGGCTCACTCTATTTTCTCTGTGGGATCCTCGTCCCTGTCTCCTATAGAAGAGCTGGATACTTAGGCGCTTAAACAAACTGGTGGTATATTGGATGCTGTGCCAGAAATGAAACAAACAAAAACAGACTGTTCAAAATGCTGAAGTTGCAAGATCTCCAGACATTGCTGGAAAAAATGATACAAAGGCAACTTACCCACGTATCAAGAAAGTGGGATCCAGACAGCAATTTATCAAGCAGCCTGCAGTTTCAAAAGAGGAACTCCTTCAGCTTCATGTATGTGGAAGTCTCCACCGGGCCCCCCGCCTAAACGCTTTGCACCGCAAATATTACACCTTCAGCTCTCAAGCTGAGGAGGGGAAATGGCGCCATTTGCCATCCTTGGCGTCCTTTTAAACCCCTGTGTTCCGGGCGTCATTGAAATCTGCGTCTATGTGATGACACGGCGCGCAACTTACACGCCGCCCCATCAAAGAGATGATGCGGCGTGTAAACAGAGACACTGCGTCATCACTTGTGCGCCCTGTGTGCGTCGCGGGCATTCCGTCAGATAGACCGAATGCGGCAACGTCACTACCTCCAATTTCCTTCCTTGATCTAAGGAGAGCAGCGGGAGGGGCTGAGATTCCCCTCTAATGTATGCCAGCCAGCAGAGAAAGGTCACGTGACCACACTGCTACAACAGAGAGGATGCCATGTATTTATATATATGACTTTACAGCCACAAGTGAATAACAGCGAGAGGGGAGAGGAGAGGTGGGTCATTTTTGGAGATCAGCTTTCACACACAGACTAGACACTGACAGGCAGGGAGGGGAAGAGGGAGCGTGGTATGGAGGCATGTAAACAGACCACAGTATCATGGATCAGCAGCCATAATTACCACGGTCAGAACATATGGGGGAACATATCAACCTGGTATTTTAAATGAACAGAAGCTTTTTTTTTTTCTTTTTAGGGTTACAACCACTTTAACCACTTAAGGACCGGAAGAAGTTGCAACTTCCTGAAGACGGCCAATCTGATAGGCCGAAATTCATAGAGGTTGAGTCACATGATCGTAACACACTTCCACCTAGACGTCCAAACCAGGAAATCGAGCCCTCACCGCGACAGCAGCTACATGTATTGATTGGGCAGTTTTTACGGATCACTTTTTTACCTGCTGTTCACTCCTGGTGCCAGAATATCAGGCGCTCCTACATGTGAGTTCATTTAATCTTTTGGAATAAAGTTTTTTAAATGGTACTGCGCAATGAGGCTTTTTCTATTATATCTATCCACATGAGGAATATTTACCATATCCAACCACCGGTCCAGAGGATACCTACAGGGGTCACCCCACAAAAGCATTTGACCTAACTAGCGATAGTTGGTCTAATCCCAAGGGTAAGTGCACATCTACTGGGGGGCACCCTATTTAAGCACACAAGGAGCACAGAATTTTTCATCCATATTTCAAGTCACAGCACTGTGTATGAGACCTTCCAACAGCACAATCACTTTTTTTACTGGGGACTTTTTCCAGCGATTGTTGTTTTTTTGTGTGTGTGTTTTTTGTGTTTTTTTTTTATTATTTAATTTAGTGTTTCATTAATACCTTTGTTGTATGTAGCATTTAGCACGGTGTATTCTTTATTATTTATCAATTGTTTATCAATTGTTTGAATCAATTTACACTGCAGCTGCTCCAGTCATGTGATAATCTTTCCTATCCATGACATTTTCACAAAGTTATTAATATTATCATTACCTTTTAGTATCTGCATCACTGTTTTTTTTTGGCGATTTGGCCCTTATATATTTTTTTTATTATACATATATAATTTGTTACTGGTAATGGTGGTGATCTGTGATTTTTAGCAGGACTGCGACATTGCATTGGAAAGATCGGACATCTTTTGACACTTTTTGGGGACCATTGTCTTTATACAGCAATCAGAGCTAAAAATAGCCACTGATTACTGTATAAATGTCACTGGCAGGGAAGGGATTAACACAAGGGAGTGATCAAAGGGTTACCTGTGTTACCTAGGGAGTGTTTCTAACTGTGGGAGGATAGGACTGCCTGGGGGAGGAGACTGATCGCTGTTCCTAAACAGTAGGTACAGGAGATCTGTCTTTCCTCCCCTGACAAAACGGAGATCTGTCTATTTTCTTTGTTCTGTCTCTGTGAGGAGCGATTGCGGTGGCCGGCATGCATCGGGCCCGCCAGCCACGCGCATCGGCTCCGGCGTTGTGCCACGCATGCCCCCTACAGCTCTTAAAGCCGCCAACGTACTGTTACGGCGATTCGCCCAGGGGAGCCAACTTGCCGGAGTAAAATTGCACTGGCTGGTTCTTAAGTGGTTAAATATGAAATTGAAAAGATGTAAAAGAAGAACCAATTCATAAATCCATGTGTATAGAGGACCCCATATCAAAGTTAAACAAATAAATCTACTTACAACATATAGATGGACAGCAAACAGCACAGCAAGATAAGATATGTCCAGTGACATCGCTCAGGATGACCATTTCATTTTTTTGTGTGGATTTGGGGGTATAAGGTAGATTTTCTATTGGGGATTATTGCTGTCTGGGGAACCCCCCCTTGTGTTTTGAATTGAGGGGCTTTTTTTTGCATCCTGGTCTTGCTCTTCTGGCCTCTTGGAATGCAAGAAGAAGTCCTGTGCCTTGGGACGATACGCGTGCGGGGGGCTTTCGTTTGATGTCAGGACAGCCACCTACCTGGTCTTTTTAATGCTGTACGCTTATATTCCACGCACTAGGACATAGTGCTTTATTTGTGAGTACTATACCTTTTTAATAAATTTTACTGTGATTGTGATCATACGGAGAGCACTATGTGTCTGCTTTATACCCTTTTATGACACCATCCCACATGAGAGTATATCGGATGAACATTCATCCCCAGGAGTCGTTTGGAGAAAGGGACCATCCGAGGAGGCACCGTTATACCTATACCCCCCTCAGTTGAGGGACAGCACATTTGACCTGCTGCTCACACACAGGTCCATTCGTTCAGGTGAGCGGCTTGCACTTCTACTTAAGGATATCTGTTTGCTATGATTTAAGCTATTTTTTTGCATCTGAACACCTCAGTGAGGTTCCAGGAGTCAGTTTAACCCTTTCATCACTTCGATTGATCATTATTTGGACTTATTATTTTATATATTTTTTTAATTTGTTTTTTTAGCGCTGCACTGCTTTTTTTCTATCTCTTTTTACTCTTGGAATGCAAGCCAGCTTCCAAGATGGCCACTACGTGCCACAGTTGCAAATGTATGTGATGTCACTATTGCCATTTTGGCTGTATTTTGCCACTTGGCACATGCACAGCAGGGGATCCACAGGAGAGGGTTTATGTTGCCTTCCTGAGTAGACGTGCTGTTGGGGGGTAGGTGTGGCCAGTGGACTGCATGTATTTGGTGATATGAGCTCCACCAGGAGTCTCACCTTTAAGGGGTTGTAAAGGTTTGTTTTTTATTTTCTAAATAGGTTCCTTTAAGCTAGTGCAGTGTTTCTCAACTCCAGTCCTCCGGGCGCACCAACAGGTCTTGTTTTCAGGCTTTCCATTATTGTGCACAGGTGATTTTATCAGTTTCACTGCCTTAGTAATTACCATAGCAGTTTGATCTGAGGGAAATCCTGAAAACATGACCTGTTGGTGCGCCCCAAGGACTGGAGTTGAGAAACACTGAGCTAGTGCATTGTTGGTTCACTTACCTTTTCCTTCGATTTCCCTTCTAAATGTTTTTTTTCTTTATTTTCTTTGTCTGAATTTCTCACTTCCTGTTCCTCTTCAGTAAGCTGTTTAGTAAGCTGTTCTGGCTGACTAAACACCGCTAGGATTATGGTGGAAAGCTTACTGAGGAGAAACAGGAAGTGATAAATTCAGACAAAGAAAAAAAAATTTAGAAGGGAAATCGAAGGAAAGGGTAAGTGAACCAACATTGCACTAGCTTAACTACTTGCCGACCTGCCGGCGTCATTCTACGGCGGCAGGTTGGCTCTCCTAGGCGAGAGCCCATCATACTATGTCGGCTCTCTCGCAGGCTACCAGGGACATACTTAACCCCTTCCATGCCCCCTAGTGTTAACCCCTTCACTGCCAGTGGCATTTTTATAGTAATCCAATGCATTTTTATAGCACTGATCGCTATAAAAATGCCAATGGTCCCAAAAATGTGTCAAAAGTGTCCCAAGTGTCTGTCATAATGTTGCAGTACCAAAAAAAAAAACGCTGATCGCTGCCATTACTAGTAAAAAAAAAATATTAATAAAAATGCCATAAAAATACCCCCTATTTTGTAAACGCTATAACTTTTGCGCAAACCAATCAATAAACGCTTATTGCGATTTTTTTTTTACGAAAAATATGTAGAAGAATACGTATCGGCCTAAACTGAGGGAAAAAAATGTTTTTTTATATATTTTTGGGGGGTATTTATTATAGCAAAAAGTAAAAAAATATTCATTTTTTTCAAAATTGTCGCTCTATTTTTGTTTATAGCGCAAAAACTAAAAACTGCAGACGTGATCAAATACCACCAAAAGAAAGCTCTATTTGTGGGAAAAAAAGGACGCCAATTTTGTTTGGGAGCCACGTCAGTTAAAGCGACGCAGTACCGAATCGCAAAAAGTACTCTGGTCTTTGACCAGCAATATGGTCCGGGGGTTAAGTGGTTAAAGGAACCCCTTTAATGTGTGAGGATATATCATTTGGTCACTCTACCGGCATGGCTGACACTGCCCACTCCCTTGGCCATGCTGCTGGATGAATTCCATTGCTACCTACTTAAAAGTTTGTTTATTTAAATTTTTTTCTTGTATACACTTATTGTATGTTCTTTTATGTTAATATGGACAATATATTTTTTTCTTCTCGTGGGTAACTTGATTTGTTTTTTTTTTATTGTTTTTTTTTTGCAGCTTCTTTGGATCTCTAGAATCAGACAAAATCAGACCCTGTCGCATTATGTGACTGGCCTGAAGATATCTGAAAAGGTGAACATTAAAACACAAAAAGCAAAGAATACAGCCAATAGGGACCAAAAATAAAGGGCTGTCTATTCGAGAAGCACAGAGACTGAAATTGGGCTTTAAATACCGGTAGCTGAATGGTGTTTGCTAATGGTTTCTTTCTTTAAACTTCAAAGTTCTCAATACAGACTTTAATATCTTGGCTAATCCGACATTAATAAACCCAAACACACTGATTTCATTTTTTATTTTTTATAATGTTCCAGTTTTCTCACTCTCCTTCATTTAAAAAGGTGCTAATTATCAGCTCCAGCGTAATATAAAAATTCTATGTAATTATCGCAGCCATGTATTCACCAAAAATTATTTAACACGAGAGCTTTACACGATCCTCGCCAAAGAATAGGTTACAGCAGTGTGTGGCTGTTTGACAAAATGAATTTTCCCCATGTGGTTCCCTTCGCAGGTTGTAATGGGCTGTATCACAGAGACATTAAGGATTCTCATTATAGTGGGGAGAACTGTAATGAGCTGTCTAGATTGAAAGCAGTATTTTTTTTTCCAAAAGGCTTCAGTTTGACATAATCAAGATTATGCAATTATAACCAGAAAAGTGATCATACTGTGGGGAAATTAGCCAGTAATATTATATTCATTTGACAAATACAGATGCTGAATATTATAACTGCACGACATTCAATTTATTATCTAGGTCAGGTAGAACAAAGCTTTGCTTTTCTCCTAAACACATAGAGAGGTGAATAAAATCTATCTAGTAGAAAAAAAATGTCAAAATGATGGTGAAGACAGACAAGTCTGCTGAGTGACTGACATTTATTGGACTGGGCCCCTTACCATATATAATTAGGACCCTTCCTCACTCATCACTATTCCGTGCACCACCCTTGTGCCACATGGCTACAGGTGGTCTCCATTAACCTCCCTGGCGGTATGATTCTTTCAGAAAAAACATGCTGAAAGCGGTACCATTATTTGCAAGGAAATTTGGCGTTTTATATTGTAGGTCTGTCATTTTTAGAAATAACTCACTTAAATCTGACCAAACAAGCTTCTAATAGGCATCCCGGGTATGAAATTTTTTTAAAAACAAAATTATAAATTATAATATAATAAATAATTATAAATCAATATAACAAATAATAATATAATTATAATAAAAATTATTCAATAATGTAATCAAATCAAAATCACTGAAATTTGCTCAGTTGCAGAATTGTTGCTGTCATTATTTTTTTTTTTTTATGACGAATTTCCCCACAAATCGCTATCGCACAATTCTGCAAGTGATTATAATTTATTATCGCTGTTTTTTAGCTGATCTAAAACTATTTTTGACATAAAGGGACACTTTTGGTTGCTATGGACAATCTACAGTTTGCAGGGAGAAAGAAACGTTTTTATTATATAAAATGACATGCAGGGCAATGGACAGACCACTAGGGACAGGGGGGGTGTGTTTTTTTTACATACAGTACTGTAATCTATAAGATTACAGTATACTGTATGTATAGTGTTTGTTTACTTTTTTGAATTTGGCGCCGTTCTCCGTCCCCGTGCGTCGTAACGTCGCAGGGAACGGAGATCGGCGTCACACGGAGGCACTGTGTGAATCGAGCGAGGTCCTGCTCGCTCACACAGCGCGGTGGCATCGCTGGATCCAGGGACAAGGTAAGTGAAACTCCCTGTACATCCAGCGAGGCGAGCCCGAGTCTGACTCGGGGTTACCGATCCTTGCCCAAAAATCTCACCCCGAGTCAGACTCGGGAACACCGCCCAGGAGGTTAAGAGCTTACAGGTCGCCTTCATTGGGGGAGATTTACTAAAACTGGTGCACACAGAATCTGGTGCAGCTGTGTATAGTAACTGTTTAGCTTCTAACTTTAGCTTGTTCAGTTAAGCTTTGACAATACAACATGGAAGCTGATTGGTTACTTATGCCGCGTAAACACGGATTTTCCGATGGTAAAAGTCTGATGGGAGCTTTTCATCGGATATTCCGACCATGTGTATGCCGCATCGGATTTTTTCTGTCGGAAATTCCGTTGGACTTAGATAGAGAACATGTTCTCTATTTTTCTGATAGAAAAAAATCCTATCGGAAAATCCGCTCGTCTGTATGGAATTCCAATGCACTAAAAACCATGCATGCTCGGATCGAAGTCGACGCAATCTCGGAAGCATTGAACTTAATTTTTCTCGGCTTGACGTAGTGTTGTACGTCACCGCGTTCTTGACGGTCGGAAATTTGGTGTGACCGTGTGTATGCAAGACAACTTGAGCAGAATTTCGTTGGAAAAAAACATCCGAGTTTATTCCGACGGAAAAACCGGTCGTGTGTACAGGGCATAAGAGAAGGTACCCACCCACATGGGTGAATAATATTTTTTTTGGCAGTGTTGATGTAGGGGGTTAATATACAAATATAATTGTACACAATCTCCATTGGCAAGTACTGTACAGTGCAGAAAAAGGTGACATTCATTGCAGTATGCACTGAGCCAATCCCGGTGGGCGATGCACTCTGTTGCTGAATACAGAGCTTGTTAAGCCTGCTCGCATTGGAGCGGTGCGGGCTGATGATGTCACAGCCTCTGCCAATCCGAGCAGGCTTAACAAGCTCTGTATTCAGCAACAGAGTGCATCGCCCTCCGGGATTGGCTCAGTGCACACTGCAATGAATTTCACCTTTTTCTGCACTGTACAGTACTTGCCAATGGAGACTTTGATTAATACCAAAAGTGGCTGCACCTAGAGGAGGAAGTGTCATAGTTTTCTGGGCAAACTGAGCCAGGAGAGAGGAGAGTGCAGACCTATAGATGGGGTCTGAGCTCTCAGCCTACCGGGACCAGAGCCATCAGGAGAGAAGCTAAGGGGATCTGCTGCAATGCCTGCTCACCTCTACCATGAAGAGAGGATGGACCTGCATCTAATGCCTTGTACATACAATAGGAATTTCTGATGAAAAAAGTCTGATGGAATTTTTTCATCAGAAATTCCTATCATGTGTAGGCCCATCAGACTTTTTTTCTGTAGGATTTTAGAAATAGAACATGTTTTAAATTTTTCTAAAGGAAAAAAATCCTATGGAAAATTCCGATCGTCTGTGTGGAACTCCGTCGGAGAAAAAAACCCACGCATGCTCAGAATCAAGTCGACGCATGCTCGGAAGCATTGAACTTAATTTCTCTCAGCTCATTGTAATGTTTTACGTCACCGTGCTTTGGACGGTCGGAATTTAGTCTGACAGTGTGTATGCAAGACTGATGGAAGACAGCTTGAACGGAATTCCATCAGATTTTAGCCCATAGGAAATTCCTATCGTGTGTACAGGGCATAAGTCTTCCAGAGCTGCTTTCAGACATTGGGCTTGGATCGGAGCTATGAGACTGCATCCCTGTGTGAGGTTGGGGGTAGTCTTATACGGCGAGTATAGCCAAAAACAATGTTTTCATTGGAAAATTAGGGGGGTCGTAATTTCAGAATACGTTTATCAGGACGTCACTTTTTCATACCAACTACAGCACACTTCCACATATTTTTCGTTTGGGAATAAGCCCTTTTGTGGGTAAGTTATTATCACACAGATGCACAGTGTTTGTAGCATATTTTGGTTGCATTTTACTCAATCAATGATTTATATTATAGATGTGCATGTGCCTCCCATGTGCCTTACGTGTGGTCTCTCGTAGATTTGTTCTTTGGCACATTGGTGGGTGACTATTTGGGAACTACCTAAGTTTTGGTGTTTTTAATTTGCTGTGGTTAAACACAATTTCTCCATTTAAGGTAGGACATATTCTATAATTCAGATGTCTGTATCCCCCTGAGGAAGATTTGAACTAACACAATCAAAACACTTCTGGGTTTCTCTAAGCAACAATGTTGAGTTGTAAATTTTATGTATATATACGCAGTAATGCTCACAAATTTGCATTCCCTGGCAGAAATTGTGAAATTTTGGCATTAATATTGAAAATATGACTGTTCATGCCAAAAAACTGTCTTTTTTTTAAGGATAGCAACCACATGAAGCCATTTATTACCACAATGGATCCTTTTAAAATTTTAATGATAACACAAATCACCCAAATTGCCCTGATAAAAAGTTGACATACCCTGGAATGTTTGGCCTTGGTACAGACAAAAAAGGTGGCACACACAAGTTAAAATGGCAATTAAAGGTTAATTTCCCACATCTAAATAGTTAATGAGTTTGTTAGCTCTCACAGGCTAGACACTGAGCCCTGAGGAGGTAGAAACGAAACCTCAAAAGACCTGTGTAACAAGGTAATGAAACTTTACAAAAATGGAAAAGGATATAAAAAGATATCCAAAGCCTTGAATATGCCAGTCAGTACTTATTAAGAAGTGGAAAATTAGAGAATCTTTTGATACCAAGCCAAGGTCAGGTAGACTAAGGCCGCATACACACGATCGATCCATCCGATGAGAATGGTCTGATGGACCGTTTTCATTGGTCCAAACCGATAGTGTGTGGGCCCCATCGGTTAGTTATCCTTCGGTCAAAAAAATAGGAACTTGCTTTAAAATTGAACCGATGGACGCCTAACCAATAGGTCAAAACCGATCGTTAGTATGCAAAAGCATTGGTTAAAAACCCACGCATGCTTAGAATCAAGTCGACGCATGCTTGGAAGCATTGAACTTAATTTTTTTCAGAACGTCATTGTGTTTTACGTCACCGCGTTCTGACACAATCGGTTATTTAACCTATGGTGTGTAGGCACATCAGACCATCAGTCAGCTTCGGACCGCTCTCATCGGATGGACTGATCGTGTGTACGCGGCCTATGAGAGATTGAAGTCACAACTGTTGGAAGAATTGTTAAGGATACAAAGAAAAAACTACAAGTAACTGCAGGAGAAATGCAGGCTGCTCTCCAAAAAGACGGTGTGGTTGTTTTTTAAGGAGCACAATTCAATGATACTTGAACAAAAAAGAGCTGCATGGTTGAGCTGGCAGAAGGAAGCCTTTACTGTACCAATGCCACAAAAAAGCCAATGAGGCATGTCAAGGTGTTGTTGGGCATATTGTAACCAGGCTTTTTTTGTGGAACTTGTACAATAAAGGCTTCTTTCTGGCAACCTGACCATGCAGCTCTTTTTTGTTCAAGTATCGTCGTATTATGCTCCTTAACCACTTTAGCCGTGGAAGAATTTACCCACTTTCTGACCGTGCCATTTTGTACCCAAACAAAATTGATGTCTAATTTTCCCCACAAATAGAGCTTTCTTTTTGGTGGTATTTGATCACCTCTGCAGTTTTTATTTGTAAATATAGTGACAATTTTGAAAAAAACACAATATTATTTATTATTTACCTTTTGCTATACTAAATATCCCATTTTTTTTTTTAATCATTTTTTTCCCTCAGTTTGGGCCGATATGTAATCTTCTACATATTTCTGCTAAAATAAATTGCAATAAGCGTATATTGATTGTTTTGTGCAGAAGTTATAGCGCCAACAAAATAGGTGATTTATGGCATTTTTATTATTATTATTATTATATTTTTTACTAGTAATGGCAGCGATCAGCAATTTTTATCGGCACTGCAACATTGCGTTGGACAGATCGGACACCTTTGACACTTTTTGAAACCATTGACATTTATACAGCGATCAGAGCTATAAATATTCATTGATTACTGTATAAATGTCACTGGCAGGGAAGGGGTTAACACTAGGGGTCGATTAAGGGGTTAAATGTGTTCCCTGACTGTGTGTTCTAAGTGTTGAGGAATGGAACTGACTGTGGGAGGAGATCAATCTGTGTTCCTATATACAGGATCTGTCTCCTCTCCCCTCTGACAGGACATGAATCTGTGTGTTTACACACACAAATCCTTGTTCCTGCTCTGTCACAGGCGGACATCGCGGTCACCGGGCACATGCATCGAATCCTCAGTGATGCGGCAGGTGCACGTGCATCATCCCTACCCCCTGCGGGAAGCTGAGGACGTCATATGATCATCTGGGATGGGAGATCCCATCTGCGAAAGTCGTATGACTGTAAGCGGGATGTAAAGTGGTTATTAGGAATGAGCTTCGTGTTCGAGTCGAATGTATGTTCATTACCTTTCTACCTCCTCGTGGCTCAGTGTCTAGCCTGCTTAGTGCATCCATGTGAGAGCTAACAAACTCATTGCCTATTTATACACAGACACTAATTGTGTTTTAAAAAGCCACAAATGTGGGAAATTAACCTTTAATTGCTATTTTAACCTGTGTGTGCCACCTTCTGTGTCTGTACCAAGGCCAAACATTCCAGGGCATGTAAACGTTTTATCAGGGCCATTTGGGTGATTTCTGTTATCATTATGATTTTAAAAGGATCCAAAAAACTATGTGATAATACATGGCTTCATGTGATCACTATCCTAAATTAAAGACCATTTTTTTGGCACGATCAGTCATATTTTTAAGATTAATTCCAAAATGTCACAATTTCTGCCAGGGTATGCAAACTTTTGAGCACAACTGTATATTATTTGCCAGTGTAATTAGAAAATGTTTCTTGTATGGAGATCATGCATACCAGAGCTTATACATTTTTTAAGTGGTGTTAAACATTTTATGCTATTTTGTATCAAAAAAAGCTTTTTAAAATCAAACTAAGGGTCATACTGAACCTTAATTTGATTTTAAAAAGTTTTTATTGGTACACAATTTTGCTGCTTAAAAGCCTTGGGAGCACTTTTTTGGTTTTGCTGATTGGTTACTATGCAGAGCTGCACCAGATACTGTGTGCACCAGTTTTAGTACATGGCCCCCATTATGTTGGGTCTGTAGGCACAGCTAGGAAGGTTGATTTTTGCTTCCTGCTACAACATTTCTTAAACTTTTTATGCCAACTAGGCCCTAATGGCATCACTTTCTTTGACATTTTCAGGATTGATGGACCCAATTCCCTGGCAAACCCCCTAAACATTTAAAGCTCAAATGCAGGTAAATATAAAAGACACACATTAATACTGGTTTGCAGTTTTATTTTCTGAGTAGCCCACCTTCTTCTTGCATTAAAAAAAAGTCTGACAACCAGTGCTTACCCTTACTTGCTTCAGCATTGCCCCATGCGTTCTCTGTGGTACATTGCTGGTATTCTTCTGGGTTGAATGATGCATAGTAATTTAACTCACTTGCTGTGAGCCCAGAGTATTAAAGGCATGGGGGTGGATCATCAAGCTGCCCAATGAAGAATGCCACAGAGGACTGGACTTACATCATTACATGAGCTCAGTTTTTGGAAGCACTAAGGACCTCCCGACTGCTGGAAGGTGGACAAGAAGATAAAAGGACCCCCAAGTGTCATAAGATAGAAATTAAGATATTAGGAAAAAGATAATACAGGAGGGGAGAAAGAGAGGTTTGTAACTGGGGGTTGGGGATTGACTCAAGGCTGAAATTGGGCTTTAATGCAGATATGTATTAATTATTCAATCGTTAAAGCTTTTTTATTTATTTATTTATATGTAGCGCCTGGTTACTTCTAAGAACCAGTGCCAGTTTAAATTTAGAGGGGGTCAGAGAGTTAGTTAGCTCTGACCAGGCTGATTTGTTAAAATTTGGGTCTCTGTTTCAGCTTGGCTGTTTTGTGGGCTCATTCTGTTGTTTCTGGGGTGCTGATCTCACCCAGGACAACAGGTGGCAGCAGTGGAGTCGAGGTTTGGGTTTTTCTTAGCAGCCAATCAGGAGGAGTTTCCTCGCTGTGCATGCTGGGGGAGGGTATTTATGAGACAGACGCCATTGGTCTGGGTTCTTCCAGTGTGACGCCCACCTTCAGGGTGACCACATCACGACGCCACAGCGAAATGGCCTTCCAGGCCGGGGTGCGCGTGCCACGCAGTGTTCCTGGTTCCGGCTACACATGGGGGCTCTTCCGGGATAGGCTGTTACCTCGGACAACTACATTGAGAAATGTATTCCGCCATTAAAAGCCAGGAATTGACGTGGTGTTGGACTGTACTGGTGAGGAGAGAGTTAACATCAGGTAGTTAATGTCTGGGCGCAACGGAGTACCGTGAGCCTACAACATGCAAGAAAAAGTACTTAAAGTGGGAGGAATTACCCACCCCTGCGTGAGACGTAGGGCGAGTTTGGTGCCAAAGCACAGAGTGTTTGCCCATCCATGAGAGAGGATCGTGCAAACATGTCTGTGCCCCTGACGCCGTTTGAGAGATTGAGGCCCCAGATGTCTACAGTGGGAATCAATCTGATGCCTGCTGCCACCGGAGTCCCCCTCACCAATACCGGGATCCAAATAAGGATACAGGGGAGGTTCGTGCTGTTTTCCAGTGGCAGCGTGGAGGCCCTTAAACTGTCTTGTCCCCCATGTGCGGAGCTTGCTGTCCGGATCTTGCCCTTTGCTCGGTGAAAAATGTGCCGGGAATATTTGTTCCACGTAGAGCAACCAACAGAATCTCCCCGTGAGTGCCGGGTGGATTGGGTCGCTGGAACAGTGCCGTGGAGGAAGAGGTTCCCTGGCCTGCACCTGCTTCCACTACTACTGCGGCTGAAGCTGATGTCGTGACTATCTCTTCCACAATCACCATGCCATCGGCTGTTACTCCGATAGTGTCGCCGGAAGTAAGTGACTCTGAGAATAAAGAAAGTTTGCCTGCTGTAAAGGTGGATGCTGCCATCGAAACCGTGTGCTTTGCGGTGGTCCCTGCTTGGCACACCTCTGGAAAGATGGGCCCGTCAAGGTCTCCCACGGCTGTGGTCGAGGCCTACCTATGTGTGGACATGATAAGGTCAGTGTATCTGTAGCAGAACGTGTTTGTCTACCTGCAGGGGAATACAACACTTCTGAACTTGACTCTTCCTCTGATGTGGGGGATGACCAATGGTTTGAGCCGGAGTTGCCTGAGTCACAATGGGGCAGAAACTCCCGTGCTTCCAAACCTCGCAAGTCCAAGAGACGTTCGAGGGATGCTGCGCCACAGGCGGGTGTCCCACAGCTAACCTGGGGAGTTATGGTGCCAAGCACCAGTGATGCTAGAGAGACTGCTCCTATGCCAGCTGTATTGCCAGTTGTAAAAAGAGCGCCTGATGCAAATGTGATGCCAGGACGTGGATATCCCCGTACCCTACCGAAACTGGCTCGCCTTCAACGCATTGTGATGAAGAAGGTGGCCCAGGACTATGGGTGGGAATTCCCCTATGTGCCCCCAGCTCTCATGGCACTAATTGAGGAAATGAGAGAGGAGTGGTGCAAGGATGCTATTTGGGAGTACTTGGAAGTACCAAAGGCCGACCGCGGCACCGAGTATGCTTTCGTCTGTACGGGCCACCGGTTTGAAGGTTGCCTGAAAGAGTGGAGCCCTGGTCGGTACATCTACAGCGACAGAGTGGTCATCAAGAGTCAAAAGGGGATCGGGTCTATTCAATTACCACAATGAATGACCAAGGGGACGTTATTACTCAGCCGGATCCCAGATTTTACATGTAGGACCAATGCCTACAGTGTCACTTTTGTTGCTGCTGTTTGAAGGAATCATGGACGATCACCCCTTTTCAGTTTTTGTTTTTGTTTCTTTCCCCTAATCCACATTTGGCGGTGATGTGAAGAACTTCGGGGGGAGGGAATGATAAGTTAGTAAAATTAGGGTCCTGCGGATTTCACATAGCAAAAGCAAAAAAAAAAGAAAACTTTTTTTCTCTCTGATTGCTCTATATTTGAGCTTGGACTGCACTATACTGGTAGTACCAGCACACTGACCACTAGGGGCAGTGTTCTGCAGCTTCTACCACTGCAGAAAGACAATCTTGTATATATTTTCTCTTAAGCCCTTGCAGTTTGAGAAAATCTCAGCACTTATTTTTGATTGTGTATCTTTGGGAGGAAAGGAGGCTTTGCCTTATTTGGCAGAGGTGCATCTTCATTTCACCCTCAGTGACTGTTAATATATTTTATTTTATGTGTGTTCTTCCATTTTGTTTTGCTGGTTGTTGATCATCTATCAAAACTGTCGGAGAATGAGGCAGGATAGATAGTCAGGAATGTTTAATGTCATAATGTAGCACTGTGAATATTGTACAAAGTAATGTTTTATATTTTCATATTTTTCTATCTTTCCTATTTCTTCACTTTACTGTTAAAGCAGATTCAGGTCAGGTGTTCAGGCTTGAACACCATCTGTTCAGACACTGAGGAAAGTGTCTATTTAAGTGGGGGGAGTGTGTAGTGCCTGGTTATCGACTGGGTCCCCAATCTTGAGAAGATCCCAAGCGCTGTTCCTTTGAGAGGAAGCTGTTCGGTGGGGAGTCCGGCTTGAGGAGTCCGGCTTGAGGAGAGCCAAGAGAGGCTGGCAATTCAATAGGGTCTCAACCATCCACCAGGGATCAAGGTAACCGGGTACTAAGAGACTGGACGTTGGTCACCTATCAGTCGGTAACCTAACTGCAAACTACCTGAAGGAGATCCAGGTGTAAAGTCTGAGGAGGATTATCTCCGCCATCTCAATTCTAAGGAGGGTCTGTGGCAGACACTTTTCCCTTAAGTTCCGAGTGATACTCTGGCTGCCAGGTCAGTGAGAGAGGCCTGTCCAGGTACACTATACCCACTCAGGCCGGAGTGGTGAAAGAAACGTTACACGTGGAAGCAGGACTGTTTCCTTATTACTACGCCTGAATATGCTATTTCTCCTTCTGCTAAATCTCTACTCTTCACCACAAGCGTTATTGTTTTTACCCAGCTGGGTAATAAAGAGCACATAAAAAGACACCTGTCGTGGACATTCCGTTTCTACTACTTTCACCATACACCCTTAGACAGGGGAGGAGCCACAATGTAACATGCCACCCAAAACAAGCCAGCAGCTCTTTCGGGGGTAGTGCTACATATAGAGCAATTAAAGTACATGAATTTGACTTAGTATCAGCTTCTTATGTGGCAGCACTCAGCTTGATTATATGTGTAGTGCCTGGTTACTTTTCAGAACTGGTGCTAGTGTAAATTTAGATGGGGTCAGAGAGTTAAGTAACTCTAACCATGTTAATTAGTTCAAATTTGAAGCCTCTGTCTCAGCTTTGGCTGTGCTGTGGGTTCATGCTGTCGTTTCTGGGGTGCTGATCGAACTCCAGGCCGACGGGTGGCAGTAGTGGAGTCAAGGATTTGGATACTTTTTCCCAGCAGCCTATCAGGAGGAGGGTTTCCTCGCTGTGCATGCTGGGGAAGGGTATTTATGAGGCAGACGCCATTTGCTTTGGTCTTTTTCCCGTGTGGCGCCCACCTTCAGGGTAGCCATACCATGGCACCACAGCAAAATGGCCTTCCGGGCCGGGGTGTGCGTGCTACGCAATGTTCCTGGTTCCGGGACCACGTTGGTCTGGAACATTTGAGCTGCAGCTGGGGCCCAGTGATCGACTGTTAGAAGAAGCTGTTCGGAGGAGAGTCTGCCTGGGGAGTGCCAAAAAAGACTGGTGTTCCAAGAGGGTCTTGACCATCCACCGGGGACCAAGAAAACCAGGTACTGAGAGGCTGGATGTCGGTTACCTATCAGTCAGTAACCTAACCAAAACTACCTGAAGGAGATCCAGGTGTTGAATCTGCTAAGGAGAATTCTGAACCACTATTATCTCCATTGTTTCAATCATAGGGAGGGTCTGTGGCAGAGACTTATCCCCAAGTTCCGAGTGACATTCTGGTTGCCAGGCTGGTGAGAGAGGCCTGTCCAGGTGCGCTATACTCATTCCGGCTGGAGTGGTGAAACAGAAGTTGTCGTTGGAAGCAGGACTGTTTCCATATTACATACACCTGAATCTGCCATTTCCTTATTTCTACTATATCTCTACTCTTCACCAAGTTCTACTGTTTTTACTCGGCTGGGTCACTCCATCCAGGCCATGGGAGCCATCGAAGTTGTCCCCACTCCCGGGCATTAAAGGCACCAGCTCCGCATACTCCCCAGAATAGATGAACTTGTGCCAATACAGCCATTTTTTTAGACATTTCTCACAAAGGCCCTTCTTTGTGGCCCCCAGTCCTCCCTCGCGTTAACTTTGGCTACTTTTTTCAACCAAACGGCAACCAACTGTGACTGTTTCCCCCCTCCCCCAGAAAGGTGCCAGATATAGTCATTAGAAATGAATAAACTCATCAACTACTGGCTAGAGTTTATTCTTAATTTCAAGTATTTCTAAATATATACATAAATGTAAATTTAATTTACCAAGGTCAACCAATTAAATTAGACAGAACCTTAGATTGAAGTAGCATTTGCTGCCTGAGAAAAGGCATTTCACATATTCTGCGTCATTGCATGTGCGCTCTGAATGTATCCATGCTAGCCAATAAGTCAGAGCTTACTCTTTCCTGTCTGGCTTCTGCTTCTAAGGAATAATTAGGGTTATATTTATATTTTATAACACATAGGCTACTTGTCTAAGAGAAATACAGTATAATAAACAAGCTCATTAGTCAATACTGGTCCTGAAGATCAATTCCTTGGGTTACTTTATATCTGTCTAAAGTGATTCACAAGAGCAAATGAACAACAGTACATAACTTGTGTACAGATTGCTCACATTTAATTAGAATGCTCAGTAAAATCCCTTGAGTGCAGCCAGTGTAATCCATGCATTCATACAGAATATGTACATAAAATGTATGGAGATGACAGGACTGCTTTACATGTCAATGTGGCTAACAGTTTTGGAGGGTTTCCCTAAACTTCAAACATTTTTAATGTGATCTATGTGAAGAATTTTGGTGGGAGATTAGATTGGGATGAGGGGCTTAAGCAAATTGCAGAAGAGTAGATATGTGTGTATGTGTCCAAAAGACTGATTTGATTCGCTAAGGATCTACATCCAGGCTAACTTTTTCACTTATGGCTACTAGTGACCAAAGAATGAGAATGGGCATCATAACCCTAACCACTTAGGATTCAAACAGGTTACGCACTGCATAAAAGTGACGTGTTTAGGTTTGTTGTTCAGAACAAAAATGCAATCATGGAAGTCAGAGTAAAATCAGATCTCTTGAGCTTCATACTTGTTGCAAATAAGTGACACACAATATTGAAGCTATTGGCTAAAGCTGGTCACACACTGTGCACATTTCTGTTCTGAGCAATGTAACACGTCTAGGAAGATGGAAGGAGTGCTCCCTGGTCAAAACTCCATTCCAGGTTTTTTTCCTGGCTTTAGACCCCTTTCACACTGGGGCGTTTTTCAGGTGCTTTGGCGTTAAAAAAAGCGCCTGAAAGAAGCATTATCTGCAATCCCAATGTGAAAGTGCTTTCAGAGCCCTTTCACACTGCCAGGGGCTTTACGCCCCTTTCACACTGGGGAGGGAGGTGACATGGCGGTAAAGCCCCCCTACTAGCGGCCGAAAAAGGGTTAAAAAACACTACAAAGCACCTCTGCAGAGGCGCTTTGCCGGCGGTATAGCCGCGGCGTCCCATTGCTTTCAATGGGCAGGAGTGGTGGAGAAGCGGTATACACACTGCTCCAAAGATGCAGCTAGCAGGACTTTTTTTCTGTCCTGCCAGCGCACCGCTCCAGTGTGAAAGCCCTCAGGCTTTCACACTGGAGAAACAGCGGCCGCTGTTTCAGGTCGGTTTGCAGGCGCTATTTTTAGCGCTATAGTGCCTGCAAACCACCCCAGTGTGAAAGGGGTCTTAGGAGTGGTGTATTCAACGCTCCTAAAGCGCTGCAAAGAAGCTGCTTGCAGGACTTTTTTTTTTATGCCCTGCCAGCGCAGCGCCTCAGTGTGAAAGCACTCGGGCTTTCACATTGGGATTGCAGATACAGCTTATTTCTGGCACTTTACAGGCTCTTTTTTTAAAGCGCCTGAATAACACCCCAGTGTGAAAGGGGTCTAAAAGACAGATTAAAAGACCTTTTAAAGGATGTTCCTATGTCAGAGGTAGCAAAAAAGGCTGATATCCTTAATTTGTAACACAGTCATGCTTACACCAGCATTGGATATTTATATGTGCTTTACCTTGCAGGAAAAATAAATACTTGCCCTTTAAGAGGACCTGCCTTTGTATGATGATTGTGTGATGCTAAAAACTCACACTATATATAGTTAGTAATAATATAGTCACACGGATGTTATCATTACCCTGCAGACCCAAATACTGTACATATATATATATATATATATATCTTCATATATAAATTGTACATTCGTGTTTGCACAATAGGTGAACCAACAGGTTCTATGCCATCCAACAAGCATAGAACATTAAAGAAGGGCAGATCCATTCCAGGATAGTTTCAATACATTTATTCAAAACATTGCAGTATATAGAATGTACAAATGGAGAATCATTTTGGCCACACATCCACAATATACCCTTCCTCAAGTCCAATGGTGACATACCTAAAAGATTCTACCTCTAAGGTAAGGCAATCATGTAAACCAGAAGATGAAATGCTGTTACATACAACAACCATAAAAAACATATCCAAACAATTACAAGGTTGTTGCCATGATCCAAAGATTCAGAAAACTTATTATTCTCCCCTGAAAGTCATATGCACATTTATTCCAAAGACCTTTATTAAATCTCAAGCTTTAGACAGGAATACATTCTCCTGTAAAATAATTCCTAAATAGTGTGTAAATGTGTCACTGTGCAAATATCTTCAATATCTTAAAAAAAAAAGTAATGAAAAAGACATCACGAAGGACCATCAATTTAAAATCTGTCTTCTTGTGCCCTAATTCACACCAATGTAACATACCAATGTGACATCAAAACTATTACATTTTTAATGTACACTATCATTGTAGTGGTTAATATACAGCTATGAAAAAGCAATTGTTCAGAGTGTAGGAATGTATTCTCTAGCAGCCTTCCTTTATCTGTATCTCTATTTTACAAGGCCTCTCCTAGAATATGGTGGTCAGACACTTTCTGTACTACACTACCTGCAAGACTCTTGGGTGTGCTCCAGCAGTCTGTTACAGGGCATCATACAGAGTGATATATCGCTCTTTAAAACATAGAAACATAGTAGTGGCAGAAAAAAAGACCAAGTGGTCCATTAAGTCTGCATATATTGTATACTGTGTGTGTATATATATATATATATATATATATATATATATATATATACACAGTGCCTTGAAAAAGTATTCACACCCTTTCTTCTTTGAGCTGGCCGCTCAGGTGTCGGCTAATTGCCAGCTTCTATCTCTCCACAGTGACTCACCTGTTGATGGTCCTGCTCATCAGTCCTGTCTACTTAAGCACTCCAGTCCAGATGATCTCTGCCTTTGCCTTGGTCACATCTCTAGAGACACTCTCCTGTGTTCCTGTTAAAGGCTTGCTTGGCTGAAATTCCTTCTGGATCCAGATCCTGCTTTCTGTTCTGCTACGTTGATCTCTGTCTCTCTGACACTTTGGCTTGTCTGACTATCCAATCCGGTTCCTAAACTCTGGCTATGTTTTAACTACATTTACCTTTTTTTTATTATTATTAAACTAGTGTGATTTATATGTACTTCTGTCTCAGTCTGATTCATGGTTTCTGACACTGAGATTAAAAGCAATAGAGCTCAATACTATATTCAGGCTGCTTTCATGGGATTACAAACCTGAGAATGTCCCCAAGAGCAGAGGCACACTTAAATGGCAAATTAATCACAATATGACACTTTATATGGGATTGTTTACCTCTACTAAAATTTGTCTCTGTGTATTTCAGGCAGGAGGAGAGCAGAAGAATGACCCTCTTTATGTCAGACCTCTTTTTTTTGTCTCCTGACACCATAAGCCCAATGACAAACACTGTATTCAATTCACTATTTAATGGTTACCTTTCCAGATCAACTGTCCCACACATTCACTGCATATACAGAGTCCTGAGTATGTGTGTGTGTGTGGGCCCATATGGCACTAGTAGCTTTAGTCCTTTTGGAGAAAGATGAGGCTTTGTATCTTAAGCTAACCCCTCGTTGGTGCACTTAAACTCCTAAAAAGCAGGGTCAAACAACACAACTGGTCCGTATTATCAAATAAAGAATGCAGGATCTTCCTAGCAAGGTGAAAGAACAATGGTGTATTTTACAGTGTCTCTGTGAATGGATGGCCTTATCCTTTATCGCTGTGGCACAAGTGTCAACAAGATGACTAACATCAATGATGTCTGTATACAGTGTCCATTTAACTCTGTCTGTGTGCAGTGTCCTTGTTTCCTGCAAACAGACAAAAGCCCTTCTCACCCAATCTTGTGGCCAAGGCCCAAATGAATGCCCTGGAACAGGACCTGACTGGTCACCTCACACTGGAACGCTTCACACCGTCGGTGCAGGTGCACCTGGGATCCCCCTCTCTCAGGCTGGATGTCCCCACTGGCTGTGGATGTCTGCAATCACGCAGTGGACTGACCTAGGAAGCAGACCCTCTACCCTTGGTCTAATCTTTTTTCTTGCCTTGCGTTGTCTGAAAATCCCTCAACAAAGCAAGATGAAGTCTTTAATTCCTTTTCTCCAGAGCATGCTGGCTCTTGTAGTTCCATACAGTTCAATCTGTGAAACTTGAGTTATGGAACTACAATTCCCTTTATGCTTTGCTCCCTGGTGGTAATCACTGAGCTCGCAGGCTGTGATGACACAGAGTGTTAGTTGGCACTAGAGAAAAACAGTCTCACTGTAACAATGTTGCAGAGTGTCTTCTGATACTGTAGGTAAGATAACCAGCTTCCATCTACATAAATATCTGAAAAATGTGACATGCAGAGTTGATGAGAAGATGGATGGAATCAAATACAGAGCAATCTTAGAAGAAAACCTGTTAGAATCTACAAAAGACTTGAGACTAGGGCAGAGGTTCACCTTTCAGCAGGGCAACGATCCTAAACATACAGCCAGAGCTACAATGGAATGGTTTAGATTAAAGCATACTCATGTGTTAGAATGGCCCAGTCAAAGTCTAGACCTAAATCTAATTGAGAATTTGTGGCAAGACTTGAAAATTGTTGTTCACAGAAGCTATCCATCCAATCTGAAACAGCTTAGGCTATTTTGCAAAGAAGAAAAGGCAGAAATGTCACTCTCTAGATGTGCAAAGTTGATAGAGACATCCCCAAAAAAGCTGCAACTGTAATTGCGGTGAAAGGTGGTTCTACAAATGCAAGCCACACTTTTCAGAAATATATTTGTAAAACATTTTGAAAACCATTTGTGTTGGTCTATTACAAAAAATCCCAATAAAATACATTTATGTTTTGGTTGTAACATGACAAAATGTGGAAAATCTCAAGGGGTATAAATACTTTTTAAAGGCACTGTATACTGTTAAAACGCTGAATGGTCTTCTTGACCACCATGCTGCAGTTCAGTTTCAGGGTCTTGGAAATCTTCTTATAGTCTAGGCCATCTTTATGTAGAGCAACAATAATTTTTTTCTGTTCCTCAGAGAGTTCTTTGCATGTTGACCTTCCAGTGACCTGAAGTTATTTGTGGGTTTTTCTTTGCATCCTGAACAATTTTTCTGTCAGTTGTGGCTGAAATTTTAGTTGGCCTACCTGACCATGGTTTGGTTTCAACAGAACCCCTCATTTTCCACTTCTTGTTTAGAGTTTAAACACTGCTGATTGGCATTTTCAATTCCTTGGATATCTTTTTATATCCCTTTCCTGTTTTATACAGGTCAACTACCTTTTCCCGCAGATCCTTTAACAATTCTTTTGCTTTCCCCATGACTCAGAATCCAGAAACGTCAGTGCAGCACTGGATGAAAGATGCAGGGGTCTGTGAGGAGTTCAGAAACTCATTAACCTTTTATAAACACACACTAATTACAAGCAAACAGATCACAGGTGAGGATTGTTACCTTTAATAGCCATTCAAACACATTTGTGTCAACTTGTATGCATGTTATGAGGCCAAAATCACCAGGGTATGTAAACTTTTGAATAGGGTCATTTGGGTAGTTTCTGTTGTGAATATGATTTAAAAAGAGCAAACACAGTTGATTGATAATAAATGGCTTCATTATTTATATTTATATATATATATATATATATATATATATATATATATATATATATATATATATATATATATATATATATAGTAAGGTTAGGGGTTGTTAGCTCTTGTGGTATGCATTTTTTCCAGTGATTCACACCAGTAAGGAACTATGTTTAAGGGCATGGTAGCCCATTTTTATTAAAAAGGCAAAAATAAAAGTCCAATCAAAGGTTTCCCACGCAGGGGGTTCTTCTCCATCAAATACAAAACAGAAAATACTAGCCCACATGACTCTCTGTAGCAGTACTTCTGCACGTTATCCTGGTCACCAGCGGACTCCTCAACGTAGACGGCTTCCCTTCAGCATCTATAGCTCTGCCTCTTGCAGTAGCCAACGTTCTGGCTGTCCCCTACAGCCTCTCTGATTTCTGGAGACCTCCTGTCTCTTACTGTGGAGCTGTCTCCAACTGGGAACCATGAGATCTTCCTACACTCTCATTTTAAAGGGCTGTGCTCACCTGAGCACACACCCTGCTAATCATCCACAAAACCTGGATACAGGGTTGGAGATCCTGTGTCCATTTCAACACTACCTTCATTTTTATTGGGACAGAGCAGTAGGAACAGTGCAGGGATTTTTATTTTATTTTATTTATCACTATATAGAATCCTAGATGGTGTTGGTTATTTCTTTTTCTTCTGTTCTCTACCTTCAAATGTTTCATTCCATTACCTATGCCAAAAATAAAAGGATCATTCCTAATTTCAGAACAGTGGGCAAAGCCATGCAAATCATTGTATGCAGCTATTTCAGTTTTTTTTGACTGTGCAGCAATGAGGGCCAGAAAGACTAAAATAGCTGCATGCAGTTTGTTACAAACGGTTCTATAGCATTAGGTTATATTTGTCTTATAGATGAGTGGTTTAGGATTTATATTTGGCGAATAGGGCATAAAGCAATGATTTGCACGGCTCTTCCCATTGTTCTGAAATGAGGCATACGCCTGTTATTTTTGGAATAAGTTATAGAATGAGACATGTGAATACCTTCTGTTCTACGCAGGCTTTACAGTGGTATGCACTGATTTGGTTGGAGGGCGTTTTGATTGATGAAGTCCCCTCTTATCCATAACCTGTATAGTTATTCTGTTTCAACAAAATATATGTAAAGGTTAGCTCTGCAAGATTAACTCATATGCCCCGTACACACGATCGGAATTTCCAATGGTCCAAAATCCGATGGAATTTGTCGTCGGAAAAACCTTCAAGCTGTCTTGCATACACACTGTCAGACCAAATTCTGACCGTCCAAAACGCGGTGAAGTAAAACACTATGACGAGCCGAGAAAAATGAAGTTCAATGCTTCCGAGCATGCGTCGACTTGATTCTGAGCATGCGTGGGTTTTTTCTCCATTGGAGTTGCACACAGACGATAGAAATTTCCTATGTTTATTTTTTCCAATCGGAAAAAAATAAAACATGTTCTATTTCTAAACACTAATGGAATAAAGTCAAATGGGGCCCACACACGATCGGAATTTTCGGTGAAAAAGTCAATCAAAATTTACGATCGTGCACTATACTTTTTCTCTATAAATGAAATAACAGTTTTAGACAAACTGGTCAGTAAAAAAAACAATCATCCTCTTATCTGGCATCTGAAAGCTCATATAAGTAACTTTTTGACAAGCTTTTTTTTTTAAAGAAAAAAAAAAGGATAGCATGGATCCTTGTCCCCAAAACAGGCTGAAAAATCATTCTGACTAATCCAAAGAAAGATGTTGAAACAGCTGTCTAATAGAGATGTAGCGTCTTGTCCTCTAAGCAAATATGCTGTACTTACTTTAATTAAAATTTGTCAGCTCCTATGAAGATGCAAATGCTGTAATTTGTTCAGTGTGTTTTGCCATATAATCATTTTTTAACTATAAAGGAAAAGTTGTGACAAGTTTGCCTTGTTTTTGTCACTGGTAATAAATCTTACTCTGTGTACTGTAAAAATCAGTCTTACTATGAGGATAAATAGAATACGCGGGTTGCAGTGGAAATGTTTATTGACCTTTAAGAGGGTTTAATTTAGTTGGAGAAGTGATACATTTGTATTTCTGCTTGGTATGTATGCCTGAAATAAACCATCTATCAAAATGATAATAATTATAAATACTTTATATATTTTATTCAGCTCCAGAATACAAAATGCCACTGGTTATTTAAAGGTAAACTCCAGATAAACATAAATGCTTCCATTAAAAGCGCATAGGACACCACATGACAAAGCGGGGGTTCTCCCTAAAAAAAAAAAATTTTCTAGCATCTCATTCAGCATAGTAGCGTGAGCTACAGTATTCCTTCATATTTTTTTGGGCGCCGTACTCACTGTGTAATCGCATAGTAAAGTTTCAGGGGAATGGGCGTTCCTATGCAGAGGGCTCGTGATTGACGGCCGGCTATGGTGCATCACCAGCAGTGTAGGTATTGTGTAAATAATAATACAAAAACGCACTCTTAAGTGAAAAGCAAAGAAAATAGTTCGAGAAAAAAAATATTATATAAGACCCTTGGATCCGGAGTATGGGTGAGATAGAGGAGTTGAGCCAACACCAAGATCACATGTATACACCTCTGGTGGACCCAGCTGCTCACCTTAAATTAAACACACTGTGTTTTGGTCAACCTGGTCCTGGTGGGTATAGTCCACAGTTGGGTAACACATACAGATCTCCGTCCGGTGTATTACATGAAAAAACAAAGCAAAAAGGCAAAAAGCTGATGGTGAAATAACGTCACAGAGGGGGCTAGTAGCTGGGGTCTTGGCGAGTGGGAATGCACTCACATGTAAGTGAGAGATCTCAGGCTCGTATCCACGAGCGCCGAGCTCGTTAGTCCCTCTATCCTTTCTCCTGCTAGGTCTCTGGAGTAGTAGGTAAGCTGTTTAGTCTCCCCAGTGGTTCGCGGTGTGTGGAAATACCTCGGCTGATATGGGCTTACAGCGGCTCCTATTCCCTCTCTCGGTGACTCAGATGGAGCGCTCAGATGGCGTAATCATACATGGGGGAGAAGTGAACAAACACCCATAGTATAGCCCGATCAGCGGTACAAAAAGGTTTATTAAAAACAAAATAAAAACTCACATTTAAAACTCAGGAACTCTGCAACAATCCTACGAGTGGCGAACTCGTGTGTCTGTCCGTCAGATGCTGGAGTGTCACATAGCGCCGGGAAGAGCCGAGACCTACTCCGGCTATTTTCGTGAAGCGTGACGCGCCATAGCCGGCCGTCAATCACGAACCTCTGAATAGGAACGCCCATTCCCCGCGGGGAGCCTGAAATTTTACTACGCGATTAAACAGTGAGTACGGCCCCAAAAAAAAATATAAAGGCATACTGTAGCTCACGCTACTATGCTGAATGAGATGCTATAAAGTTGTTTTTAGGGTGAAACACCGCTTTAAGACTCCAATAAAAAGACTTGATATCCAAGCCTCAGAGAGTGAAACTAAAGCTTGCTATACACTAGTCAAATTTAAACTTTGTTTTAAAAGAGTTTGGGCTAGATTCACATCGGGGGACGCAAGTTTGTGCGGGCGTAGCGTATCCTATTTACGCTACGCCTCCGCAACTTAGACGGGCAAGTGCAGTATTCACAAAGCACTTGCTCCGTAAGTTGCGGCGGCGTAGCGTAAATCTGCCGGCGTAAGCGTGCCAAATTCAAATTGTCAAGAGGTGGGCGTGATTTATGTAAATAAAACATGACCCCACGTAAATGACGTTTCTCACGAACGGCGCATGCGCCGGCCATGAACGTATCCCAGTGCGCATGCGCCTAATCACGTCGCAATTAGTCAATGCTTTCGAAGTGAAGGTAATTTACGCAAAGCCCTATTCGCGAACGACTTACGCAAGTAACGTAAAAAATTTAAAATTTGACGCGGGAACGACGTCCATACTTAACATTGGCTATGCCTCATATAGCAGGAGTAACGTTACGCCGGAAAAAGCCTTACGCAAACAACGTAAAAATATCCGCCGGGCACACGTACGTTTCTGAATCGGCGTATCCAGCTCATTTGCATATTCTACGCTGACATCGACGGCAGCGCCACCTAGCGGCCAGCGTAAATATGCACCCTAAGATACGACGGCGTAAGAGACTTACGCCAGTCAGATCTTAGCCTAATTTCGGCGTATCTTGCTTTCTGAATACAGAAAGAAGATACGCCGGCGCAGATTTGAATTTACGCGGCGTATCAATAGATACGCCGGCATAAATTCTTTCTGAATCTAGCCCAGTATTTGCTTTTCTAATAGTTAGTGGGATCATATCAGTGTTAGTTTTCTACCCTTAGTGATGAGAAAATTTGAAGAAACAGTATGGGATAGTTTACACTTGCTTTAAAACATGGCTTCGGACACACTTTGTTAAAGCTCTCTGAACGCCAGTTAAAGCCTCTGTCACTAAATAAAATTATTAGCTTACAGTTCTGTTTACACCTTGCTTTTGCTTGGTGTATTCGATGAGGCTTTGGTGGGACTTCGATGAGGCTTCGGTGGGGCTTTAGTGGGGCTTTGGTGGGACTTCAGTGAGGCTTCGGTGGGACTTCGATGAAGTTTCAGTGGGCCTTCGATGAGGCTTTAGTGGGGCTTCGATGAGGCTTTGGTGGAACTTCGTGGGGCTTCAATGTGCGTTTGATGGCACATTGGCTGCATTTGATGGCACAGTGGCAGCAATTGCTGGGCACAGTGGCCGCATTTGATGGCACAGTGGCTGCGTTTGATGGCACAGTGGCGGCAATTGATGGGCACAGTGGCTGTGTTTGATGGCACAGTGGCTGCGTTTGATGGCACAGTGGCGGCAATTGATGGGCACAGTGGCTGTGTTTTATGGCACAGTGGCTGCATTTAATGGCACAGTGAGGCTGCAATTGATGTTTTGTTTTCAGAATTTTTCAGTTTGTTTTCGCCCCCCAAAAATTTTGAGCACCAGCCGCCAATGTAGTGTGGAGACAATGCCCTCGGATGGCAATATGGAGCTATCAGGCATGCTGCGAGCTGGAACTATGTCCTGTAGTTTCCCACCAGGAGCACATAATGGATGACCATGGTATTGCTGCAAAGGGAGCCTGTGGTTACCATTGTCTACAGTAAAAAGCAGAAGGTAGTAGCACTTGGAAAGACAGAAGGGGGGATTTAATAAAGGTTCTGCAACACTTTTCTGGCATTATTCCCTCTTGGTAATGTATTGCACCAAATTCATGAAGCATACTGTATGTGAGGCTGGGGTATATGGAGGACAGGCTGGGGTATACATAGGACAGGCTGGGGTAAACAGAGGAAAGGCTAGGGTAGTACAGAGATTCCTTTGGTTTCCTCCTTGGTGTGCACTCACCTGCCACCTCCCCTGCTCAGGAGCTTGTGTGAGAAAGTTCCTTCCAACTGATATGAGTGGAGCAAGGGAGGAGACTCGCTCTCACACTGATCTCCAGGCTCTAGCTGTCACTGAAGCACTGGGTGCAGAATCAGTGAGAGTGCCATGGCTGTGTGGGACAGTGCAGTGTCAGGCATCCCGTGACACTCTCACAGTAGGACCGACCCTGAACTCGGGGCTATGGACCCTAGATTCGGGGCTCTAGTCTCAATAGTCACCCCTTAACGATGCCACTGCTCCTTAGGTATAAATAACATTTCAAAAATGTACCATTTTAACTATGTGAAAAAAATTGCTAACTTTAGCAGACCCCTGCATTAGAGGAACATGATTGAATGATAAGCGGAGCAGGCTTTAATAAGTAAGCCTATTACAAGTGTTTAAAGCCCATTATATGTTAGCACTCATCATTCATCTATGTGTAAATGTACTTATCCTAAAAGCCTTTAAAAGCCTTAAAAAAAAGATCAAATTAAGTTTAAGTTTAAATATAAGAGTTTTTTTTTCTTAAATTGGTCTTAATCTGCGTGACATTTATTTTTATTTTTTATCCTCCTGTATAATCATTAGGTACGTTCTTGTTTATTTCCAGTTGTGCCTACGTAATTACAAATTATGTTGACTTTATTGTTTGGTCTTAATAAAAGATAAAATAAATATTTGTATTATGAAAATTTCTAATTTTAAAAACAAATACATTGAAATAAGAGATAAAGGTATGTAGGTATACGTTAATGTAAAGCTTACCTATTTGGACTGAGCATGTGATAAACAAATGCACAAGCAAATGGTTCCATGCAAATCCCCAAATTGCCTCCTTATTCTCCCTAATCCCTTAGTGTGGCCATAAATCCCATGTGGGGCAGGAAAATGCAATGTCAAGTTTCGTTTTTTTTTTTTTTTTGCATGTTTCTTTAGCTTTACATATTTCTGGATCTACTGATCATTTTGACATGTGTTTTTAATGGAAGTAACTTAGGTCTATACATTTATATCATATTCATCAGCTTTAATTTTCCATGACATGTCTATTTTAATCTCTTGACAGATTTTACCACTTGTTGGCAATCATTTCATTAGCATCCAATTGATTTAAATTTGGTAAATGTCAAATATAAAAAAAAAAATAAGAATTCCCATGTAACCAGTGGCGGCCGATGCTCAATTTTTTTTTTGGGGGTGGGGGGGGGACTGAAAAATACTGAAAAAGAAACATCAATCGCAGCCATTGTGCCAGCCATCAAACACAACTTCTGTGCCTTCAAACGCAGCCACTGTGTCCATCAATTGCAGCCACTGTGCCCATCAAATGCCGCCACTGTGATCATCAAGCGCAGCTACTGTGCCCATCAAATGCTGCCACTGTGCCATCAAATGGTGCCACTGTGCCCATCAAATGCTGCCACTCTGCCCATAAAATTCTGCCACTGTTCCCATCAAATGCAGCTACTGTGCCCATCAAACACAGCCACTGTGTCTATCGAATGCTGCCACTCTGCCCATCAAACGCTGCCACTGTGCCATTAAATGCTGCCACTGTGACCCCCCGCCTGCTCGCCGTCTGCCCGGCACTTACCCTGTCTTAGTGGGGCAGCAGGTGACGGCGGTGAGCGGTGTCCTCCATGTGTCTCATCCCGTCCTCTCCTCCCGTCAGGCATCCAATCACAGCCAATCAGGTCCCTTGAAAACGTAACTACACGAAATGTACGTCGGCGGCGGTACCTGGTCACGTGTACTATGTCCTACATCACTTCTGGATTTTTTGGATAGTGTCAGCAGCTGGTGGAACACACGCCGCCATGGAAGTGGGAGAGCCAGTGTTTTTTATCAAAGTTTGCAGCCCCAGTGCCGGGAGAAGGGCACTTTTTATGTGAGTAGCCAATTGGCTGTTGTTTTTATTCCATTTTAATAAAATAGCGTTGCACTATGGAAGCTCTCTGTTTGTATTCCATGTTCTAAAATCTCAACATTCCGAGGGTGAGGTATCATACATGCTCCAGTCTATTTATATGTCTGCAGGCATTATCCTGCTCAAGCGCATGTGATCATCTTTTTCACTAAAGAGGTCAACCAGGTCTGGTAAGCACAATTTACTACTTGTGCACATTGGGTGTTGTACTAATTATCCAGGTGGTGGAAGATCAATAAGTTTGCACGACCGGAGATGGTTTTTGTATCACAGCAATACATTTATCTAGAGGATATTCGATTGATGTTGTACAGTATCTTTGGTTGCACAAATGGGACTTTATTATTTATTATTGATTTATTGATTGATTTATCACATACAACAGGACACATTTTTATAGGATTAGTTGTGCAATTACATATTACTCTATAGTGCCCCCAGTACACTTTTTAGCATGAATCAGGTGATGGGTAACAGACCTGAGCACCTGATTGGTGGAGAGGCGGTTCAGTGTTAGGAAAGCAAATATTCATTCGCTGTTCTAACACACCTGGGTGAACTGCAAGCGACAAGCATGGTGCCCCCAGGTCACCTTTTTTGACGCCTATTAAAGCCTTTGGCTCTAATCAGGTGCATGGATAGATTCATTTAATGCATGAATCTATCCATTGGTCATAGAGTGGGTGGCTGGAGAGAGGGGGCTGTGCCTGTGCACCCTTATGGATGCACCGCCACTGCATGTAACCTAGCTTTATGAGCATAATGTCTTATTTGTCAAAATGTTTGAAATAAAAAATATACGGTTTCCTCTAATCTCCCTGACCACTCCTTACCCAACAAGGACAATCAAGTTAGGTTGGTTGGTCTAATCCAATTCCTAATCTAATGCCCAATGTGAAGTTTGATATAGGTTAATTTTATTTACAGCAACTATAGAGTGAACGTCTGTGTGATCTAGTGATTTCTTATCTCTCTCCTGACTGTTTCTGCTGTTTCGTTGTTCAGTTATCAGCATGATAACTTCTGACAAGTACTCCATCAAATGAGATAAAACCAGCCTGAAATTTGTGTAGAGGTAGGTTAGCAGATTAGCAGAGATCTGGTCTATTCACAGCACAGATCTGCAAGGCTCTGCCTGTGTGGAAGGGGGGGGGGGCTTTCTTCCAATCAGCTGCCTTGACTGTTTGCCAGACTTCACTTCCAGTGCTGAGCAGGAAGAGAAAATCTCTAACAGCATATGCACTTTCTAAAGAATATATAAAGCTGAAGGCAATAGATATACTTCTAAAACGTATGTAGGGAGATTTGTTTAATCTCTGTATATCATCTGGGGCTATTTACTTCACTGGGTATATGTGAGAGTTTACATCCACCTTAAGATGGCCATGATCTTCTCCCCATCATTGTCACAGTCTGCTCTTTGCAGCGGTGCTATCAAAAGAGATGATAATATTTTGCAGTGCCACCCTTCATAAAAGGAGTGGCTCTTTGGTACACAAAAGGCTGTGGTTAATCGCAGCGTTGCAACAGATTTCCAAACACTAGACTAAACCTGATAATGATTCCCAGAATTCAATTATATCTTCCCTATTCAATACACACTGTGGGCAATAAATGGATTTACCAACAACAAACAATTTAAACTAAAATGTTTGATTTAGGGAAAAAAAGTAGAAACATAGGGGTAGCAGCAGATAAAAAGCCTTTATTTTTTCAGGAAATCACATCCTGACAAGGTTATTTGGCAAGCGCAGTATTTTTTGTGTCAAGGTACAGATCTTTAAGTTGGCAATTAGGAGTCTTCAATGCTATAAACACATTTCTCTGGTATGTCATTTCTTTTGAATTGCCTGGTGCTTTGATTGATTTTTGCAAACACTTGGCCTAGCACTGACTTAAATGAATCTTCAATCTGTTTCTCTGGGGCATGAAATGGTATTTCTAACCCGTAGCTCGCACTTCATTTCATAGTAATGCCTCAGATGTGCACTAGACATGCCCTCCTCACTTGAGTTTTAGAAGATGGAGTGAGATGTTGTAAGATGTCATTTTAATTTAGGCTCAGGGGACAGTTCCTGGAGTTCAGTATTCTAGGCTGAACTGTAGCAAAAACAGTTTTGTATGAGATTTGTGTTCTTTAGTCATCATGCATGGGGTTCTGCTGATGCTATCTAAGAAGATTCGCCCTGAGCACATGAACTCCAATCTCTGGTGGTAATGTATGTTAATATCCAGGTATATTTTGTGCATTTAGGAATGATAAACTGCAATATATTATTTGTTTTTGGATTAAGATACACTTTAAAGTGTTAAAAGAAAATTGAAATAAATGCCCACCTGCAAAGAAGACATAGCTTACTTACCCACCCTGCTGCATGAGCCATTGTGGTGCCGGATCCGATATTTTGGAGAGTGTTAACTCCTTGTGCCATAGCTAAGCACTATGGCCCCTACCAACAGTCCTTTTGTCACTACTGAGCCATGCAGTGACCAAGTGGGCAGTAGGAGGAAGTACAGGGGACAAAAAAAATCTACACTATCTAAAGTGTCAAATTATTTTCTATGTTATGGCACAAACCATCGGTGCAGGTAGCATCACAGGTGAGCTGCTTTAAAGTGTATCTAGAACTTCTCATATCAAATAGAGTAGAAGTAGGAAATGCTTATTGCCAGTTATTTTTTTGTCCCTGTTCCCTTGGAGAGATTTCCTCTAACTGCTTGCCCTAAAGGCACAACAGGTAGTTAGGGGGAATCCCTTCAAATCAAGAGAAAATGCTCTAATAGACAGATATCATTGGAATCAATTTTTCCATAACAATATTTACAAGACTAAAAGAAAAAAAAAAAACGTTTTGGCCATACAGCCAGTTAGCTGAATTTATCTTAAGGCCCATTTAAGACCTGTACAACAGACGTGAGGTGCCACTATCTTTTTATGGCACCCCAAATGCAGTAGATGAGCATCTTGTAATGCGACAAAGCATGCAGTAAGAAAATACTTGGGGCTCACTGCCAAAGTGCAGGAGCTATTTTGGAGTGCTTGTTGCACGTAGAGAAGCCTACTGAAATGAAAAGGTTGTCCTATGCTGCTACACGACAAAAAGAAGCTTGGCATTGCATGCTATTATTAGGCTTCATTTACCAAAAGACACAGATCCTTCTCCACCATTGATTCCCCCAGTTGTACTCCCCCTTGTATGCATGTTGCATGCATATTCTTAGCCCTTAAGTGCATTACTTTGCATTTATCAACATTAAACCTCATTTGTCAAAAAACAAGAAGGCCTCAGTGTTTATGAAGAATACAAAATCAGAAAAGGGGAGGTACCCTCATCCAAACTGAATCGAAAATAGGGGGCGGAGACAGTTCCCCAAACCAGTCTCCAGGGATAAGAGAATGGACTCAGTAACAATAGGACAACAGGAACAGGGGGGTTGGGAAAAGGGGGTACAGAGTGAGAAGGGGGGAGAAAGAAGTGGAGGAGAAAGGCAAGGGAGAGAGCAAGGGAAAAGTAAAGGGGGGAAGGTGTGTGGCTGTGGTTCAATGTAAATCCAAGTGCTACTAGATGTAAATGAAAAACGAACCTGATATGGCGGAGTAAACTAATACAGAGCCAAGGGGAGGGGGGGCTTGTAGAAGTACTTCAGGGAATACACTAGCCACATCTGTGGTCCAGAAAAAGAACTGGCTGTAGGCCACACATGGTATATGGACACTACGCCATCAATAAGGATCTATAGATTTATGGAAAGATGAAAGGATAGGATTGCAGTCAATAGGGATAAACAATAATAATAGAATGCCATCCAAAAAGAATAATAGTATACTAGATTATAAGAGGGCTGTGTTTTCATCATGGCTCACCTAAGAAAATGTCCCCCCTTGGAACAGGCATCCACTGCACCAACAAGCATGCAACACCTTTTATAGTTTCCAACCCAGCAAACAAGTCCCAGGCCGCAGGACGGCGGCGTGTGACAACACCGGGTCTGACCCCCCGCACTGCACATGCGTGAAAGAGATTAGGTTGAGGAACTGTTTCCGTCCCTTATTTTCAAATAAACCTAAACAGTGCATTGAGATTGGCTTGAAAAGTTGGAGACATCCTGTAAGGATGTTTTTCCACTGCAAAGCTTGGTGTCATCTGCAAAGACTGAAATTATACTTTTAATCCCAGACCCAATATCATTTATAAAAATATTAAAAAGTAAAGGTCCCAACACTAAATCTTAGGGTACACCCCTAATACCCTTAGAGCATTCAGAGCACAAATCATTAACCACTACCCCCTGAAAACTGTCTTTTAGCCAGTTTTCCATCCATTTACAAACTGATTTTTCCAGTCCTTTAGACTTAGGCCCCGTACACACCATAGAATCCATCCGCAGATAAATCCCAGCAAATGGGTTTCAGCGGATAGATCCTATGGTGTGTACACGCCAGCGGATCTGTTTCTGCGGATATATCTCCCCTGGGATGGATTCCAGCAGATCGAATATTCGCTGACATGCAGAACATATCCATCTGCTGGAGTCCATCCCAACGGATGGATCCGCTGGTCTGTATAGACTCACCGGATCCATCCGTCCGAAGGGATCCCCCGCATGCGTCGTAATGATTCGACGCATGCGTGGAATTCCTTATATGACAGCGTCGCGCACGTCGCCGCGTCATAATCGCGGCGACGGCGCGACACGTCATCGCCAGAGGATTTCGGCGCGGATTTCAATGCGATGGTGAGTACACTCCACCGCATTAAAATCTGCTGAAATCCTCGAGAGGATTTATCCGCGGAAACGGTCCGCTGGACCGTATCCGCGGATAAATCCTCCCGTGTGTATGGGGCCTTACACATTAGCCATGTATGTGGAACGCTTTTATAAAATTCAAGTAAAATTGAAATATTTATACCAACCTCTATATAGTTTGTCAACAAATTAAACAGAATTGGCCCCAGGACTGAGCCTCGGGGTACCCCACTTCAGACCATTCAGAAATGATGCCATTTATCATCACCGCCCCTCTAAGCAGTTTTCTTTTTCAGGTACATACACTATATATTAAGTGTTTATGGGGAACTTTATTGAATGCTTTGGCAAAATCCAGATACACCATATCCATGTGTCCTCCTTTATCCAGACTACAACTTACTTCCTCATAGAATATTAACAGGCTGGTCTGGTGAGAACAATAATCGTTCCAAATAATCCAATACGGGCACGGGCACATCTGCATGTGCATATAAAAGTTTGTGATCCCACGCCGAGACTTAGGCAGGCCATACATGGGTCGAATTTCGAAATAATTTTGTTTCGAAAATCTTATCTAAGAATTTTCGTACGTATTTCGCACCAGCCGATTTTCATGTGCCCATCGAATTTAAGTAATCGAGCATGTTGGAAATTTTTTGAAAGACGAACGATTTTCTAATCAATGATGCGAGAAATGTAATCAAAGAAAGAAAAGAAGATTCCCAGCCACGAAAAAAAAATTCTGTAGCAATATGAGGTGAAATTTAAAGCTTGGTTGGCCGAATTTCAAAATCAATGGTGGCACCATTGGATCACAAAACGCACAAAATTTCTGATTTTCAAAATATTTTTTTTTTCTAAATTCGACCATGTATGTCCTGCCGTAATTGTGCTTATCAGTGATGAATTGATTAATTGACTGCTGCTGTGGGATAAGCTGTAGGTCCCTTTAAATCAATTTATAGCATATATATATATATATATATATATATATATATATATATATATATATATATATATATATATACTTATGTGCCCACACTCACCAGATAATGGTGGATATTATACCTCTATTAAGAGCAATGGCTAATTACATAATCTTTTCAATTGATGGTCTGCTTGTCCTTGTACAGTATTTCTCCAGCAGGTGGGGATGGGTCCAGGTATGGTGGATATTACGCCTGTGTTAAGATCAGTTGCTCATCAGGTAATCTTTTCAATAGATGGTCTGCTTGTCCTTGTCGTTCTCCAGCAGGTGGGGATGGATCCTCACATATATCATAGGGATTATAACTAGAAGATATCCATAGTGTAATGCTGTTTATTCAATTAAAAAAAATAAAATTGCTTTCACAGCCAATTAAAAACTTACAAGATTCCCCTCTTGTATCTGAGCATATGCTAACGCCGTCTTGGAATTCAAAGAGCTTGCGGTTTACGCTCCAATCGGCGGACATCTGCATGTCTCCTCTTCTGCCAGACAGGGCTGTGCTGTGTGGCAAAACTATGTAAATCTCAGTACACGATGGACAGAAATACCATTCCTTTGGCAGGCCAAAGAGCTACCATGCAGTATACGTATTGAATCTTTGTATTTAGTTATTTGCCTAGAGGGCAGCTTTAACCTTACAACTGGTTTAATAGCTGATTGTCAGCAATGATCAAAATAACACAAAACGCAATTTCCTGATAATGAATGTGAAACATAAACCAAGAGGAAAGTAATTCCATCAAGTAACAGCCCTGCTTATACAAGTCTCACCCAATACTTCCAAAGAAAAAGCAAATGCTATTAGTGTGAATTAGTTAATTGATTACTTCTTGATAAAAAGTGAAAACCAAAAACCTGAAACAAAATGAAAATGCTAAACTGGAAGGTAAACTTGGCCAAAGTATGCTTTAATATTGATTGAGTATTGATTCTGCATTGACTGCTGCCCACAAGTTGATGGATGACCTCCATTCTTTTGTTCCTTCATGGAAACTTTATGTGAACTTTGGGCCTGCTGAGCTAATGAAGACACAGAGTCTCTGAACGTTCTGTTAATAATAGGTTAGCACTAAGTAACAACTCCCTCCACAGCCTTTTTACAAATGAGCACAATGTTACGAGATTTGCTTGAGTGCTTTATAATTACACTGATCTTGTAAAATGAAGGGATGCAATCTAGTTAAAGTGCTGGTCGAGGCAAACAAGCATCTCCTTTAATCACATTTTGTGTAAATAGAAGAGACTATTTTTCCGATATAAACACACATTTTACATTTTGTAGCTAATCAAAAGGATGACCTTGGCCATTCTCTCCAAACACGGCCTAGGAAAATAATTACCACAAGATCTGTTTTTTAGCAATAATAATTTCTAAAAGAAAAAAGTGTTGTTAACAAAAGAGACAGGTTTCCTGGAATATAATGGGAAGGGAAAGGCATGGGCTAAATTGTACTAATTCACAACTGCACTTGATCAGGGTTGACAGAATCCAGCTTAGCTTGACAACATCTTTGCAAGGGTCTTGCATAAAGTCTTTGATGCACTTTTTCGTTATAGATATATATCATATGCTTGTTTACTTCAGCATTGTTGCTCAAACCAATTATTTTTTAATCCCAAAAGCATTTTACATTTTCCTTTAAAATATAAAATGTTGTTAGTAATTTCAATAGATTTGATTTTTACAGTTGTGTTTGCCTAGGTGACAACGTGTCTCTTGGCGAATGGAATAAATACAGAGTCAGCACCTGACATGAAAACCCCATATGCTGTGCAAGAAGTACTCATTAACCACTTTAGCCCCGGGCCTGTTTTTCAGAGTCGGTGTTTACGAGACTAAACCATTTTTTTTTGCTAGAAAATTACTTAAAACCCCCAAACATTATATATTTTTTTTTTCTAACACCCTAGAGAATAAAATGGAAGTCATTGCAATACTTTTTGTCACACCGTATTTGCGCAGCGGTCTTACAAGCGCACTTTTTTTGGAAAAAATTCACTTTTTTAAATGAAAAAATAAGAAAACAATAAATTTGGCCCAATTTTTTTATATATTGTGAAAGATAATGTTACGCCGAGTAAAATGATACCCAACATGTCACGCTTAAAAATTGCGCCCGCTCGTGGCATGGCGTCAAACTTTTACCCTTAAAAATCTTGATAGGCGACGTTTAAAAAATTCTACAGGTTGCATTTTTTGAGTTACAGAGTAGGCCTAAGGCTAAAATTAATGCTCTCGCTCTAACGATCGCGGCGATACCTCACTTGTGTGGTTTGAATACCGTTTTCATATGTCGGCGCTACTCGCGTATACGTTCGCTTCTATGCGCGAGCTCGTCGGGACGGGGCGCTTTAAAAAAATTTTTTTTTGCTTTTCGCATTTATTTTTATTTATTTTAGAATTTTTAACACTGAAAAAAAAAAAAAAAAAAAAAATTATCACTTTTATTCCTATTACAAGGAATGTAAACATCCCTTGTAATAGAAAAAAGCATGACAGGTCCTCTTAAATATGAGATCTGGGGTCAAAAAGACCTCAGATCTCATATTTGGGCTTAAATGCAAAAAAAAAAAAAAAAAATTTGGAAATGTCATTTTTTCAAATGACAAAAAAAAAAAAATGTTTCTTTAAGACGCTGGGCGGGACTGACGTTTTGACGTCACTTCCACCCAGCGGAGCTATGGGGACGGGCGAAGGAGATTTTTCCTTCAGTCTCGTCCCCGCTCAGCTGCCGGATGGTCGCGATCTCCTCCGCCGCTACCGACGGCTCCGGTAAGCGGCGGAGGGCGCGGGACAGCGGCGGGAGGGGGGGGGGCCCCTCTCCCGCCACCGATAACGGCGATCTCGCGGCGAATTCGCCGCGGAGACCGCCATTATCGTTAACACGGCCGCCCACAGAAGAGATGAATATCTCGATTGTGGCAGCAGCTGCTGCCGTTACCGAGATATTCATCTCTAAAGTGAGGACGTATAACGGCGGTGGGCGGTCGGCAAGTAGTTAAGTTGTATTTTCAAACAATATACTTGAAAATGACATTTGTAATAAATATATGTAGCATATAAACTGCACATTTTACATCTTTGATAAACTACTAAATATATTTGCATGCTTTTATTAAGTATTGTTCATAGCCAGGAATTGGGACACTTTATGAGTTTAAAAGGTCCAAAGTAAAAGTCTCCTATAAATACTCCTATCCATTTGTATTTTTATTTTTTTAACTTACCCTCTTTAGTTAAAATCATAATGAAGGAAAGTTCAGAAGCAAGTGAATGATGTAGCACTAAAAGAGAGAAACTGTGGCAAAACATGATGGCAAACCAGAGTGTTTGAGTTTCTGAGTTGTACAGAATATACAATTAGGCCCCAAATGTGGGATAAAATGCTACTGAAGCAGAAGTGAAGTGGATATTTCCTTCAGACTGTAAATCCCCATGTGGTCTGAATAAAGAATTCACCTATCTGCCCTTTGTGAATGATTGAAAAATACAGTCCCACATCAGCAATAGGAAAATATTGGAATACCATCCATTATTGTGAATATGTAAATATGGATTGTGATTTTTTTTAATATATTAAATATTGATTGTAGACAATGGAAAGCAAAGATGACTCGCTTTTGAGAAAATAATATATAGGCTATTTACCACATTAAAAATAGAATTTGCATTTATATTTACAAAAAAAATAGTATTTACTGTTATGAAATATGCCGTTTTATGTATTTGTGCTCTCTAATCATATTACATCTTGTGGTCACGTTGATCCTCGTTGATGCTTGTTTTTGCAAAACTTAGAGCAATAGCTTGGAAGAAGCTGTGGATAGTGTTGTTGCTTTGAGTAGCATTGTTGCATGATATTTTCATCCTGCGCATAGCACGGTGGTGTTGTTGGGTGATGAAATGCATTGGGAGCATGGTCTGGCTGGAGTCTGGGCTGAGGCTTCCATTCTTCCCACTTCATGCACATGGGTCTGCTTCATGATGTGTGGCTTATGGATCTTTACCTTTGACATTGCTGCAGCTTGGAGCCAGGATGAGCTCCCTGTCCCTGCCTGCACTCACATCGGTCTAGTTGGGCTTAAGCTCTCTACCTTAGTGGCACCTACATTTTGACTTTTTTGGGGCACAACATTTTAGAATTTGGAGATTCGAGTGAATTAAGACAAATGAGCAACTTTGGAATTATAATACAAATTAAATTTAGAGTAATCTCCTTTGAAATATGTTTTGCTGTCCCTCTGGGTTAAGTATTTAGCTATGTGAGATATTGTAATATTTATTTATATATTTTAGTAGAGATTTGGAATAAAAATCATATTCATATTTTTATGCAAAAGTGGGTAGGATGATCAGTGATTTCAATACATCACCACACTGTGGCTACTTGATATTGGTGGTTGAGAATCAGGCTATTGCGTTATTAAAAGTAAAAGCCCCACTCTGGGTATACCTCCCCCCCACCCAGAAGGCCTGCTGCATGACAATTTTCCTTTTTTATTATACTTAATCTAGATGTCTTCAAACCAGTCAGGTAAAATGCAGGGTCTTCTTTCTTCTCATTCTTCTCCCAGTTATAGGCAGCTCTCACCACTCTCTGCATATTTATACTGTGAGTACAGGGCACTGTGGTGCCAGCCCATGGCACTCTGCACTCAAAGGTTATCATCAGTCTTCTAGGACATGCTGTGGAGAAAAAGATGTACTGCAATGGACAGCTTTAGATTAAAGTTCAGTATTGAAGCCTGAGCTGTTTTTTTAAACTGTCAAGAGGACAATAAAGTGGAAGAATGGTTTTGGTTGAAAGTTAAAGTAAAACTCAATTTTGTTGAGAGGATACAAACATCACCTACGGTATCTACAGTAAACTTTTTTGGAAGCCCAACTCTGGGAATCTTAAAAATTGAAACCCCAATGCAATGCTTAATTGCTTGTCTAGTCTAGGGGAGAGGAGAAGAACTTTACCAGCTTAACAACTCATGTGACTGGCTTGCAACTCTCCAGGGGTGCTTCTTGTATCGGAGGGACAGGAAAGGAAGAAGAGGTGTGTCAAAAATAATTTCCTTTTGAACACGAGGGATGACAATGCTAATGGTTCAAGGGAGGAGGTGAAATCTTTGTTGCTTGAGCTTCAAAGAGAAGAAACAAGTAGGAAATAAATAATGGTGGTATGCTACAGACCCACTAACCTGAAGGAGGAGCAGTCTGATTTCCTGTCACAGTTAGGAATAGTAGTGAGGCAGGGCAATGTTTTTATAATAAGAGAGAATTATTCATATATCAACTGTGCAGACAGAATTGCTCACTCATTTAAGGCTTGTCATTTCTTAAATGTTTTGCATGACAACTTCATGTGTCAATTGGTGGATGTCCCAACTAAAAATCATACTAATTACAAATAGCGCAGACTGCAGATGTGGAAATAAGGGATGACTTAGAAAACATCAATCACAGAGTGATTACATTTAATAAAAAATCATAGGAGAAGGAGGCACGTGGCTAGTGCAAGAACACAACATTTTAAAAGAGCCAGCTTTTCTAAACTGAGCTCCATACCACAAGATATATTACTAAGCAAACATGGGTATGCATTAAGAACATATTATATAATGGCATTAGCCAGTGTACTCCAAAGGGCAACAAATGTAAAAGATCTAAGGTTAAACCTGGGTGACTAAACTTTAGCATAAAAAGGCATATCAAAGAGGAAAAACATGGTCTTTGAAAAATATAAGACCAATGGGTCATTATCTGAATTACAACACTACAAGTAATGCGATAAGAAATGTAAGACTGCAACCAGGACAGCTAAAATAGACCAAAAGAGACACATAGTTGAGGAAGAGTAAAAAAAAAATCCCCACATGTTCTTAAATATATTAATAGTAAGAAAGCAAGGTCAGAGCATATTGGCCCCATAAAGGATGATCAAGTAAAGTTGGTTAAAAATGACAAGGATAATGCAACAATATTAAATGCATTCTACTCAGTTTTTACAAAGAAAATTGTGGTATAATAATCAAGACTGTATTGTTATTAACACAATGTGGCTAACAGAAGCCAGTGTCCAAAAAACACTTAAAAAACTTAACTTAAATAAATCACCAGGACCAGATGGCTTACACCCCAGAGTCTTTAAAGAATTTAGCCAGATTATAACTTAGCCAGGTTATAGCCAGAATGCTATTCCTAATTAGGGATGAGCTTCGTATTCGAGTCAAACTCATGTTCGACTCGAACATCGTATGTTCGATCGTTCGTCGAAATACGAACAAAACGTGTCGTTCGCGCCAAATTCGAGTTACGCTTCACAGACCATAATTCACTGCAGCATCGCTGGCTGATGATTGGCCAAGCATGAACTATGACCCGCATGCTTGGCCAATCACAGCGCGCAAAAAACGGAGAACCATAATTGGCCAAAGCCAGGGTGGCTTTGGCCAATTATGGCTATATGGGTTTAGTACACGCCCCACACTATAAAAGGCTGCCTGCAGGGTGGCCTTGTGTAGTGTGTTGCGGCAGTTAACAGAGAGCAGAGAGAGACAGAGAGAGTGTCATTTTTTTGCAGGAAGATAGAGCAGGCAGGCTAGTCAGTTAATGTTACAGTGTGTAGAGGATATATATATATATACATCCCAGGTGTTGTACATATATTTATACACTGTATAGTTTAGCTAGATCAGTTCTTCCTAATTTACTGGCAGGCAGGTGATTGTGCTATTTAAAGACGTTATCACAGGCATACTATAGACACCCAGCTATATTTTTTTAAATTTAACCACTTGACCACTGGGCACGAAAACCCCCTTAATCACCAGACCAATTTTCAGCTTTCGGTGCTCTCACAATTTGAATGACAATTACTCAGTCATACAACATTGTACCCATCTGACATTTTTGTCCTTTTTTTCACACAAATAGAGCTTTCTTTTGGTGGTATTTGATCACCTCTGCGGTTTTTATTTTTTGCGCTATAAAAGAAAAAAGACTGAAAATTCTGTAAAAATAAAAAAAAAATTCTAGTTTCTGTCATATTAGCAGGTTATTTCTCACACACATCATATGCATACTACAAATTACACCCCAAAACACATTCTGCTATTCCTCCCGAGTATGGCGATACCACATGTGTGAGACTTTTACACAGCGTGGCCACATACAGAGGCCCAACGTGCAGGGAGCACCATCAGGCGTTCTGGAGCACCCAGGCCAATTTTGACATTTCTCTCCTACATGTAAAAATCATCATTTATTTGCTAAAAAATTACATAGAACCCCAAAACATTATATATGTTTTTTTTTCAAATACCCTAGAGAATACAATGGTGGTTGTTGCAACTTTTTATCTTGCACGGTATTTTCGCAGCAATTTTTTGAACGCGTGTTTTTAAAAAAAAAAATGTTTTGTGCTTAAAAAAAAAAAAACAGTAAAGTTAGCCCAATGTTTTTGTATAATATGAAAGATGAAGTTACGCAGAGTAAATAGATACCCAACATGTCACCCTTCAAAATTGCACACGCTCGTGAAATTGCGCCAAACGTTGCTACTTAAAAATCCCCATAGGCGACGTATTGCAAGGTATTGGAGTATTGAGGGTATTGCGGAGTATTGGGGGGGTATTGCAGAGTATGGGGGGGTATTGCAGAGTATGGGGGGGTATTGCAGAGTATGGGGTGGTATTGCAGAGTATGGGGTGGTATTGCAGAGTATGGGGGGGGTGGTATTGCAGAGTATGGGGGGGTATTGCAGAGTATGGGGGGGGTATTGCAGAGTATGGGGGGGTATTGCAGAGTATGGGGGGGGGGGTATTGCAGAGTATGGGGGGGTATTGCAGAGTATGGGGGGGTATTGCAGAGTATGGGGGGGGGTATTGCAGAGTATGGGGGGGGTATTGCAGAGTATGGGGTGGTATTGCAGAGTATGGGGGGGTATTGCAGAGTATGGGGGGGTATTGCAGAGTATGGGGGGGGTATTGCAGAGTATGGGGGGGTATTGCAGAGTATGGGGGGTATTGCAGAGTATTGCACTTTACTTTACTTTAGCGCTTATCATTTTTTTTATATTGCAGAGTATTGCGCAGGTATGGCTGGATCTGTGACTGCAATTGTCACAGATCCAGCCCACAGTGCGGCGGCTGCTGCTGCCGCCCGATCCCCCCCCCCTCCCTCTCCTCTCACACTGTACCGAACGGTACAGAGAGGAGAGGGAGGAACCGGCGTCATTACATGACGCCGGTTTGTTTACAAGTGATCGCGCCGTCATTGGACAGCGCGATCACGTGGTAAGGAGCCGCTTCCATTGGCTCCTTACCGCGATCCGTGTTGCTGCGGGTCCCGTGGACCCAGCGAGCGCCGGTGATCGCGTGTGCGCGCCCGCTCGGGCGCGCAATTCTGACTCTCTGGGAGGACGTATATTGACGCCCTCCTAGAGTTAGGGAACCGTCTTGTAGCCGTATTTCGGCTATAGGGCGGTTACCAAGTGGTTAAGCATTATTAAAATCACTGCTCCTGATGCAAGAGCAGTGATTTTAATGATGCTTAAATTAAAAAAAAATTAAAAAAATTAAAAATTCCTTTAAATATTGTACCTGCTGGGTGTCTATAGTATGCCTGTGAAAACATCTTTGAGAACCCGGGTCTTGCCCGAGGGAACATGTATCAATGGAAAAAAAGTTTTAAAAACTGTCGTTTTTTTCAGGAGTCCTGAAAAAAACGACCGTTTTTAAAACGTTTTTTCCATTGATACATGTTCCCTGGGGGCAAGACCCGGTTTCTCAAAGATGTTTTCACAGGCATACTATAGACACCCAGCAGGTACAATATTTAAAGGATTTTTTTATTTTTTATTTAAGCATCATTAAAATCACTGCTCCTGAAAAAACGACTGTTTTTAAAACTTTTTTTCCATTGATACATGTTCCCTGGGGCAAGACCCGGGTTCTCAAAGACGTTTTATGACAATAACTTGCATATTAGGCTTTAAAATGAGCACTTTTGAATTCGAACGTTCGAGTCCCATAGACGTCAATGGGGTCCGTTCGAAGGTTCTGGTGCGAACCGAACGGGGGGGGGGGGTGTTCGGCTCATCCCTATTCCTAATTCTTAGTGACTGGAATGATACCAGCTGGTTGACTAGAAACCAACATGGTACCATTATTTAAAAAAGGGATATATATACCTGGAAACTACATTCCAGACAGTTTAACATCAATATCATGTGAACTATTGGAGGAGATGATAAAGGGCTATAGCCAAGAATCTGCTTGTGAAAACAGTACAATTAGTAGCAATCAGCATGGATTTATGAAAGATCGTTATTGCCAGACCAATCTGTTAACATTCTATGAGGAAGTGAGCCGTCATCTAGATAGATGAAAGTCTGTGTATTTGGTGTATCTGGATTTTGCTAAAGCAAAATAGTTTCCCATAAATGCTGAACCTACAAAGAGGTGGACAATGCACTATGGGGCTAAAAATATGAATGCAAGCTGTTAGCTAGGAGGAGAACATCTGGAGGAATCCAGGATGGAAATATATCTAGGGGTCCTAGCAGATCACAGGTTCAGCAATAGCATGCAATGCCAAGATGCAGCAAGTAGAGCTAGCCGACCTAAAATATAAAGAGTCCTGTGAGCCTCCACTAATCCAAACTGTCTTAATTATCAAAAATCAGCTGCAAGCGTTAAACATGCCTCATATATCATGCAAATGTGGATAAATAAATATTAACGCTGTGCTTTCCAAAGTCATACACTATATCAGTGTAAAAAGAAACAGAGAAAAACCTCCAATAGTGAAAAAAAAACGTCTTTCCTAACAGTGGAAAGTGACAATAGTGCAATAAATAAACACATATATTAAATATAAAAAATATATATAAAAGATGTGTATATAAAAGCATAAACAATTATGATAATTAATATAAAGTGCTACTGTGCAAAGAAGTGCAATTCCCACTTTTATGATCCTGTATAGATTATTAGTGACCCACTGATGCATACAAAAGTGCTCCTGTGCATATGCATAGCATCCAGTATTATATAGTTTATCAATATTGCATTGCTGGGTTGTTCAAAGAAGTGCTCCTGTGCACATGTATGGTATCCAAAAAGAGTCTATCCAGGTGTAATAACGTTCATGTAATTATAAAGTTCATGCAATTACAAAACTGCTAGGTGATCCAGAACATGCCGTGGTGTTCCTCACTTTGGTGCTTCCCTTAGGTATTTAGGCCCAGATTCACAAAAGAGATACGACGGAGTATCTCAGATACTCCGTCGTATCTCTCAGAGTATCTATGCGACTGATTCATAGAATCAGTTACGCATAGAAAGCCCTTAGATCCGACAGGTGTAATTGTTTTACACTGTCGGATCTTAGGATGCAATACCGCGGCCGCCGCTGGGGGGAGTTTGCGTCGTAAACCAGCATCGGGTATGCAAATTAGGAGTTACGGCGATCCACAATGGTTTTTCGCGTTCGCTACGTCGCTGCTAGTCTAGTTTCTTGTCGCAAAGTTAGTCGTCGTTTTTGGTGCCCTAACTTTACACAGCACACCTATGTGCTGTATAAAGTATGGCCGTCGTTCCCGCGCCGAAATTTTAAATTTTAAAATGTTTCCTTCTTGCGTAAGACGTCCGGGAATACGGAAGTACGCTACGCACGTCGCCGTTCGAAAAAATAACGTCACTTTGCGCAAAGCATGGCGGGAAATTCAAAAGGGAGCATGCGCAATAGGTCCAGCGCGGGAGCGCGCCTAATTTAAATGGCACACGCCCCTTTGAATTACGCGGACTTACGCCGGAGGCCGCCGGCGTAGGTTTTCATTGCACTTGCGATGAAAACTTGCGGCGGTGTAACGTATCTACTATACGTTACCCCGCCGCACTTCTACGTGAATCTGGCCCTTAATGCTCACCTCAGAGCTTGTGACTTTGCAATTAAGCACTGTCAAAACACGCATATGAACCACCTTTGGACTCTTGCAGTTACACTGGAATCCTGGACTCGTCAGTATGGTACCTTGGTAAGTGTATGAAATAAAGACTTGATAGTGTAATAGAGTTTTAACGGTTTAATAAACAGAAAGCACATAAATTAGGTGCACCAGTGCACCGCTCTATATCAGGTAAAGCAATGGTAAATACCAGACTGGAATCAGGATGGTATGTTGTTCCTCTCTGACAGATCACCTGTGCAAACGCGTCGTCCTGTCCCCGGATGGCACGTTTGCACAGGTGGCACCTTTGCACAGGTGATCTGTCAGAGAGGAACAACATACCATCCCGAAAATAACTATTTGATGGACATCTTAGAGAACGCAATATACAGGGATATGCAAAATGGTATTAACATAAACACACACTCATAGAGGTAGAACTTGATTAACTGGAGTCTTTATTTAACATTACCAACTATGTAACTATGTCAAATTAAAGGGGTTGTAAAGATACATTTTTTTTTCTAAATAGCTTCCTTTACCCTAGTGCAGTCCTCCTTCACTTACCTAATCCTTTGATTTTGCTTTTAAATGTCCTTATTTCTTCTGAGAAATCCTCACTTCCTGTTCTTCTGTTTGTAACTCCACACAGTAATGCAAGGCTTTCTCCCTGGTGTGGAGTGCCGTGCTTGCCCCCTCCCTTGGACTACCGGAGAGTCAGGACGCTCTCTACATTGCAGATAGAGAAAGGAGCTGTGTGTTAGTGGGCTTCCTGACTTTCATGTAGTCCAATGGAGGGGGCGAGCACGACACTCCACACCAGGGAGAAAGCCTTGCATTACTGTGTGGAGTTACAGACAGAAGAACAGAAAGTGAAGATTTCTCAGAAGAAATAAGGACATTTAAAAGCAAAATGGAAGGATGAGGTAAGTGAAGGAGGACTGAACTAAGGTAAAGGAAGCTATTTAGGAAAACAAATTGTACCTTTACAACCCCTTTAAGTCCTGATAGGTTACTTCACGTTTGCCCCTTTTGCAGGTATTGCTATGTACAGTAAGATACTGTCCTCATCCTTTTCTGAACATTTCCAGTTGCTCTGTATTCTTGGTACTGTGCTGCTAAGCAGAGTAGTGAGGGAGTCTGACTAGAGGCTCATCTGCGGACAGCTTAGAGATTCACTGCTGCTGAGAAAGTGCAGGAAGCAACAGGAATGAGCCAGATTGTGCTGAAGATGTACAGATTAGGGAGGAAGAAATGGAAAGCAGGAGAGGTGTTAGGACAGCCTACAATCCCTGCCATAGTACCATACGCAAGTGTAGGAACTACTGTACTTTGAATGTTGTGCCAGTATGAATGGTAGTCATTGAAAATCATGGAGAATGACTTGTCATACAATTTTGCCATCCAAAATTGTGGTACAAGTCGTATAAGTGTTAAAGGGGACTAAATGCTCACAGAGCGCTTACCTCACACCAAAATGTATATAGCCTTCGAGGTATCTTGGATATCCAAGCCTGCACACAGTCTCCACACGTTGTCCGTGCTCCTAATATCGTGGAGAGGGGTTGCTGGTAATGGTGTAGGTATCTGGGTTCCCTAATGGCAATGAGTCTCCCAATGTGTAAATTAAAAGATAAATAGAAAATCTCCCATAGTGTAAAACGGTTAAAATAAAGAATTTATTAAATAGCCAAATGGGCTTTTACATTAAAACAAAGATAACAAGCATTAAAGTGAAAACCACGCGTGTAATGGATGATATGAGCGTCACTTCCGGTTAGCGATCATACATCCGGTCCTTTCGCATTGCGTCACGCCACGTGACTTCATCAGAGGACCAGAGGGCCTATTTAAGGGTCACTCACCTGACAGGGACAGTGTCTAGTGGCAGGGAGAGGTAGGGAAAGGATAGAGACACGCCATATTTGTGAAGACATCCCCATTTGGGCTTGGATTCTGTTGGCACATTTGAGACCTGCTCTGCTGCACACAGCTGATATTGCCATGAGTTTTTACGGTTGGGTGCCTTCCTCTCGGATTTGTTGTGAATCCCTGGATTCTGCATTAATGCAAAATTTTGCTGCTGCCACACCATGCTGCATTTTTCCACAAGACTGCCTATTGTAATCCCCCAATGAGTTCTGGTATTATTATAAATGTAAATATATCAAATGATGAAAGATTGTGGTAAATGTTAGGACAAACTAAGAAATTTGTAATGTGTGTGTATAGACAAAACTGTTTTTCAAGTTTTGGAAAGAGTGGGGAAGGATTAAGCTGGCCATAGATGGATCAGCTTTTTTTTTTTATTAGCCCACGGGGTGATTAAAAAAAGGAATAAACTCCCCCCTCCACACAGTCAAAGGAATTCTCTCTGCTGCGCTATTGTATTCTGACAGTCCAGTTCTGGAGACCTCACAAAAAGATATGTATCCAGAGACAGGTAACGCAGTTGGTGAGAGGTCTGAGGAATAAAACATATAAGGACAGACTTCAGGAACGTAATATGTACATTCTGGAGAAAAAAGGGGACACAGGAGACATGTTTCAAACTTTTAAATATAAGCCATTTTTCGGCCCTGTCACAATTTGAATGACAATTGCGCGGTCATGCAACACTTTACCTAAATTCAATTTTAATAATTTTTCCCCACAAATAGAGCTTTCTTTTGGTGGTATTTGATCACCTCTGCGTTTTTTTTTTCGTTATAAACAAAAGAAGAGCGACAATTTAGAAAGAAAAACAATATTTTAACTTTTTGCTATAATAAATATCCCCAAAAAAAAAAATATATATATATATATATATAAATGTCCTCAGTTTTGGCCGATACGTATTCTTCTACTTTTTTTTGGTAAAAAAAATCGCAATAAGCGTATATTAATTGGTTTGCGCAAAAGTTATAGCGCTTACAAAATAGGGGATAGATTTATAGCATTTTTTTTTACTAGTAATGGCGGCGATCAGTGATTTTTGTGGATAGGATATTACCGCGCTACCAAAGAGGAGGGGAGGGAGGGGTAGGGGTTAGGAGGGGGAGGGAAAAGAGAAGGGGGAGGGGTAGGGGTTAGGAGGGGGAGGGAAAAGAGAAGGGGGAGGGGAGGAGAAAGATAGTAAGGGAATACTGCTGCAACACTAAAGGTGTATCAAACCCAAAATCGTTGTAATAAATAAGTAGTGCTGCGCTGTGTGATAGGGTAAATGAATTAAAGAAAAGACAGTTGCTATAACTGATATGTGAACATCAAAGAAAAAATAATACTCGCTGATATTGGTGATACAAATGACATCCAATCAAAAATACAGAGTGCTCAGTGATATTAAATTGAAGCATGCACTGCTATATAGTAGCGAAACTAAAACAACACACATAGGTGATAATAAGGCCCCGTACACACGAGAGGATCCATCCGCTGAAAAATCTCAGCGGATCGGTTTCAGCGGATAGATCCCCTGGTGTGTACGTTCCAGCGGATATTTATCCGCGGATATTTCCGATTTCCAGCAGATAAAAATTTGTTAGCATGCTATCAAATCTATCCGCTGGAATCGGCTCCAGCGGATCGATCTGGTGGTCTGTACAGACTCACCGGATCGATCCGTCCGAACCCGTCCCTCGCATGCGCCGTAATGATTCGACGCATGCGTGGATTTCCTTATATGACAGCGTCACGCACGTCGCCGCGTCATCATCGCGGCGACGGCGTGACACGTCACCGCGGTTGAATTTTGCGCAGATTTGGATCCGATGGTGAGTACATGCCAACGGATCCAAATCCGCCAGAGGATTTATCCGCGGATAAAAATATCAAAGAAACAATCAACAATAAAGTGCTGGTGCTTATGCCGAAATATTCAGCGTGAAGTTGGTGCAGAGAAGGAATTCCAATATCCTTTTGAAGTTTTAATGAGGGTGTCCCCTTACCTTACTGCTGTAAGGTAACAGCATGTATATTATAGCCAACGATGTTCCAGTAGTTTCAGAATGTAGTATGTCCCAGTTAACTGTAATCTCTCTCTGTGGATAAAGTCCCCCTCAGGAGTCACGTCCAATGGACAACAATGACCCTCACCCAGGGAGGTAAAAAGCGCCAATAGTGCATTATCGTTTAAAAAAAAAATTGGATTATTTTTAAACAGCGATCAGTGATTTTTATCGTGACTGCGATATTGTGGTGGACACATCGGACACTTTTGACGCTATTTTGGGACCATTCACATTTATACAGCGAACAGTGCTATAAATATGCACTGATAACTGTGTAAATGTGACTGGCAGGGAAGGGGTTAACACTAGGAGGCGATCAAGGGATTAAATGTGTACCCTAGTGAGTGATTCTAACTGTAGGGGAAGGGGACTGACTGAGGGAGGTGACCGATCTCTGTCCCTATGTACAAGAGACACAGCATCTGTCTCCTCTCCCTGACAGGATGTGGATCTCTGTGTTTTACACACAGAGATCCACAGTCCTGCTCAGTTACTGGGCAATCGCAAATGCCCGGCAGACATCGCGGCCACTGGGCACGCGCATCGGGTTCCCAGTAACGCGGCGGGTGCATGTGCACGCCCCAAGGTGGCTCAGCAAGGCGTGGATGTTATATGACGTCCTCTTAGAATGAGAGCACTATCGTGCCGCCATCAATTGACGGCGGGCGGTAGTAAAGAGGTTAAACATGCTTCAGAAAAAAAGATCTATAGTATATAAAAAAAATAATTACAAAACATAAAAAATTTAATAAACTAAAAACAGGCAGACTTGATGGACCACTTGTTCTTTTTTTTCTTCCATCACTTTTCTATTTTTCTGTGTTTGATAGTGGGGACTGTTCCTATGTAAGAATACGCTTATTAGTGCTGCAGCACAGATCAAATTAAACATTTCCAACATTGGCTGGCTTTACTTTTTATTGCTGATTGCATCCTTGTTGGGTAGATTCACCCTCTCTATTTGTCCTGGTAAACATCATTGCTGAGATAGAAAATTAGGAGAAATCCAACATTTTGCAGTTGTTACCAGAACATGAAGTTGGGGTAAAAATCTTCCCAAGGGGACACCTGCCCCGGTGACCAGTGCTAATTTAGTTGACTAAAATTAATACTATTTTAGTCTACTAAAATATGACTAAAACTAAAACAATTCAGGTGATTAAAATACGACTAAAATGGCATTTTAGTCAAAAGATGACTAAATTGAATATATATCACAACCGCTAAATTTAGTGTCTGTAGTGCATGTTCAAACCTTAATACCATAAATAATATACATCGTATTGGATTTTTACTCCAGAAGTATATAATGTTTAATGTATACAATGTTCTAAAGAAAATGTAACTAAACCCATCAGATTTTAGTCAACAGAAATATGACTGCGGCCTCGTACACACGACCAAGGAACTCGTTTTCCTCGACTAGTTCCTTGTTAGGCTTGTCGAGAATCTTGACAAGATTTCTTTGCGTACACACTGTCAAGACAAAATCTCGTTGTTCTCAAACGCGGTGATGTACAACACGTACGACGGCACTATAAAGGAGAATGTTTGATTCCACTGGCACCACCCTTGGGGCTGCATTTGCTAATCTCATGTTACTGCTTGTTAAGTAAAAGTTTGGTGAGAGACGATTCGCGCTTTTCAGTCTGTTATAGCGTGACGAATGTGCTATCTCCATTACAAACTCTACTTTTACCGAAGGCATGCTCCCATCTCATACTTTATTCTGAGAATGCGCAGGTTTCTAAGCATACACACGAACGTGTTTCTCGTCATAAACCAGCCCGACGAGAAACACGACGAGGAAATTTAAACTCCCGACTAGGAAAAAGAAAACTTGTTCTCTTTTTTGCTCGTTGAGTTCCATGACAGTTTTCTCAACGAAAAACATACTCAAGACCGTTTTCCTCAGCAAAAAAGCTCTGTCACCAAGTTTCTTGATGGATTCTGTTGAGGAAAACAGTCATGTGTACGAGGCCTAAGCTCTCGTTCACATTGATGCAAATTGGCATGTGATTTGACCTAAAGTAGTTTCTGTACTACTTTTGGAGATTTCTGGGTGTACGATTTCCATTGACATCTGTGCAGAAACCCCCGCAGATGTCTCTAAAATCGCCCCGGAAGTGGGGACTGACATGCCGGAATGAAATCGTGCAAGTTCAGCTAAACTCGCACAATTTCATTCCCACAGTCGGTGTGAACCTAGGCTTAAACTAAAACAACTTAGATGACTAAAATTACATTTTAGTCAAAAGACTAAAATACGACTAAAGCTAAAATGGTATTTTAGTCAAAAGACTATGACTAAAACTAAATCGAAATTTGATGTCAAAATTAACACTGCCAACAACTGTTGGCAAGGTGATTTTTCCTAATTTTCAGAGAGATTTTCTGCTTTGTTTCTAGGATAGGAAAAGTAAATAAAAAAATGTCCTTGCAGGACAGAAAAACATTAAAGTGACAAGGGTTTAAACTAGTATCGGTATCTGGACTGATACAGAGCATTTGCGCGAGTACTTGTACTCGCGCAAATCCTCCCGATGCCTGATCCGATACATGTGTCCGTGTATAATGCTCAGACGGCAGCCATCCAGTGTATAAAAGCCGCGCCTCCTCCTCGTCTGTGATAGGAGAACACTCCCAGAAAGTGAGTCAGTGTTCTGCCTATCACGGATACCCTCTCATCCTCATCCCATGGACGAGGATGAGAGGATGTTCGTGATAGGCGGAACACACTCACTGCTGGGAAACTGAGTTCCCCTATCACGGACGAGGAGGAGGAGGAGGAGGCTCAGCTTTTGTACACTGGATGGCTGCCATCTGAGCATTATACACGGACACAGGCATTACACGCTGCCTCTCCCAGGTATCCGATCAGTCACTATTAAAGATGGCCCATGATTTCCTTTGATTCATGGCACGCTCTGTGTGCCGCTCGTCTCCCCAGTGACAGCATGCTGTTTCTGTAATTTCTGGTGTATGCGGCCCAGCTGTGAAGACTTGCGAGACTGGGCATTCATTCACACGGGGAGTAAACCAGGGTACCATAGAGACTCCATACAGCCGCAAAACAAAGTAAATATTGCACACGGAATATGTAAATATTCAATGACATGTATTAGTAACGAATCAACTTAGTTATTTATTTATTTTTTACACACACCCCATTACGCATGCGTGAGATTACTGTGGGGGAAACAAGGAAGGACGAAATGATATCAAAAGCAGAGTCAGAAAACAGTGCTCAAAGGTGCCGCCTTATCTCGGAAGACAATTTTTTTTTAAAAGCTTCTAAAATAGTAAGTAAATGATTATGCATACAGTATACTGTGTAATGATTGTAAAAAAAAGTATCAGTAATCGGTATCGGCGAGTACTTGAAAAAAGGTATCGGTACTTGTACTCGGTCTTAAAAAAGTGGTATCGGGACAACCCTAGTTTAAACCTCTCCCTATTGTATCCAAAACGGAGCACTGTTGTTCAGTTAAAAGGAAGGAGAATTTGATTTTTGAAACAGGAGATTGAAATAAACATATAACTGTATCACCTAAAGTATAACTAGGCTTTTAGAGCCCTGCTACTACCAACATATTATGCCCTCAAGTGTTACTAAACCCAGGACCCTGCATTCAATATATATGGTATCCCACAGTACACAGAACATGGAAATGCAATTATTTGAGTAAATATAGACTGTTAAATACAGAAATCTTGTGACTTTTATCAGTGTCTGGTTAAAGCTTGTAGGAGGAGTTGTCATTCTCCTCTGACTGTCCTATGAGGCTGCAGGACCCCTGACCCTCTGTCTGGCCAATGCTGATTGGCCCGCTGTTGATCACATGCACCATACAAAAAAGAAAAGAAAACTTTCTAACAATAAACACTAAACTGAGCATGTGCAAAATGACTCCAATGGCTCTGTCTTATCAGGATATGGATTGTGGACAGTGGAAGAAGGGGAGGATCAGAGAAGACATGATCAAACAGCTTTTTTTTACACAATGCACTTACAATGCAACCCCTTAGGTTCCACAGTGAGCATAACAAGCATGCATTACTGCATATACAAACTGATTTTATCCCTGTTGTGGGATTAGTATTGGGATTGGGTGGCACTTACAGTACATGATAAAGTGTTAGTCCACGTGTACTCTAAGCCCAGGCTGCATGATGATGTGCCCCCAAGGGGTATATCCTTGGCAGCCTGGGCCCGCAGGAAGTTGGTTGGATGGTTCCTGACTGAGGATAAGCTATATATTTCAGAGAAATCTGATTTTTATTTCATAGTAAAAGGGTCAACCCAGCATATTCTTTAAAATAATAAATCATTTATTTAAAATAAAAGTTATCTTGACCTATAGGAATAAGGATGCCATGACATATACAGCTTTAACACTCCATGTTTTTTTACTGACCACCATATTATGGTGCACCAAGGACAAATGCCCTTTTTTGCCATGTAGCAGTTGGTTGAAGATCCAGTTCTTGGTTATGAAAGGTGTGCAAAGATCCCATCAGTGTTACTATTGGAAAAGACTACTTGAAATAATATTTCACTTTAATACCAGTCAAGTGGTAATGGTCTTCCCTCTGGGGCACACTCATCAACAGCATTATTAAGTTTGATCCAGTAGCTGGGAAATTGCTATTTGATCTATGTACATATTTCCCTAAGGCCTCATACACACGACCGAACATGTCTGCTGAAACTGGTCCGCGGACCAGTTTCCGCGGACATGTCTGACCGTGTGTAGGGCCTACCGGACCGGATTCCTGGCCGAGCGGACAGGTTTCCAGAGGACAAAAGTTTCTTAGCATGCTAAGAAACTTGTCCGCTGGAAGCCTGTCCGTCGGACATGTCCGATGGTCAGTACGACTCATCGGACATGTCCGCTGGCCCGACAAACCCGCGCATGGCGTCGAAGTGATTCGACGCATGCGTGGAAGCATTGAACTTCCGGGTTCGTGCACGTCACCGCGTCATCGTCGCCGCCACGTCACCGCGTATTCTGTCCGCGGGGAATTTGGTCTGATGGTGTGTACACACATCAGACCAAATTCACCCAGCAGACATGTCCGATGAAAACGGTCCGCAGCACTGTTCATCATTAGGTGGAATCATTATGTTTACAGCTGTGATTGGTCAATACTAGTGGTTCTGAACCATGTATCTATTACCTGCACTGTGCAATTACAGTGTGGCCACAGTTACTACATGCACACACACACACACACACGTGGGGCATGGGAGAGCACAGTAAGAAAAAAAAAAGACTTTTCAGAAAAGAAAGAACTCCCACCAGCCATTGCACTGCAAAGGCCAGTAGCGGGGTGGTTAAAAAAATATACCAAAATTATACATTATCTTTAAAGTAAGTGTTTATGTGCATATAAGAGTACTTAGGGTAAATTACAAGACTTTCTGGAGAACAAGCATTTTTTTTGTCCATGCGGAATCGTGTCTGGTGGACCATGAACAACTCTTCATGCAAAGCAGGCAGTTTGATTCCACTAATAGTACTTTCTAGTTAAATTTCCAAATAATAATATGTGACAAAGGAGGTGGAACCTCTTAACAAAATTATTATTATCTATATAAGCTTAGACTTAGAGCAACATGAGCTCCACATGTAGCCTTTCATGGGCAGTCAGAATTAGAAAAGCATTATTATTATTATTTTTTTGTTCTTTGCTAGTCATATAGTTTTAGTACTGGAAAGATAATCTTAGCAAATCTTAGCAAAGATGAAAAATGTGCATGGGCAGACAATTTGGGTCAATACATATAAAAGCAGTAGAAGCAGGTGTGCACATTATTCCACACCGCACTTGCCTAGAGATAAACTCCACTTAATTATAGTTTCCTAGAGTGCATATAAAAGAAAAGATACATTTCAGTAAGACTTTGTGCTATGTCTGTCCTCCCCTTTGCTGCCAAAAAATCACCTGCAAATTATTTTAATACACGTAGAGCAGCAATTGCTAAGGGAAGTGAGTTGTAAACAGTGGTTCCCTCTGTCAATGATCCTGTCCTTTGAAGATGGAAGATGATTTTCAATGAATAGTTTCATCACTCTAAGACCTTATGCACTTGGACAAAAAAATTATAAAATGCCGCTTTTATAGGCATTTCACTTTTTTATGCCTCTGAATGAAGCTCAATTTCAGTCAATGTGAAGATGCACAATGTGGTGTTTAGATCATCATTCGGGGGCATCGAAAAAAATGCCCCAAAACTTGCATTCAGAGAGAAGCTCAATATCATAATTAATGCACATATATATATATATATATATATATATATATATATATATATACCGTATTTATCGGGGTATTGCACGCTCCGGCGTATAGCGCGCACCCCTAATGTGGACCCGCAATTCCTGTAAAAAAACATTTTAGTACTTACAGTTTTGGTGTCTTGCGCGGCGTCCTTCGGCGGCCCCGTCGGGTCCGGTGTCCGTCTGCGGCTTTGGTGTTGCCCTCCCGGCTTCTCTCGCGCTGTCCCCCCGTCGAATGGCTGCTTCCCGCGCTCAGTTTGAATGCCTGCGCCGATATATATACCGAGTGCAGTACACTCGTCTACATTCGGCCAGGCTCGGCTTCGCTCGTGCTCACGCTCTGTGACGTTTATGCGTGAGCACGAGCGAAGCCGAGCCTGGCCGAATGTAGACGAGTGTACTGCACTCGGTATATGTTGGCGTATATCGCGCACCCACGATTTTCCCCTTATTTTAAGGGGAAAAAAGTGTGCGGTATACGCCGATAAATACGGTATATGTCACACGTGCAATAGCTCGTAATTTCATTATAGTGGCTAGAATATAATTATTGTAGCCAGTAGAATGAGTTTATGCCCATATGCTTCTAAGTACTCATGCACACAGGTCGGCTAAACCCGTTCTATATACTTCCTGGTGTATTTTCTAACCCCTGGCAGCCCAGGTGCAGCATGCAATTTATCATTGACTTGTATTGCTGGGCGCAACTATACATAGGTTTTCGGTGGTGCTATTAACTGGTTCCCGACCGACGCACGACGATGTACGTCGACAAAATGGCACAGCTGTGCAAATGGGCGTACAGGTACGTCCCCTTTAATTTGCGAGCCATGTGGTCGCACGCGTCCCTGCTGTGAGCACCGTGACCATGCCCGCGGGACCCGCGGACCCGATCGCAGCCGGTGTCCCGCGATCAGATCACAGAGCTGAAGAACGGGGAGATGTTAGTGTAAACTTCTGCCTAGGTGACACTGTCCCTGATCGTGTTCCCTGTCATCGGGAACAACGATCAGTAATGTGTCACGACAAGCCACGCCCCCTAACAGTTACAAGCACTCCCTAGGACACCCTTCAGCGCCCCTTATGGGTTAACCCCTTCACTGCCAGTGTAATTTTTACAGTAATCAGTGCATTTTTATAGCACTGATTGCTGTAAAAATGACAATGGTCACAAAATGGTGTCAAAAGTGTCCGATGTGTCTGCCATAATGTCGCAGTCACGATAAAAATCGCTGATCGCCACCATTACTAGTAAAAAAACAATATTAATAAAAATGCCATAAAACTATCCCCTATGTTGTATAACTTTTGCACAAACCAATCAATAAACGCTTATTGCGATTTTTTACCAAAAATATGTAGAAGAATACGTATCGGCCTAAACTGAGTAAAAATAATGTTTTTTTTATATTTTTGGGGGATATTTATTATAGCAAAAAATAAAAAAATATAGATTTTTTTTCAAAATTGTTGCTCTATTTTTGTTTATAGCGCAAAAAATAAAAACCGCAGAGGTGATCAAATACCACCAAAAGAAAGCTCTATTTGTGGGGAAAAAAGGATGTCAATTTTGTTTGGGAGCACGACCGCGCAATTGTCAGTTAAAGCGACACAGTGATGAATCACAAAAAGTGGCCCATGTCTTTAACCAGACAAATGGTCCGGGGCTTTAGTGGTTAAAAAACATGAGTACAGCGTATAGGTGTGTGCAAAAAATCTAAAGTTATCTTTATTTTTCTGCAGCTGGGATGCCCAGATGGAGGAAATACTGTATGCAGAGAATTATGCTGAACAGGCTGAGCCAGCCATTATGCAAGAGACTTTAATGCCATATGCCCATAAACTTGCATTAACCACTTGCCTACTGGGTACTTTTACCTACCCCCTTCCTACTCAGGCCATTTTTCAGCACTGTCACACTTCGAATAACGATTGAGCGGTCATGCTACACTGTACCCATATAGGATTTTTATCATTTTTTTCACACAAATAGAGCTTTATTTTGGTAGAGTTTAACCCAACTTTTGGTTTCTTATTTTTTGCTAAACAAGCAATAAAATACTGAAATTTGTGGGAAAAAATAATTTTTCATTTCAGTTTGTTATAAAATTCTGCAAACAGGTAATTTTCCTCCTTCACTAATGTGCACTGACGAGGCTGCACTGATGGGCACTGATAGGCTTCATTGATGGGCACTGATGAGGTGGCACTGAGGGGCACCAATAGGCTGCACCAATGGGCACTGATGAGGTGGCACTGGTGGGCACTGATAAGGAGGCACTGATGGGCACTGATAGGCGGCACTGACGGGCACTGATATGCACTGGTAGGTGGCACTGATGGGCTCGGATAGGTGGCACTGATAGGTGACACTGATGAGGAATCACTGATGGGCACTGAATGGTAGCACTGATGGGCACTGATAGGCAGGACTAAGGGGCACTGCTTGGACTCCACTGATAATCACTGCCCTGCCGGAAAAAGCTGGTTATCTGCTCTCCTTTCCATATGCTATCATTAAAGGAATGCCGATAACCGGCTTGTGTTTACATTGTGATCAGCTGTGATTGGACACAGCTGATCACATGGTAAAAAGCTGCTGTTTTTGGCCCTTTACCCTGATCTGAGATCAGCGGTGTCCTAGGGACACATCAATCTCAGAGCGTGCCGCAATGTGGGCCTGCGGTGTAGCTGTCTTTCGGCTATAGACTGGGCAGGAAAAGTAATTATGTGCCAAAACAAGTGTTTGTTTTTTGTTTGTTTTCTACACTAGATTTTTCTCCTGGCAGACTGATTCAGCATAGATGAGCATGGTGTTGAGTTCCCGTGATACAGCCGGCGGCTATTGCCGCTCACTGTATCACTCGGCCCTGTCCCCCAGCGTGCCACGTCATTGGATGTGATTGACAGCAGCGCGAGCCTATGGTTGTGCTGCTTTCAATCCATCCAGTGTAGCCGATCAACGGCCAGGCTCGGAAACGAGGAGCATAGGATGCATTAAGGTGAAAAAACATTTACCTTTACAAACCCTTTCATTTTGATAGAAATGGGCCAGAAGAGGAAATTAGAGGAAATAATGTTGATAAGGACAGGGCAAGAGAGAAGAATAGAGATGATGGGGAAAGAGGGAGAAAGGAGGGGAGGAAAGAAGAGGGTGAATAGGAAAATAAAGGATAGGAAAGGGAGAGGAGAGTAGAATAGAGGACAGTGTAGGAGAAAATAGAGAAATATGGAGGAGTGGAAAAGGGAGAAAAGAATGAAAGAGAGGAAAGTGGAAGAGGGGAGAAGGCAAGGTTGAAGAGAGGACAAGAAAAGGCAGGAAGGGACAGGAAAGGAGGGGGTGGACAGTGGCGGCTGGTGCTCAAATTTTTTTTTTTGGGGGGGGGGAGAAACGCATGCATGCATCACATGCAGCCACTGTGCCATCAAACGCAGCCACTGTGCCATGCCACCAAATGCAGCCACTGTGCCATCAATTGTCACCACTGTGCCATGCAACACAGCAACTGTGCCATCAATTGTCACCACTGTGCCATGCCATCAAACGCAGCTACTGTGCCATCAAACGCAGCCACTGTGCCATCAATTGTCACCACTGTGCCATGCCATCAAACGCAGTCACTGTGCCATTCCATCAAACGCAGCCACTGTTCCATCAATTGTCACCACTGTGCCATGCCATCAAACGCAGCCACTGTGCCCCTCAATTTTTGCCACTGTGCCAATTGTCACCACTGTGCCCCATGATGCCACTGTGCCCATTGTCACCACTGTGCCCCATGATGCCACTGTGCCCATTGTCACCACTGTGCCCCATGATGCCACTGTGCCCCATGATGCCACTGTGCCAATTGTCACCTCTGTGCCCTTTGTCACCACTGTGCCCCATGATTCCACTGTGCCCATTGTCGCCCCTTTCCCTGTAAAAAGCACTTACCTGAAGCTTCCATGTCCTCCCTCGATGTCTTCTGCCGCTGTGGTGAAGCTTCAGCCAATCAGGTTCCTGATAACCAGAATCCGGGAACCTGATTGGCTGAAACGGCCGTTTGTCTTATGCAAGGACCGCAGATTGCCTGCGCTTCGAGTATAGACATCCGAGAGCCGGAGGGCAGTACTGGAAAAGCCTATCAGAGCAGCTGGCTTTGATAGGCAGTTCCCCTCAGCCAACCAGCTGCCGCTATTCGGGTAACCGGCGTCCCACGTTCGGTTATATGAATAGACCAGGCAGCTGGCAACCAACAATAACATACATTTGTGCATTTATGCACAAATGTGTGTTATTTGCGAGAGGGGGTGGCGCTGCAGCGCCCTCTATAGACGGCCGCCAGAACTGCAGTTAAAATGTCAAAATGACATTTTAGCCGAATAAAAGTTCTTAAAGGGCCCGTTTTTTTTTGTGTGTGACTGTGGGAGGGGGGGGGCGGCGCCCGTGCGTCCCTATGGACGGGCCGCCAATGGGGGTGGACATCATGTCTGAATATGGGGGCAGGGAGGTTGAAAAGAAGGAGACAAGAGTAGAGGAGAGGATGGACATGTTTGAACAAACCTATCAATGCTGTTTTTAATTATTATAATTTCACTTTAACTCTTACCCATATGCAGTTCAAAATGGATGCACCAATTAATCTATAATGGATGGAAATAACAATTACTTAGTTAATGAATGAAGTTCAAATATCCTGATTTCATTGTTCCATTTTAGTATTCCTTTTCATATGAAAAAGCACTTATCCTCTAGCTCTGAACCGACCTTGAATGTTTGCTGCATGTTCCAAAAGTACACATTAAAAAGAGTTGAACAAACTAAAGTTACCGCGGGTTTGACATCTGTGGTTAGTGAAGCGACTAATATGGAATGTTGTGTTGTGCAGGCAAATAATCGGGCCGAATTAAAAAACAATATGTAAATTTGCAATGTACGGTTCATTTAGCACAAAGCTCACCTGGAACACTATAATCTGTGAACAAACAGATGGTGCTGGCATGTTTCATGATAGGAACTCCAAATATATACATTCTCTGTACATCCAGCTGCATACTGGGAACATGGGCTGCAAATTAGCGCGCCTTCACTAACAAAGCCCAGACCTGTGAATAGGTGAATATTGCTGTCTAAATGGCTTGTTGGAATTATTTTTTTAGCAAAAATTGCTTTTTATTTTTATATAAAAATAAGGAAGCAAAAGGCAAATAGACATTTTGGAAATTAATACGTTTAAAACTTGACTTTATGTTTCACGCTTCAGTCAACTAGTATTTTTTAGCCAATGATAAAAAAAAAAACAACAGCATTTCTTGCAATGTACAGTATTACCAGCCTTTAGATGTGGTGGCTGCATTCATTTATTTTTTTTAAGACTTGCTTCCCTGTTATTTTCACCAGAAGATTCTGTCTGTAAAACACTTCGGCCCAGATTCACGTAGATAGACGTAAATATAAGCGGGCGTAGCGTAGTTACGCTACGCCGCCGCATCTTAGAGAGGCAAGTGCTGTATTCACAAAGCACTTGCGTCTAAATTTACGGCGACGTAGCATAAATGTGCCGGCGTAAGCGCGCCTAAATCAAATGAGGAACAGGGGGGCGTGTTTTATGTAAACTAAGCATGACCCCGCGTAAATGACGCTTTTTTCGAACGGCGCATGCGCGCACATGTTCAGTATCACGTCAAATTTTCAAATTAAATTACGCCCGCTCAATGCCTAGACGATGTGAACGTAACTTACGCAAAGCCCTATTCGCGAACGTTTTACGCAAACAACGTAAACGACGGAAAATTTGACTCTGTCCCGACGTCCATACTTAACATTGCGTATGCCTCACTATAGCAGGGGTAACTTTACGCCGGTCCGACGCCTTACGCAAACGATGCATATAGATATGCCAGGCGCACGTACGTTCGTGAATCAGAGTATCTACCTAATTTGCATATTCTGCACGTAAATCTACGGAAGCGCCACCTAGCGGCCAGCGTAAATATGCAACTAAGATACAACGGCGTAAGAGACTTACGTCAGTCGTATCTAAGCAAAAACCTGGCGTATCTTGCTTTCTGGATACAGAAAAAAGATACGCCGGCACATCCTAGAAGTTACGCGGCGTATCAATAGATTGTCGCCCTAGAATAGGAAGTGTAGTAGGAATACACAACACTCCTCCTTCTACTATTCCCTATAAAATAGGGACTATCTTCTGTAGTCCACAATAGTAACGAAAAATACTCATAAACAGGTGCTGACTGAGAAATTTCTGTGCTGGTTTGGTAGGTAAAGGTGAAGAGTTAACTCTGCTGGCCAGGTCAAGAGTTCTTTTAGGACTGAACTGCTAAGACAGGGGTGTCAAACTGGCGGCCCTCCAGCTGTTGCAAAACTACAAGTCCCATGAGGCATTGCAAGGCTAACAGTTACAAGCATGACTCTCACAGGCAGAGGCATGATGGGACTTGTAGTTTCGGAACAGCTGGAGGGCCGCCAGTTTGACACCCCTGTGCTAAGATGTAAGCCACTACTCTGTCAGGATACCAGTCAGGGTTCCAAGGGGTATAGACTTATATGCAGTTATGCCAGTCATGGATTTACTACACGTTGTGGATTATTGCTACCAAATTATGGATTTACTTCCAATTGTAGCAAAACCCAGAGAGTAGCAAAACCCAGAGGGAGCTGCTTTTGTTTGTTTAGTCCATTACTCTGCCTTTCAACCCCAATGAACTGTCCCAGCCCCTCTGGCACACTTAGCAATGTGATTAATGGAATAATTCAGCAGAAATACACAACACAGTTCTTCTTGTAGTTTACTTGATGAAAAGTAAAATTCAGGTTAGCATTAGTCAGTCAGGACCTGTGTAAGCACTCAGGACTTGGTTAAAACAGTTTAAAGAGTGTGATAACGCTAGACCTAGGAATTCCTTGATATATGAAAATATTCTGTTTCTCTTTCAAGTTTAAAGTATTACTTTGAAATAGTCTTTAATTTAGCTTATGTGAACTGCCTTACTTTCACCACATGGTGTAGAGCAGGGATATGCAATTAGCGGACCTCCAGCTGTTGCAAAACTACAAGTCCCATCATGCTTCTGACTCTGGTGTCATGCTTGTGGCTGTCAGAGTCTTGCTATGCCTCATGGGAATTGTAGTTCTGCAACAGCTGGAGGTCCGCTAATTGCATATCCCCGGTGTAGAGCATATAGGATGGATATATAAAATAACAGTAAATCACAAAAGGACAATCCTTAATAAAATCCGGCACTCTGAAAAAGTCCAGATCTGGCACAATTCTGCCGTGTATGGGTGTGTTTCATCAAAAGTGAATCCAATCTCCAACGGTGCAAGTGTTGTATAAATAATAATACACAAAATACGCACACTTTTAGGAAAAAGCACGGAAGGTAGTTCTAGAAAAAGTATATATAAGACCCTTGGATCCGGAGTGTGAGTGGGATAGAGTAGTTGAGCCAACACCAAGATTAAATGTATACACCTCTGGTGGACCCAGCTGCTCACCTCAAATTGACCGCAATATGTTTAGATCAACCTGGTCTAGATGCTTATAGTCCACAGATAGATAGCACATGAAGATCTCCGTCCAGTGTGTTATATGAAAAAACAAAGTAAAAAGACAACAAAAAGCTGATGGTGAAATAACGTCACGCGTATCGTCACGGTCACGTGACTTCATCAGGGGTTGAAGTCACGTGACCGTGACGATACGCGTCGGGATTGGCAGGCAGGACATACTCCAGCATCTGACGAACAGACACACGAGTTCGCCACTCGTAGGATTGTTGCTGAGTTCCTGAGCTTTTATGTGAGTTTTTTAATTTGTTTTTAATAAAACTGTTTGTACCGCTGACTGGGTTACACTATGGATGTGTCTTTTCACCTCTTCCCCACCATCATGCCATTTGAACGCTCCACCTGAGGCATTGAAAGAGGAATAGGAGTCACCATTAGCCCATATCAGCTGAGACATCTCCACACACGCTGAACCCTTGGGGAGACCAAACAGCTAGCCCACGATTTCCAAGATCTAGCGGGAAAAAATAGAGGAAAAATAGAGGGACTTACGAGTTCGGTGCTCGTGGATACGAGCCTGAGATCTCTCACCTACACGTGAGTGCACTCCCACTCGTCAAGACCCCAAGTAACAGCCCCCTTTGTGACGTTATTTCACCATCAGCTTTTTGTTGTCTTTTTACTTTGTTTTTTCATATAACACACTGGACGGAGATCTTCATGTGCTATCTATCTGTGGACTATAAGCATCTAGACCAGGTTGATCTAAACATATTGCGGTCAATTTGAGGTGAGCAGCTGGGTCCACCAGAGGTGTATACATTTAATCTTGGTGTTGGCTCAACTACTCTATCCCACTCACACTCCGGATCCAAGGGTCTTATATATACTTTTTCTAGAACTACCTTCCGTGCTTTTTCCTAAAAGTGTGCGTATTTTGTGTATTATTATTTATACAACACTTGCACCGTTGGAGATTGGATTCACTTTTGATGAAACACACCCATACACGGCAGAATTGTGCCAGATCTGGACTTTTTCAGAGTGCCGGATTTTATTAAGGATTGTCCTTTTGTGATTTACTGTTATTTTATATGTTAGATAATATTATCCTCACTAGTTACTTTGTAGTATATCACCCTATTTCATTATTTGTCTCTCATATTTTACAGCGCAAGTATTTTATTTGACACATTTTACTTCACTCTAGTCTATCGAGGTAGACCTTTATATTTGCAGCAGTATTTTTAGTTTTTAGCTTGTGTCCCCCCCCCCCCCCCCCCCGCCCCCCTTCCTCACTTTTTAGACAGCGCAGGAGTTCACGCTTATCCATATAGGATGGATAGATATAAGTGGCAGTTAATAAGACAGGAATGATTATTATGAATTGAAATGTATTTAAATTATTATATTTCTGCGTGCTATTGACTTATTTCTTGCTAATTTAATACAAATGTATGTATTTATTTTATTGAAAATAAACTTAAATTTGAATGAAAAAAAAGAAACAGTTTAAAGAAAACAATCAGGAACACTATGCAAACAACACACGCAATAGGTAAAAATATTTACAGATTAAATAGACTCCCTGATAACTTTTGGTGTGTGTTGGATGCTGTGGCTAAACGGGAACCCCAGGCCGGCCTACGATGCTTCTAGTACACACCCAGTGAAATGATCTCAATACCCGTGGTGTGTACCCTTTAAGAGCACCCGCGGTAATGTCCTGGAGGCAAAGCTTTGCGTTTTATTATCTTCACCGGCAATGTAGGAGCTCTGTGAACAATATTTGGATGTGGTATTCTATGAAAAGCATTAAAGGTTCCTGGGGAAAGCCCCCTCACCAAATCCTGTACACAGTCAGCGGTCCTCCCCTGACCGATCGATCGATCTTAGATGCAGGTGTGTCGCAGTGGCATTCAGTCCTTGAGCTGTTGCAAGGTGTCCTTCTTTAGCATGGACAGTCTGTTCTCCTGGGCTGGAGCTGCATGAACAATCTGTTCCTCTAGGCTGGAGCTGCATGAACAATCTGTTCCTCTGGGCTGGAGTTGCAGGCTGTGTGCCCCTTGGCAGGCCGCGATTCCACACTCCTGATGGGGTGCAGGCAAAAAGAGGCTCTGGCCTAGTTCCTCTGGCTTTTTATTGTCCTTTGCTGTTGCCTGATGATTGGCTCAGGTTCTTCCAATAGGGAGTTTACAGACAACTTCCAATAGGGAGTTTACAAACAAGCAGCTCTGAGAGTCTTTGTGTGAAGAGAGAAAGGAGGAGGGGGGTGAAAAAGCACACGCTGCTGCAGCAGACAGCTGTCCCCTAATAGATCAGTCTGGAGAAGTACCTGCTACATAATAATGGACTCTTGTCTTGCAAAAGGACTTTTGATGGACTTTACTACCTAATTAAGATATGACTACCTCATGGGTCACTACAACAGGGGCCCTTAACCCCTTAACGCCCGCCGCACGACTATATATGTCCGCAAAATGGCACGGACAGGCAGATGGGCGTATATATACGTTCCTGCCTTCTAGCGGGTGGGGGGGTCCGATCGAGACCCCCCCCCCCCCCCGCTGCGTGTGGCGGAAGGATTCCCTCGGGGAGCGATCCGGGACGACGGCGCGGCTATTCGTTTATAGCCGCTCCATCGCGATCGCTCCCCGGAGCTGAAGAACGGGGAGAGCCGTATGTAAACACGGCTTCCCCGTGCTTCACTGTGGCGGCGTATCGATCGAGTGATCCTTTTTATAAGGGAGACTCGATCGATGACGTCAGTCCTACAGCCACACCCCCCTACAGTTGTAAACACACACTAGGTGAACCCTAACTCCTACAGCGCCCCCTGTGGTTAACTCCCAAACTGCAACTGTCATTTTCACAATAAACAATGCAATTTAAATGCATTTTTTGCTGTGAAAATGACAATGGTCCCAAAAATGTGTCAAAATTGTCCGAAGTGTCCGCCATAATGTCGCAGTCACGAAAAAAATCGCTGATCGCCGCCAATAGTAGTAAAAAAAAAAAATTCATAAAAATGCAATAAAACTATCCCCTATTTTGTAAACGCTATAAATTTTGCGCAAACCAATCGATAAACGCTTATTGCGATTTTTTTTACCAAAAATAGGTAGAAGAATACGTATCGGCCTAAACTGAGGAAAAAATATTTTTTATATATATTTTTGAGGGATATTTATTACAGCAAAAAGTAAAAAATATTGCATTTTTTTCAAAATTGTCGCTCTATTTTTGTTTAGAGCCACCAAAAGAAAGCTCTATTTGTGGGGAAAAAAGGATGCGAATTTTGTTTGGGAGCCACGTCGCACGACCGCGCAATTGTCTGTTAAAGCAACGCAGTGCCGAATCGCAAAACCTGGCCTGGGCATTTACCGTATTTATCGGGGTATAGCGCGCTCCCGCATATAGCGCGCACCCCTAAAGTTGCCCCCATTCCTGTGGAAAATATAGTTTTTTGTACTTACAGTTTTGGTGTCTTGCGCGGCGTCCATCGGCGAATCCGGCGTCCGTCTGCAGCTTCGGGTGTCCTCTTCGTCGGGTCCGGCGTCCTCGCGTCCTCCCCGCTCATTTCCCGCGCCGAGTTTTGAATACTGCGCCAGCATATGCCGAGCGCAGTACACTCGGGCAGGCTTGGCAACTGTTGCGCTCACGTCCTGTACGTCCAGGACGTGACCGCGGAAGAAGCCGAGACTGGCCGACTATACCCGAGTGTACTGCGCTCGGTATATGTCGGCGCAGTATTCAAAGCTCGGCGCGGGAAAGCGGGTATCGGCGTATATTGCGCACCCACGATTTTGCCCTGATTTTCAGGGCAAAAAAGTGCGCGATATACACCGATAAACACGGTAGCTGCCTAAAGGTCTGGGGCTTAAGTGGTTAAAGAACTTTGCCAGGAATGGCAAAGTTTCAGGTCCAACCTTCAGGTCTGGTATGGATATTAAGGGGAACCCCGCCGTCAATTTAAAACAAAAATGACGTGCGGTTCCCCCTAAACATCCGTAACCAGACCCGTTATCCGGGCACGTTGACCTGGCCGGCCGCAGAAAAGAGGGGGGGACAGAGTGCGGCCCCCCCCTCTCCTGAACCGCACCAGGCGGCAATTTTTTCCCCCACAAAACTGGAGTTACCCTTTAACCGCTTAAGGACCGCCTCCTGCACATTTACGTTGGCAGAATGGCACGGCTGGGCACATGCACATACAGGTACGTCCTCTGTTAGTGCCCAGCCGTGGGTTGCGGGCGCGCGACCCGGTCCGAAGCTCCGTGACCAGGACCGCGGGACTCGCGGACCCGATCGCCGCTGGAGTCCCGCAATCGGTCCCTGGAGCTGAAGAACGGGGAGAGCTGTGTGTAAACACAGCTTCCCCGTTCTTCACTGTGGCGCCCACATTGATTGTGTGTTCCCTTATATAGGGAATCACAATCAATGACATCACACCTACAGCCACACCCCCCTACAGTTAGAAAAACATATGAGGTCACACATAACCCCTTCAGTGCCCCTAGTGGTTAACTCCCAAACTGCAATTGTCATTTTCACAGTAAACAATGCATTTTAAATGCATTTTTTGTTGTGAAAATGACAATGGTCCCAAAAATGTGTCAAAATTGTCCGAAGTGTCCGCCATAATTTCACAATCACGAAAAAAATCGCTGATCGCTGCCATTAGCAGTGAAAAATAATTAATAAAAATGCAATAAAACTATCCCCTATTTGTAAACGCTATAAATTTTGCGCAAACCAACCGATAAACGCTTATTGCAATTTTTTTTACCAAAATTTGGTAGAAGAATACGTATCGGCCTAAACTGAGGAAAAAATATTTTTTATATATATTTTTAAGGGATATTTATTATAGCAAAAAGTAAAAAATATTAAAAAATTTTCAAAATTGTCGCTCTATTTTTGTTTATAGCGCAAAAAATAAAAACCGCAGAGGTGATCAAATACCACCAAAAGAAAGCTCTATTTGTGGGGAAAAAAGGACGCCAATTTTGTTTGGGAGCCACGTTGCACGACCGTGCAATTGTCAGTTAAAGCGACACAGTGCCGAATCGCAAAAACTGTCCGGGTCCTTTAGCTGCCTAAAGGTCCGGGTCTTAAGTGGTTAAATTCCTGGTTCTACATACTTGCTGGGACCATGAAAGGTTCCTATTCTCATTGCATGATGTCTGTATTTATTTTATATTACTAAGAATCCAATAGAAGGTATGCAAAGCTGGGCTGGAGCAGTAGAGACTCCGTTAGCTATGGGCTAACTTAATCTAGCAAACTCCATCTATATCCCAATCGTCACTTTTTTGGTTGACTGGCTCTTTAAATCTGAACCTCCATTAACACTGCACAAGTTAAATGTTTGCTTATTCCTGTAAGCACCTCTTTCTATGCAACTGGTCCCCCAAAGTCAGAGAAAAATTGTGAGCTGCAGGTGAAGCAAGAGATACAAAGTAAGTAAAAGTGCTTTTTACCCACGGCAAACAGGAGGAGCCCCACTAGAAGGGTAGTTTCTTTTTTTTTACATATACATATTTATATATATATATGTTGCTTTAGAATTTGCCGCCGCGCTCCTGCCGCAAGCTCTGTGACCTCACCCGCGGGACCCACGGACTCGTTGTCCGCCGGTGTCCTGCGATCGTGTCACAGAGCTGCAGAACAGGAAGATGCCTCTGTAAACAAGGCATTTCCCTGTTCTGCCTTGTAACAGGACACTGATCTACTGCTTCCTGTCATAGTGTCACTAGTAGCCCAGCCCCCTCACAGTTAGAATCACTCCCTAGGACACACTTAACCACTTCCTTGCCCCTCACTAGTAGCCCAGCCCCCTCACAGTTAGAATTACTCCCTAGGACACACTTAACCCCTTCCTCGCCCCTAGTGCTTAACCCCTTCACTGCCAGTGTCATGTACACAGTAATCAGTGCATTTTTATAGCACTGATCGCTGTATAAATGACAATGGTCCCAAAATAAGTCAAAAGCGTCCGATGTGTCCGCCATAATGTCGCTGCCACAATGAAAATCGCAGACCTCTGCCATTACTAGTAAAAAAATAATAATAATAAAAATGCCATAAATCTATCCCCTATTTTGTAGATGATATAACTTTAGCGCAAACCAGTCAATATACACTTATTCCATTTTTTTTTACCAAAAATATGTAGAAGAATACGTATCGGCCTAAACTGAGAAAGAAATTAGGGCCAGATTCACAAAAGGGATACGACGGCGTATCTCCTGATACGCCGTCGTATCTCTGTTTCTATCTATGCGACTGATTCATAGAATCAGTTACGCATAGATATCCATAAGATCCGACAGGTGTAATTGTTTTACACTGTCGGATCTTAGGATGCAGTACCGCGGCCGCCGCTGGGGGGAGTTTGCGTCATAAACCAGCGTCGGGTATGCAAATTAGGAGTTACGGCGATCCACAACGGATTTTCCTACCTCGCCGCTAGTCTAGTTTCCCGTCACAAAGTTAGTCGTCGTTTAGGGTGCCCTAACTTTAGTCAGCAATCGTATTGCTGTCTAAAGTATGGCCGTCGTTCCCGCGTCGAAATTTAAATTTTAACGTCGTTTGCGTAACACGTCCGGGAATACGGAAGTACGTTACGCGCGTCGCCGTTCAAAAAAATGACGTCACGGTGCGCAAAGCACGACGGGAATTGAGAAAAGGAGCATGCGCAGTAGGTCCGGCGCGGGAGCGCACCTAATTTAAATGGCACACGCCCATTTGAATTGGCCCGCCTTGCGCCGGAGGCTGCCAGCGTAGTTTTCATCGCAAGTGCTTTGTGAATCAGGCACTTGCAATGAAAACTTGCGGCGGTGTAACGTATCTACGATTCGTTACGCCGCCGCTCACCTACGTGAATCTGGCCCTTAGTTTTTTTATATATTTTTGGGGGATATTTATCATAGCAAAAAGTAAAAAATATTGCTTTTTTTCAAAATCTACGCTCTTTTTTTTGATTATAGTGCAAAAAATAAAAACTGCAGATCAAAAAAACACAAGAAAGCTCTGTGAGAAAAAAAGGACGTAAATTTTATTTAGGAGACATGTCGCACGACTGTCCTAGTGCCGAATCGCAAAAAATGGCAGCCAAATACTCCGGGGCTGAAGTGGTTTTTAAAGTAAACTTTTGTGTTATTTGCTTGGTCTGAATGTGCATCAATGTAGCTGCACATCATAGACAGTCTTAGTTCATTACTTCTATTTTTTTTCATGCATTGGTTGGGGTTGGGAAGGTGCTAAGTTAGAGAGGTCCAGGCTTGTGTCACAAGGCATTTTAGTGATGATATAGGGAAATAATTACAGAAAATGTAGTAACATGGATATAATCAAAAACAAATTACTATATAATATTATATTTCTTACAAAGTATATTTTATTAGTAATTGACCAAATCTTCTATTTAACTAAATCATTTCATGTGTTGGGATTGAACAGTATTGGGGGGGGGGGGGAATAAAATGCATCACCGATTTCGCCCCCATGCAAATCGCAAGTCTAACTTTGTTATTCCTCACCTAATTTAGTATTACACCCAAGGAAATGTATAATTGCGCGTATTGCAAATCTTTCTGACATTCATTGTGTCTCTTGCTGCATGCCGTCTGTTCTTTTTAATCCACCCCATTGATTTACAAGATTTAGACAGGGTACGTGAAGTTCTCAGCAACGAGATACACTTGATTGTATTAATTATATTACAATACCATGACTGTGGAAAACCCACTTCAACATACTTTCTTTTCAACATAAGGATGCTGTTGGGTATTATGTGAATCAACTAAGTGATTTTGAAATAAAATATAACTTGGCTATAAATTATATCAATTAGATGTTCCTTAAGAAAGGGGAACATAAATCCAGATAATAGCTACATTTTTAAAAGGAGTGAGACAAGCTAGAAAACTGGATAATGATTGCGGTGTATATTTTTCCAAAGAAAACCCCATTTTTTTTACCAGTTCAATATAAGTATATGGAAGGAAGGAAACAATTAGCATAGCTGGATTACTGTATTATTAGGGCTCTGGAGTTTAGTTAGGGCAGAAAGTGTGGTCTGGTCACTACAACATGTCATGACAAGTTTTCCACCTTTAGGAAGCCACGGGCTATTCATAAAAGGAGATATGCCTCTGGGGGCAAAGGATCCTTCTCTCTTGTTGTAAAGGGGACCAAAACTGATGTCCAAGAAGCTTTGAGAATAGGCTATGTTTAAGGTACCATTGTCCGGGAAGATCATTGGACTGGAGTTATCCAGAGAAATGCCTGAGAAATACAATACTGTATAGGAACATGTAGAAACATTCAGCTTGGACTTGTCTGGGTGTATGTCTTGTGCATGGACTGTTAAAGTGGTTGTAAACCCTTAGGCCGTGTACAGACGACCAAACAAGTACGATGAAAGCGGTCCGCCGGACCGTTTTCACCGTACATGTCTGGCCGGGGCTTTCTGTACGATGGCTGTACTAACCATTGTACAGAAATCTGTGCGTAAACAATACGCGGGGCGCGTCCGCGGTGTCGACGCGGCGACGTGGTCGGGCCTGCCAGTTAAATGCTTCCACGCATGCGTCAAAGTCATTCGACGCATGCGAGGGATGGCGGGCGCTCGGACATATACGGTAGGTCTGTACAGACGACCGAACATGTCCGAGCGGGCAGGATTCCAGCGGACTGTTTTAAAACAAGTCCAGGAATATTTGCCCGCTGGGAAAAGGCCCGGCGGGCAAATGTTTGCTGGAATCCTGCACGCTCGGGCCTACACACGACCGAACATGTCTGCTGAAACTGGCCCGCGGACCAGTTTCAGCAGACATGTTTGGTTGTGTGTATGGGGCCTTACACGCCACTTTTACCTACAGGTAAGCCTATAATAAGGCTTTCCTGTAGGTACCATGAATATCTTCTAAACTTGCACCGTTTAGGAAATATTCACTGTATCAGCATGTGCCGACGTCATCGGCACATGCGCACTAAAGAAACAGCTAGCTTGTGCCGTTTCTTCAGCTGCTGTGCCATTACCGGCGGCTCCCGTACACATTTGCCGGAGTGACATCATCACGGCTCCGGCCAATCACAACGCTGGAGCCAGCTGGAGCGGAAATAGCTCCGGGAGACATGTCACCGGCCTCATCGGTGTTCCGGGACCGCTACAGGGCTTTGATCTAAGGTGAGTATTTCATAATGAGCTAGCATGCTATGCATACTAGCTCATTATGCCTTTGTCTTGAAGGTTTTTTTTTGTGGATTTAAAACCACTTTAATGCCAGATGCTCTGCATGTCATTTGAAGCTAACCTCTCACAACACATATGTATAAGTATTCAACCTAGATAGATTTTTTTTTATCAAGTGTATTAGTATAAGTGTATTAATATTAGCAGACAACTCTGTCCCTGCTGCTCTGAAAACCCAAGAAGTGTTGTCAGCTTTGCCCAGTTTTTCTATGCTGGACTACAGAAAGCGTTCATCGGTGGTATTTGGCCCTTCGGAAGAACTGGGCATGGCTGACAACAGTGCTTGGTGGAGACAGTATTGTTTGCTATTTACAGGCTATTAGGGACAACCCAAATTTCTGGCAGGATAAACAGGCATTTTCTGTGCTCTTTAAAGGGATGTATTTGTAGTACTGGCTGCTGTAGACCAGTCTAATGCTCTCAGGAGGTAGAGCAACTGGAACACGTGGGACAGTGAGTTGGGAAAAGCCTGGGGAAAAAGGGGGACCCCAACACTGGCAGGACTGAGTTAAAATTCCAATGTCTGGTGGCTAGGTAGGGCAGTTCCTTGGTCTTTAGGCTGCACTGTGGTTACTATTGTTTATTAGTGTTGTTTCTGACTTAGGCCCGGATTCACGTAGAATGGCGTATCTTTGTGCGGGCGTAAGTTATCCTATTTAGGTTACGCCTCCGCAACTTTTACAGGCAAGTGCCGGCGTAGCGTAAATATATCCCAGTGCGCATGCTCCAAATTAAATAGTTATGTTCCTGTAAATTTATAGAACTACTATATATTACTACTGACAAAAAGTTAAATCAACTTTTGTTAATTCTTCTATTTTTGTGTGTATACAGTATTTATATATATGTATACATTTTATTGTCAAAAGTATTGGGACAGATGCCTTGACTCATTGGATTATGGGGATGGAGGTGCATCATCCTATATCTCAGACCACAATAAAATGGTGGTTGGTATTTGTATATTGTGTTTGTATCACTCCCCTACATTTTTAAAACCAGCCTAAGTCCAGACAGGCTCCCCATATCTCCCAAATACCCAAAATTGATTTTCTATTGTATCTCTAGATCTCAAGGTGGATTTTATAGTCACTATATTTTCCGCTTAGGACTATATTTTTAGTCCATTTAAAAGGCAGTAGAAGTTTAAGTAAACAACACAGACTGTTTAATGAATTAAGTCGAGGCAAATAATAAATAATTCAGAACACAGAAAAAAAAACTAATTAGTGTCTGGACTATTTTGATTGGTAGCATTTGTTGACCTGGCAATATGGTTAGCATAACCCATTGTCAAAAACAACATTATGTTCTGAAATACTGTCATCGATCCAAAGAAGATTTTCTGGTAAGTGCCATCTGTTGCTCTTAAAGGATTTTTTGTTTCTGAAACTAAATTAATTAGTCATAAATTTATGTACCTTATGCCACTTCTTGAAATTCAGAAGTTCAATATCTGGCTTAATATTCATGTTTTGCTTAGCAATTTAACCTAAGTAACAAACATATAAAACATTTCAACAAAACATATTGAATAATGCAGGCAAAACAAAAACTGGGATGAATAATGCACTGTGTTGGGAGGAAATGGTTAATGCAAGCCTGCCATGGTAAGCTAAATTAAAAACTGTGGGCCAGATCCACATAGAAATGGATAGGCGCAGCGTATCAGAGATACGCTACGCCGTCGTATCTTACCTGGCTTTAAGTCAAATCCAGGAAGATTTTGCGCCGTAAGTTACGGCGGCGTAGTGTATTTCTGGCGGCGGAATTCAAATCGGCAGGTAGGGGGCGTGATTCATTTAAATGAAGCGCGTCCCCATGGCGAATGAACTGCGCATGCTCCGTTTCAAAATTACCCGCCGTGCTTTGCGCGAAATGACATTGCAACAACGTCATTTTTTGAACTTAGACGTGACTTACGTCCATCCCTATTCACGGACGACTTACGCAAAAAAAAAATTGGAAATTTTGACGCGGGAACGACGGCCATACTTAACATGGCAAGTCTATCTATACGCTGCAAAATAGCAGCTTTAACTATACGTCGCAAAAAGCCGACTAGAGACGACGTAAGAGAATGCGACAGCCGCGCGTACGTTCGTGGATCATCGTAAAAAGCTAATTTGCATACCCGACGCGGAAAATGACGCAAACTCCACCCAGCGGGCGCCAAAGTATTGCACCTACGATCCGAAGGCGTACGAAGCCGTACGCCTGTCGGATCGAACCCAGATGCCGTCGTATCTTGGTTTGAGGATTCAAACTAAAGATACGACGCGGGTAATTTGAAAGTAAGCCGGTGTATCAGTAGATACGCCGGCGTACTCGCTATGTGAATCTGGCCCTAAGTGTAGCATGAAAGTGCACCTGTGCCCAAACTATGGACAATAAAATATTCACATTTTCTTAACAAGCAATAAAAAAGCTTTAATGCAAAACACCCCTGACCTTTCTAGCTGCCTGTGCTGTGAAGTAGTTCATTCTCAAAAATCCTGAAATTTCGCAAAAAGACGCTAAATTAGAGATAGTTTCTAACAGCTTGGAAACTGCTGTGTGGTTAGATAAGGGGTGTGGCAAGCTGCCAAGATTCTGATGCAATAGAAGAATTGGGGAAAGAGCTGAGATTTCAGGGCCCGTTGTGAATTTTGTACATACATTTGATCCACAATGCCTATGACAAAAGAGTTGAATAAGAGATTGATTTAACCGCATAAGGACCACCCCACATACATATACTGTTGCAGGGCGGCCCTTAGAGCCCTTTCACACTGTGCCGCACATAGCGCCAGAGGTAAAATAGTGGTAAAACGCTGCTATTTTACTGTCGGATTTGTGGCGCATTTCGGCCGCTAGCGGGGCACTTTTAACCCCCTGCTAGCGGCCGAGATGCCACCCACAATGCGCCGCTACAACGGCGTATTATCGACAGTATGGCAGCGCTGCCTATTGATTTTAATGGTCAGGAGCGCATTAGCAGCGGTGAGTTCACCGCTGCTTAAGCGCTCCAAAGAAGCTGCTGGCAGGACTTTTTCTGATGCCCTGCCAGCGCAAAAAACATGTAGCAGAATACATATTGGCCTAAACTGATGAAGAAATCAGATTTTTTTATTTTATTGGATGTATTTTATAGCAGAAAAATAAAAACCACAGAGGTGTTTAAATACCACCAAAAGAAAGCTCTATTTGTGGGGAAAAAAGGGGAGTCAATTTTGTTTGGGAGCCACGTCGCACGACCGCGCAATTGTCAGTTAAAGCGACGCAGTGCCGAATCGCAAAAAATGGCCTGGTCAGGAAGGGGGTAAACCTTCCGTTGAAGTGTTAAAGTTCAGTTAACCCCTTCAACACCAGGCACTTTTACACCCTTCCTGCGCAGGCCAATTTTTTGCATGGTCATGCAATGCTATACCCAAACAAAATTGTTATCATTTTTTAGAGACAGATAGAGCTTTCTTTTGGCGATATTTAATCGCCACTGATTTTTTTTTTTTTTGCTAAAATAAATTAAATAGGCTGAAAAAAAAAACGTTTTCTCCTTCATTGATGTGTGCTGATGAGGCTGCACTGCCGGGCACTGATGAGCACCGATGGGGCAGCACCGATTAGGCGGCGCCAATGAGATGGCACTGACGGGCACTGATGAAGAGGCACTAATATGCAGCACTGATGGGCATTGATAGGAGCCACTGTTATGCAGCACTGATTGGCACTAATAGGCAGCACTGATAGGCGGCTCTGACGGGAAGCCCATATGGGCACTGATGGGCAGTAATGATGGGTACTGATTATTATCAAAGACAACCCCCCCCCCCCCTGTCAGGAGAGACACTTATCGGCTCGCCTCTACTCACACGCTGTCAGCGCCGATAACCGGCACTTTCTATTTACACTGTGATCAGCTGTGATTGGACACAGCTGATCACATGGTGAAGAGCCTACGTCATAGGCTTTTTACCGTGGTCGGAGATGTGGTGTGTCCGAGTGACACACCAAACCATGGGGGTGTGCACGAACGCCATGTTGTGTAGGACGTCAAATTACATCCAGTCACAACAATGAAACCACCGCCGCTGTCATTTTGTTATAGGTCAAGCAGGATGTCGTTAAAAATGTATTTTGCATTCATTAATACATCCTCATAGTGCCTGAAAAACTAGTCTTCTGGACCCCATCCAACAGATGGAGGGAATGCCTAAAGCTTTACCTGTACCAGTTTCTAGAAATTCCCAATTTGCATATTTGGGGTTCTAATTACAGGTAATAGGCAGGAGGGATAACGATACTTTCTGTAAAAATATAGTTTTCCTGTAACATAAATTCCTCCTGCAATCTGGCCATCCATAGGTTTGAATACCAAGGCAGAAAATTAAAGCTGAGACCAGTGTTTATTACTGTGCTTCGCACTTGCGCTATTTTATCACAAGGTAAATAATCCCATATTATTATATAGCTCGACAGAAAAGACCAGCAAAAATCCCAAAGAGAGTGATGTGCCATAAAAGTAATCTTGTGACTGGGTAGGTTTTTGTGTAGGATAACTAAAATCCACTAAAAGTGATGATTTTGCTTAATACCCAAGCAATTTCAAGCACTTTAATTTTTCACTGGATAGAACATCTGCTTATTTTATAAAATATAATATTTACAGGAGAATTGTTTTTCTTGTTTGACCACAAGGTCATGCGGATCACATCATGTAGCCTCCAAGGCAATAAGACTTGCATGTTACAAAACTGTTTACCTATAATGGGAGTCTGTGTTCCTTGAGATTCCATTAATTAAATCTTGTAGTACATTAAACTAAGAAAAGGAGAGTTAATTCATATTGAGCAGATTAAGCCCCTTGTAATGTGTAGGGATGTTTGAAAAATTATTGCTACTCAGACAGAAAAATTGCAAACTCTACAATTATTGCCCCCAGCTCTATTTGCCTTCTGTGTTCACATTAAATACAATTGCAATTTCATTTTCTTTGACTGAAGCAATGCATACATAAGGATTCGTTTAAAGAGAACCCGCCAAAATTGGCTTATGCAAGGGTTAAGACATTCTGAAATTATCATGCAATTCTGTATGCTAATCTAATGATTATATTACAAATACAGATATCTTTGCAGAAATTTGCCTGGAAGTCAGGTAGGGACAACCTTTGTTTCCTGATCTGTTAGTATTTTAATTTAAAGAGGACCTAAACTCTCTCAGTCAACATTAACTATGTATAATCCGTATGCTGGCAGCATTAGTAAATAGAATATCTGAAATTGCCGCGATCAGGTTAATCTAAAAATAGGGGCGGGTTCCATCATCCATAGTATTTGGATATTGGAGTGGAATACCTGGGGCTGCCCCAGAACATGCCGCTGTAAAAGGAAGAAAAAAGGGCTATCTTGGTGCCCAAGGATTAGGCAATGATTATAATTAAAAGATAAAACAAATTAAGAAAAATGCATGATTAAAAAGAGATTGATTCAAAGAGCAAATAGTATGATATTCAGTTTAAGCTTGCAACCATGCATTATTCATACCAATGATTTCAAAGGGTCGATGAACCCCAGAGATCATAAGAGGCACTGGAATGAAGATCTTGACAGTGGTTTCCATTGGTAAGCAGTGCATGATTTTACGGATCCACAAACTACAGATTAATATTATGTATATAGTTGTCTTATCTAGGGATGAGCCGAACACCCCCCTGTTCGGTTCGCACCAGAACTTGCGAACACACCAAATGTTCGTGTGAACTTTAGAACCCTATTAAAGTCTATGGGACTCCAACATTTGAAATCTAAAGTGCTAATTTTAAAGGCTAATATGTAAGTTATTGTCCTAAAAAGTGTTTGGGGACCTGAGTCCTGTCCCAGGGGACATGTATCAATGCAAAAAAAAGTTTTAAAAACAGCTGTTTTTTCGGAAGCAGTGAATTTAATAATGCTAAAAGTGAAACAATAAAAGTGAAATATTCCTTTAAATTTTGTACCTGGGGGGGGGGGGGGGGGGGTGGTGTGTAAAGTTAGCATGTGAAATAGCGCATGTTTCCCATACTTAGAACTAGGGTTGTCCCGATACCACTTTTTTAGGACCGAGTACAAGTACCGATACTTTTTTTCAAGTAGTCGCCGATACCGAATACCGATACTTTTTTTAAATGTGTCCCCAAATGCAGCCATGTCCCCCCCATATGCAGCCATGTCCCTCACATATGCAGCCATGTCCCTCTAGCCATGTCCCTCACATATGCAGCCATGTCCCTCTAGCCATGTCCCTCACATATGCAGCCATGTCCCTCTAGCCATGTCCCTCACATATGCAGCCATGTCCCTCTAGCCATGTCCCTCACATATGCAGCCATGTCCCTCTAGCCATGTCCCTCACATATGCAGCATTGTCCCTCTAGCCATGTCCCTCTAGCCATGTCCCTCACATATGCAGCCATGTCCCTCTAGCCATGTCCCTCACATATGCAGCCATGTCCCTCACATATGCAGCAATGTCCCTCTAGCCATGTCCCTCACATATGCAGCAATGTCCCTCTAGCCATGTCCCTCGATGCGGCGGCAGCGGCGGGGGGGGAAAGGGGGGGGGAAAGTATTCTATTTAGGTATCGGGGGTATTTGCGCGAGTACGAGTACTCCCGCAAATACTCGGTATCGGTCCCGATACCGATACTGGTATCGGTATCTGGACAACCCTACTTAGAACTGTCTCTGCACAAAGTGTCATTTCTGAAAGGAAAAAAAGTCTTTTAAAACTGGACTTGCGGCTATAATGAATTGTTGGCTCTGGCAATTCAGAGCGAACTCATTCATAAAAAAATAACGTAGGGGTCCCCCCAAATTCCATTACCAGGCCCTTCAGGTCTGGAATGGATATTAAGGGGAACCCCGCCGTCAATTTAAAAAAAATGACGTGGGGTTCCCCCCAAATATCCATTCCAGACCCCTTATCCAAGCACATTAACCTGTCCGGCCGCAGAAAAGAGGGAGGGACAGAGTGCGGCCCCCCCCTCTCCTGAACCGTACCAGGCCACATGCCCTCAACATGGAGAGGATGTCCCCATGTTGATGGGGACAAGGGCCTCATCCCCACAACCCTTGCCCGGTGGTTGTGGGGGTCTGCGGGCAGGGGGCTTATCAGAATCTATATGTAATTTTGCTCAAGTGGTTGTACCGGAGTGATGCCTGCAGAACCAAAATAAACTCTATTTGCGTACAGTGTTACATGACAGCGCAATTGCCAGTTAAAGTAGTACAGTGCTGAATAACAAAAAATTCTCTGGTCATGAGGGGAGTAAAACCATGTGGAGGTTAAGTGGTTAATGTGAGACTTCAATTTTCTATTCAGTATTTTCAACATTTTAGGAAATAGTACAACACTATAATATGGGGTGCATAGCCTTTTTAGTCTAGCAGTGTGCCATGTGGAAGCAGAGTGAGATACCATATGTAAATGGATGGCAGTTGGTTTGTTATGACTTCTAAAAGGAATCAACTTAAAGACAGCCTTCTAGTACAACAAATGTATGGGTTGCATGGGTCTAGTGGCAAATCCCTCCAAGCAATGCCAAACTTCATCCTAGCCACAGTAATGCAAAACTCTATTAGACTATATTAGCTATTTGTACATCTCTGTTGATGACATTTTTGATTCCGGAAACATGCTAGTAGGTTATTTGTATATATACAGTATATAAGGTGCTCAATATGCTGCACACAGTGCAGTATAAACACTGTACTTAGGGCTAAGCTTAAAGGTTTTCATTCATGAGTTGATGGACTGAGCAATTCTCTAGTGTACAACACATTAATAACTTAGATCTCACCCACATCAACTAAGCCATCTGTTCTGACCACTTTCCACCACCAGACTACTGTAAAAAATTCTGATGTACAGTAGATGAAACCACTGATACAACCTCAGGGCGAACCCCATTTCTGTTGTTTGACTCAAATCATGAAAGTATGCAGAGAACTGAGATAAAGCTCTGTTCCTTTCGGTGTCCAGCCAGAGAGAGAGACCAAACTCACTTTATTGGTCCTTTTAAAAACAACATGACATCACACACATAAGCACATTTGATTGGTTCAGTCTATACATTTCAGTCCCTTATTACACGCTCCCCTATGATGTCTGTTCTTTGCACACGGCACACATTCTCCTTGTAAGTCCATTTTTGGGCATGCTGCACACATCCTTCTTTCCATGTGGCATAAAAGTCTCCTTGTGTCAAACAGGGATTCCCATTGAAGCCCACAGGGGCAATGTTCTCTTCAAACCCATATAAGCTCATACGAAGAGAGAGAGAAGGAGGGGGGGTTGGAGTGAGGGGATGACATCTGCTTTTGATTTCAACAGACCTTTTGTCCTCCATTTTAAGTTGTAACTTTAAAACATTATCTGTTTCTTCATGTATGGATAATGACAGTATTGTAATATATAATTTCACACATGCATATGTATTATATCTTATATAGATCAAGCAATTAAAAGGAAATAAAAACAATACATAAGAATATAAAAGAAAAGGAAAACAACATTTCAGAGGTTCTAATAAAATAATTAGCTTAACACAAAATAGCATAGAATAAAATATTCATTTTATTTTACTTCTATCACAATTCAAACTTGCCTAAGCTGTGTGATCACACTCAAGTAGGTCATAATGTGCTAATATTCTCCTTACTCCTAGCTCTCAAATTTTGTACAGTGTCCCTGAACCCCTATGCCCTAGCATTAGTTTAACTTCTCGCATTAATGTGCTGATGGAATTATTTCCCAACTTTCAAATGTCTCCTATAATAGGAGAAATACAACAAAATAGGCCTCATTTTGTGTAGTTTATTTAAGAAAACAAATCTAAAAACTTCTCAAACTGTTCTTAGACACACTATAGATGCAGGGGGCCAGATCCACAAAAGAGATACTCCGACTTAACTGCTGTTCAGTCTGTGTGTAACTTTGGAAACGATCCTCAAAAGGCTTTTTCCAAAGTTAGGCAGAAGATCAGGCATGTGTAATTGAATTACACTGCCGAATCTTAGGATGCAGTACCGCATCCGCCGCTGGGGGCATTTTGAGTCGAAATGCCGTTGCTAGTATGCAAATTAGCACTTAAGGCGATCCACAAAGCTTTCCAGCTTCCTTTTTGCGCCGTAAGTGTTATTTTGCAAGTGTAAAATTAGGGCTGGTTCTACAAAGTGTAAACTAGTCACACCTTGTAAAAGCCCATTCCAGCGACGGCATTTGGTATGCTTTCCCGAGGGAGAACTCCACGGCAATTTGTAAAAACAAAACCGGCATGGGTTCCCCCCCAGGAGCATACCAGGCCCTTAGGTCTGGTATGGGTTGTAAGGGGACCCCCCTACGCCGAAAAATCGACGTAGGGGGTCCCCCTACAATCCATACCAGACCCGTATCCAAAGCACGCTACCCGGCCGGTCAGGAAGGGAGTGGGGACGAGCGAGCGGCCCCCCCCTCCTGAGCCGTGCCAGGCCGCATGCCCTCAACATGGGGGGGTTGGGTGCTCTGGGGCAGGGGGGCGCACTACGGGCCCCCCCACCCCAGAGCATCCTGTCCCCATGTTGATGAGGACAGGACCTCTTCCCGACAACCCTTGCCATTGGTTGTCGGGGTCTGCGGGCGGAGGCTTATCGGAATCTGGGAGTCCCCTTTAATAAGGGGGCCCCCAGATACCGGCCCCCCACCCTAAGTGAATGGATATGGGGTACATCGTACCCCTATCCATTCACCTGTAGGCAAAAAGTAAAAGTTAATAAACACACAACACAAGGCTTTTTAAAATATTTTATTATTCTGCTCCGGATGCCCCCCCTGTCTTCGTTATTAGCCCAATTAGCAGGGGGGCTTCTTCTTCCGCTCTCCGGGGGTCTTCCACTCTCCGGGGGTCTTCCGCTCTCCGGGGGTCTTCTCCGCTCTCCGGGGGGGGCTTCTCCGGACTCCGGGGGGCTTCTTCCATCTTCTCCCCTCTTCCGCTGTTGACTCGGCGAACCCCGGTTCTTCTGCAGCTCTCCGGTGCCTTCTTCTTCAGCGCTGGCTGCCTGCTATGTTTGTGTGTTAGCTCGATTTCAAACAGGCAGCCAGCGCGGTCTTCTGTGACGCCAGGGTCTTCTCTTCCTTTCTTCCGATGTTGCCTCGTCGCCTGTTGTCGCTGTAATGATGGAAGCGCGCCTTGCATCCCATTTATATAGGCATCACCGTCCCATCATGCTCCGGCAGGTACCCACGTGGTGGGTGCCTACCCACGTGCACCCACCACGTGGGTACCTACCGGAGCATGATGGGACGGTGATGCCTATATAAATGGGATGCAAGGCGCGCTTCCATCATTACAGCGACAACAGGCGACGAGGCAACATCGGAAGAACAGAAGACAAGACCCTGACGTCACAGAAGACCGCGCTGGCTGCCTGTTAGAAATTGAGCTAACACACAAACATAGCAGGCAGCCAGCGCTGAAGAAGAAGGCACCGGAGAGCTGCAGAAGAACCGGGGTTCGCCGAGTCAAGAGCGGAAGAGGGGAGAAGATGGAAGAAGCCCCCCGGAGTCCGGAGAAGCCCCCCCCGGAGAGCGGAGAAGACCCCCGGAGAGCGGAAGACCCCCGGAGAGCGGAAGAAGAAGCCCCCCCTGCTAATTGAGCTAATAACGAAGACAGGGGGGGCATCCGGAGCAGAATAATAAAATATTTTAAAAAGCCTTGTGTTGTGTGTTTACTAACTAACTTTTTGCCTACAGGTGAATGGATAGGGGTACGATGTACCCCATATCCATTCACTTAGGGTGGGGGGCCGGTATCTGGGGGCCCCCTTATTTGAGGGGACTCCCAGATTCCGATAAGCCTCCGCCCGCAGACCCCGACAACCAATGGCAAGGGTTGTCGGGAAGAGGTCCTGTCCTCATCAACATGGGGACAGGGTGCTCTGGGGTGGGGGGGCCCGCAGTGCGCCCCCCTGCCCCAGAGCACCCAACCCCCCCATGTTGAGGGCACGCGGCCTGGCACGGCTCAGGAGGGGGGGGGCGCTCGCTCGTCCCCACTCCTTTTCCTGGCCGGCCGGGTAGCGTGCTTTGGATACGGGTCTGGTATGGATTGTAGGGGGACCCCCTACGTCAATTTTTCGGCGTGGGGGGTCTCCTTACAACCCATGCCAGACCTAAGGGCCTGGTATGCTCCTGGGGGGGGAACCCATGCCGGTTTTTTCTTTGAAAATTGGCATGGAGTTCTCCCTCAGGAATGCATGCCGCTGTCATTTTTTTTTTTCCCGACGCAACTTTTTTAAGCCAAATAATAATGAATGTTGTATGGGTGGTATAATAAAGCCAAAACAAAAACAAAAAACAACAAAATTGTTGCGTGGTGATCCAAATAACAAACTATTCAAAAAAACTATTCAAAAAACAAAAAAACTCAAAAAGTGTTCAAGTGCTGAAAATCATTCCATCTCTGCTTCATGCAAAATTGAGTGAATCAATAAATATAAATATAAATATAAATATAGTGCAGTGTGCTTTCAACAAACAGTTTCCATACTGTCAGTAAAAGAGTCTTTATGCAAAAAATCCATGCAAAAATAAATAAATAAATAAATATTAAAAGTGCTGTGTGCTTCTTCCACGTGAGAGCAACGTAGGTATAAATCTTCTGTGCAAAAAAACGTGCTCGCTCCCTATGGTCCCGCACTCACCAGATACTTGAACCCCTACAGGGGTAACAGGCGTTCACAGTATAAATACTGACAAATCCCTGGATCTTCCCAGAATCTAAAAATTCCACCGCTCAGAAGAGGAGGAGACAAATGGATTGCCCAATAGTGTGATATCGTTTTTAAAAAGGAACAGTTTTTATTCACATTTTACAGGGTACTCACAATTTGGTAGAAAGGTTAATACACATAACATAAAAACGTGCTGTAGCTTAGAGTAGCGTCTGCTCTACCGGTTTCGTCAATCTGACGTCATCTGGAGCGCGCCTCTAAGCCCCAGCACTACCTTATTTATATGGGACGTTTATGTCTGAAACGTCCGCCATGTTGTAGTTTTTGAGGACAGAAGTCCAGCCACTAGAGGCCCTATAGTTTAAAAAACCCGCATCCGCCATGTTGTAGATTATGGCAGACAGAAGTCAACCTACTAGAGATCTTATAGGATTTTCTGGTGTTAGACTGAGCTCGCAAGTGCGTCCGCCATGTTGTGGTATTGTGAAGACCGGAGTCCTGAGCTAAAATTACTCTATATATTTAGGAAAAAGACATCGAGCGTGTCTCCCTATTGTGTAAATAAAACAAAAAACATTCGCCATGTTGTGGTTTTTTGGAGACCGGAGTCCTGTTTCAAAAGTTACTCTATATATTAAAACAACGGAATGAAACGAATCTCCCTTGTTATATTAATGAATATACTATGCGTTTGTAAACAGAACGGTATTGTGGTGCAAATATTTAAATCGTAAAAGCAAGTATCTTTCAGACATAAAGTGCTACAATAAAAATTTCATAATTATATAGGTCATTGCTATTAGAGCTTAAGGGTTGCAAATTAGACCTTAAATGATATAAGTTAGAAACATATGTAAATATTAATATAAAAATATAAAAATTAATATAAAATATATGAAATATATAAAAGAGAATAGGATATCTTTAATAGTATAATATGTGTATTGGAAGTGGAGAGGCTATAAAAAGCAATTAAAATGTATTGAAGATATAAATGGAGATATAAGTGAAAATGGTAAGTATTGTAATGTGTCAGCTCACATTTCCAATGACATTAAAATAATTGTTAAAAATTGGTTAAAAAGCAGTTCAAATCTACGTCAATGTTCATACCTGCCGGTTGGAGGGTATCTAATGTATAGATCCATCGGGTTTCATTTTGGGATACTTTTTTAGTTTTATCCTCACCCCTCCAGTGTTCTTTTATTTTATCTATCCCATAAAATGTCATACACCCAGGGTCTTTGTTGTGATAATCCCTGAAGTGTCTGGACACACTGTGTTTGTGGAAACCCTTTTTTATGTTGGCAATATGCTCTCTTATTCTAATATGTAATTCTCTTGTCGTTCTGCCCACATATTGCTTGTGGCAGGGGCATTCTAAAACATACGTTACATGTGTACTGTTACAGGTAATGAGTTCTCTTATTTTGTGTAAGGAACCATTTGTTGTTGAGGAGAACTCTGTTTTTTTCTTGTTAGTTTTTGTACTAACACGACATGGTAAACATTTTCCACATTTGTGGAAACCTTTCAGGTTTTTAAAAATTTGAATTTGTTTGGGAGGGTCTATTGCGTTGTGGACTAATCTATTTCTGAGGTTAGGGGCTCTTCGGTATATAAAACTCGGTTTGTTTGGTAACAGATTTTTTAGACTTTTATCTGATTGTAGAATAGGCCAGTGTTGTTTAAAAATTCTTTCAATGTCCTTGTGCTGTATGTTATAACCTGTTAGGAACGCTGTATCCATAAATTTCTTCTTTTTCTTGTTGTGTGTGCCTGTTATGATGTTACTTCTGTTCATTCTCATGACTTTCGTTTTCAAAATTTCTAGCTCGTTTCTTTTATAGCCTTTTTCAACAAATTTGTTAATAATTTGTGTGGCCTGTATTTCAAAGTCAACACTGTTACTACAGTTCCTAAACAGTCTCATAAGTTGTCCCTTGGGGATATTTTGAATCCATTGCTTATGATGACAACTGTTTACAGGGATATAACTGTTCCTGTCGGTTTTTTTGAAAAAAGTTCTAGTGTGAATTCTATTGTCCATTTTAAATAATTGTAGATCTAGATAGTCTATAGATTCTGTATTCCAGGTCCCCGAGAACGTAATGCCATAGATGTTGTTGTTGATTTCGTCAAAAAACATCTGTAATTCCATTTCTGTGCCTCCCCATACAATTAAAATATCATCTATATATCTTCTATAAAATTTCAATGGTGGTCTCGTTATTCCTTGTATTTGTTCCGCCTCCCAGTGATTCAAAAAGATATTGGCTACACTGGGGGCGTACTTAGCCCCCATGGCCACCCCTTTTGTTTGGACGTAATATTGTCCCTTATTCCAAAAATAATTGTGGCTCATAGCTAGAGTTAGACCCTCCAAAATATAGTTTATTTGTTCCTGCTTCAGTTTGGAATCTCTATGCAAAGCCCATTTTACTCCTTTAATACCATCTTCTTGTACTATATTAGTGTACAAAGAGTTCACATCTATGGTAACTAAAAGGTCAGTAGGTTCTATTACCATGTCATTGAGTTCTATTATAAGCTGCCTGCTATCTTTGAGGTACGATGGTCCTTCTTTAACTAGCGGTTGTAAATACCCATCGATATATGCCCCAAGTCTTGAAAAAAGCGAGTCAATGCCGCTTATGATTGGCCTCCCTGGAGGATGGACTTCATCTTTATGTACTTTTGGAACATAATAAATGATAGGTGTTTTTGCTGTTTTTGGAGTTAGATATTTTGCCTCTTTCTTGGTAAGGATGCCCATTTTTTTGCCTTTTTCTACGAAAGTAATCAATTTCTTATTGTATTCTTTTTTGGGATTTGTCTTCAATCTCTTATAAGTGTTAGGGATGGTTAATAATTTGCTCATTTCTTCTTCATAATCTTTTTTCTTAAGTATGACCAATCCTCCCCCTTTATCCGCGGGACGAATAATAATATCTTTCTTCTTTTCAAGCTCCTTAATAGTTTTCCATATTTTATTACGTTTTGATTTGTTAACTTTTAGAATTCTTATATCTTCTTCAACCATTTTTCTAAAAACTGTCAGACTTTCATTTTGTTGACTCTTGGGATTGAAAGTTGAATTATTTCTCAAGTTGGAATGCTGATATTGTATTGTATTATCCATTTGTTTTGGTGTTTTATTTGCAAAAAATTTTTTTATATTCAATTTGCGTACAAATTTTTGTAGATCTATATATGCTTCAAACTTATCCAATTCTTTATCCGGTGCATACTTCAATCCTAAATCTAAAACTCTCATCTCTTCTTCCGTAAAAATTTCATTACTTAAATTAAAAATGCCTCCTCCTAATATTCTCTCCTTCTTTTTCTTGTGCCCCCCTCGTTTGCCTCGTTTGCGTATCCTCGGTCCCATCCTTGTGGTCTGTAAGTCTGGTCTCTCCTCTCTTCCCACTCGTTCTCTTCTTGGTCCCAATATTCCCCTCTCGGGTGTCTGTATGGTCTCTGGCCCCATCCTTGTTGTTCTCCGTATGGGCCTCTCCTCTGTGGGTACCTGAAAGGTTGTCTCCATCCTTGTGACCTGTAAGGTCGGTTGTCTTCTCTCACGGCGGGTGGTCTGCCTCTGTATCTCCTGGGAAAAAAAACCCTATTTTGTCCTCCTCTATATGGAGTTTCTTGTGGGTGATTCCTTAATGGGGAGAACCTGTTTCTATGTCTTGGAATCCTTGGTGTGTATGGTACTTGAGGTCTCCTTTCTTCGTTTTGTGGTCTCTCTCTATACGTCTGACGTATGGGACTTATTTCTTCCCTCCTCTGTGGTGCTGTCATATTAGTGGTACGTACGGTTCTATTTGGTCTCGCTTCCACATTTGTAGTGGGTTGCCAAATATTAGTTTCCATTTCTGGGGAATTTTCTCTCGATTCTTCTTCTATAGAATTGTTATGATAAATTTCATCTGTTTGCCATTTATATACTTGTTGGTTTTTATAATCCAAAACATCTCTCTTAAATTTCTTTTGTTTCTTTTGTTGAATTTCTATATCATATTTTTTGATAATTTCTTGTAACAGGTTTTCTTTATCTTTGTATTCTTGTGACTCTGCGAATGGGATCAGTTGGTCCCTCACATGAGAATTTCTGATTCAATCATTTTTAATTTAATTTGTCTTCTTTCTAAAATCTTGTGTAGTAAATCATTCTCCTTCTGGTTAAAAAATTTGTACCAGTCACTCATTAATTCTTTATCATTGATGGCATCATTAGGTGAGATATCCCACCTTAGTCTCCTAGGTGTGATCTTTTCTGCTATGTATTTTCCCAGGGTGGCTATGTCCCACCACACCCTGAGTTGTTTCTCTAGGCAGTGTCTTAGTTGTTTAAAGAGTCCATCAGTGTCCTGTCTGCTTACTACCTGTTCTTGATTGAAAGACTTCACCCAAATTAATACTTCTATTGTGTATGTATTTAAAAATATCCGTTGCTGCAGTTTCTACTTGCATGATGATGCAAGATGAATGGAAAAGGAAAAATGTGAATCTGCGCTACAGAATATTTAAAAATAAGGTATATAATATAATAAGTGTGAGGGGCTGCCCCTGCATAAAAATCCCCACAAAATGGAGAAAAAGTGTGAAATATGAGAAGCAGGTGGTGGCGCCAACCTTAAGTGTAGATTAAATGTCAAAAAATAATGAATGTTGTATGGGTGGTATAATAAAGCCAAAACAAAAACAAAAAACAACAAAATTGTTGCGTGGTGATCCAAATAACAAACTGTTCAAAAAAACTATTCAAGAAACAAGAAAACTCAAAAAGTGTTCAAGTGCTGAAAAATCATTCCATCTCTGCTTCATGCAAAATTGAGTGAATCAATAAATATAAATATAAATATAAAAATATAGTGCAGTGTGCTTTCAACAAACAGTTTCCATACTGTCAGTAAAAGAGTCTTTATGCAAAAAATCCATGCAAAAATAAATAAATAAATAAATATTAAAAGTGCTGTGTGCTTCTTCCACGTGAGAGCAACGTAGGTATAAATCTTCTGTGCAAAAAAACGTGCTCGCTCCCTATGGTCCCGCACTCACCAGATACTTGAACCCCTACAGGGGTAACAGGCGTTCACAGTATAAATACTGACAAATCCCTGGATCTTCCCAGAATCTAAAATTCCACCGCTCAGAAGAGGAGGAGACAAATGGATTGCCCAATAGTGTGATATCGTTTTTAAAAAGGAACAGTTTTTATTCACATTTTACAGGGTACTCACAATTTGGTAGAAAGGTTAATACACATAACATAAAAACGTGCTGTAGCTTAGAGTAGCGTCTGCTCTACCGGTTTCGTCGATCTGACGTCATCTGGAGCGCGCCTCTAAGCCCCAGCACTACCTTATTTATATGGGACGTTTATGTCTGAAACGTCCGCCATGTTGTAGTTTTTGAGGACAGAAGTCCAGCCACTAGAGGCCCTATAGTTTAAAAAACCGCATCCGCCATGTTGTAGATTATGGCAGACAGAAGTCAACCTACTAGAGATCTTATAGGATTTTCTGGTGTTAGACTGAGCTCGCAAGTGCGTCTGCCATGTTGTGGTATTGTGAAGACCGGAGTCCTGAGCTAAAATTACTCTATATATTTAGGAAAAAGACATCGAGCGTGTCTCCCTATTGTGTAAATAAAACAAAAAACATTCGCCATGTTGTGGTTTTTTGGAGACCGGAGTCCTGTTCAAAAGTTACTCTATATATTAAAACAACGGAATGAAACGAATCTCCCTTGTTATATTAATGAATATACTATGCGTTTGTAAACAGAACGGTATTGTGGTGCAAATATTTAAATCGTAAAAGCAAGTATCTTTCAGACATAAAGTGCTACAATAAAAATTTCATAATTATATAGGTCATTGCTATTAGAGCTTAAGGGTTGCAAATTAGACCTTAAATGATATAAGTTAAAAACATATGTAAATATTAATATAAAAATATAAAAAATTAATATAAAAATATATGAAAATATATATAAAAGAGAATAGGATATCTTTAATAGTATAAATATGTATGTATATTGGAAGTGGAGAGGCTATAAAAAGCAATTAAAATGTATTGAAGATATAAATGGAGATATAAGTGAAAATGGTAAGTATTGTAATGTGTCAGCTCACATTTCCAATGACATTAAAATAATTGTTAAAAATTGGTTAAAAAGCAGTTCAAATCTACGTCAATGTTCATACCTGCCGGTTGGAGGGTATCTAATGTATAGATCCATAAGGTTGGCGCCACCACCTTAAGGTTAGCGCCACCACCTTAAGGTTGGCGCCACCACCTGCTTCTCATATTTCACACTTTTTCTCCATTCTGTGGGGATTTTTATGCAGGGGCAGCCCCTCACACCTATTATATTATATACCTTATTTTTAAATATTCTGTAGCGCAGATTCACATTTTTCCTTTTTCCATTCATCTTGCATCATCATGCAAGTAGAAACTGCAGCAACGGATATTTTTAAATACATACACAATAGAAGTATTAATTTGGGTGAAGTCTTTAATCAAGAACAGGTAGTAAGCAGACAGGACACTGATGGACTCTTTAAACAACTAAGACACTGCCTAGAGAAACAACTCAGGGTGTGGTGGGACATAGCCACCCTGGGAAAATACATAGCAGAAAAGATCACACCTAGGAGACTAAGGTGGGATATCTCACCTAATGATGCCATCAATGATAAAGAATTAATGAGTGACTGGTACAAATTTTTTAACCAGAAGGAGAATGATTTACTACACAAGATTTTAGAAAGAAGACAAATTAAATTAAAAATGATTGAATCAGAAATTCTTCATGTGAGGGACCAACTGATCCCATTCGCAGAGTCACAAGAATACAAAGATAAAGAAAACCTGTTACAAGAAATTATCAAAAAATATGATATAGAAATTCAACAAAAGAAACAAAAGAAATTTAAGAGAGATGTTTTGGATTATAAAAACCAACAAGTATATAAATGGCAAACAGATGAAATTTATCATAACAATTCTATAGAAGAAGAATCGAGAGAAAATTCCCCAGAAATGGTAACTAATATTTGGCAACCCACTACAAATGTGGAAGCGAGACCAAATAGAACCGTACGTACCACTAATATGACAGCACCACAGAGGAGGGAAGAAATAAGTCCCATACGTCAGACGTATAGAGAGAGACCACAAAACGAAGAAAGGAGACCTCAAGCACCATACACACCAAGGATTCCAAGACATAGAAACAGGTTCTCCCCATTAAGGAATCACCCACAAGAAACTCCATATAGAGGAGGACAAAATAGGGTTTTTTTTCCCAGGAGATACAGAGGCAGACCACCCGCCGTGAGAGAAGACAACCGACCTTACAGGTCACAAGGATGGAGACAACCTTTCAGGTACCCACAGAGGAGAGGCCCATACGGAGAACAACAAGGATGGGGCCAGAGACCATACAGACACCCGAGAGGGGAATATTGGGACCAAGAAGAGAACGAGTGGGAAGAGAGGAGAGACCAGACTTACAGACCACAAGGATGGGACCGAGGATACGCAAACGAGGCAAACGAGGGGGGCACAAGAAAAAGAAGGAGAGAATATTAGGAGGAGGCATTTTTAATTTAAGTAATGAAATTTTTACGGAAGAAGAGATGAGAGTTTTAGATTTAGGATTGAAGTATGCACCGGATAAAGAATTGGATAAGTTTGAAGCATATATAGATCTACAAAAATTTGTACGCAAATTGAATATAAAAAAATTTTTTGCAAATAAAACACCAAAACAAATGGATAATACAATACAATATCAGCATTCCAACTTGAGAAATAATTCAACTTTCAATCCCAAGAGTCAACAAAATGAAAGTCTGACAGTTTTTAGAAAAATGGTTGAAGAAGATATAAGAATTCTAAAAGTTAACAAATCAAAACGTAATAAAATATGGAAAACTATTAAGGAGCTTGAAAAGAAGAAAGATATTATTATTCGTCCCGCGGATAAAGGGGGAGGATTGGTCATACTTAAGAAAAAAGATTATGAAGAAGAAATGAGCAAATTATTAACCATCCCTAACACTTATAAGAGATTGAAGACAAATCCCAAAAAAGAATACAATAAGAAATTGATTACTTTCGTAGAAAAAGGCAAAAAAATGGGCATCCTTACCAAGAAAGAGGCAAAATATCTAACTCCAAAAACAGCAAAAACACCTATCATTTATTATGTTCCAAAAGTACATAAAGATGAAGTCCATCCTCCAGGGAGGCCAATCATAAGCGGCATTGACTCGCTTTTTTCAAGACTTGGGGCATATATCGATGGGTATTTACAACCGCTAGTTAAAGAAGGACCATCGTACCTCAAAGATAGCAGGCAGCTTATAATAGAACTCAATGACATGGTAATAGAACCTACTGACCTTTTAGTTACCATAGATGTGAACTCTTTGTACACTAATATAGTACAAGAAGATGGTATTAAAGGAGTAAAATGGGCTTTGCATAGAGATTCCAAACTGAAGCAGGAACAAATAAACTATATTTTGGAGGGTCTAACTCTAGCTATGAGCCACAATTATTTTTGGAATAAGGGACAATATTACGTCCAAACAAAAGGGGTGGCCATGGGGGCTAAGTACGCCCCCAGTGTAGCCAATATTTTTTTGAATCACTGGGAGGCGGAACAAATACAAGGAATAACGAGACCACCATTGAAATTTTATAGAAGATATATAGATGATATTTTAATTGTATGGGGAGGCACAGAAATGGAATTACAGATGTTTTTTGACGAAATCAACAACAACATCTATGGCATTACGTTCTCGGGGACCTGGAATACAGAATCTATAGACTATCTAGATCTACAATTATTTAAAATGGACAATAGAATTCACACTAGAACTTTTTTCAAAAAAACCGACAGGAACAGTTATATCCCTGTAAACAGTTGTCATCATAAGCAATGGATTCAAAATATCCCCAAGGGACAACTTATGAGACTGTTTAGGAACTGTAGTAACAGTGTTGACTTTGAAATACAGGCCACACAAATTATTAACAAATTTGTTGAAAAAGGCTATAAAAGAAACGAGCTAGAAATTTTGAAAACGAAAGTCATGAGAATGAACAGAAGTAACATCATAACAGGCACACACAACAAGAAAAAGAAGAAATTTATGGATACAGCGTTCCTAACAGGTTATAACATACAGCACAAGGACATTGAAAGAATTTTTAAACAACACTGGCCTATTCTACAATCAGATAAAAGTCTAAAAAATCTGTTACCAAACAAACCGAGTTTTATATACCGAAGAGCCCCTAACCTCAGAAATAGATTAGTCCACAACGCAATAGACCCTCCCAAACAAATTCAAATTTTTAAAAACCTGAAAGGTTTCCACAAATGTGGAAAATGTTTACCATGTCGTGTTAGTAAAAAAACTAACAAGAAAAAAACAGAGTTCTCCTCAACAACAAATGGTTCCTTACACAAAATAAGAGAACTCATTACCTGTAACAGTACACATGTAACGTATGTTTTAGAATGCCCCTGCCACAAGCAATATGTGGGCAGAACGACAAGAGAATTACATATTAGAATAAGAGAGCATATTGCCAACATAAAAAAGGGTTTCCACAAACACAGTGTGTCCAGACACTTCAGGGATTATCACAACAAAGACCCTGGGTGTATGACATTTTATGGGATAGATAAAATAAAAGAACACTGGAGGGGTGAGGATAAAACTAAAAAAGTATCCCAAAATGAAACCCGATGGATCTATACATTAGATACCCTCCAACCGGCAGGTATGAACATTGACGTAGATTTGAACTGCTTTTTAACCAATTTTTAACAATTATTTTAATGTCATTGGAAATGTGAGCTGACACATTACAATACTTACCATTTTCACTTATATCTCCATTTATATCTTCAATACATTTTAATTGCTTTTTATAGCCTCTCCACTTCCAATATACATACATATTTATACTATTAAAGATATCCTATTCTCTTTTATATATATTTTCATATATTTTTATATTAATTTTTTATATTTTTATATTAATATTTACATATGTTTTTAACTTATATCATTTAAGGTCTAATTTGCAACCCTTAAGCTCTAATAGCAATGACCTATATAATTATGAAATTTTTATTGTAGCACTTTATGTCTGAAAGATACTTGCTTTTACGATTTAAATATTTGCACCACAATACCGTTCTGTTTACAAACGCATAGTATATTCATTAATATAACAAGGGAGATTCGTTTCATTCCGTTGTTTTAATATATAGAGTAACTTTTGAACAGGACTCCAGTCTCCAAAAAACCACAACATGGCGAATGTTTTTTGTTTTATTTACACAATAGGGAGACACGCTCGATGTCTTTTTCCTAAATATATAGAGTAATTTTAGCTCAGGACTCCGGTCTTCACAATACCACAACATGGCGGACGCACTTGCGAGCTCAGTCTAACACCAGAAAATCCTATAAGATCTCTAGTAGGTTGACTTCTGTCTGCCATAATCTACAACATGGCGGATGCGGTTTTTTAAACTATAGGGCCTCTAGTGGCTGGACTTCTGTCCTCAAAAACTACAACATGGCGGACATTTCAGACATAAACGTCCCATATAAATAAGGTAGTGCTGGGGCTTAGAGGCGCGCTCCAGATGACGTCAGATCGACGAAACCGGTAGAGCAGACGCTACTCTAAGCTACAGCACGTTTTTATGTTATGTGTATTAACCTTTCTACCAAATTGTGAGTACCCTGTAAAATGTGAATAAAAACTGTTCCTTTTTAAAAACGATATCACACTAGTGGGCAATCCATTTGTCTCCTCCTCTTCTGAGCGGTGGAATTTTTAGATTCTGGGAAGATCCAGGGATTTGTCAGTATTTATACTGTGAACGCCTGTTACCCCTGTAGGGGTTCAAGTATCTGGTGAGTGCGGGACCATAGGGAGCGAGCACGTTTTTTTGCACAGAAGATTTATACCTACGTTGCTCTCACGTGGAAGAAGCACACAGCACTTTTAATATTTATTTATTTATTTATTTTTGCATGGATTTTTTGCATAAAGACTCTTTTACTGACAGTATGGAAACTGTTTGTTGAAAGCACACTGCACTATATTTATATTTATATTTATATTTATTGATTCACTCAATTTTGCATGAAGCAGAGATGGAATGATTTTTCAGCACTTGAACACTTTTTGAGTTTTTTTGTTTTTTGAATAGTTTTTTTGAATAGTTTGTTATTTGGATCACCACGCAACAATTTTGTTGTTTTTTGTTTTTGTTTTGGCTTTATTATACCACCCATACAACATTCATTATTATTTGATATTTAATCTACACTTAAGGTTGGCGCCACCACCTGCTTCTCATATTTCACACTTTTTCTCCATTCTGTGGGGATTTTTATGCAGGGGCAGCCCCTCACACCTATTATATTATATACCTTATTTTTAAATATTCTGTAGCGCAGATTCACATTTTTCCTTTTTCCAACTTTTTTAAGCCGTCGCGATCCTCAAAACTCGGCGTAACGTAACTTCGCGCATGCGCAGTACGGCCGGCGCGGGAGCGCGCCTCATTTAAATGGGACTCGCCCCATTTGAATAGGAACGCCTTGCGCCGGCGGAATTTTAGTTACACAGCCTGAAATTTCTAGATAAGTGCTTTGTGGATCAGGCACTTAGGTAGAAACTTTAAGGCAGTGTAACTTAAATGGGATTTTTTAAGTTACGCCAGGTTTTTGTGGATCTGGCCCAGGATCTCTAACCTGACACATTCTATCCACTGACTTTATCAATAGCTGTAGTGGAAATCATGGATGAAAATGCATCAGTCTGGAGATGCTAAAATTTGTACAGTATGTTGGATATTGGCTATGCAAAAATCAAGCCCTGACAGTGTAATTATTTTGTTTTCAACTTAAAAAAAAAAAAAAAATTCAAGAAAGTTATAAGTCCCAAACCTTATTCAGGTCAAAACTCCTTTAGAAAGAGGCACCACCATTTACAACGATCATTACTATGACATCTCATCTACTCTCATGTTCATTCATCCTCTTTATTAAATGCTGCTGAGACATCCATAAAAAGTAATTTGTCTAAAAGTGGCATCATGCTTTAATTGGAAAGAATCAGCTGGAATAGATATACCGTAATTGTTTTCTAGAAGTATAGAACCATTCTTCCACACTGGAGATGGGAGCTGTGAAATGATTTAACTTTTATCGAGTGGTGGGTGTGATGGTAGAAAGCACACATTTATATTTAGTGAGGGTGTTCTACTGGGGTAGTTTTAATGTCATTTTTTTATACGTATTAAATTATAGATTTTCAAAATGTAAAGATATAAATGCTTAGAAAATGTTTTTTTATTTTTTTTAGCATTGTTTATACATAATTATAATTTGGGTAGCCTTAGCCCTTACTAATGACAACCCATTTTATTCAGTAAGAAAACAGCAATATGCATTGTACTGTGGGGGTTATTTACGAAAGGCAAATTCACTTTGCACTACAAGTGCACTTGGAAGTGCAGTCACTGTAAATCTAAGGAGTAAGTCTGAAATGAGGGGAAGCTCTGCTGATTTTATTATCCAATCATGTGAAAGCTAAAATGTTGTTTTTTATTTTACTCGCATATCCCCCTCGGATCTACAGCAACTGCACTTCCAAGTGCACTTTCAGTGCAACTTCAAGTACACTTTCCACTTGCAGTTTGCACTTGTAGTGCAAAGTGGATTTGCTTTAGTAAATAACCCCCTGTGTCTCATAGCAACTAATCAAATTGTATCTATAATCTGAGTTAAAGTGCATGTATAGGCAGAATATTTTTTTTTAAAAAGACATACACTATATTACCGAAAGTACAGGCACAAGAACTTTAATGGCATCCCAGTCTTAGTCTGTAGGGTTCAATATTAAAGTGTTTGTAAAGGTTTAATTTTTTTTTGTTTTTAATAACAAACACTTACTTACCTCCACTGTGCAGTTCATTTTGCACAGAGTGGCCCTGATACTGCTGTTCTGGGGTCCCTCTGCGGCTGTCTCGGCTCCTCCCCGCAATAGCTAACCCCCTCTGGGAAGCTCTCTCCCAAGGGGGTTACCTTGCGGGCGCGCTCCTTGTCATACATGCTCCTTGTCATACATGCAGAGTGTATGACTCGGTCCCGCACCAGGCGGCTGCGTCATTGGATTTGGTTGACAGCAGCAGGAGCCAATGAATGTGCTGCTATCAATCTATCCAATCAAAGCAGAGAAGCAGTGAAGAAGAGGAACGCCGGGGGACGGGCACAGCAGGTGAACAGGCTCAGGTAAGTAAAACGGTGGGCTGGGGGGCCATGACAGCCGGGTGTTTTTTCACCTTAATGCATATGATGCACAAAGAGTTCCCTTCACTAGTAATAAGGGGTCAAGTCCAACACCTGAGAAACAAGCCCACACCATAATCCCCCCTCCACCAAATGATTTGGACCAGTGCACAAAGCAAGGTCCATAAAGACATGGACACATTTCCCAATATTTTCCCAATATTTTGTCCCATTAAAAATTCTGAAAGATAGCAAACACCCACTCAGGTTCTCTCCTATGAAGAAGTCCCTGTATCACGTGACAAAATGCGTCAGGAACCAGTACATACTGTACAAACTAAATCTTAAAAATGTTCCATAAATATTACTCCTACTTGTACAGTATTCTGGAAGCTCCAATTTCCTCCTCTTCTCCTTACTCTAGTGCTCATATCTCCTTGTATTTTCACGATATCATGCTTTCATCTGTAGATCAGGAAATGCAAATATCCCATAACTTACCATTAAAAAAAAAAAAAAGCTTCTTTAAGCCATCAAACAATCCAAAATTGGCAAGCTCCAGGGCCTGATGGCTTCTTGGGATGCTTTTCCAAGACTTCTTCTGTCATTCTCCACCTGATTGGAGGGAAGGAACACACCCTCCTTCACACAGCACAGGAACAGAGCAGAATCTGTCAATCACAGGCTGTGTGCCGGAGCTCCCTCCTCTGTTACCTTTTTTCTCTTGGTGTCAGTAAAAATTGTCAGAAGTGACTTAAGCTGATAGCAGAGAAATAAGGCAGCAGACAAAAATGTCACCTAATGTTTTGGATTGATACAAGTACACCATATAGAGGGATCTGCTTTGCTCATATTTCATCTCTAAGGTTTACCACCACTTTATGTTCTGCCTTCCCTATCAAATGGCAGTCTGCTGCAATAAAATGTCTGGGGGTCAAAAATCCTCCCATACCTTAATTAGTTCTCTGCCTTAAATTATCTATGCCTTTTAGCTAAATCGAAATCAGACCTAAACACCTGAGCTCCCCTGCCATTATCATGGTTGGATCGCATCAATACAATTAAAATGGACATTATCCTTAAAAATTATATAATTTATATTCAAATAATTCTTTCTTCAAACTTATATGGCTTCTTTCCAATTTTGTATGGACCTCTCCTAAACCTAGGCCCAAGCGCAAATTCTTAATTAGTGTCCTTTGCTAGGAGTTCATATAAATGCTATATAAAACACCCTTAAGTGTATTAATAATTCATATACATTAACAGTATATAAACAGCACTGACTAACAATTTACTTTGAAATAGCCAATTACTTCTGCAAAATCAACAATAGCTTATACCAAATACACATAAAGTGACATTTGCATCAAAAAATTAACTTTAACCACTTCAGCCCCAGAAGGTTTTACTCACATCCTGGCCAGGCTATTTTTTGCGATACAGCACTGCGTCAATTTAACTGACAATTCAGTGAAAGAAAGTTTATGTGTTATCATTCATATTCTCTGAAAAATGGCCAAGAAATCATAAATTCTGCCAGGGTATGTAAACTTACGAGCACAACTATATATATATATATATATATATATATATATATATATATATATATATATATATATATATATATATATATATACAGGCATACCCCGCTTTAAGTACACTCACCTTACATACACTCGCGAGTAAGGACATACCCACAAGTGTATGTAAAGTGACTTACAAGCACTGTACAGACATTTTGCAGCCGCAATAGAAAGAGCTGAAGCTCAGAGAGCATAGCCTGCCCTGTTCCAGTGTGCCCCTGACACCCCCACTACAGCCCCTGAGACCTTAACTACAGTTCCTAACACCCCCACTACGCCCCTTGACCCCCCACTACACCCTATAAGTCAAAAAAGGTATTGTTTCACTTTAAGTACATTTTCGTTTTACATACATGCTCTGGTCCCATTGTGTACTTAAACGTGGGGTATGCCTATATATATATATATATATATATATATATATATATATATATATATATATATATATATATATATATATATATATATATATATATATATTCACAATACAAGGAAGTACAAACAATTTTTAGAACGTTTTGGCCAATTTTAAGGAAAGCAGTACCAAAAGCATCCAAGTTTTATTTATCAGAAGGGACACTCATTTGGTGACAAAATAGTAAAGAAAATATTATATCCTCCTACTAAAACCTTCATGTTTTGGAATAGAGCGTGTTTTTATTCCTGCCGTGGGTGTTTATTGTGCAGGCAGGTGAACACACACGTAAGAGGTATGACTGAATTTTGCTCGACTGCCAATGATAAAACTTTCAAGATCAAGGATCTCATTATATGTAACTCGACCCATGTGGTACATGCATTACAGTGCTCATGCGGCCTGATGTATATAGGCCGTACAAAACGTACAGTGGGAAAAAGAGTATCCAAACACATTAATAATATTAAGATTAAGGTTATAAGGATCATAGTGTGTCAATGCACATTCGCTGTAAATATAAAAGACCCCTCAGGTCTGAAATTTTGGGGCATAGAAATAACTAAATCTATGTGGAGGGGAGCGAACAGTCAGAGTTTTATCAAAGTGTGAAACCAAATGGATATATCTTACAGATACTTTAAACCCTAAGGGGATGAATGTAGAACTCAATCTAAACTGTTTTATCAATGATTATTAGCTTTTTATGAATTAATCATGTTTTATGAATTGATTATTATTTAGATAGATTATGAATTCATAATTGTATTAATAATTTTTGGCTCTTCTAATGTTGTAATTTAAAAAAAAAAAAATTTGGATTGTTAAAACATTCATATAAATTTGAAATTAATGTATACCTAGATTAAATCATGGACGACAAGTGTTTTTAATATTCATTTTATTAATCCATGCAGTGGTGTTTCTTGGCCTAGGCCAGTGTTTCTCAATTCCAGTCCTCAGGCCCCCCCAACAGGTCAGGTTTTCAGGATTTCCATTATTTTGCACAGGTGATTTGATCAGTTTCACTGCCTTAGTAATCACCACAGCCTTTTCATCTGAGGGAAATCCTGAAAACCTGACCTGTTGGGGGGGCCTGAGGACTGGAATTGAGAAACACTGGCCTAGGCCAACAAGGCCCAGGCCTGGGGCGGCACTTTGAGGGGGGTGGCAAGAAAGTCACCCTGCATGAAAGAAATCTCCCCACGAGTCCCGGCGGCTGCACAAATACAGTACTCCATATAGCGGCATAAAGTGAAACGCAGCTGTGGTCTCCGCTCAGGCGGGGGGCGCTCCTTGCTCAGCTTGACTATGCTTGAGTAGAGGGGCGGTCTCAGCTCACCTTGACTGTGCTCATCTGGGCTTGGCTGTGCTCAGGCGGGGGGGGTGGTCCCCACTCGGCTTGGCTAAAGCAGAGGGGTATTCCCTGCTTACCTCGGCTGTGCTGGGCTTGGCTGTGCTCGGGCAGATGGGTGTTCACCTCGGCTGTTTTGGTGCTGTGCTGGGCTCAGCTGTGCTCGAGCAAGGGGACAGTCCCCACTCGGCTGGGCTCAAGCAGAGGGGTGGTCCCAGCTCACCTCGGCTGTGCTCGTGCAGGCAGACGATCCCCGCTCAGCTCACCTCGGCTGTGATAGGCTATGCTCGGGTGGGCAGTCTTGACTCATGTCGGCTTGGCTGAGCTCGGCAGAGGGGATGGTCACAGTGATGGATGTATCATGTAAGTGATGATAAACAGCAAATGTATTAGAAGAAGTATGCTGACCATGTCCGCAGCACCTGACCATGTCCGCAGCACCTGACCATGTCCGCAGCCCCTGACCATGTCTGCAGCCCCTGACCATGTCTGCAGCCCCTGACCATGTTCGCAGCCCCTGACCATATCCGCAGCCCATGACCATGTCCGCATCCCCTGACCATCTCCTGTATCATGTCTGCAGTCTCTGACCATCTCCTGTATCATGTCCGCAGTCTCTGACCGTCTCCTGCATCATGTCCGCAGTTTCTGAGGATGTCTGCATTCTCTGACCATCTTCTGTATCATGTCTGCAGTCTCTGACCATCTCCTGGGGTGGAGCGCTAATAAGAAGAGGTGGAGCCCATCCATCTGATTTTAGTCTTGCCTAGGGCTGAACAAAATCAAAATACACCACTGGGTTTATGCATAACTTCTAGTGCTATGGGTAGAGGTACCTATGCTACTTATTCTATAGCAGATTTTCAATGAGTGATTTTCAATAAAAGGCTATAATTAAGGCTGACATGCTATTTAGTGAGATTAACCTATGGTTTAATATAGGGTCAAGATGCATGTTATGGGATATGTTTTGACATAGATGCCTCCGTAACCATAATGATATTCTTTGTTATGCAATTGATGATGGGTTTAATTCCCGTCCGTAAATATACACCTCTGATATGCTCCCTGTGTTTAGACTACAGTATATTGTGCTGTTTGACGGACGATGGATTAAATTCCCTCGCCCGTACGTGTATATATTGAATGTGCTGTGCTGTGTGGCCACGCCCTCTGATGAAGTGATGATGAAACACGTCAGCGCGTGACCACGCAGCCATCCAGTCTGAGTGAGTGAGTGAGTGAAAAATGTATATAGCGCTACACATGCGAACTGAATCACCTCTGGGCGCTGGGAGTCTGTCGATCGATCAGCAGTCAGCTTGACCCAGGTACACCACCGTGAGAGTGATCCATCTGGCGGTAAGAGTTGCAACCAATCATGACATGACTGTCTATGTTCAAATTCTTTTATAATTCCTTTGGCTTGTGAGTGAAACTTGTGAGGGGGGACAGGGTTTTAATTAATAAATCTTACTTTACGGAATTATGCTATGTATATGCATTTCTTTGTCATGAGTGACATATAGGGGTTGATTTACTAAAACTGGAGAGTGCAAAATATGTTGCAGCTGTGCTTGGTAGCCAATCAACTTCTAACTTCAGCTTCTTCAATTAGGCTTTGCCCAAAAAAAAATGGAAGCTGATTGGTTACCATGCACAACTGCACTAGATTTTGCACTCTCCAGTTTTAGTTAATCAACCCCATAGATGGAAGGACCTGTGTTTTCTGCTCCATGAATGGATGATTATACGGGCTTATACCTATTATCTATCCGGTGAGTTCACTACCATAGGGGTGAGAATGCACAAGGTGTGGTGATGTCCAAACAATTAATATATATATATCGTGGAACACATGGATGAACTTTTATTTGTGTTTCTTTACAATTAATATATATGATTATATGGATGGATCTTTACATCCAATTACATGGACTTTAGAACTTAAATTTGAGCACTGCTCATGTTTTATACTATGTGTACATCGCAAATGTCAAGGAAAACCATCAGAAAAGGACATGTTAAATGATTCATAGGTTGAAGAAACATGGAAATTGTTCTAGTTTCAAATAACAGGTCTATTGTACATTTCAAGTAATATTAAATATAAAAAAGTGCAAAACTTTTCTGGGAATGATCTCTGACATATAAAACCCAGAGAACAAAATCATAAATCAAAGTCTTTCAGAAACTTTTAATCAATGAAAAGTTGAAGATGTCCCTCTGACCTCCTTTTGTAAGTAACAATATTCTCAATCTTATGCATATAATGTCGCCTACTGACTGATAGGAGGTTGCAAAAGATTTATCGTTATACACAATCAATTCCCCTTCTCTATTTTATACAGCTCTCATTAAATGTGTCATGCAGGCAAGTTACAAAAAGAGTGAAATTGGTATAATGGCAAATTACACTTTGATATTCTTTTGAAAAAAGGCGACAAGTTCAGGTCATTTAAAGAACTCAAACACTGTTTGTAGAAAAAATATGTCACATAAGCTTTTTACAATTTCAAAAATGATTTCACCTTTTTATTTTATGTTGACTACAGTTAACTGAATTCTAAATTGGTTCTTGTGGGTCACTGTAGTTTTCTTACAAACATTGTACTTTGAACTGATGCTTACATTGTATCTAAATCTAACACCCCAAAAATGATACTTGATATTGGAATTTCTTGTAAGAGAAGATCCTTGCTGTGCACTTTCCATTACAGTGGAAAAAAAAGTTTTAGAAATGTTCCCCCCAATCATCTGGTTTAGAGTGACAACATTGCCTAGAAGGGTCTGCCTGCAGGGAGAAGGTTGTCAGACTAATAAATGGACATCCATCCAGGATGAAGTAATACTTTATCAGTAACACCAGGGGGAATCACATGTTAGCAAGAACCGTCCAACACATGAAAATGTAAGTTTTACTTCCACCAAAAAATAGGATAATCAGCACCAAAAGCTTTATTATGGTAGAGTTTTTATGAAGAGGGTTTAATTGTCTTTATAAATGAAACCACTGGCCCTGAATTATTTTAGTTTCACCTTTGTCTGGCCATCAATGGTCATCTATCAATGAAGCAGCACACACATAAATCAGGTTTTTTTGTTCAACCGGTAGGTTGAACGGAAAAAACTGACTTGATTTCCCCATACATACATTAAGTGTGGGTGGGGCAATACTCTCCACTGAGTTATTGTATTCTAATGCCGCGTACACTCAGTCAGAATTTCCACCAACAAATGTTCAATGTGAGCTTTTGGTTGGATATTCCGACAGTGTGTAGGCTCCATCAGACATTTGCTGTCGGAATTTCCGACAATAAATGTTTGAAAGTGGTTCTCAATTTTTCCGACAACAAAAGTTCTTGTCAGGAATTCCGATTGTCTGTATGCAATTCCGACACTCAAAAATCCTATGCATGCTCAGAATCAATTCGACGCATGCTCGGAATCATTGAACTTAATTTTTCTTGGCTCGTCGTAGTGTTGTACGTGACCGCGTTCAGAATTTCTGACAACATGTGTGTGACCGTTTGTATGCAAGACAAGTTTGAGCGAACAATCCATCGGAAAAAAATCCACGGTTTTGTTGTCGAAAAGTCCGATCGTGTGTATGCGGAATAACAGTGGGGGGACTTCTCTGCTGTCACTATATACTGATCAGCCTCTTTGGCTTAAGCGAGTGGGCAAAATCTGTCAGGGCGGTTTTATAGAAGTGGATGGCTAAAATGACTTCTGTACAACTTCCCTGCCCATACATAGATCAGAATTTGTCCGGCCCCTGCCAAACTGGCCAGATTTCGATTCATGTACAGTATGACCAGCTTTAATGTCCACATGCTCTTGGGACCCATGGTGATCTGCACAGGGGCTTACCACAGACTTCATTAGAACATGGGAAATGATGAATTGGAAAATGCCTCATTGTACTACAGAAACTGCACAGCCAGAACTTCTGCATTATGCCAAGGTACCTGCACAGGACCAGAATTAAAGCCATTTACAAATTATTCCTCTGGATTTGGCTTCTGTTAGTTAGGTGGTTTGATTCATTTCTGCCACACATTCTATGATGTCATTTCTTATGCTGCCCATTCCCTTTTTCCTCTATTATTTTCTATAAACACTTAGCAAATGCTGTTTTGTCTGCAATTCAATGTTTGATGCTAGGCTGTAATTAGCCAGATAATCTGTTTACCTTTTTTAGGCCCTGTAGATCTGTAAGAGTACCTGTCACTTCATGGCTGGTTGCACTTGCTGACAGCCTTTATTGTGACAACCATTGATTATACACTTTATATTTCATTTGAAGTTTCACATACTTTTTTTGTTTACTGTATTTTATCAATTCCTACCCAGTTTCATTGTGGGATACCCAGCCCTTGGAGACAAGAGCATTCTCCATATTTTTTTGTTGGCCTATGAGGAAAAACCCATTTTTAAGAAGGGGGAGAGTGAAGGGATTTTGCCCTATGCTGTTATGGCCGTAATTAAATTAAATTGATTTTGTTAGTTGCTAGGCTGTAACTATCCTGAGCTTAGTGTACCTTTACCTAGGCTCTGCAGGTCTTCCCTAAGCTCAGTAGGCTGCCTGTTACCATGAATGTGAGTCAAATGTTAAAGCTGAAGGACAATCACCGGGTTATGATTATTTATGTGACTCAACCAAGCTGTAAGGTCCTTCAGAGATAGAGTTTGATGAGATGATAAATATTTGAGTCACTGTTCCAGAGTGCTCTTGAACTCCTGTGCTTTTACTTTTGGAGGTATCTCCAGAATTAAACACACAATGCTATGCCGCTCCAGGTGCAGCCAGGAGCATATCGATCCACAGGGAAAGGCGTTCTCACAGACACTGTCAGCCCATCGGTCGCCTGCCATTTTCACCGATCTTTGTGGGTTCTGATTCCCATGCGTCTACCCAGCATCCCTATCAATAGCTTCTCCAACTATACCTTGGTGCACCCAACCTAAATCTATAGCTGTGACTTTCATGCTATGTTTGGGCTTGCAAGCATCCTTACAAACCTTCACCCATTGTGAGAGCCCACTACATATACCAGTGAACTGAAGGGGAGATGCTGATATTGTTTGGAGTGGACTGGGATCTGTGTCACAACTTGCTAATTGGTAACCTTATAATACAGTTGGCCTGTGATCAGCCCCTGAAGTAGGAATTTTAATATTCTGAAACATGTCGGGACCTCTGAACCCATGTATTATGGTTGGCCGCCCACTTCTGAGACCTACTAAGAGCTTCAGAATTTAGCTGTACACTATTGTAACATGACCATTGGGTCTTTGAATTTTATCAACTACCAATTGTATATAATTGTACATTTTTTGTAATAAACTTGTACCACTTTTTTTATATACATCTCTTACTCTATTTTCTGGTATCCAACTTTGGCCCATAAAATCCCTGGGGCACTCCTTCCTTCTCTTCCAAGCCGCTCCAGGTGAGTTGTCAAAATACCTCCTCCTGCCAGCTTGATCCAAGGGCAGAGACTCTATCGCCATCTGAAAGCCATGCGAGACAAAGACCCAGATTTACTGCTGGGTAGGCAGGTTCTACAAACTCATAAAGATATATGTCCAAAAATTGAGGTGTTGGTCATTGACCGGGTGCACCACAGCCCCCGGGGAGGGGACTTTGATAAGTTTCTCCTCCAGCCATGGGTGTAGGAACCCTTACAAATCTGGGGGGGACAGCATTTTTACTCGCCAGGTATATTCTTATCCAGTAAACTGGGAGTTGCTAGCGGCCGAATAGCGCTGCAAAACAACAGTAAAGTGCCGCTTAAAATAGCAGCACTTTACTGCTGATGCCTCAGTGTGAAAGTAGCCTTAGGGCCCTTTCACACTATCGGACCGTATGTCCGCATTTTCATCCGTCCGTTTGCGGATGAAAACGGGACATACATGGGTCCCTATGTGATTACGGGTGTCAGCGGATGAACATCCGCTGACACCCGTAATTTGTCCGCCTCCGCAAAGATCCGCATTTGCAGACGGAAGAAAATCCTATTTTTCTTCCGTCTGCCGGATCGGATGAACACGGACATACGGTCCGTGTTCGTCCGATCCCCCATAGGGGAGAGCGGAGGAAACACAGGGCGGTCTCTGCACAGTGTGCGGGGACCGCCCTGTCAGCTGCCAGCTCAGCGGGGATTTTACAGAGGATCCCCGCTGAGCTGTACGGACACACGGAGCGGATCATTACTGATCCGCTCCGTGTGAAAGGGCCCTTAGAGTGCCGCCTAATCAGTGCAATGAGTGCAGCCTCAACCTCCTTAATGAGTTTGCATTGATTTCAGCATGCATTTCATGGAACACTTTGCACATGCTGAAATCAATACAAACTCGTTAAACAGACCACATTCATTGAAAGTTGATTAATATACAGATCATGATTTTGCAATAAAGTGATCCATGCTGCAAACTCATTAAACAGTCTCCACCTTCAGTGAAATTCCATGTACTGCAAAGTTTGCAAAACTTAAACTGTCTCTGAAGGGAGAATGTTGAGTTTGCAGCATGGATCACTTTATTGAAAAATCATGATCTGTATATCATGATAAGAGTATTTTATTCAATTGTACCTGCTGTCCTTTGCAGGGGGTTCCCCTCGTGCTTCTCTCTCTCCTCCTCCTCCTGTCATCAGACAGCCTCCCCCTTCCAAGAGAGGACCCAGTGAACAACAGCCGCACGGAGGGGGTGGGCGGAGCTTTAGGCTCCGCCTCCACCATTAAAGTTTGTAATCCATTAGTCATCGGCTGCTCAGTAGCTCCACCCCTCTACATTGAACTCTGCCTCTCCACCCCTCTACATTGCTGCTCCCTCCTACTATCCTCAGCATTTGTGAGTATAGCGGCAAAGCAGAGGGCTGGAGAGGCGGGGCGGTATTAGCATTCGTGAGGAGAATAGTAGGAGGGGGGCGGCAATGTAGAGGGCTGGGCCTCCGCGCTGCACAGACAAAAAAAAAAAAAAAAAACAGGCTGAGACAGCGCCGCGGCCGTTTTACCTGGGGGGGATTTTACAATACCTGTCCCCTCCGCATTATTTCCTGGGGGGGGTGCGTCCCCCCCATCCCCCCCGGTTCCTACGCCCATGCCTCCAGCGGGAGCTGAGGTGGATCTCGGTTTTAAATGCTACCACACCTCCAGGCCTCAATCAAGCCCAGAATTTTAAGCCTTTTCTACCTGTTTTTTTCCTGTGGGACTTTTGATAGAGAACTTCTGAATTAAAATTATGGTACTTGCTCTGTTTAAATATGTATACCTACATGTTTTTTGTATTTTTCTTTCTTCATTAATGTTTAATTTATTTCGATTTTATTTCATTCTTATTCTATTCTATTTTCCACTTCATTTATTTTTCCTTTTTTCTTAATAGTCCCTGTAATCCGCAGACCGGGGATCCAATAACAATAGAAATCTTTTATGCCATGTGTATGATGATTTCCTAGGAGAATATATATATTCTTTTCCCACTCTTTAGAAAAAATACACAATCGTAAATTTAATACAATGTGTATATGCAATCAGATCAATTCTAAATCTTCAAATTGTATTAACAATCTTCACTATTTTTCTGTACTTACTCATAGATATCTTAATGTGGACCGGTTAACACACCTTTTCTGTAAGGATGGATACCTGGGTGATTTGTTTAAAATCCAACCCTTTTCATTTAATAATCCAACTTTGGTGTTCAATTAAATACCCATGTATATCCTTGATGACCTAGGTACCTATGATGTTCTATTTTAGGACATCATTTATCATCATTTTGGGTCCGTTGATGGTGTCAGGGATGTACTGCCCACTTCCATAGGCGTGCGCCTATGCGCATGCGCGAACCACAGACTTTGCACGCACCTATGCACATGCACGAATCACGTGTTAGACGCACCTTTGTGGCCCAACGGCCTATAAAAGACGCTCTAGGAATGCTGAGCTGCTGGGTGTTTTTTTCGGTTCTGCGCTCCCGGAGTCATTGGTCTATCTGAATAGACAAGGTAATTAAGGACTCTAGAGCATCAGGAACACCGACCAGGGCTAGTTCAACCTTCAAGCTCTCTGAGAGACCGAGATGGAACTGATGCAGAAGGGCCGCCTCGTTCCACTGGGTATCTGCGCTCCAGCGTCTGAAATCAGTCACATAGTCCTCGACGGCTCGACGGTCTTGCTGGAGCATGTGGAGGGCAGCCTCGGCAGTGGAAGTTTGCTGAGGGTCGTCATAAAGTCGGGCCATGGCATCGAGGAAAGATGACAGAGAGTCCAGAACTTCATGACGGGCATCAAGTAGATGGTGAGCCAAGCCTGGGGCTCCCCCTGTAGCAGGGCGATAATGAAGCCTACTTTGGTGACTTTAGAAGAAAAGGTAGGTAGCAGCTAAAAGTATTGTTCACATGTGTTGCGAAATGCCCGAAATTCGCTTTGGTTCCCAGAAAAGCATTCTTTCACCTAATTTTTTATTCAGATACCCAGCCAAGGGTTAAACACCCGGCAGGGGGTATATCCATTTATTCATTCATTGTGTTTGATGTTATACTTTGCTCACTGAGGTTTGTTGACGCATTCACAAGCAGCATCAGTCTATCACTTACTAACACCTGGCCGAGGGTACATTGCATCAGTAAACACTCGGCCGAGGGTCTAACACACACATACACATTTATTTTTTATTTTTGTGTCATATATTTTCCACGCTCCACACTTCATTATATTACACAATTTTCATTTTCAATACCCAGCTGGGGGTAACACCACATTTATTCTGAATCCATTTGGATTCCCCTGTCTTTCATCAGAACAGCGCCATACCTACATCCCCCCCTTTTCTCTCATGTCATTTTACTCCACCTAGTGGTAGTAAATCAGAAGGGGCAGCAGTTCTCCTCACCAGCAATCTCCACTCGCTGTTGTGTGTTTGTTCTTCGCTGCGCGAATCCAACCCACACCTTTCTTCTATATATTTTTTGTTTGCCTGCACTGCTTGTTCCCTGCCCCCGCCCCCTTTTGTGAGGTAGTGATGCCGCTCCAAGCATGTTGGTGTCTCTAATAGCCACCCTCCCCACTCACAACTTCAAGTGAAGGCTCTGCAATTGTGTAGAAAATTGAAGAAAATAGCTGAATGGCCGCACTCCGAACAACACCTTTTTTCGTGGCAAAACAATGTAGAAAATCCAAAATCTGTTACATCATGGTGATGGAAGGTACAGACACGCTAACGCGTTTCACATCAATATAGATGCTTAACCATAGCTATAAAAAAACTATAAATGTAATTATGTAATGTGACTATAAAGATATACAGGTTTAAAAATATGTAGAGAGAGAGAGAGAGAGAGAGAGAGAGAGAGAGAGAGAGAGAGAGAGAGAGAGAGAGAGAGAGAGAGAGAGAGAGAGAGAGAAAGAGAGAAATATAGAGATATAGATATTAGATATATTAGATATATGAATATATCTATATATCCTGTATATATTGCAAACAGCTCACCAAAGCATAAAACTTTACCACCTCCAATAACTACCCTGCCGTTCTTTTTTTTCTTTCCAGATCATTAAAGATTATATTGGTACTTAGTTGCCAAAGACATTGAAATGATGTTATCTGTGATAAATACTTTATACCCACCCATAACAATGGAAATAAACAAAGTATTAAGATGCCAGAAAACATTTGTATGCGACAGACATAATATTCTTCCCTAATGCAAATTGGAGTAATAATGTGATCTCTGCAGACTTTTATGAATGCAGTATCTCTACATTCCCAATTTGTATACATTTACAATGTTTATTACCATAAGTTTAAATCCAAGCGGACCTGTTATCTAAACAAAAGACAAAAGGTCACCTCTAAAGAAACAGCTACATGCACAGCTGAAAACCTGTGCAAAGCTGCCAAACATTTTGAAAATCGCAAATACAGTTATAATTCTCTCAACCCTGCTGAGCAATATAGCTTCATGATGTAAAAATTGGCTGCTGTCTAAATTGGCCCTAGTATGTGTATGTATGAATGTGAGTGGACCTTAGATTGTTAGCTCCCTGAGGTCAAGGACTGATGTGAATGTACAGCGCTATAGAAGAACCTGTAATAAATAAATGGTATAAAAGATTGCCCCATTCATCTGAAAGGCTTCAGTTCTGCAAACTATATGCTACTGTTTAAAATCTAGCTTGTCTTTCGGTGTCTAGGAACATTACTTCACTGGAAATGCCCAAGCTGGCCTCTCTCCATCCTGTAAGTTTGCCAAAATGCCATCTTTTAATTGGTGTTTTGGCAACTTAAAGTATAAGTAAAGTCAAAACTTTTGTTGTTGTTTTGGATATTCTAGGGAAAAGTTCAAACTAATTTTTATTTTGCTGTTCATGATCCCATTAAGAAGATCTACTTCACTACTTATCCTAGGGATAACAAAAAAGAATTAAGAGGAAATCTCAGTCAGGTGTCTCTCTTAGACAGTCATCATTGGAAAAGATGCCCCCATTGTAAGATTTACCCCAAGATTTTATTCTAGTAACAACTTTAAAACATGGGGATTTCCCCTTACTTTCTATCTCAGTGACAGATGGGATAGATGTCCATAAGCAAAGGTATGTATCGTTAGCACTAACTAATCCAAAAATAAAAACAAAAATATGGGACCTTTGGGTGTATTAATTCCAGTGATCACATCACAGCAGTAGAGTGCAAAGTTTCAGAGCCAATGCAGGACTGCTGTCAGGACCTGGACTTGAACCTGGAACCTCAGCTGTGTCTGGCAATGAACCTTCTCACTGAGCTATCTGAGATGCTGGACAGCTCCCTGTCTGATCTGCTGGACAAACCTATCTGATCCGTTGGACATTCCTGCCTTGTGTCTTGATTGCCTTGAACCTTGAACCCCTTGCTCCTCCCACAAACGTCCTGATATAAGCCATGTCTCTGCACTTCCTCCTTGCCAGAATATTATGCTATCTCCAGCCTGTATCTCGCTCCTGCCTTCCCTGCTGCTGTCCATATTTTCTACTGCTCGTTATCGACCCTTGGCTTGATCATCGACTACGCTTCTGCTTGATCCCAACCTGCAAATACTTATTACCGACCTTTTGGCTTGTTTACTGACCACGCTTCTGTTTGATCCTTTCCTGCTCATCCGCTATTGTACCCCGGCTTGCTCACCTCCTGGTGGGGCGATCCTGAGGACTGCAACATGGTGCTAACACGCAGCAAAATCCATCTCCACCATCAGGAGCTCGGGTGAACACCGGTTAGCGCTTAGACTCCGCACCTCAGGTGACCCTGTGTCATCTGCCTGAAGTGACTGTCTGTAGACCTGTCATCAACTGCTATAGCTACTGGCCTCTGAGCCTGACTCCAGACCGTGACAACTACTTTGTTAGGCAACACATTGCTTGTAGATGTTACCAGTTTCAAGATAGTAGTTGCTATAGTACCCACTTAATTGTTTGCCATTTCAAGGAATGTGTGCAATGGAAATATCATATATAATTTCTCCTAAACAAGGACATTAGATTCAAGGTAGCTGCTTGACATCTTGGGACCCAGAAGCTAGTGGAGATTACTAGAGTAGCATTGCCTAGCAGCTTCCATAGAGATTACACAAGTATGGCATGTGCCTGTTAGTCTTGTATACAGAACACAGGGTATGCTGTCTCTGTAGTGGTTTGATATGTGATAATAATCAACTAACATACTGTAGTTAACATCAAAAGTTCTATCATGTATAGGAAAGATATTCTTCTCTGTCTAGTCAATCACAGACATGACTAGGCATGATGGAAGTTGTAGTTCCTATACAACTGGAGGGTCATGGTTTGGATACTCCGCCCTAAAGGTGTTTCTAGACACACAACATAAAAAATTGGTGTGTATATACTTACTGTGGAACCTAAGGGGTAAATCCTCTGCACGTCTTCTCAGTTCCTACCCTTCTTCCACAGTCCCCAAAATATCTTCTGATAGAACAGGGCATTGGGGACAAGCTGAACATGCTCAGTTTGGTGTGAATTGCTAGAGAGTTTGTTTTTTTTCCCTTGGGATGTGATCAGCATAGGGCCAATCAGCACTCTCCAGACAGAAGGGCAGGAGTCTTGCAGCCTCATAGGACAATCATGGGATGAAAACTCCTCCTAAAAGCTTTAACAAGACACTGATAAAAGTCACAAGACTGCTCTAACTGCTGATAAGGAAGGGTATTTAACAGTTTATATTTACTAAAACTATTGCATTTCTATGTTCTGTGTACTGTGGGGGACAATATCTAGTGAATACAGGGTCCTGGATTAAGATGCTTAGCATGACCTCTGCATATGCTTCTGAATAAACCTAATCCTGGTCACAGATGGGCCAAAGTCTCCATAAGAATGAAGGACCAGGAAACATCTCTCCATTATCTGTAGCGCATCTGTTTTTGGCACAACAAAGAGACTGAGGCTAATGAGCACCTTTTTTCTCCTTACCCATTGAGGCATGAACCTGGGTGGAAGGAACAGTTAGCAGGAGCCTGAGCATTGCACCTATCTTCTACTTTTCGTGGTTGCAAAGCTTTGCAGGCTCCAGTGCAAAATGAATAAACACATATTTTGATAAACCATATGGGGGCATTTATTTGAATTGTTTTAAAAGATGGTATTAGCCTAGCTTCAGTGGAGGTTAGTTATTAGTTGTGTTGCTTGGAATTATCTGAATACTACATGGTATAAGTGAAATTTTCCCTAAATAAGAAAATTATTTAATAAGTGTATTATATTTAATATAATACTTTATGTCCAAGTTACCGTTTAATTTTTTTCCTTGGAACAAAAACATAATTAAAGTGGAAGTCCAGGCTCTAACTAAGCCTAAAACGGTTCCCACCCCCCTCCTTGCTCCTATTCTAACTACCCTATGAATGGAAGATGCTTATACTTACCTATTTTCAGGACATTGCAGTCCAGTCACCTGATCCCCCAGCGGCCGATTTCAAGGAAGAGGAGAGAGCACCAACAACAAACGAAATGTTGGGTGGTGAAGTCACTCATAGACTTAGTGTAGGGCATCCTTTGTCAGATGTCCTCCCTGAAGCTGCCACTGGGAGCTGATCACTTGACTGGACCAGAGCGCTGGATAGTTAAGTATAAGCATCTTCATTTTTACAGGGTAGTTATATGCATTATAATGGGGTGGTAGCAGTTTTAGGTTTATTAAGAGCCGGGGCTTCTACTTTAGGCTATTCCCTATTGAATGTTAATGTACCTAATTGCATTCTGTTTTATTATGATTAGAGATCTCAAAGCTCACCCTCCCATCACAGTGATTAGCATGCTTATTTGCATGCATATACTTACTTCTCAGCTTTAAATGTGTCTTGCCAATAAGAGATGTTCTCTGAATTGTGAGTATAGAAATTTAACTATGAATATATGTCAGCAAATTAAATAATTTAGAAATAACATTGTTTAAAATGTAGTGAAGTTATGCTTGTATTTTGAAACTATTGTGACTGAGGTGAAAGGACTTAAAGTGTTCTTGTTCCGAGGAAGTTCAAGAATTAACAAGCTTGTCTACCTTGATGCACACATGCGCATGTACAAAACTAACTATATATATGTTTCAGTAGCTGATCTTTTCCTTTGCACTTTACATGATAAAATTGTACACATAAGGGAGCTGTCTTACATGCTAAAGGTATGAATTTCTGTTTATCCAGTTCTGATATTTACACAGTTCACAGGAGTTCAGATTTGTCTCTGCTGCAATGAAAGAAGAATTCTAGATATAAATATTTATACATATTTCCGATGGATCCAGCTTGGAGAAATGCAACTGCAGTGGAACCTCGGATTACGAACATAATCCGTTCCAGGAGAATGCTTGTAATCCAAAGTACTCGCATATCAAAGCGAGTTTCCCCATTGAAGTCAATGGAAACAAAAATAATTTGTTCTGCATTGACTTCAATGGCATGCAATTAAAAGAGTTGAGTTTAATGTGTATCCTCACAGGGTGACACTGTGGATACAACAATAACAGTGTGCCAATGTCCCGATAATATGTATGGTCTAGCTAAAAATTAAGAGAGATGGACTCTGAAGGCACACGGGTAGGTAATGTAAAAAATTAAGTGTTTTTTATTGTAAGAAATTATTAAACGGTTATACATATAAATGTAAAATCCATATCAATGTTATGAAGTGGTCCACACACAGGTTTCAATCACATTTCCCACAATATAAAAACGTATTACCAAGCCCAGTAAGGACAATTGTACAGTTTCCAAGGATAGTAGCCAGATGGAAGTATGGATATGGAGTGGTTGAACCACTGTGTGAGTCCAAGTGCAAAAGAGGATTTGCTCTAAATGTTACACGTAGAGATACTCTTCATAAGGAGCAATCTATCAAATATATATGAACAAACAAAAGAACAATAAGTAAACATTATTTAATATAATCACAAAAATAAAACATAATACTACAACTTGTTGCGGTATGATCCAATAGCCACATGGGGACCCCCAACTGACACCCGGGGAGCAGAGAAGCAAAGCCCTTCAGTTGGGACACACAGATATTATCCAAAGGTAGATGAAAAATTACTATATACTGTATATATAGTTGCTGGCTATAGGTTAGCTATAATTAAATGTACTGAATATCTCAAAAGGACAATGAGTACTCACAGGTAGAGGCCGTTTTATATAAATAGATTAGATGCCAAGACTATGACGGTGTATTAAAACAAACTGCCAGTCTAGGGTGTATAATCTGTGAGTGAAAAATAAACAAAATATTCCTATGAGTTTCCAGAGTGCAATTATTTTATATAGTGATAATTTACATGTCCGTGTAGTAACACAGTGCATGTAAAAGATAGCTTGCCATATTTAACATTTAGGCCAGGATTCAGAAAAGAGATACAACGGCGTATCTCCTGATACGCCGTCGTATCTCTGAGTGTGGTCGATCGTATCTATGCGCCTGATTCAGAGAATCAGTTACGCATAGATATTCCTAAGATCCGACAGGTGTAAGTGTCTTACTCCGTCGTATCTTAGGCTGCAATTTCAGGCTGGCTGCTAGGTGCCGCTTCCGTATTTTTACACGAGGAATATGCAAATTAGTATTTACGCCGATTCAGAACCGAACGACCGCCCGGCGCTTTTTTTTAGACAACACTCGAAAACGGAGTTACGATTTTTTTTAAATACAGTGCTCGTATTGCGAAATGCTTGTTACCGGGTTACTCGCAATCCGAGGTTTCACTGTATATACCATACCTGCTGGATCCTTCTATAAACTGGAAATTACTATATTAGACAATACTACTACAGTGATCCTGACTTTTTTCCAGGTCTCATATTCGGGAAATGTCATGCTGCATTGTGAACACAGGAGGTCAGTAACTTGGCATAGGTGTCATTCAGAGATCGCTTTGCTTGCTCTCAATGGCAACCTTGTGTGTTCCCAATGCAACAAGGTAGCTGCTTGGGACAGGACCCAGAAGTTAGTGGAAATCATTGGAGTAGCAATGCCTACTGCTGTGATTTCAATGCTTCTAGAGGGATCCCACAGGTAAGGTATACACATAGTAACATTTTTCCAAGCTGAACCAAAATAACTATATAAAAATAAAAATAACTAAAATTTCTTTAAAGTGGAGTTCCTACTAAAAAAAGAATGTTAAAAGTCAGCAGCTACAAGTGCTGCAACTGCTGACTTTTAATAATTGGACACTTACCTGTCCCAGGGTCCAGTGATGCGGGGGAACGAAACCCTGCTTCACAGCCGGGTACGAACTGTGACTGGCTGAGCAATCATCTGGGACTTGGGACATATCCCAGATGATTGCCAAGAGGGAGGGGTAGGTGAACTTCTTTCTGGAGCCACGGTGCCCCAGGAGGAAGTGGGAGCTGGAACCCTCTAAAAAGAGTGTTTCCACCCCGCTCCCGCCCCCAAAAAATGATATACCAAATGTGGCATGTCAGGGGGTCACCTTCCCTTAAAGCGGAAGTTCCATTTTTGGGTGGAACTCCACTTTGAGGCCCCGTACACATGACGGGGCCTCCGCTGAAAACGGTCCGCCGGACTGTTTTCAGCGGATAGATCCGCTGCGACCGCTGCCGGATTTCTGTCTGATGGTTGTACACACCATCAGACAGAAATCCGCGCGTAAACAATATTATTATTATTTAAAAAAGAACAGGTCGCAGAAAACAGTATTTCAGTGTCTTAGATTTAGAAAAAAACCTGGTGTGTTAAAATAATCTACCTAAAATAAACACACTCGCATTGTGAAAAAATATTTTTCTTCCTCCATCATTGTTTCACAGTTTTCATAGAAAATAAATGTTGATTTAATTGTAATATTTGATCCAGAGGTATTGGGGGCTTGTGCAGCAGGTGGATTAACGTCTCAGCTGCAGCATCTGTATGCATTTTATAGACCAGAGCTAATTAAAACGTTTTATTGATGGATGTATTGATTCAAAGATTGTCATTAATAAACTAATATATTTATTTTTTGCAAGACAGACAAGATTTTCCTTTTTGCTTTTATTTTTTTTATTTTCATGTTTCATTGCAATTTCAGGTAGAGAAACAATAAATAAACAATACAATGTATTATATGTCAGATCACATAGATACTATCAGAATGACCATTAAATCACATTGTTTCCTGCAACAGATGCAGTTAAAATTTTAACATGTTCCAATCAAAAGTATAACTTACATTGGCCTGGATTCACATACATCGGTGCATATTTATGCCTGCGTAGCGTATCGAATATACGCTACACCGGCGCAGTGCAGAGAGGCAAGCACAGTATTCACAAAGCACTTGCTCCCAATTGCTCCCAAATCTACGCTGGGTTTCGAAAGCGTAAGTCGTCGTAAGTGGAAGTGGGCGTGAGCCATGCAAATGAGGCGTGACCCCATGCAAATGATGGTCCGAGCGTCATAAAGTTACTAATAACTAACGGCGCATTTGCCGTCCCGTGGACGTATCCCAGTGTGCATGCTCAGAATCACGTCGGAACTACTCCCTAAGATACGACGGATCACTGCCTACGACGTGAACGTAACCTACGCCTAGTCATATTCACGTACAACGTAAACGACATAAGATACGACGGCTTGTGTTCCCTGGTCCATACCTTTGCATGGGTTGCGCCTCCTATATAGGGAATAACTTTACGCCGGACGTACGACTTACACAAACCATGTATATTATGCACCGGGCGCAAGTACGTTCGTGAATCGACGTATCTCCCTCATTTCCATATTTGAATAGGAGATCAATGGGAGCGCCCCTTTGCGGCCAGCGCAACTATGCGCCCACGATACGCCGGCATAGGCAAGTTACGTCGGTCGGATGAAGCCTATTTTCAGGCGTATCTTGGTTTCTGTGTCCGGCGCATAGATACGACAATACATATTTACACTTATGCGGCGTATCTCGAGATACGTCGGCGTAAGTGCTTTGTGAATCCGGGCCATTGTCTTTAAACACATATTTGAAATTCGAATTTTTGATTCCCATCCTCTCCTCTTCAAAGGAAAATAAAGTGAGGATGAAGGGAATAACAAGGAAAATGTTGGTTTGTTTTTTCGAGGGGGGGAGGGGGAATGTAAAAGAAATGGAATAAACCTATGACAAATAAGTAAATAGAGCTATCAAAGGGTAAAAAGCCCGGGGGTCCAGGGGTGTACACATGTTGCAGCCTCATCAGAAATTATACACCCTGTCATGCTTGGCATGGGGCTGCTCTGCAAAGGCTTTGCAACCGTGTGCAGTACAGTGACCAAGCAGGCTATAAGGAGGTGTTGTATTGCCTCATCGCATAACCTGCTTTAACCCCTTGGATCCCACACTAGCAAGCTTCTACTGCGTGCATTACACATGGTTGCTGGATGTTTGTAGAGTAGTCCTATTCACTTGATTGGGTCACGATCACCCACCAAGAGCAACAGGGACTATAATTCCTTGCTCAGCATGTGTACATCCTCAGCTGTTGCCTCTGCAGCTAAAGGGGGTAAAGACCAATGTATGTAATGTGGGCAGTGTGGCAGGGATATGGAGGGCATGATCTCCTATTGCCCGGGGGCCCCATGAGTTGTCAGTCTACCCTGTATATGCCCAGGTGTTGCTCGATCTCCACAATATCTCCAGCACAGGAGTGAATTTGATGTGAACATTGCGTGCAAATTTACTGGTGTGAAATGCCATTGAGTAGGAAGTTCAAAATTTATCTCCGCCATTCTGCCCGAAAGGGGCGGACATATAAGAGAGTTGTATACCTTATCTTTTTGTTTATCTGTAAATCTAATTTTTCAAATCTGCTTTCCAATAGCTCATATAATCTGGATAGACCTGATTTTGAAAGCTCACCAGAGCTTTAATAAAAGTGAAATACAGTGCTGTGGTGGGTCCTTATGTTGCATAATTACTTTGATAGTGTTAATTTTTTTTAGAAGGATAGATAGGTTGCGGAAGACTCGGAATAAACTGAGACAGCTGTGCATATCTCCACTGATCCATAAATGTTGGCTGATCTACTCCACACATGGACCTTAATGGTTTAATCCTTGAATCCTTTTTCATTGATATAATAACGGTATTGACTCTGAGAACACTTTATCATTTGCTGTTGCAATTATGTGGACTTCCCAAACTCCCTGGCCTGGATTCACAAAGGATTTACGACGGCGTATCTCCAGAATGTGAGGCGTCGTATCTCGGCGCCTGATTCAAAGAATCAGATACGCCAGAATTTGTCCAAGATACGACTGACATAAGTCTCTTACGCCGTTGTATCTTGGGTGCTTCCGTTGTTTTACGCGTTGAATATGCAAATGAGCAAGATACGCTGATTTAGAAATGTACTTGCGCCCGTCGGATTTAGCTACGCCGTTTACTTAAGGCGTATGTCCGGTGTAAGTGTACCCCTCATAAAGCAGGGGTAAGTCATGTTAAGGTATGGACGTCGGAAACGTTGAACAGCGTCGTATTTTACGTTGTTTGCGTAAGTCATACGTGAATGGGGATAGGCGTAGGTTACACTCACGTCGACAAAGCATTGAGCCAACGTATCTTAGGGAGTATTTGCGACGTGATTCTGAGCATGCACGCGCATGCGCCGTTCGTTCAGCCCCTCATTTACATGGGGTCACAGCTCATTGTAATACAACATGCCCACTGCCTTGATAATTTGAATTAGGCGGGCTTACGCTGGCCCATTTACGCTACGCCGCCGTAACTTAGGGCGCAAATTCTTTCTGAATACGGTACTCGCTGCTCTAAGTTACGGCGGCGTAGCGCATATGAGATGCACTACGCCTGCCGAAAATTACGCTGATCTTTCTGAATCTGCCCCCCTGTTGATTTTTTAAAAAAATCTAATATTATGAAGAATGCAACAGGAGGATCTGGAACTTGCAATGAGGGAACACCCAAAACTTTGAGGTGCACAGAAACAGATTTAGGACTTGTGACAGGGATATCTTACTGGCATATTATCCAAACCACTTAAGGGGGTTGTAAACCCTTGTGTTTTTTCACCTTAATGCATCCTATGCATTGAGGTGAAAAAACACCTTGCAGTGTCCAGCCCCCGTTATACTTACCTGAGCCCCGAATTTCCGTGGGCGCGATCCCACATCGCTCTCTTCACAGCTTCTCAGCTCTTCATTGGATAGATTGATAGCAGCGCAGCCATTGGCTCCCGCTGCTGTCAATCAAATTCAATGACGCAGCCACCAAGGGGCGGGGCCGAGTCATACATTTGGTGTCTATGGACGCCGAGTGTATGATGCAGTAGTGCTCCCGCAAGGTAACCCCCACAGGAGAGAGCTTCCCAAAGGGGGTTATCTAATGCGGGGAGGAGCCGCGAATGCCGCCGTGGGACCCCAGAAGAGGATGATCTGGGCCACACTACAAAACAAACTGCACAGTGGAGGTAAGTATGACATGTTTGTTATTTAAAAAAAATAAAACACGAACCTTTAATATCACTTTAAGTAGCCTGTAACTTAGATATCACTTTAATGTGGAAATCCAGCATGTTGGAAAACCAGCAGCCAACCGGCTCCACATCAGCGCTCTCAGCCAATGGCGGGGGGGGGGGGGCTGTCCCCCTGTCAGAACACAATAGAACAGCAGGGGAGTTTGCTGAACTAACATCAGATTGTTAGTACAGTGGCTCTGACCAACTGCTGGGTTAAACAAAAAAACAGTAGTGGTGTGTACTAGGCTTAACTCTACAGTATAGGTTTTGGCTACACCATTCTCTAAACTTCCTTCCTTCTTAAATTCCTCACAGACATGGCAGATCAAATCTTCCTCAAATTCACGTCACCCCTGTCTTTCCCTATGCAGATATGCCTCTATAACTAATGTATTTTAATTTTTTTCTGCAAAGGATTGAAACAATCCTTCAGGTTCTTTTCTAGTTTCCTGTGTTGCATATTGCAATTTGTGAGAGATAAGCATGGCAGTGCTGAGACATTTAAACCAAAGAAATAAATTGTCTGGATTTGATTCTGGTGACAGGCCCTGCAAATAAGAGCAAGAAAGCTGAATAGTGAGGGTGGTGGAAAGGCAGAGGTGTGACAAGTGCTGAGGTGTCGTCCAGATCAAGTGCAAATGGAACTAGTCTTATTGCCACATTCATTTTCTTTATCATTACAACCACCAGCACTTCATGTCTTTTTAAATCAAGTTATCTAATCCTATTGAGCCATCTCATACATTGCCAATACAGAAAACCCAAGACCTGTCTTGTAAAATCAAGGAAAGTGCGATGATAGTTTGAAAAAAGCTTCAGAAAGTAGCAATGAACCACTGAATTTCCTTCTAAAGAAAACTTACTTCCAGAAAGGTACTATTATTTGTAAAATAACTAAATGTGTTCTAATTTTGCGTTAAATTATTATTTAATTGAAAATGCATTTGATGAAGTTTTCCCGCAGGTGCTTTGTGTCACTAGCCCCCTGGGTAAATTCCAACTCTGGGCATCATCTGTGGGAAAGCTGTACATCCTTTAAAGCCAACCTTTTTTTTTATTCTAAGTTTTTTTATTTACTTACTTTTCTTGTGTCCACATTGTGATTTCCCTGAAGACACTGATGACACAGTCCTGAACTCATTGATGCCCCTGGGAAGGTAGTATAATCAGTGTCCTCAGGAAGATCTTGTACTAATCTACCATATCTTATTGCTCAAGATAGAGTGCATGATGTCATACTGCTCATCACACACATGTGCCGTATGATGTTACGTTAATTTGTTTAACCTCTTCCCTACCGAGTCATAGTAAAATGACGTTGGCAGGGACCTTTCGTCCTTCAGACTGGACGTCACATGACGTCCTTGCTTTTCCGGCCCGCTAGGGGGCAAGCCCCCGCCACATTGCTCAGGACCCAGTGCGCGTGCCCAGCGGCCGCGATGTCCGCCGGGCACCCACGATTGCCCGCAATCACGGCAGGACCATGGATCTGTAAACACACAGATCCATGTCCTGTCAGCGGTGAGGAGACTGATGTCCGTTCCCAGTACAGAGGAACACACATCGATCGCCTGCTCTTGTGAGTCCCCCTAACTACAGTTAGAACACACTTTAGGGAACATATTTAACCCCTTCAGCGCCCCCTAGTGTTAACCCCTTCCTTGCCAGTCACATTTACACAGTAATCAGTGCAGTTTTATTGTGTAAATGTGAATGGTCCCAAAAATGTGTCAAAAGTGTTCGGTATGTCCGCCGCAAAGTCACGGTCACAATAAAAATCGCAGATCGCCGCCATTACTAGTAAAAAAATAAAAATAAATACAAATGCCATAATTCTATTCCCTATTTTGTAGACGCTAGAACTTTTGCGCAAACCAATCAAATACGCTTATTGCGATATTTTTTTTACTAAAAAATATGTAGAAGAATACGTATCAGTCTAAACTGAGGGAAAAAAAAAGTATTTAAAAAAAAAATGATATTTATTAAATCAAAAAGTAAAAGATATTGGGCCGAAATCAGATACATTGGCGTATCTGTCCGGCCCGCGTAACGTATCTCCAATAAGTTACGCCGCTCTAACTTTGGGCGCGAGTTCTTTATTCACAAAGAACTTGCGCCCTTAGTTAGAGCGGCGTAGCGTATGTGTTGCAGCGTAAGGTCGCGTAATTCAAATGGGGATGTAGGGGGCGAGTTTTATTTAAATTTCCCTTGACCCCGCGTTTTTTACATTTTACTTGAACGGCGCATGCACCGTCCGTAAAATCTCCCAGTGTGCATTGCTCTAAATGACGTCGCAAGGACGTCATTGCTTTCGTCGTAAACGTAAATCCGTATTCGCGAACGACTTACGCAAATGACGTAAACATTTCAAAACTCGGCGCGGGAACGACGGCCATACTTAACATTAGCTACCCCTCATATAGCAGGGGTAACTATACCCCGGAAAAAGCCGAACGCAAACGGCGTAAAAAAAAAGTGCCGGGCGGTCGTTCGTTTCTGAATCGGCGTAACTCCTCATTTGCATATACCTCGCGTAATAATACGGAAGCGCCATCTAGTGGCCGGCCTGGAATTGCAACCTAAGATCCGATGGTGTAAGACACTTACACCTGTCGGATCTTAGGGATATCTATGCGTAACCTGATTCTATGAATCAGGCGCATAGATACGACCGTCGGAACTCAGAGATACGACGGCGTATCAGTAGATACGCCGTCGTATCTCTTTCTGAATCCGGCCCATTGTGTTTTTTTTTAAATTGTCGCTCTTCTTTTGTTTATAGCGCAAAAAATAAAAAACGTAGAGGTGATCAAATACCACCAAAAGAAAGCTCTATTTGTGGGGAAAAAAGGGCGTCAATTTTGTTTGGGAGCCACGTCGCAATTGTCATTCAAAGTGCGACAGCGCTGAAAACTAAAAATGTGTCTGGGCAGGAAGGGGGTGAAAATGCCCTGTATGGAAGTGGTTAAAATAAGCCTTCCCCTAATATCTTGCAGGTATTTTTTTCTTTAAACAGACTAATGCAATGTTATTGTTGACATCTGTGGCGTGGAGTGGACGGTGCCACGCCCCATCACCATGGATAGCTTAGGCATATCAAGCAGAACCGGGATCGAGCTGAAATCAGTAGAGTATTGTCCAATCATGGAATTGTTATGAAAAGGTTTGCTTGATTACTCATTAAGGTGAGAGTTCTGGAAGCACATAGGCGTCACAAGAAGGTGGAAGTACACCAATATCTTCACTATGACACACCAATTGATTTGTCTGAAAAATTGGAATATATATATATATATCAGATCTGGGAGGAAATACCCCAGGGCACCATTAGGAGCATGCCCTGATGTTGTCAGACATGCATACAAGCACTTGGGAGCCATACAAACTACCGAGTGCCATTTTCAGTTACTGCAATAAAATTTCAGCAAAATGGACTAGCTTGCTGCATAATTTTTTCACTTTGATTTTCGGGGTGTGTTTGAATTCAGCACTCTGTAGGTGGATAATTTTCATTAACATCAAAGAATGTGCCATCCTTTAATTCCTAATACATTACCCAGTCCATATCAGTATAGATATATAGATATCCAGCATGATATTTTTCCCCATTGAGATCTGATGTGTTTTCAAAGTGTTCCTTTAATTTTTTTGAACAGTGTATATATAAATTTGATGAGTTTCTTATGCAGTTGTCCTGTAGCACTAGCGACCTGGTTTTAATCCCAATTAAGGGCACCAACTGTGTAAACTCTGTACAAACTAACACAACTTTGGTTACTTTAAACTGAACCTATCATTAAAATTTACAAGAATCAATAGCGCACAAGTCAGCATAGGGCCACATTTAAAAAAAGCGCTGCTTATATGAAGGAATACATTGCATTTCTTTCAAGCGATGTATTCCACTCTAAGATAACAGGGTTGCTGGTTATCAGCAGCAGCAAAGGGTGTTTTTACAGTAACGAGAGACTGCAGGGTCTATTATTTTCAAAAAATTTCTTATACACTTGCACTCATACAAGAGTTACAATTATTATGATGGTCATCATGGACATATAAAATTACAAACTATGCACAAAACAATAACAAAAAAACACCAATAAGATCATTTATTTTAATCGCTTAAAGACCGCCTACCACAGATATACTAGGGTAGGGTGGCTCCATTGTGCGAAACTACATACCTGTATGTCATTTAATGCAATGGACAGTTGATTGGCCAGAGGGGAAGCCAATCTTTTCCCAGAGAGTCAGAACAGCAATCTGCCTATGTAAACAAGGCAGATTACCGTTCTGACAGGGGAGAACACAGTGATTTTGTGTTCCTGCTAAGCAAAAACACAGATCTCTGTGTTCCTCCAGTCAGTCCACCCCCCACACAGTTAGCAAGCACCTCCTAGGGACACACTTAACCTTTTGATCGCCTTGGGGTTAACCCCTTCCCTGCCAGTGTTTTTAGTACAGTAATAGTGCATATTTTTAGTACTGATCACTGTAATCATGTCACTGGTCCCCAAAAAAGTGTCAAAAGTGTTAGTTAGGTGTCTGAGAGAAACTAAGGGTGGGACTTTAAGGAAGGACATCACTGGCATATGAACCAAAAGCATATAGAACTGGGTGATACTCCTGCGCTGTGATGGATAGGTGTAGAGATAATGGAGTGGCAAGGGAAAAGAGGGGAGGGAAAAAAGTTAAACTAGGGGTGGGAACTGCAGCAAACAGAAAGGGAAGACTTTCCAATGAAGGACAAAAGTAAATGCAATAGTTGAGAGTGTCTGCGCTGTGATTAAACTAGTGGAGAATGGACAGGGAAGCAGTGGTGGTGGAAAAGGGGAGGGGAGAGGGGAGTGTTTGAATCAGGGGAGTCAAACGTGTACAAATGCAGCAAAAAGTGACCTACAAAAAGGTGAATCTGATCCTAGCTGGACTGGGTGATAAAACACAAAATAGACAATGGATAGGTAAAATGAGTGATATACCTAATGTGTACTACAAATACATGCAATTGCAGTGAGTGGGAACCCAAATCAATGGGATTCACAGTGAGGTAAAAAAGTGACTTGAATAAACAATAAGGTTGAATGCCAGAGTCCAATAAGTGAAGGAGTGCAACCCACACCGTTGGGTGAAATGAACGGCTTACCTCCTGGTTGTCACTCACACATAAGGTAAATTGCTGGTACTTCAGCCTCTAGTTTGTTGAATATCCTCTTAACAGATCACAATTTTTGACCATACATGTAGAGAAAAAGATAAATGTATATTGTAGCTTGGCCTCCTGCCACTCAAAGGAAAGAGAAAAGGTTTCTCAAGGATGCAGTGGGTAAGTGTACACTTACACAACTCACACTGTGTATAAGGGGAAGGTGCCTGTCTCCACGAGCGCCGCGCTCGTATCCTGATCTTCTCACTGTCAGCACTCAGCTCCTCAGATATCCATGGAAGCGGCCGCTCATAATCGGGTAAAGGAGCAGAGAGGGGAGAGGAGAAGGAGGAGAGGGGGCGTATCGCGTGAGACTGCACAGCACAGCAAAACTTTTAATAACCAATAAAATGAAAAACTCACATTGAGCAGGGAAAATACGGTCGCATCTCCTACGAGCACCGCACTCGTCTGCCGTCCGTTAAGGTGTTGCTCCCAATCAGTACTCTAGTGTCCCGATGCGTGTTCGTCACATCACGTGACTTCATCAGGGGATGGTTACTAGGGTACTGTGTTGTTTTAAATATGGTCTGGATAATCAAGAATAGCGGCGGCTATTTTGTTGAAGTCAGTATACATATCTGACAAGTGCCGAATCTGCGCCATCTTTCCTGTGTTATCCAAGCCTGTGCAATGCTGTGAAACGGGATGAATGGTCATCAAACCCGTACAGACATGCACAATGCAGGTACCATATATCCAGGGCCATCAGGGAAGTGTATACAAGAGGGCATTTAATAAAAATGAATAAGAGAAGGTATATAGTAAAATGAGCATACGTTAAAATGGGCATGCAGCATTGAATCAATGCTGGCCCAGTGACATGGGCTGCACGCCGACCCCGCAGAAAAGACACAACGTCAATCCAGCAGGGACAGACCAGCGGGCCATGTCATAGGTGCATCCAAAATGTGTGTATCGCACAGAGGGGGTGTACCTATCATGGTAAAATGTGGAAATGGTCAGTAGACCTCAAGTGGTCCACCATGAGATGGCATATTAACAATGGTATAAAAATAAGGTTGAATGTTTTTGTAAACAACATATAAAACCAAAACTAAAAACCAAAAGGATAAAAAATATATATATTAAAAAAAAATATATATGTTAAAAACGAGGAGGTGCACGAGACACCCCTGTAGGAGTGAAGACCAGATAGGCGCAACATAATGTTGAGCATCTGGTGGCGGGAAACTAGTATGGGGCCACAACTAAGTGAGGTACTGTACAGAACAACACCCAACGTTCGGCAGATGTTTACAGAAGGGGAGTCTACTCAGTGATGCACACAGTCAAGCAAAAAATGGTGGTGATGGAGTGGGCGGGCCAGGCAGGAGAGTGGTATGATGTCTTAAAAGTCACTTAAGAAACAGTTTAGATCGAACTCGATGTTGAGGCCTCTAGGTGTGAAGGTATCCATATTAAAAATGTATTTGGATTCTAACTGGCTAAGGGCCCTAACCTTATGGCCACCCCGCCATGGTCTGGAGTACGGGACTATCCCCCAAAACTTTAAGTGTGAAGGGTCTTTATGATGGACTTTGGCAAAACGACGGGATACGCTGTGGTTCGGAAACCCACTTTCAATGTTTTTCACATGTTCCTTAATGCGTATCCGTAGTAGTCTCTTCGTGCGCCCAATATATTGCAGTCCACAGCTGCATTCAAGGGCATATACTGCTCCTTCTGTGTTGCAGCCAATAAAGTCCCTTATTTCATATTCAGTCCCATTGCTGTTGGACTTGAATGTAGACACTTTTTTGTTTGGTTGTCTGGTATGTGTGCAAGAGTAACACCTCTTGCATGGATAAAATCCCTTTCCGGTGAAAAAAGTAAATTGCTTCTTCGGAGGGTCTATTACGCTTTTCACCAGCTGATCCCGAAGTGTGGGGGCTCTTTTGTATATAAACTTCGGTTTCTCCGGTAGTAAGTCACAGAGGTCTTTGTCACATTTCAAGATGTGCCAGTGTCTTTGAATGACTCTTTCTATTTTCCTATGTTGTATATTGTAGTCTAATACTACAGGAATCGCATCTTCCTTGACTGATGGTATTTTGTTTTCCAAAAGCTGCCCTCTTGGTATCTTAGATACTTCTTCTATCTTTTGCTTGATGTGTGCGTCATCGTAACCCTTCTGGACAAATCTGTCGCCTATTTGTTTGGCTTGTTTTTGGAATACATCCAGCTCGGTACAGTTTCGTCGTAGGCGCATAAGTTGGCCTTTCGGTATGTTGTAAAGCCAGTTCTTGTGGTGACAGCTAGTGAGGGGGAGGTAGCTGTTTTTGTCTACGTTTTTAAAAAAAGTTCTAGTGTCAAAGGTCACATTATTCCTAGAAATTTCTAGATCGAGGAAGGCTATATTTTGTGCTTCTATTTGCCAGGTGAGCTTAATATTTCTGGAATTGGTGTTTAGGCTTTCCAGGAACATTACAAGTGACTGTTGGTCCCCTCTCCACAATATAAAAATGTCATCATTGTATCTCTTGTATAACACAAGATTCATAGGTTGATGTTTAAATACCACTTCTTCTTCCCATTGTGACATAAATAGCCCTGCTACGCTCGGCGCGAATTTTGCAACCATCGCCACTCCGGTCCGTTGTTGATAGTACTGATCCTTATACCATAGATGACTATGTTTCAGGCAGAAATCTAGACACTTTATTATGTACTTCCTTTGTACGCAGGGAAGTTTGGTGAAGTTGCGAAGTCCCCACTTGGTAGCATCACACGCCAAATAATGGGGGATGATGCTATATAATGATGAAATGTCCGCCGTTACCATTAAAAGTGGTCCATCTTCATTCATCTCTGTTAACACCTGCAACATTTCCTTTGTGTCTTTTAAGTACGCTCGTGTGTGTTGAACGGTCTATGTATTGACCGAGCCTAGCTGTTATAGAGTCTATCCCGTTTACAATCGGTCTAAAGGGAGGGTTCTCTTTATTTTTGTGGATTTTGGGCAATGCGTATATTATGGGGGTCCTGCACGCCTCAGGAATCAAATACCTTGCCTCTTTTTTGTCCAAGACTCCCTTTTTGAGGCCTAAATGCACAACTTGTTCGAGCTCTTTTCTCCATTTGAAAATTTGATTTTTTGACAGAGGACTGTATGTCTCTGGGTCATCAAGGAGTCTCAACATGCCATTATGGTATTGTTCCGTGGTCATTAATAAAATTCCCCCACCCTTATCTGAGGGCCTAATCACGAGATCTTTATTTGTTCTCAGCTTCTTAATCCCGATCTTGATAGATGTAGGTTCCTCTACTTTCTTGATCACTAGATTTTTGATCTCTTCTGTCACCAAATTCCTGAATACTTCTATGTATTTCCCATCTTTCACTTTTGGATTGAAGGTCGATTTATTCCTTAATTGACTATGTACCACTTCTTCATTTTCTCCTCTAGCGGGCTTAAACGACTTGCCAGTCATGTATTTTTTAATATTCAATTTCCTAGTGTATTTTTCTATACTAATATAGGTCTGAAATTTATCCATGTTCCTGGCCGGTGCGTATTTTAGTCCTTTGTCTAGTACTAGGATTTCTTCTTGGGTGAGTGGTATGTCGGTAAGGTTAAAAATTCCTTCTCCTATTGGTTTTAGTTTCTCTCTTTTTCTTTCTTGTTTTCGTTTGCCTGCCCTGCAGCCTCTTTTCTTGGAGGACTTCTTTGTTTTGGTTCCTCTATCTTCCTCGGGGGATGGTAGGTCGTGTCCCGGTCTAAAAAAGACCTACTATATCCTTCTTCGTATCGATATTCGGGTGCTCTTCTTTCTTCTCTATACCAATCCCTTGGGTCTCTTAGAGGAAGATATTGGCTGTAGGGATATCCTGGGCTCCTTTCTCTCAGTCTGGGATACCCTGGGCTCCTTTCTCTTGGTCTGGAGAGTAGGGGTGGTGGGCCTTGTCTCTCTCTTTGTTCATAGTATGGATCCAGTCCTGGACTTCTCCTGTATGGTCTATAGTCATACTGATGATTGCCTCTGTATTCTCTATTCTCATGATTTCTTGTAGAATAGTCTGGACTTCTCTCACGTTCGTGTTGTGGCCCTCTAGTATCTTTGTGCCCTTGATTGGTTTTGTTCCAGTTATTATATGTTTTTTTATTTTTTCCAGCCTTGTTGGGGGGTGGGTCCTGTCTGTGACTTATTCCTCCATGAATTCCGTGGAGTTTGGCCATTAGGGTGATCTTGTTTGTTTTCTTGATGACTATTACTCGGATGATTTTGTCGTGGAGCATCCTCCCTATCTTCTCTATGAGGGATGCTTATTGCCAAACCCTCTGTGGGTGATGTACCAGGACGCCCGACTCTCTCTGGTGTCGAGAATGTAGAAATGGGGTCAGTGGGTACTTTGTTGACCTGCCATTTGTACACTACATCGTTTTTGTAGTCACCCATATCTCTGGCGTACTTCTTACTTTTTCTTTGTTGTACTTCCAAGTCTTTTTTGACCAAATCTTTGTTTAGTATGGCAGTCAGGCGGTTGAATTCTTCAGTGTCTTTATGTGCGTCCAATCTTATCTTTAATTCGGCTAGGGCTTGTTCAATTTTTTTAAGTTTTTTCTGTTTCCTTTTAATTAGGAATTGCAGGAGCTCAGTACCTTTGCTGTTAAAAAATCTAAAAAATCTAAACCATTCCTCATTGGATTCTTGGTTCCCAAGTCCGTCATTCGGGGGTACATCCCACCTCAAACGTCTGGGAACTAGGTTAGCTTTAATATAACGTTCAAAGGTATGAATGTCCCACCACAGATTAATTTTCTTCTCTAGACCATGTCCTAGTTTCCGTGTAAGGTATTCTATATTGCTATCTGTTTTGGGATCATCATTGTTGAAAACCAGGTCAAGATTGACCTCTCATTTTTCAACAAATGTGAAAATATCCATAACTGCTGCTGGAGTGAATAAAGGATCGTATAGTGTATGGAACTGGGTGATACTCCTGCGCTGTGATGGATAGGTGTAGAGATAATGGAGTGGCAAGGGAAAAGAGGGGAGGGAAAAAAGTTAAACTAGGGGTGGGAACTGCAAGTTCCCACCCCTAGTTTAACTTTTTTCCCTCCCCTCTTTTCCCTTGCCACTCCATTATCTCTACACCTATACACTATACGATCCTTTATTCACTCCAGCAGCAGTTATGGATATTTTCACATTTGTTGAAAAACGAGAGGTCAATCTTGACCTGGTTTTCAACAATGATGATCCCAAAACAGATAGCAATATAGAATACCTTACACGGAAACTAGGACATGGTCTAGAGAAGAAAATTAATCTGTGGTGGGACATTCATACCTTTGAACGTTATATTAAAGCTAACCTAGTTCCCAGACGTTTGAGGTGGGATGTACCCCCGAATGACGGACTTGGGAACCAAGAATCCAATGAGGAATGGTTTAGATTTTTTAACAGCAAAGGTACTGAGCTCCTGCAATTCCTAATTAAAAGGAAACAGAAAAAACTTAAAAAAATTGAACAAGCCCTAGCCGAATTAACGATAAGATTGGACGCACATAAAGACACTGAAGAATTCAACCGCCTGACTGCCATACTAAACAAAGATTTGGTCAAAAAAGACTTGGAAGTACAACAAAGAAAAAGTAAGAAGTACGCCAGAGATATGGGTGACTAAAAAAACGATGTAGTGTACAAATGGCAGGTCAACAAAGTACCCACTGACCCCATTTCTACATTCTCGACACCAGAGAGAGTCGGGCGTCCTGGTACATCACCCACAGAGGGTTTGGCAATAAGCATCCCTCATAGAGAAGATAGGGAGGATGCTCCACGACAAAATCATCCGAGTAATAGTCATCAAGAAAACAAACAAGATCACCCTAATGGCCAAACTCCACGGAATTCATGGAGGAATAAGTCACAGACAGGACCCACCCCCGAACAAGGCTGGAAAAAATCAAAAAACCGAAAAAATAAAAAAACATATAATAACTGGAACAAAACCAATCAAGGGCACAAAGATACTAGAGGGCCACAACACGAACGTGAGAGAAGTCCAGACTATTCTACAAGAAATCATGAGAATAGAGAATACAGAGGCAATCATCAGTATGACTATAGACCATACAGGAGAAGTCCAGGACTGGATCCATACTATGAACAAAGAGAGAGACAAGGCCCACCACCCCTACTCTCCAGACCAAGAGAAAGGAGCCCAGGGTATCCCAGACTGAGAGAAAGGAGCCCAGGATATCCCTACAGCCAATATCTTCCTCTAAGAGACCCAAGGGATTGGTATAGAGAAGAAAGAAGAGCACCCGAATATCGATACGAAGAAGGATATAGTAGGTCTTTTTTAGACCGGGACACAACCTACCATCCCCCGAGGAAGATAGAGGAACCAAAACAAAGAAGTCCTCCAAGAAAAGAGGCTGCAGGGCAGGCAAACGAAAACAAGAAAGAAAAAGAGAGAAACTAAAACCAATAGGAGAAGGAATTTTTAACCTTACCGACATACCACTCACCCAAGAAGAAATCCTAGTACTAGACAAAGGACTAAAATACGCACCGGCCAGGAACATGGATAAATTTCAGACCTATATTAGTATAGAAAAATACACTAGGAAATTGAATATTAAAAAATACATGACTGGCAAGTCGTTTAAGCCCGCTAGAGGAGAAAATGAAGAAGTGGTACATAGTCAATTAAGGAATAAATCGACCTTCAATCCAAAAGTGAAAGATGGGAAATACATAGAAGTATTCAGGAATTTGGTGACAGAAGAGATCAAAAATCTAGTGATCAAGAAAGTAGAGGAACCTACATCTATCAAGATCGGGATTAAGAAGCTGAGAACAAATAAAGATCTCGTGATTAGGCCCTCAGATAAGGGTGGGGGAATTGTATTAATGACCACGGAACAATACCATAATGGCATGTTGAGACTCCTTGATGACCCAGAGACATACAGTCCTCTGTCAAAAAATCCAATTTTCAAATGGAGAAAAGAGCTCGAACAAGTTGTGCATTTAGGCCTCAAAAAGGGAGTCTTGGACAAAAAAGAGGCAAGGTATTTGATTCCTGAGGCGTGCAGGACCCCCATAATATACGCATTGCCCAAAATCCACAAAAATAAAGAGAACCCTCCCTTTAGACCGATTGTAAACGGGATAGACTCTATAACAGCTAGGCTCGGTCAATACATAGATCGGTTCCTCCAACCGGCCGTTCAACACACACGAGCGTACTTAAAAGACACAAAGGAAATGTTGCAGGTGTCAACAGAGATGAATGAAGATGGACCACTTTTAATGGTAATGGCGGACGTTTCATCATTATATAGCATCATCCCCCATTATTTGGCGTGTGATGCTACCAAGTGGGGACTTCGCAACTTCACCAAACTTCCCTGCGTACAAAGGAAGTACATAATAAAGTGTCTAGATTTCTGCCTGAAACATAGTCATCTATGGTATAAGGATCAGTACTATCAACAACGGACCGGAGTGGCGATGGGGGCAAAATTCGCGCCAAGCGTAGCAGGGCTATTTATGTCACAATGGGAAGAAGAAGTGGTATTTAAACATCAACCTATGAATCTTGCGTTATACAAGAGATACATTGATGACATTTTTATATTGTGGAGAGGGGACCAACAGTCACTTGTAATGTTCCTGGAAGGCCTAAACACCAATTCCAGAAATATTAAGCTCACCTGGCAAATAGAAGCACAAAATATAGCCTTCCTCGATCTAGAAATTTCTAGGAATAATGTGACCTTTGACACTAGAACTTTTTTTAAAAACGTAGACAGAAACAGCTACCTCCCCCTCACTAGCTGTCACCACAAGAACTGGCTTTACAACATACCGAAAGGCCAACTTATGCGCCTACGACGAAACTGTACCGAGCTGGATGTATTCCAAAAACAAGCCAAACAAATAGGCGACAGATTTGTCCAGAAGGGTTACGATGATGCACACATCAAGCAAAAGATAGAAGAAGTATCTAAGATACCAAGAGGGCAGCTTTTGGAAAACAAAATACCATCAGTCAAGGAAGATGCGATTCCTGTAGTATTAGACTACAATATACAACATAGGAAAATAGAAAGAGTCATTCAAAGACACTGGCACATCTTGAAATGTGACAAAGACCTCTGTGACTTACTACCGGAGAAACCGAAGTTTATATACAAAAGAGCCCCCACACTTCGGGATCAGCTGGTGAAAAGCGTAATAGACCCTCCGAAGAAGCAATTTACTTTTTTCACCGGAAAGGGATTTTATCCATGCAAGAGGTGTTACTCTTGCACACATACCAGACAACCAAACAAAAAAGTGTCTACATTCAAGTCCAACAGCAATGGGACTGAATATGAAATAAGGGACTTTATTGGCTGCAACACAGAAGGAGCAGTATATGCCCTTGAATGCAGCTGTGGACTGCAATATATTGGGCGCACGAAGAGACTACTACGGATACGCATTAAGGAACATGTGAAAAACATTGAAAGTGGGTTTCCGAACCACAGTGTATCCCGTCATTTTGCCAAAGTCCATCATAAAGACCCTTCACACTTAAAGTTTTGGGGGATAGTCCCGTACTCCAGACCATGGCGGGGTGGCCATAAGGTTAGAGCCCTTAGCCAGTTAGAATCCAAATACATTTTTAATATGGATACCTTCACACCTAGAGGCCTCAACATCGAGTTCGATCTGAACTGTTTCTTAAGTGACTTTTAAGACATTATACCACTCTCCTGCCTGGCCCGCCCACTCCATCACCACCATTTTTTGCTTGACTGTGTGCATCACTGAGTAGACTCCCCTTCTGTAAACATCTGCCGAACGTTGGGTGTTGTTCTGTACAGTACCTCACTTAGTTGTGGCCCCATACTTGTTTCCCGCCACCAGATGCTCAACATTATGTTGCGCCTATCTGGTCTTCACTCCTACAGGGGTGTCTCGTGCACCTCCTCGTTTTTAACATATATATATTTTTTTAATATATATATTTTTTATCCTTTTGGTTTTATATGTTGTTTGCAACAACATTCAACCTTATTTTTATACCATTGTTAATATGCCATCTCATGGTGGACCACTTGAGGTCTACTGACCATTTCCACATTTTACCATGATAGGTACACCCCCTCTGTGCGATACACACATTTTGGATGCACCTATGACATGGCCCGCTGGTCTGTCCCTGCTGGATTGACGTTGTGTCTTTTCTGCGGGGTCGGTGTGCAGCCCATGTCACTGGGCCAGCATTGATTCAATGCTGCATGCCCATTTTAACGTATGCTCATTTTACTATATACCTTCTCTTATTCATTTTTATTAAATGCCCTCTTGTATACACTTCCCTGATGGCCCTGGATATATGGTACCTGCATTGTGCATGTCTGTACGGGTTTGATGACCATTCATCCCGTTTCACAGCATTGCACAGGCTTGGATAACACAGGAAAGATGGCGCAGATTCGGCACTTGTCAGATATGTATACTGACTTCAACAAAATAGCCGCCGCTATTCTTGATTATCCAGACCATATTTAACCACTTCCCGCCCGGCCTATGGCCGATTTACGTCCGGGAAGTGGTTATGAAATCCTGACAGGACGTTCTAGAACATCCTGCAGGATTTCATGCCGCGCGCGCCCGTGGGGGCGCGCATCGCGGCGATCGGTGATGCGGGGTGTCAGTCTGACACCCTGCATCTCCGATCTCGGTAAAGAGCCTCCGGCGGAGACTCTTTACCACGTGATCAGCCGTGTCCAACCACGGCTGATCACGATGTAAACAGGAAGAGCCGCCGATGGCTCTTCCTCACTCGCGTCTGACAGACGCGAGTAGAGGATAGCCGATCGGCGGCTCTCCTGACAGGGGGGGTTAGCGCTGATTGTTTATCAGCGCAGCCCCCCCTCGGATCGCCACACTGGACCACCAGGGATGCCCACCCTGGAGCACCAGGGTGGGCAAAAAAAAAAAAAAAGCCAAAAAAAAAAAAAAAGTCTAAAAAATAAATAAAAAAAAAAACATAAAGAAAAAAGATGCCAGTCAGTGCCCACAAATGGGCACTGACTGGCAACAATCAGTGCTGCCACCCCAGTGTCCATCAGCGCCACCCCAGTGTCCATCAGCGCCACCCCAGTGTCCATCAGTGCCACCCCACAGTGCCCATCCATGCCCAGTGCCCACCTAGCAGTGCCCATCTGTGCCACCCATAAGTATCCATCAGTGCCGCCCATGAGTGCCCATCTGTGCCGCCTATGAGTGCCCAGTGCCGCCCATGAGTGCCCATCAGTGCCGCCTATGTGTGCCCATCAGTGCCGCCTATGTGTGCCCATCAGTGCCGCCTATGTGTGCCCATCAGTGTCGCATACCAGCGCCGCCAATCAGTGCCACCTCATCTGTGCCCGTCAGTACTACCTCATCGATGTCCATCAGTGCCATCTCATCGGTGCCCATTAGTGCCGCCATATCAGTGCCCGTAATTGAAAGAGAAAACTTATTTACAAAAAAATTAACAGAAAAAAATAAAAACTTAATTTTTTTTCCAAATTTTCAGCCTTTTTTTAGTTGTTGCGCAAAAAAAAAAATCGCAGAGGTGATCAAATACCACCAAAAGAAAGCTCTATTTGTGGGGAAAAAAGGACGCCAATTTTGTTTGGGTACAGTGTAGCATGACCGCGCCATTCAAAGTGTGACAGTGCTGAAAGCTGAAAATTGGCTTGGGCGGGAAGCTGCGTAAGTACCTGGTATGGAAGTGGTTAAAGACAACACAGTACCCTAGTAACCATCCCCTGATGAAGTCACGTGATGTGACGAACACGCATCGGGACACTAGAGTACTGATTGGGAGCAACACCTTAACGGACGGCAGACGAGTGCGGTGCTCGTAGGAGATGCGACCGTATTTTCCCTGCTCAATGTGAGTTTTTCATTTTATTGGTTATTAAAAGTTTTGCTGTGCTGTGCAGTCTCACGCGATACGCCCCCTCTCCTCCTTCTCCTCTCCCCTCTCTGCTCCTTTACCCGATTATGAGCGGCCGCTTCCATGGATATCTGAGGAGCTGAGTGCTGACAGTGAGAAGATCAGGATACGAGCGCGGCGCTCGTGGAGACAGGCACCTTCCCCTTATACACAGTGTGAGTTGTGTAAGTGTACACTTACCCACTGCATCCTTGAGAAACCTTTTCTCTTTCCTTTGAGTGGCAGGAGGCCAAGCTACAATATACATTTATCTTTTTCTCTACATGTATGGTCAAAAATTGTGATCTGTTAAGAGGATATTCAACAAACTAGAGGCTGAAGTACCAGCAATTTACCTTATGTGTGAGTGACAACCAGGAGGTAAGCCGTTCATTTCACCCAACGGTGTGGGTTGCACGATCCGTGGATTGAATTGGGTTGCACTCCTTCACTTATTGGACTCTGGCATTCAACCTTATTGTTTATTCAAGTCACTTTTTTACCTCACTGTGAATCCCATTGATTTGGGTTCCCACTCACTGCAATTGCATGTATTTGTAGTACACATTAGGTATATCACTCATTTTACCTATCCATTGTCTATTTTGTGTTTTATCACCCAGTCCAGCTAGGATCAGATTCACCTTTTTGTAGGTCACTTTTTGCTGCATTTGTACACGTTTGACTCCCCTGATTCAAACACTCCCCTCTCCCCTCCCCTTTTTCACCACCACTGCTTCCCTGTCCATTCTCCACTAGTTTAATCACAGCGCAGACACTCTCAACTATTGCAACCAAAAGCATATAGTAAAAAATATTTATTATACAAACAAAGGAGGTATGACATATACACATTAAGATGATAAAATGGTACATTAGGCCCCATTTTTCTTAGGTGTCTGAATTGTCCGCCACAATGTTGCAGTCCCGATAAAAGTCTCTGATCGCTGCCATTACTAGTAAAAAAAATAAAACATTTTTTTTTACAGGATATATTTTGTAGCAGAAAGTAAAGAATATTGTTGTTGTTTTTTTTTCAAAATTGACACACTTTTTTTTGTTTCTAGCGCAAAAAATGAAAACTGCAGAGGTTATCAAATACCACCAAAAGTAAGCACTATTTGTGGGAGAAAAAGGAAAGTTTATTTGGGTACAATGTCGCATGACCGTGCAATTGTCAGTTAAAATAACGCAGTGCCATATCGCAAAAAAATGGCCTGGTCATGAAGAGAGCTAACCTTCCAGGGCCAAAGTGGTTAAAGTAAACCCAAATTAAAGTAAAATATTACAAGAGCTTTAATGCAGACATCCCATGAAAAATGGAAGGTCCATACACCTGCCAGCTCCCTGGCACCCCAAAAAATTAGCGGTGATTAAAAAACTTTAAAAATAAAGATTAAACAAAAAAAGGATAAAAAAATGCTCACCTTCTTCTTGGAGGCACAGGTGACATCATTGTGCCGACCAGCACATGACTATATATGTTGGCACAATGGCTCGGCTGGGCATATGGGCGTACAGGTACGTCCCCTTTAAAAAGCAGCATTGTGGGCGCACACACCCGCGCGTAGCTCCGTGAGTGTGACTGCGAGTCCCGCAGACTCAAGAAGAACGGGGAAATGCTGATGTAAACAAGCATTTCCCCATTCTCCCTAGTGACAAGGACACTGATCACAGCTCCCTGTAATCGGGAGCGGTGATCAGTGTCACGTCACACATAGCCCACCCCCCCTACAGTAATGCGCCCCCCTACTGGTTAACCCCTTCACTTCCAGTGTCATTTACACAGTAATCAATGCATTTTTATAGCACTGATCACTGTATAAATGACAATGGTCCTGAAATGGCATTAAACGTGTCCGATGTGTCCGCCATAATGTTGCAGTCATGATAAAAATCGCTGACCACCGGCATTACTAGTAAAACATTTTTTTAAATAAAAATGCCATAAAACTATCCCCCATTTTGTAGACGCTATAACTTTTGCGCAAACCAATCAATAAATGCCTATTGTGATTTTTTTTTACCAAAATGTAGAAGAATACATATCGGCCTAAACTGAGGAAAAAAAATATTTTTGGGGGATATTTATTATAGCAAAAAATATTGTTTTTTTTTTTCAAAATTGTCGCTCTTTTTTTGTTTATAGCGCAAAAATAAAAACTGCAGAGGTGATCAAATACCACTAATAGAAAGCGCTATTTGTCGGAAAAAAAGGACGTCAATTTTGTTTGGGAGCCACGTCGCAGGACCACGCAATTGTCAGTTAAAGCAACACAGTGCCGAATCGCAAACGGTGCTCTGGTCTTTGGGCAGCCAAATGGTCCGGGGCTGAAGGGGTTAAGCTGGCCATTCATGGATCAAAATTCAGGTGGTTCAGTGGGGACTGGCGGAGATTAAATCCATCTATGGGCAGGCTGATTGTACCCATTGATTGACTTGGGTACAACCAGCCTGTCTGATTTTTTTTACATGTGATTACTGCTGGCAGCTATAGCCACTAGCAGCAATCACTGTATTTTGCTGGCTGGGAAAAAAAATCCTAACACACTGTGACCAGAGCAATACAGTGTTACCATAGTAACACTGTGCTACTCTGGAGAAGTGATTAGGATTTTCTATTTTTTTATTTTTTTTACACATTATGATTGTAAATACCAATGAATTTCATTGATATAAGCAACCATTTTTACTGAATAAACCTAGTTCATTCGATTACTTTTGTTGTGATTAGATGTGATTGGTGAAAGCTAATCACATGGTATAGATGGGTTGTGATTGGCCGGTCTGTACCATGTGTTCATTGTGACCAATCACAGCTAGCAACACATTTGTACACAATGGATAGCATGAAAGGAAGCCATACATTCTGTACAATTGTCTTCTGATCTGCTATGATTGGTCACAGCAATCACATTACAGCAGGCAGATGAGGTGATCAGTCATCGGCTGAATCTGGTGGACACAGCAGTAACAGATCGTGCCGCTGCAAGGCCTTGCGGCTATGTGAGAGGCATGTTCTTGGGAGGACATAATGTAATGTCCTCCCAGAACTAGAGTTCTCCCACCCAGCCATCATTTTATTATAGGCCAGGTGGAAAGGGGTTAAAGCTCAATTGAAGCTTTAACAAAGATCAAATAAATACACCACACAAATTGGACATGACACAGAATTTCTAACGCAACACAATGTTGTGTGGTCATCTGTTGTGGCACGCTGCTATAGATATGCTTTTTTTTTTACTTCTGTAGTAACATGCATTACTGTGTATCGCTGTAACACAAAATGATGGGTCCTTATAGTTTTTCTTTAGAAAGCAGACACAGTCTGAGCCAGAGGAGCCTGTCCCCTGCCAGCTTGCTGCAGAGAAGAACCCTTGCTGTCTGTGTGGAAGCAGTGGTCCATCTGCAGTGATTCAACAGCAAATGCATGCTCCCTCCTGATTGGGGAGCTCAGCCCAATACTTTTTATACACCTGGAATGTATTTGGCTCATTTAAACTGAAACATAAACGTTGGATTTTAATGTGAATTCAAATGTTATTTTCAGCTATGTTACGTTTTAAAAAATACACTTGTCTGATTTTTTTCTCAATATTATTGACTGCTAAAAAAAATATTTAAACAACCTCATCCCTTTCTTTGCCTCTGAATTTGTGCTTAACTGTTCTGTATCCTGACACCCACACATACTTTGTTTTTTGTTTTTTTTAATAATAAAACACATGTTATAATTATTACATTAAAGAAAGTCTGGAGCCCTTCTGGCAGGGGGGCCTGGGGCAATTGACCCTTTTGCCCCCTTATAATTCCAGCACTTGTTCTAATGATACATCAGTTGAAATGTTCCCAGTTCTACAGAAGATCCCCCCCCCCCTACGTTCTGGAGAAGAGTAGAGGGGTAGGTATTCTGTAATCCTGTCCTAGGGTAACAGTAGATAAAGTGCAGTGAGTGAATAGTTTCACACTCCGACACAAATTGTGTTACTGGCAGTATCACCAGGTGAAAATAAAGTATATAAAGCCTTATCTAAAGATTTGGAATACTACATTTATATAGTAATCAGCATAGATTCATGAAGAATCGTTCTTGCCAAACAAATCTACTAACCTTCTATGAGGAGGTTGCCATCTAGATAAAGGAAGGCCTGTAGATGTAGTGAATCTGGATTTTGCAAAAGCAATTGACACAGTTCCCCATAAACGTTTAATGTACAAAATAAGGTCCGTTGGCATGGACCATAGGGTGAGTACATGGATTGAAAACTGGCTACAAGGGTGAGTTCAGAGGGTGGTGATAAATGGTGAGTACTAAGAATGATCAGGGGTGCGTAGTGGGGTCACCCAGGGTTCTGTCCTGGGACCAATCCTATTTAATTTGTTTATAAACGACCTGGAGGATGGGGTAAACAGTCCAATCTCTGTAGTTGCGGATAATACGACTACTGTTCCGCAGGATGTGGAAACCTTGCAAAAAGATCTGAACAAATTAATGGGGTGGGGAACTACATGGCAAATGAGATTTATGGTGGAAAAATTTAAAATAATGCATTTGGGTGGCAAAAATATGAATGCAATCTATAGACTAGGGGGTGAACCTCTGGCGGAATCTAGGATGGAAAAGAACCTGGGGGTCCTAGAGTAGATGATAGGCTCAGCAATGGCATGCAATGTCAAGCTGCTGCTAACAAATTAAACAGAATATTGGCATGCATTAAAAAGGGGATAAACTCCAGAGATAAAGTGATAATTCTCCCGCTCTACAAGACTCTGGTCCGGCCTCACCTGGAGTATGCCGTCCAGTTCTGGGTACCAGTCCTCAGGAAGGATGTACTTGAAATTGATCGAGTACAAAGAAGGGCATCAAATCTAATAAAGGGACCAGAGGACATTAGTTATGAAGAAAGGTTACAAGCACTGAACTCATTCTCTCTGGAGAAGAGACGCTTGAGACGGGATATGATTTCAATTTACAAATACCACACTGGTGACCCCACAACAGGGATAAAACTGTTTTGCAGAAGGGAGTGTAACAAGACGCGTGGCCACTCATTAAAATTAGAAGAAAAGAGGTTTAACCTTAAACTGCGTAGAGGGTTCTTTACTGTAAGAGCAGTAAGAATGTGAAATTCTCTTCCACAAGCGGTGGTCTCAGCGGGGGCATCGATAGTTTCCAAAAACTATTAGATAGGCACCTGAACGACCGCAACATACAGGGATATACAATGTAATACTGACATATAATCACACACAGAGGTTGGACTTGATGGACTATATACGGTATCCTTTGACCCTCTTTTACGTCTTGTGCCCTTCCACCTGTGGGTACTGACAACCTCTAGGTTATGTCACCTCCCCACACTCTTTGCATACAAAAGTTGTAAAGTTTCTCACCTCTGATTTCTTGCACACAAAAGCTTTTTAATATCTGCAGCCAAAAAGACACACCACCTATGGCCTCCCTCTGACGTGTTTTTGTGTTCCCTACTGGGCCTAATCATTGAGCATGCTGTACCATGAGCCCCTAGTAGTGGGCGAAATACATAAGATGGAATAAGAAGGTGAAGTGTCTCTGTTAGTGCCAATAAAGTTTACAAGTACTTTAAACCAATCTTTTTCACATGTATATAGAAACATTAGAATACTTGTATTATTATTTATTATTTACTTTTATTAGAACAATTTAAACTGTGTGTGGTGTATACTTGAAGGACCTCTGTAGGACTTTGAGCTCCTCGGGGGCAGGAATTGATGTGAATAGATCTATGTACTTTGATAAATGCTGCATAATGTGTCAGTGCTGTAGACATAAGGGAAATAAATAAGTAAATAGTTTACACCCCAGCTGAGATAGATATTCATGTTAATAATTTATGTACCTATGAATAAACTAGAGAAATCACCTATCTGTATGTAAATTAATGCGATTAGCATTCGTTCCAAAATATTTCCATGAGAACATTAAGTATAAGAAAAGCCATCTAGCCTGTGCATTGTGTTGCAAACTCTGCAATTAAATTCTTTAATGATGGCTCTGATGTACACTGTCCAGAGAATAGGCTTTTACCGAGGAAGAAAGCACAGCATGGATGGGATGCAACTTTATGTACATACCAATAGTTAGCTGAAAAAACACTAATGTTCTACTAAAAGAATCAAATTAATGTATAATAAATCACACTAAAAAATGTTAACTGCTAATTAATGTTTATAAGAAAAATAATATAATAAATTTCTGTAAACAGTAATGTTCACACAATAACTAATTCAATAATACCTTTACATAGCACCAGTGTTCACAGTATAAAAATAAACTATTACATTGTGTGCAAAACCATCAAATCATATAATGCATTGAATTACTCTCTGACTTCTTAAGAGAAAACGACATACAAAAACAATTTAAACTAACACTAATGTTTATAAATTACAAAAGTCTTTACACACCCACTGAATAATTTTAAAATTAAAAAATATATATGTAAAGCTAAACTTTGGGCAAAGAGCTACACAGCAAAACATAAATAAAAGATTTATGGCAAAAATTAAAGGATATAATTTCTGTTAAATCAGTCCTAAGATTTACCCCGCTCTGCCATACAGCTCAGTCGGGCTGGTGACCTGTCTTTTTTTTTCTGTTGCAGTTAGCAATACAGCTAGTTCACCTCTCTTCCCCCTTTCTGTTTGTGAACAGTGGAGGAGCAGGAATAGTCTGATGAGAGCATCCCCCTGCTCTCTTCTATGGTCAATGTGTTCCTTGTACATGGAAGATACTTGATTGGCACTGAATGCTGCCACTCCCTCGCCCACTCTGACCGCTGTTGTACAGAGGTTTACAGGGTGCTAAAATCCAGTTGAATTTACTACACTACACTAGTTGCATTTAAAATGCATTTATGTATTTTTTAAAGCGAAGTTCCACCCAAAAGTGGCATTTGGCACCTTTTAGGGGGGTGGGGGGAACGATGTCCCCTTGACAGGCCCCCTTCCCCACTTCCGGAGATGGGCCATGGCCTAATCTCCCGGAAGTTTGCCCCCCACCTCCTTGTGCAGAGCAGATAGGGAAGGGGAGTTACTGCTCCAGGTGTGTCTACTTAGTGATTAACCTCCTCTCAGAAACCACTGGTGCTGGTAATATTTGTAGCAGAAATTAAAGAAAAATCTTGGACAGCCGCACTCAGAAAAAACTCTATGTTGCCTTTTATTTGTAAAACAGGATAACAACACTACAGGCCACAGAAAAAAATCGCACACACAGCTGATGCGTTTCGCACTAATATTTTGCGCTTAGTCAGGAGTGAAACCAAAAGTCTTCACTGCCTGATTCCCGCCTTACCAGGCATGGTGGTGGCAGCAATCGGGAGTCGATCCAGAGAGGTAAGTGCCCACATTTTAAAACTCAGCAGCTACTGTATTTGTAGCTGCTGACTTCCCAGGCTTGACTTCCGCTTTAATAAACACATACTGTATTTGCTGGCGTATAAGACTACCTTTTACAATAAAAAAATTGCCAAAAAGCAGGGATCGTCTTATACGCTGGGTCAGCTGCTTGGATGCCTGCTGGATGTGTGGTAATACTGTATGTAGCTTCAAATGAATACAGAGCCTACTCGGATTGGGGTAACAACCTCTGCTAATCCGAGCAGGCTACATACAGTAGCCTGCTCGGATTGGCTTTGAGAGTCAGAGAGGCGTGGGCTAATGATGTTACAGCCTCTGCCAATCCAAGCAGGCTTTGTATTCATTAATAGAATACATCGCTTGCTGTGATTGGCTCGAGCAAGAAGGAAAAAGAACATGGCTCCAGCTCCAGCAAGAAGAAGAATGTGGCTCCTGAAGGAAGAAATATGAAGTGTCGGAAGCCTTGGAAGGGGTTTGTCTTATACGGTGAGTACAGGCAAAAAATCTTAAACTGTAAAATTAGGGGGTCGTCTTATACGCCCGGTCGCATTATACACCGGCAAATATGGTAGCTGTCTCAGTTTGCATTTTGTTTATTATACTTAGCTAATATATTACACTTAGTAAGCCTGTAGTTCATCTTCAGTGCTAGTTCACACCTTTCCACTGCATTTGTAAACCGCATACAGAATGCATGCACAGCCTTTGTCATGTATTCGAATGGCCCTAGTTCACACCAGTTCAGTCACTTCCAGTGTATTTAACAAAAGTACAACCTGCTGCAATTTTTTAAAACCTGGAAAGTATAAAAACACATGTAAATGTGGTGTGAACAAACCCTCAAAGCAAATACATTGGGGCAGATCCACAAAGCGAGTACTTTCAAATTTCCTGCACCGTATCTTTGGTTTGAATCCTCAAACCAAGATACGACGGCATCTGGGTTAGATCCGACAGGCGTACGGCTTCGTACAACTTCGGATCTAAGATGCAATTCTTCGGCGTCCGCTGGGTGGCGTTCCCGTCATAATCCGCGTCGCGTATGCAAATTAGCTATTTCCGACGATCCACGAACGTACGCGCGGCCGTCGCATTCCCTTACGTCGTGTCTAGTCGGCTTTTTCCGGCGTATAGTTAAAGCTGCTGTTTTGCGGCGTATAGTTAGACTTGCCATGTTAAGTATGGCCGTCGTTCCCGTGTTTGATTTGAATTTTTTTTTTCGTTTGCGTAAGTCGTCCGTGAATCGGGATGGACGTAATTTATATCCACGTCAAAAAAAAAAAGTCCTTGCGGCGTCATTTCGCGCAATGCACGGCGGGAAATTTAGGGACGGCGCATGCGCAGTTCGTTCGGCGCGGGGACGCGCTTCATTTAAATGAAACACGCCCCTACCTGCCCAACTTGAATTCCACGCCGTTACGCCGCTTGAGATACACTTCGCCGCCGTAACTTACGGCACAAAATCTTTATGGATTCAAACCAAAGCCAGGTAAGGTACGGCAGCGTAGCGTATCTCAGATACGATGCGCCGGGGCAGATCTTTGTGAATCTGCCCCATTGTGTTTTTTCTAGTGATTAAATATTTTGGTTATTATTATTGTAGTGTCAACTGTGGTAACTTGTATTTTCTATTCATGTGCATACAGCTTTTTTGTAAATTAGGTGTTTGTTTCATACTGTATTGAATGCTTTAGAAAAATCCAAGTTAACGATGGGCTGATGACCGCATACTACAAGCAGTTTAGCGATATTTTGGTCCCCAAGATATGTGCCTATATGAATAGTATCGGGAGATTCGCCGCGAGGCATTGGAGGCCGCGATAACGATAATCCCTAAGGAAGGCAAGGATCCCTCTCTGTGTTCCAGTTACAGACCCATCTCCCTACTGAACGCTGACGTAAAGCTGTTCGCTAAAATATTAGCCGGCAGAATGAAGTCAATTATGAAGGATCTGGTGCATACCGATCAAGTGGGTTTTATCCCAGGCAGGGAAAGTAGGGATAATAGCATTAGAACGCTCCTACTGATACAGAAAATAAAAGAAAGTAAATCCCCAGGTATACTTCTGTCAATAGACGCTGAAAAAGCGTTTGACAGAGTAGACTGGGGATTTCTTCAGAACACATTAGAGGCTTATGGGGTGGCACCTAAGATGTTGGGGTGGATAAATGCTCTTTACAATCACCCAACCGCTAGAGTTAAAATAAACGGGACAGTATCAGGGCCATTTGAGATGTTTAATGGGACCCGACAAGGGTGTCCCCTGTCCCCCTTACTGTTTTTCCTATCTCTAGAACCATTTTTTGCGGGCATTAGAAGTAATCCTGACATCATGGGGATACAGATAGAAGAAGAGGAACACAAACTTGCTGTGTACGCCGATGATATTCTGCTTTACATAATGAACCCAACGATAACTCTCCCTAATTTATTAAAAACTCTTAAAACATATGGGGAGGTATCAAATTTCAAAATGAATCCCTTAAAATCGGAAATACTTAACATAAGCCTCAAAGCACAGGAGGAATGTAGATACAAACAAGACTTCCCATTTACCTGGAGAGACACCGAGTTAAAATGTTTAGGAGTCAATATAACATCATCACCTGAGTCAATTTACCAACATAATTACATCCCACTATTGAATGATATTAACCCCCTTAGCGGTAAACCCGAGCGTGACTCGGGGTGGATTTTCAATGTTAGGATCGGTATCCCCGAGTCACGCTCGGGCTGGACGTGCAGAGTGTGCAGCGGCGCGGCTTACCTGCTCGCTGAATCCACAGGCAAGTTACTTACCTAGTCCCTGGATCCAGCGATGCCACCCCGCTGTGTGAGCGAGCAGGTCCTCCTCGCTCGATTCACAGTCTCCCCGTGTGCCGCCGATCTCCGTTCCCTGCGACGTTACGACGCACGGGGGTGGAGAATGGCGCCAAATTCAATAAAGTCAACAAACACTATACATACAGTATACTGTAATCTTATAGATTACAGTACTGTATGTAAAAAATACACCCCCCCCCCTTGTCCCTAGTGGTCTGCCCAGTGCCCTACATGTACTTTTATATAATAAAAACTGTTCTTTCTCCCTGCAAACTGTAGATTGTCCAAAAGTGTCCCTTTATGTCAAAAATGGTTTTAGAGCAGCTAGAAAACAGCGATAATAAATTATAATCACTTGCAGAATTGTGCGATAGCGATTTGTGGGAAAATACGTCATAAAAAAATAAAAGTAATGACAGCGACAATTCTGCAACTGAGCAAATTTCAATGATTTTGAGTTGATTACATTATTGAATAATTTTTATTATAATTATATTATTATTTGTTATAATTATTTATAATTATTTATTATATTATAATTTATAATTTTGTTTTTAAAAAAAAATCATACCCGGGATGCCTACTAGTCTCTTGTTTGGTCAGATTTAAGTGAGTTATTCCTAAAAATTACAGACCTACAGTATAAAATGCCAAATTTCCTTGCAAAATAATTGTACCGCTTTTGGTACGTAATTCCAGACAGAATCATACCGTCAGGGAGGTTAAAACGGATTTAAATAAAATCGCATCTAGACAGAGATCTATGCTAGGGAGTATAAACAGTTTTAAAATGCTAACCCTCCCCAAGATTTTTTTTTTGACAATAATATTTATTGAAAATTTTGTAGTTATACAGAGAAAGGCAAAATATGACCAGAGCTATATAATACTGTGATTAGCCAGATCCATAACAGCATAAAAAAAGAAAAGAAACAAAAAACAAGGAGAAACACTTACATTAATGTCAAGCTAAGATGGTTGGTACTCCCATCTCACCCTCCCCCAGAGCCCCAAAAAGGGATCACACTGCCCCAGGAGTGAGCGACCCAGGAATACTCCCAAAATAACATTCACCCTATCAAAACTAACAAGGACATGGAAAGGCATGTTAATTTGTACGAAACTCTGATCCAGGATCAATTTGAACATAACTAGAGGGCCATCAAAACATAGGAGCCAGAAGAGAGGGAATTAAACCCAACACCTCTAAATCCGCTTAGGATACTCAGTAGACCCTCAATGCAAATAGTAAAACAGCATTCAATCAGGAGGGAAATGCCTAAGGGACCTAAAAGGTCCGTAAATGCATCGTTAGCTAAATTAAATAGACTAAGAAAGTATAGCAGAAGGAAGAAAGAAGAGAGAAGAAAAAACAGAACAAAGAGAAAAAATAAAACAAAAAGAGGAAGAGGAGAAGAACAGAAGGCCAGGAAACAGGAGACACACGGAAGGCCTAGCATGCATAGGATTCATGGGCAATCGGAGAAAATCAGAGTAGGACTCCAACATATGAGGCCCAAGGTTCCCAGGTGGATTTAAATCTATCTACATTATCCAGAATAATATTGGAAATCTTCTCATTAGTCATTATCCAGGAAATTTTTCTTTTGGCCAATATAAAAGAAACTGTAGGAGATTTCCAGGCTCTGGTAATAGTCATCTTGGCTCCCAAGAAGATAAAAAATATCAGCGCCTGTGTACATTTGGGAATTTTAGGGATAGGGTTGTTGAGTAAGGCTATGGTGGGATCATGAGCAACTCCCACACCCGTGAGTTTTCTGACAAGGTGGAAAATTTTATGCCAAAAGGATCGAATTCTAGGGCATTCCCACAGTATGTGAAGGAGGGAGCCAGTAAGCCCACATCCCCTAAAACACAAGGGAGAGGATTGCGGATAAAATTTTGCAATGCGGGTAGGTACCAGGTACCAGCGAGTCATGACCTTAAGGCTCGCTTCAACAAGTGAAGCATTCAAAATGCCCTTGAAGGAACGAGCTAAATTAGAGTGCCATCGTTCTAGGGACCAATCGAGGTCAAGGTCACGATCCCAGCCTGTCATGTAAAGCGCTTTCTCCATAGGCTCTGCCAGAGCTGAATAAATTAAAGAAATACCCCCTCTTGTGTCCATGGCCGAAGAACACCACTGCTCGTAGAGAGTCACGGAAGGTTGTACCGGGCAGGTTCTCCTAATCTGGTTTAAAAAGTGGGAAAGTTGAAAAAAGCGAAATTTTTCGGATGGGGGCATTTTTAGTCTAGAGATGCAATAGCTTAAAGTGATGGGTCCGTTAGAGTTGAAGAAGTGGCCAATTCTGTATAAGCCTTTGTCAAGCCACCATTTGAAGGCAACGATGTCTAACCCGGGGGGGAATCGGGGGTTGTGGAATATGTGTGCCAAAGGGTGCCAACAGGATATCAGTGAATTCAGTTTGTGAAGTGAGTCGCATAGAGACATAGAATGGGAAAGTGTGGGAGCTAATATCGGGGGACGGTTCCTAGGGTGGGTCCACAAAAGGAAGTCTAGGGTAAACCCTGGGGTAGCGGTTCTTTCCATGGAGACCCAGTCAGGTTTGGGACCTTTTAGATATATTATCGAAAACTGGCTAAGTTGAGCCGCTCGGTAGTACCACCATAAATTAGGTAGACCAAGGCCACCCTTCAATCTAGGCCTAAATAGAACCGTCTTAGAAAGGCGGTTACCCTTCTTGTCCCAAATAAATTGAGTTATAGCGGATTGAAGAGAATCAATATATGTTTTGGTGATCGGGATGGGCAGGGAGCGGAACAGATATAAGATTTTGGGCAAAAGGGTCATCTTAACCGCGTTAACACGGCCAAGCCAAGATAAATTATAAAGGGACCATTGGCGTAAATCTTCCGTTAACTTTTTAACCATGGGTGGATAATTGTGTTTATGTAGAAGCTCAGTCTGAGAAGTAAGGTTAATGCCTAAGTAGGGAATAGAAGCAGAGTTCCAGGAGAAGGGAAAGTGGCTTTTCAGACTATCAACTTGGGACTGAGGGAGGGAAACGTTGAGGGCTACTGATTTGGACATATTAACTTTGAGACCTGATACGCTACCGAAATCGTTAAGAAGGTGGAACACATTGGGGGTCGAGGTGAGTGGAGAGGTGATAAAAAGAAGGACATCATCTGCGAACAAGGCGCATTTATGTGTCGATTGGCCACAGCGAACTCCCTGGATGTCCGGATGATTTCTGATCGCGATAGCCAAAGTTTCAATGGCTACCGCGAAGAGAAGGGGGGAAAGGGGGCAGCCCTGTCTTGTACCCTTCCTGATTGAGAATTGTTCTGAGAGGTGACCCTGGAACCCAACCCGTGCTACCGGCTGGGAGTAGAGTGCCTCTAGAATTTTGAGAAAATTAGGGCCAAAACCCCATTTACGGAGCAAAGCGAAAAGATAGGGCCACTCTACTGTATCAAACGCCTTCTGTAAATCGATAGAAAGTAAGTAGCCTTCCTGGGGCGAGCCGCCATCCCAACCTGACCTCATAAGTGAAATAATATCTACTGCCCTCCGTATCTGGTCCGGTCCCTGTCTCCCCGGTATGAAGCCCACCTGGTCCTTGTGAATGTAAGAACCAATAAAGAGAGCCATTCTATTCGCTAAAACTTTTGTCATTATCTTCAAATCGTTATTAATCAACGAGATTGGTCTATAATTGCTTACTTCGCTAGGGTCCTTCCCCGGTTTAGGGATTACAGAGATAAAAGCTAGGTTCGCCGAGGGATCCGCCAAGGAATCCCTGCGCAAGGAATTAAAGAACCGGACCAGATAAGGGGCCAGAATCTCAGAGAAAGTTTTGTAATAAAGGTTAGAGAACCCGTCAGGGCCCGGGGCAGAGTCTGTCTTAAGATCTTTAATGACTGCACTAATCTCCGCTACCTGAAATGGTGAGTCAAGAATAGCACGATGGGAGTCCAAAAGTCTGGGAAGAGGGACATTCTGCAGGAAGGCGTCAAGGTCTGTCTGAGAGTGTCGCGTGTCAGAAGAGTACAGAGTAGAGTAGAATGATTGGAAGGTCTTAAGAATTTTTTCAGGGTTCTGGGTTAACATTCCGTTCGAGGCCTTAATCTTAGGAATCGCATACGTCCGCAATTTGGGGGTGAGTTTGGCCGCTAGTTGAGGGCCAAACTTGTTCGCCCTCATGTAAAATTTACTATTTTGCCATTGAAGATGTTTATCCGCCGAAGATGTGAGGGCCAAGTTGAGCGCTAGTCTGGCAGAATCCAATTTGGTAAGGGAAGACCGAGATGGGTTTCGCTTATGGGACCTACTTAGAAATTTGAAATCTCTCTCAAGTTTTTCTATGTCCACCTTCCGTTCCCGCCTCAGTTTCGATGAAAGCTGGATGATCTTTCCCCTCAGTACTGCTTTATGAGCACCCCAAAGGGAGCTGGGGGAGATCTCGTTATTGTCATTGTTCTCAAAATATTCCCGAATCTCCTTCACCAACATAGTACAGTGTACCGGGTTGGAGAGAAGTGAAGCATTAAGGCGCCACGGGCGGGGCCCGGAAGGGGTAACAGTGTCAGAGAGCTTAACGAGCACCAAGGAGTGGTCCGACCAAGGGACATCAGAGATAGATGCATGCGAAGCAGCATGAATGTCAGAAACTGGTAAAAAGATATGATCAATTCTGGCATAAGTTTTGTGAGGTGCCGAGTAATGTGTATAGTCTTTCATTGTAGGGTTAAGTTCCCTCCAAGTGTCAATGAGACCTAGAGAGTGTAGAAGACGTGCGATGTGGAGGCTTTGTTTAGGAGGTCTTTTGAGGTGGGGGATCCCTGCTGTAGATTTATCAAGGATATTATCAAAAGTAATATTAGAATCCCCACCCAAAATCACCCTACCCTCGAAGTGTGGTGCGAGAGTGGAAAACAATTTGGAGAAGAAGTGGGTTTGTCCACTGTTGGGGGCATAATAAGAAACTAAGGTGTGGACCCTGCCTTCTATCGATCCCTTAACAAGAATGTATCGACCCTCCTTGTCCGTGATAGTTGAGGAATGTATGAAGTGGGTCTTTTTTGAGAAAAGTATAGCCACCCCTCTCTTCTTAGACCCAGCATTAGCTAAGAAAAAGGTTGGGTATCCGCGATGGAGAAAAGGGGGGTTATAAGTGTTGGGGAAATGGGTCTCCTGGAGTAGGACGACGTCAAGGCCCCTAGAATGGTAACTCTGGAAAGCTTTGCGCCTTTTGGACGGGGAATTTAGACCTTGTGTGTTGTGTGAGGCCACCCTAAGAGCAGCTCGTCTAGGAGGTGTTTCAGCCATGGACCAAAGAGGGTGTGCACGAGCACACGGGAGAAAGGCTTACCTTAATCCACAAGAAGCCGGGAACGTGTAGAGAAGAGTCAAGGAAAAATCGCAGTTGCTTTCTGGATAATGTGAAGGCCTTCCGTGTGAGCACCTGGAGGATCAAAAGAGCACAAAAGGAAAAACATGATGAAAAATATTCGGACATGAGGATAGGGAGAAGAAAAAGGAAGGGAAAGAAGAAAAGAAAAGAGAAAAGAAAAAAAACAAAACAAAAAAGAGACCTAGACAATACTGACTAGGATAACAAGTAACTAGGACTGGTCAGCCCAGTCCTTGACTGGGACCCAACGCAAGGATGGGCCCAGTAAGGTGACAACCCCTATGGGGGTCGTATACCTGCAGTCACAAGAAGAGCAAACTCTGTCTTGGTACCGCAGAGGGAGTGGCATGCTTGACCGCCCCAGCCCAAAGGCCCACAGTAAAACAATTAAGCTATAGGTGGGAGACCTCTAGGTACATGGGCCAAGGAGAAAATAAAAAAAAGGTAGTTAAGATTGTAATTCACTAAGAAATGCTGGAGCTCAAAAAAATATGGCAAATAGTGTAACCTATGTCTATCAAATAGGTCATAACCCCGCCGTCCCCGGGGGGAGGGCTGGGTCAACAAGGGATGACAAACCCAGTGAAAAGACCATTCTTGAGGTCTTTAATAGAAAAAAAAGATAAGTAAAATAATGAAATAAAAATAAAGAAATAAAAATAAGAACAAAAAGGAGCCAAGTGAATGGCACAAACTCGGTGTGTATAGTGAGCAGCACTACACCGGCGGGAACCATGACACCCGAGACATGGTACAATAGTTCCAAGGAGATGAATCTAAGATGCACAGTCATCTTGGAGGACGAGAGTCTCTGGGCCTCTTTGGCTGCTGCTTGTTCCACAGCGGAGTGATGGGGCTGCCGGTGGGAGGCCGTTTAGACGATCCAGGACGGAGAGAAGGCTCCTGGGGGGGCATTTCTTGATTGATGAACCCAAGGCGCAGTAGTAGTTGTTCACCGTCTCGGAAATTCGAGAAACCGTAGGATTTATCTTTATAATCAAACTGAAGACGAAATGGAAAGGACCACCTGTATTTTATGGACTTCTGCAAGAGAACTCCTAAAAGGGGCTTCAGAGATCTCCTCTTCTGGATCGTAGTTGGAGAGATATCTGCGAAGATCTGTATCCTGTTCCCCTGTATGTTAAGGTCATCAAGATTACGGGATCTCCTCATAATTTCTTCCTTAACACTATAGTAGTGGGGCTTAACCACCACATCCCTCGGGAGACCATCTTGACGAGGAGGTTGTAGAACTCTGTGGGCCCTGTCCAGTTCGAGCTTATGATCAGGGATGTCAGGAATAACGGTTTTAATGAAGGATGTTACTACGTCGGGGATATTAACAACCCCCTCAGGGATTCCCCTAATACGAAAGTTATATCTCCTGCTACGGTTCTCCAAATCGTCAATTTTGGCTAGCGCGATTTTAAGTTGGTCCTGCAGAGACTGTATACAGTTAGTATTTTGGTTGGTGCGGGCTGCAGTGTTATCTACCGCCTGTTCAATGGTGTCCATGCGGGTCCCTATATTTTGTAGGTCAGCCTTAATGGAGGATGTAATCTGCGCTGCAGTCTGCGTTAACCCTGCAGCCAGCATGTCAGAAAAGCAGTTAAGGAGTTGTGCCATGTCGGTCTGTGATGGCTGAGGGGTGGTAGGGGGCATCTGGAATCCAGCATGGCTCAAGGGGGTTTGCAGCATAGGGGTATTCAGCATGTCTGCCATAGTGCGGCTAAGGAGTGATTCTGTGGAGGCTGGGGATGCTGCTTGAGGGGGCGAATTACTCACAGGTGTTGCCAGCTGTAACATAGTGTGCTGGATTGGGGACGGAAGGTCCGCGATAGTATCCGGGTCTGCTGTATCTCCACGAGGAGAAGCTGCGGCCGCCATCTTGGAGCCTGGGGGAGCCGCGAGGCCAAAGTCCAGCTGGCGGCTAATACCTCGCCTGTCGCCGCTGCCTGACATCCAGGGGTATGCTCCACTCCTTCCGCTCCCCTATCCGACCTTTCTCGGGACTGTTCTCCCAGCTATCAGCGCTCTGTGGGCCTCGGTGTGCTGAGGCGGCACGGAGCCTCCGTTCAGAGCGTCTTCCCGGAAGTCCCGCGCATGCGCACTCCCCCCTCCCCAAGATTTTATATAAAATACAAATGTTACCGATCTCACTTCCGGAAGCATACTTTAAAACATTAAAAAAGCTATTAGGTAGGTTTATATGGCAGAATAAAAAAAACGTGCATAAGTATGGCAATATTAACACGAGATTAGGCACATGGAGGTTAACACATATTACAAGGCTATTCATATGGCACGGGTGGTTGATTGGGTAAAAAATAAATAAAGAGAAAAGGTGGGTTAAATTGGAAAGTAGTATGAATAAGTCAATATTAGGGAAAGAAATTTGGATCCCGGCACATTTTAGACATCAAAACGAGCACATGCACACGATCACACTGACATCAATGTCAATTTGGGATAGGGTACACAAAAAGGAAAAATGGAGATATAATTCCCCACTAATTCCACTAAATGATACAAATTATTTTGCACCAGGGAAAGCGAGTTTGTTTGGTAATTGGATAAAAAAAGATGCACAATTAAGGGACATACTAAAAGAAGGTAAAATATGCACTTATGAGGAACTAATTATGAAAAATAAATATTTGATCTAAACGGGTAGCGATATACACAGCTGAAACATTTCGTGGAATCCCTCCCTTATCCGATTAGGCCGGAGGGCAATCTGCTCTCACTAGAGTGCTTGTGCTCAGCGCCAAACAGAAAAGGTGGGATTTCCCCGATTTATAACATTTTGATTGGGTTAAAAATTTCGGGGCCGCCACCGTATATTAAAAAATGGGAAGAGGAGCTAGAAACAGTTGAAACTGAGATAGATGTTGGGAAAATATTAAAGTTGACACATATCACATCAACCAACTGTGGTTTGATAGAAATGAATTACAAATGCCTAGCACGCTGGTATATAACCCCGGACATAGCACACCGCTATCAAAGGGAAACCTCTAAATTTTGTTGGAGGGGCTGTTTGGAACTGGGAACTATGTCACACTTCTAGTGGACTTGTCCAAAAATTAAAACATACTGGAACAAAGTAATATTAGTAATAAAGGAAATTACTGGAACTAAAATACCAGAGGAGCCGTGGGTATGCCTGTTTCATGGGACAAAAATGTCTATCAAACAGTACATGAGAACCTTACTTCCCCATTTCTTAAGCGCAGTGAAAAGTTTGATTCCCAGACAGTGGAAGGATCCTAAGAGGGGTTGGGTTAGGGTTGGGGTTTTCTTAAAACTGGAAAATAAAGTATTTTTGTATATTTTTCTTGGGCAGGAACAGGCTATTTGTCTGTGAATGAAATATTGTATGTACTTTATACCTGACACCAACAACCATCCCACGTTCAAAGTCACTTAAATCCCCTTTCTTCCCCACTCTGATGCTCTTCCCCATTCTGAATTTCAGCAAGTCGTCTTCATCACGTGACTTCTTCTCCAGAGCTTAGTGAATAGGGTGAGAGTCTGCTGACTTCCATCATCCAATCATGTGCAAGAAAAAGTTCAGTTTTTTTTTTTCATTGGGCATTCTTTCCAAAGTGGAATTACACCACATTCACTAACCTAAGGGAACATTTTCTGCAAAGTGCAACTTCCCTTGCAAAGTGAACAGCCTCTTTGCCTTAAGTAAATCAAACCCAATGGGTCTACATGGAGCCTTCAAGGATCTTATATGAACATACATTCCAAAATAAATTTTAACCCTTTCCTTTGGCCTTCCCCATACAGCTCCTCAAGAAATTTTACTTTTCTTGACACATTGATGGATACTTGGATGGATTGATGGATATCTACTTCAATATTGTTTTTTTTTTCTGTTTACAAACGCATGTTAGTTCAGGGCCTAGAACTTTGGTAGATTAAATCCTGCTGCATTTCTCTTCACAAGTGTGATAGAATCTAATTAAACTTAATGAAAGCAATCAGTCCGCATGTTTCAGAACAGTTTTTCCAACTGTGAATAAAATGTTACTGACCCTCATTTGTTAGGAAATAGCTTCAGATTGTTCAGAAATGTAAATTAGGTAGCAATTGAACTTTAGATTAAAATACTGATATGGCCAGTGCAATTGTATCCTTTTATAGCAAAGATTTCTTTTCACTTCCTGTGCATAATGAGCAAGCTCACGCTTAACCCACTGAAAAAAGAAAAAGAACATGTTAAATGCATTTAATAATTTGCTTTAAAACCCTACTTCATTAGGAGTCTGTAGTATTTTATTCAACTTTAGATACATAAACAGCATCAATATGCTGCGATCATAAATTAAAACTGATGAGATCAATTGTAATTATATAACCAGACTCTTTGTCCACCATGTTGCTTGATTACTCTTTAAAAAGATTAAAACTAGATTTTCCTATTATGGGTATGTTATTCCCACTCTAAATGTAGCGCAATCATGAGAAATCAAAGCAAGATGACCAGGTATTTAAAAAAAAAAAAAAAAAATAATACATTGCGCTGCCCAAGGCACACAGAACACAGATCACGTTCAGTGAAGCCAACCAATGCTTAACCATTTCATCCACAGAAGGATTTGCCCACTTCCTGACCAAGCCATTTTTTGCACACTGTGTTGCTTTAACTGAAAATTGCGCGGTCGTGTGACGCTGTACCCAATCAAAATTGATGTCCTTTTTTTCCCCACAAATAGAGCATTTTGCCCATTTATTAAATCAGTATAAATTTGTAGTTGCGTTTTTTTTTTTACATTTTCATATATGTTAAAACATAAAAGAACATAATAATCCAGATATTAATTATTTGCATACTAAGATGAAAATGTAAAAAGGCAAAACACTAAAAGTTTTATTCACTATTCAGGTTTCCAAGAGCTCCTTTAACCACTTCAGCCCCGGAAGAATTTACCCCCTTCCTGACCAATTGCGCAGTGGTGTGACATTGTACCCAAACAAAATTGACGTCCTTTTTTTTACCCACAAATAGAGCTTTCTTTTTCTGGTATTTGATCACCTCTGCTGTGTTTTTTTGCGCTACAAACAAAATATTATAATAAATATCCAAAAAATAATAATTTCTTCACCAGTTTAGGCCGATATGTATACTTTTGGTAAAACAAATTGCAATAAGTGTATATTGATTGGTTTGCGCAAAAGTTATAGTGTCTACAAAATAGGGGATATATTTATGGCATTTTTATTATTATTATTTTTTTTTACTAGTAATGGTGGTGATCAGCGATTTTTAGCAGGACTGCGACATTGTGGCGGACAGATTGGACACTTTTCACACTTTTTTGAGACTATTGACATTTATACAGTGATCAGAGCTAAAAATAGCCACTGATTACTGTATAAATGTCAATGGCAGGAGAGGGGTTTACACTATGGGGCGATCAAAGGGTTAGGTGTGTCCTAGGGGGGAGTTTGTAACTGTGGGGGGATTGGACTGACAGGAAGTAGAGAGATATTGTTGTTCCTGATCTCTCTATTTCCCTGACATTCTCGCTCCCTGAGCAGCGGTCGCAAGGCGTCGGCGGACATTGTGGCCGCCGGATAACGCACATCGGCTTCGACGTCACGTGTGCCCCCTATAGCCCTTAAAGCGGCCACGGTAGCTAGCGCAGGGGATCTAACATGGTCAGGCAGATGATTTGGTTTAGGTAAACAGTGAATTCTGTCTTTAGTCACAGAGCTTAAAACATAGTAGTGGTGCAGGGGAGATGTTCTGTCTGTTGTACCGTTTCAGGTATGCCTCTGATTTTTAGATTGTTCCATCTAGCTCTATCTTCAATGTCCACCAGTTCAGCCTTTACTCACTCTATGTCCTCATCCTTTGCTTCCTTAGCACCCACAAGATTATTTATGGTGCCAGCAAAGTCCCCTATTTTTTTTTCAATATTATCCAACCTGTTGAAGTTATGCATACAGGACATCATGTCCGCATGCAAGGAGCTTCTCAGAGACATTAGCATGTCCTTTAACACTGTGTTTATCACTGGTTGGTTGTTAGTGGGAAATTCCTCTAGGGACTCAGGTAATTCCCTTGTATCTTCCCCAGAGTCATTAGTTATATTGTTAGGGCTTGCCTCTATGCCTTGCTTTGAACCATCCATGTGAAAATTTAGCTTTCTCTGGGCTCCCTGATAGTACAGTTGACGAGAGAGATTTCAAGTTTTTCAGTAGGTTGCCCTTGTGTGCCTAGGTGCTTGTTTGTGAGGCATAGAGGAGATCCGGAAGCAGAGGGAGAAGCACCAATGCCATTTTGTCTGCTCCATGCTGCTACTGAGTAAAGAAGCCAGTCAGCTTTTGAGGCCTCATTTGTTCTTCCTCTTTCTGGACATAGCCAGTAGTTGCCAGGAGCCGGATCACCGCTGTGGGATGGTCGGAGTCCAGGCTGAGGTTCCCATCTATTCATCTCTGTAGGACACCACAGATGTGCGACTTCCAGGGGTCTCTCCTTTTTTATCCTTGAATGTTATTCAGGCAACTGCTTGCAACACAATGAAATTAAAAGGTTCAAAACTAAAGATGGATACAGTGATTTTTGAAAAATAGATTTTTCCACAAAATTACTGATTTCCTTACTGGCAACATTTAGGTGAAAAGGAGAGTCTCAGTTTCAATCATTGAGTTACATAGGTAAAATTAGCTTGAACAAATCCTTGTTTTTATTTAGAGGGCGTTTTTTTTTTGTTTTTTTTTTAAGAGTAAAGAGTATTTAGGGTAGCTAAATATACTGTATTTTATTAACCTCCCTGGCGGTATGATTCTGTCTGGAATTACGTACCAAAAGCGGTACAATTATTTTGCAAGGAAATTTGGCGTTTTATACTGTAGGCCTGTAATTTTTAGAAATAACTCACTTAAATCTGACCAAGCAAGAGTCTTGTAGGCATCCCGGTATGATTTTTTTTTAAAACAAAATTATAAATTATAATATAATAAATAATTATAAATAATTATAACAAATAATAATATAATTATAATAAAAATTATTCAATAATGTAATCAACTCAAAATCACTGAAATTTGCAGTTGCAGAATTGTCGCTGTCATTATTTATTTTTTTTATGACGAATTTCCCCGCAAATCGCTATCGCACATTTCTGCAAGTGATTATAATTTATTATCGCTGTTTTCTAGCTGATCTAAAACCATTTTTGACATAAAGGGACACTTTTGGACAATCTACAGTTTTTAGGCAGAAAGAACATTTTTTATTATATAAAAGTACATGCAGGGCACTGGGCAGACCACTAGGGACAAGGGGGGTATGTATTTTTTACATACAGTACTGTAATCTATAAGATTACAGTATACTGTATGTAATGTGTTTGTTTACTTTTTTGAATTTGGCGCCGTTCTCCGTCCCCGTGCGTCGTAACGTCGCAGGGAACGGAGATCGGCGGCACACGGACACTGTGAATCGAGCGAGGAGGACCCGCTCGCTCACACAGCGGGGTGGCATCGCTGGATCCAGGGACAAGGTGAGTAACTTGCCTGTGGATCCAGCGAAAGGTAAGCCGCGCCGCTGCACGTCCACCCCGAGCGTGACTCGGGGATACCGATCTTAGCATTGAGAACCAACCCCGAGTCACGCTCGGGGGATACCGCCAGGGAGGTTAAGAACTTTCCTTATTTGTGTTTTTTTTTCCCTTAAATTTGTTTGTTTTTTGTTGGAAAAGCACAGTCTGTGCTTTCATACTGTGGTGAAAAAAATGGTAGATTAACAAGGATCCACAAAATAGGTCTAGAAAACTATCTTTCATAACCCTCAAAAGCTATTTGATGCCCATTGCACCCTTAAAGACCAACAAAAAACAACACAAATTTGCCTTCACCGTTGACTCCAATGTTTGTTGCCAAATTGATGACATTTTCCCTAAAGCAATTGACGTTTGTCAACCATTTGGGGGAAATTAAAACTCTCAATTTATTTCATACCTATTGAGTGCTATAGCAATGCAACACAATAGGGTTTGTTTACTAAAGGCAAATCCACTTTGCACTACAAGTGCACTGGAAGTCGCTGGCAGTCACTGTAGATCTGAGGGGGATGCAAGGAAAATAAAAAAAAACAGCATTTTTGCTTGCACATGATTGGATGATAATATCAGCAGAGTTTCCCCTCATTTCAGATCTTCCCCTCAAATCTACAGTGACTACACTTTCAAGTGCACTTCTAAATGCACTTCCACGTGCAATTTTAGTGCAAAGTGGATTTACCTTTAGTAAATTAACCCCAATATTTTGTACTCTTTTTTCCTCGATGATGTCACATATGGCAAAACATGTAGGACATAGTCTATGTCTGAACTAACCATGTCAATTGAGCTTGTATACAAGTTGTTTTTATCCTGGGAACTACAATTTTAACCGCTGACTATTCGCTGGATTGCTGTAAGTGTTTGGTAACCTTTTCTCAAAATAAAAGTGTTTTGCAGTTTTACATTATGTGAACCCCCTTTTTCTTCCTTATTGGTCACGTCTGAGGAACACCAGGGGCTTGGTCGGCCAGCCATGATATCTACCTTTCCGGGCTAACCACTGAGAGATTCACTTTGAGTGCTGGATCATTATTTAAACGCCTGTCTAGAATCCTATAATGTGGAGTCTAGAGATCTGGTAAGCTCACATCCTGTTTATTATCACTGTGGAGGTGCACAATGGTGGATATCCATCTAAACCAGGGGTCCTCAAACTACGGCCCTCCAGTTGTTCATGAACTACAATTCCCATCATGTCTAGTCATGTCTGTGAATGTCAGAGTTTTACAATGCCTCATGGGACTTGTAGTTCGGCAACAGATGGAGGGCCGTAGTTTGAAGATCCCTGATCTACAGTAAACAATCTAAACAATCACAATTTTTTGGACATTATTTAAATTAACTCTTGGAAAAATAATTTATTTAGCGCTGTCATTTTCATTATGTATGCTTTTTCAGAATTGTTTTTGTTGTGATATTGCAACCAGCTTTTATTTCACTTAGGTTATTATCACCTGCACAGCAATATTTCTTACTTTTTAAAACAGCTTTAAAGACATGTCAATTGCATTGTGTCATTTGACAATTCTATTTTGTATTACTCACCAATACCATTTTCTGTGTTAAAGGTCTAAAATATGCATGCAACAAACAAGACTGACATGTCATTTTAATATGAAAAGTTTTGCTGTATCCCATTTTATTCAGTGGCAGATGCCACAAGTAAATAACAGACATGCAAAGAAAAAGTAAAAAAGTTTATGGTTCTAAGAAGTTGTCATGTAAATTACTTTTTTTATTTTAAAGTATTTTTCCCCTGGGAAACTCAAATCATATAGTTTAGAGCACATTGCCGAGAAAAATGTATGACATGACAGCTGATGCTGTCAGCTACCAGATACAGCTTTTAGTTTCTACGATCTGAGTTTTCATTCACATACTCTATAGCAGAGGTCATCCAACTTTGTCAGCTCAGGCATTACATTCTGATATAACTGCTAGTGAAGATCCATGCCAATTATGAAAATCAGTACTCAGCAAACCTTTCTTGTTATATATAATACAGTGCCAACATATTTTGCCGAGCATTACAGAGTACAGAAATCTATTCACATCGATTTCAGTCTGCTAAAGTTGCTCGCAATTCAATGTCCCAGTCACATGCATAGAAACAGGGACACTGGTAGAAATCATGGGTACAGCCTACCTGACGGGGCCCCCTTCAACCACGCCCTTTTTTTTAAAGCAGTAACAAATTGTAATGATGCCCGGGCCCCACTGTGTAGCTGATGGGGGTGGACCCAGTGCAACAGGGCTGGTTGTACTGCCCTATTAGCGGCCCTGCATAGAAACACTAAAGGACCAGTCTGGAAGAGAAGCATGCAAATGATCATGTCGTATTTAGGTAGAGAACTGCATGGAATGAGCTTTGTGATTTTGGTGAAATATACTCTGCTTCAAAAGTTTGTCAACTGCAAAAATTTGCAAAGGCAAAATATTATATATATATACACACACACACACATATACACACATATATATATATATATATATATATATATATATATATATATATATATATATATATATATATATATATATCCTACAAAACTCTCAGGGGTATTTTTAGGTACCCTTAAAACCATCAAAAAAAATGATGGTTTAGTTACACCAGCCCTCACAGAAGAATGAGCCGATATCCTGTAAGGGCTGGTGCCTGTACAGGCAACACTTTGTATTTTTATGAAGCAAGACATCATATACCTTTTTTGAACTTTCACACGGTAACATTTTTACAGTCAGCTCAGGTCTCAGGTTTATTAGCACCACAGCTCTCTTATTCACTCCCTTTTCATCTGTTAAGTATATTATTGAAAGCGGTTTGTTATATTTGAATATTATGTCTGAAGATCAAAAAAAAAATATCTGTTGATCTTATACAAAATCTTGTGAGCTGCTAATGGCTGTACTCTCTGCCTATGCTGACTATTATTAGTTACACTGTTCCCACTGTTACACTGAACTACATAAATCCTCCTCTCTATCTTGAAGAGGAGATGGACAGAGTCCTGTAGGCTTATCCTGTTGTATTGTCTAGATACAGAAGGATGATTGAGTGTGCCCATCTAGGACTGGAAGTGTGATACTGGCAGAATCTAAGAACTAGTAAGCTGCAATATATTACATTTTTGTTTTTTGGGGTTTAGATACATTTTCATGTTCCCTTCCCCTTAACTCTATTTAATTTAACTAACATGGCAATATTTCATAGAAACCTCAACATTTTTGTAAATTTTTTTGTGAAATAAAAAAATCAGTGTAACAATGCAATGCACAAAAAGTGGTAGAGGAGTGCCAAATGCTAAATAGTTTTTTGTATTCTGGCATCCATCACTTGAATGATTCCAGCATTCGGGATTAGCTCAAGGTTCAGTCTAAATATCAGTTTGGACCAAACTTTAGCTGTTTGGGCCTTTTGTTGAACACCCAAACATTCACCCATTTGTTGGGAGCCAGAGGGTGATGTCAGTGGCCTCATTCACTTATATGGCTGGAAATCCCTGGTCTTGCAAGAAAAAGGTTGAGATAATAAAAAATAAATGTCATTACCAAATTCTGGTTGAAATTTTAAGGGTGAGTTCATGCAAAATAAAAAATGTATGAGGTCCTCCTAAATTGAGTATGCAGCCTAGCAGGCCAGGAAAATGGGTGATGGGTGTGTGCCCCCCCCCCTTCTGAATAATACCAGGCCACATGCTGCCAACATGGGGGAGGAAGTACCTTACCATGTGGATAAGGGCAAGGGCCTCTTCTTCACAACCCTGGCCCAGTGGTTGTGGAGTCTGCGGGTTTGGTGTTTATCAGAACAGACCCTTTTAACAATAATACCCAGATACCCCCCTCATACGTGAATTAGTTTGGGGTATACCTACTCATTCACACAAAAAGTAAGCAATAAAAAAAGGGGGAATTATGAATGCTGCCACTGTCACTGACACCAATGAGAAGGGTTAATACTGCTGCCACTTAACCAATAGGGACAGTTTATTATTGCTTCCTCTGCTCTGAGCTGACACTGTTCCAGGTATATAATCACATGCAATTTCATATATTTTCCCTAAATTTAATTTAAATGTCACAGGTTTACTTATCAAAGCTTTTCTGGGCAATTGTCATTTTCCTTGTATTTTATACTAATACAAGTACTTTTTTCGTATACCCACACTATATAATAATGCCTATATGTTTATTTTAATTATACATTTATACTCTGTAATTTCTGCAACTGGATACACGCTGACCTTTAGGGTTTTTATTTCTCCTCAAAAACTCTTTCTCCTATAATTATTTTCCAGGCAACCATAAATTCAGTCATCTGAGCCATTTGCAGATAACTGCGAAACTTAAATTATACATCAAAACTTTTCCCTATGTGGATAAGCTAGAGTGGAAAGAGTTCTCTCCATATATCTAAAATATTCTGCAGCTCCAAAAAAAAAAAAAAATGAAAAAGTTTAAACCAAATGCAAAAAAAAAGTACCCCATATGTGTGTTTAGAAAGCCATTCATGACATTTATAAATATTAATGATATATAGTAGAGAGATAAAAACAGGGAGGCAAGTGGCCTTTTCAGTTTAATGGTTAGTCAGGTAATTGTGACTGGGCGAAAAGATGTGTTGTCTCTGAAATATGAGGTCACATAATTACAGTAACTGCAAGTGAAAAAAGGGAGTACATAAAAAAAGGGTAATTCTAAAAGCAGCAAGGTGCCAAATTTAGGCTCTATTATAAAAAAAAATGTAATTTGTTCATTTTAAAAATTGGTCAGAATTATATTATGAAAATGTAGTTCTGAAATATGAATAATGGAATTGTTCAGCTTTTATAATAAAGCAGAACATGGCTGTTTAACCAGTAAAACACTTTGACGCTGTGCTGTTTGATCTTACAAAAATTTTCACAGGTGGCAGCAGAACTTAAAAGAAAATCTCCAGTTTTGTTAAAAAAAAATCTCTTTTTATATGTAGCAAGTACATTTAAAACAAAAAAAAAAAAGAAATGTCTATTTCTGTAAATGTAGACACTCTGGGCCAGATTCTCAAAGGCGTTACGACGGCGCAACACCATTAGCGCCGTCGTAACTCCTCATCTGGCCCCGGGTATTTATGCGACTGATTCTTAGAATCAGTTGCACATAGATACCCATTAGATCTGACATGCATAAGGCTGTTACGCTGTCAGATCTTAAAAGTAATTTTTTTCCCGCCGCTAGGTGTCGCATCGTCGTTTTCCCCGTCGTCTATGCAAATGAGGTAAGTATGCGAGATTCCCGAACCTACACGCGTCCGACGCTGAGAATTTACGTTGTTTCCGTAGCGTACGCGACGCGTAAGGTTGCCCCTGCTATTAGCAGGGGCAACCAATGTCAACTATGGCCGTCGTTCCCGCGTCGAAGTTTAAAAAAAATACGTTGTTTGCGTAAGACGTCCGTGAATGGCGCTGGACGCCATTTACGTAAACGTCTAAGCCATGGGTGCTCAACCTGTGGCTCTTCAGCTGTTTCAGAACTACAATTCCCATGAGGCATTGCAAGCTACTGACTGTTACAAGCATGACTCCCAAAGGCAGAGGCATGATGGGACTTGAAGTTCTGCAACAGCTGGAGAGCCACAGGTTGAGCACCCATGGTCTAAGCAAATGACGTCGGGGCGACGTCATTTAGCGCAATGCACGTCGGGTAATTTACCCGACGAAGCATGCGCAGTACGCTCGGCGCGGGAGCGCGCCTAATTTAAATGGTGCCCGCCCCATTTGAATTGGGCGGGCTTGCGCCGAGCGAATTAACGATACACCGCCGCAAGTTTACAGGTAAGTGTTCTGAGAATCAGGATGTAAACCTGTAAACCTGCGGCGGTGTAGCGTACAGCACATACATTACGCTGCCCAGGAGCAACGTTAATGTATGAGAATCTGGCCCTCTGTTCACCCTTGTTGATCAGCATTTGCTTTTTCTGCAATCATTATAATGAATTCAAAATGTGTTTTTGGTTAGAGAGTTTACAGCAGAACCACCAAGATTCTTTATAGAGAGTTGCAGTTTTGGCCCCATACTCTAACCCTCTAGGGCAGGGGTCTCAAACTGGTGGCCCTCCAGCTGCTGCAAAGTCCCATGAGGCATTGCAAGGCTGACAGTTAAAAGCATGACTCACACAGGGAGAGGAATGATGGGACTGATGGGGTTTTGCAACAGCTGGAGGGCCACCAGTTTGAGACCCCTGCTCTAGGAAAATAGGAGAGAGTGTTCCAAGATTAAAAGAGAAGTGCAGGAATTTATTTAATAGAATATGTTTTATAAAAAAAAAACATCTTCCAGAGCTCAAGTGGTTAAACAAAATCGAATCAAAAATAAACAATAATAAACTATTGCTGCTGTGCACAATCCTATATCTTCTGTGTATCTTTCATGCACATTTCAGTAAACTACTACCTGCATATTACTATAAATTACAACATTGCATAGATATTCTCCAATAGAGTGTCCAGGGCTCAAATATAAAAAAACACAAAGGTGCTAAGTGTCCTTTTTTCATTTATATAAACTATACTCCCAAAACAAGGTGCTCTGTGCCTTTAAAATTGTGCGTTTGCCAAATAAGCTGGTTTGTGACTTTAAAGGGCAAGTTCAGCTCCCCGATGCACCAATATAGCATTAATGTACTTGTGTTGCAAAAATATCAACTCTTTCCATTAAATCTACAGTCACTTACTTTTCTTGTGCTCATCCATGAATTCAGATGTTTCCATTAGTAATGTCTTTCTTCCTGTTCAGACTGTAGGTTATGACAAAGGAAGGAGTTGACCAGCTGACCTCATTAGCACACACCCTGCATCATCCACCCGCCCATTCCCAGGTGCATGTTTTTTAAATGAAATTAAATCAATCAGTGATCACCCTTCTCACTAAATACACAAAATACAATCAGATTGCATAGTGTATGGCCATCTTTATACAAGTACATAGGTGGGAGTGGACAGAAACACTCAGCTGTCAAGCCCCATTCACATGTCCGCAAAGCAGGAACTCGCATTCCCACATGCATTTTATTTATTTTTTAGCAAGGGGGGGGGGTGTTTGGGAGTATTTTCACTCATTACACATAGGGAAGCCCATCCACCTAAGTGGGCTACCCTACACACAGCAATCGACCCAAAGAAGTTTGTACAATTAGATTGTATAGTGTATGGTAAAATGTTACAGAACCCAGGAGACCCTTCTCCTGTTTTCAATACTACAGCTCTATCCACATAGACTGCTATCTCATCTCCTGAACCAGGGCCGCTGATAGGCCAGCAGGGGGGCCCGGCAACCTGATCAGATCAATAAGTTAATGTAGTAAAAAAAAATCCTGCAGCCGTGTCCCTTAACGTCAATCAAATGCCCAACCACCACAACCGTTTGATACTGACATACCACCGACACAAACCCCCCCTCCCCCCATTCAGATTTTACGTTTTTTTTCGTTTGTTTGTAATCGCTTTTTGCATTATTAGATGGCAGCAGTGAAGGGACTATTTTGTCTATTTCGGGTGCGGAAGAATACCTCTTCCGCGCCGCTCCCTGTGCTGGCTCAAGTCCCGGACAGCGGGCAATTGCGTTGCTAGGCGGGTGCGGGGGGTGCGGCCCGGGTGACACCATCCTGACTCTCCCTAGTGTGAGGAATGCACTGCCATTTGTTTTTCGCTGACCACGCTGGAATAACACGTCAAGCTCCGCAGCCGTGCCTGGCGTGTGTCCTGCTTCCTCCTCCCTACTTCCCTGCTGAGCCAGTGACATCTCACAGACATGATGATGTCACGATCTCCATCTGGGCAGTGCGGCTGCACGCTATCCTCGTCTGAGTCTCCCTTCCAGCTGCAAGTGAGTGCTGCAACAGGTAGGAGGGAGGAGGGAGGAAAGGGTGACACTGACAGCTTACGATGGGATGTCCACTGCTGGCCCAAGCCTGAACCTGAAGTGAGGTGTGAGGTGTATACAGACCAGAGGAGGGACACTGCTGTGTATGCTGAGCTAAGATTTGTTTGTACTGTACTGTCGTAGATGGAGGAGGGGCACAGAGGGCACAGAGTGTGGAGTGAGGGAGGGGTGTCTATACTTAGTGTAAGCAGGGTTTGTACTTAGTATAGGGGTTCTGAGCTGGGGGAGGGTGTCTGTACTTAGTGTAAGGGGGGCCTTGTAGTGTAAGGGGCGGTCAGGACTGGGGGAGGGGGGTCTATACTTAAGAGGTGACTGTACTAAGTTAAGGGGTCTGTACTTATTGGAGAGGGGGCCTAGACTAAGGGAGGGGGGTCTATAGTGAGGGGGTGTGGTCTGTACTAAGGGGGACTATAGTTAGTGGAGATGGGAATCTGTATTCAGGAAGGGGGTCTGTACTATGGGAGGGGGTCTGTACTTAGTGGAGGGGGGTCTGTACTATGGGAGGGGGTCTGTACTTAGTGGAGGGGGGTCTGTACTATGGGAGGGGGTCTGTACTTAGTGGAGGGGGGTCTATACTGGTGGAGGGGATCTGTACTGAGGGAGAGGGGTATATACTGGTGGAGTGGGGTATGGGCTGTGGAAGGGGGGTCTTTACTTAGTGGATGGGTTGTGTACTAAGGTAGGGGGTCTGTACTTAGTGGAGGGGGATCTGTACTTAGTGGAGGGGGCCCTGGACTGAGGGAGGTCTGTACTTAGGGGAGGGGGTCTGTACTTAGGGGAGGGGGCTCTATACTGAGGGAGGGGTGGTCTATACTGAGAGAGGATGTCTGTACTGAGGGGGACTATACTTAGTGGAGGGGGTCTGTACTTAGTGGGGGGTCTGTACTGAGGGAGGGGGTTTATACTGGTGGAGGGGGGTTTGGACTGAGGGGGGACTATACTTGGTGGAGAGGAGGGTCTGTAATGAGGGAGGTGGTGGTCTATACCTAGTGGAGTGGGGGGCCAATACTAAGGGGTAACTATAGTTAGTGTAGAAGGGGGGCTGTACTAAGGAAGGAGGGTCTATTCTTAGTGGAGAGGGGGGTCTGTACTGAGGCTGGACTATACTTGGTGGAGGAGGGGTGACTCCATGATTTACCGCACCAGGTGGCAGCGCGTCATCTGTGTAGTGCAGTCCTCCTGGCGCCGTGGAGTGAGTGATTCCTTCCTGTCAATGAGTCTCTTCGCACACGTGAGAAGTAGCAGTAAGGCGACTCAGGCGAGCAGCGGCAGCAGAGGATATCGGCAGAGGCATCCCATCTAACTGACCCTCAAGTCCAGGCAACAGCAGCCATCAGTAAAGAAGTGATTCCTTGGGCCCAGGCAGCTAAAAATTACACAGGTGTGTGCTTGGGGGGGGGGGGGGGGGGACTTCAAGATCTCCTGCTACTACTACTGCAGCAGCAGCATGTATACATTATGGCATGATTTTCATCGGCATGGGTGGCTCTGTCTGCCCATAATGCATGTGCTGCCTGCAGAGACAGTGCCACCCATGCCATGCCGCCAATGCCGTAATGTGCTGCAGACAGTGCCACCCATGACGCTAATGCCATAACGCATGTGCTGCCTGCAGAGACAGTGCCTACCCATGCTGCCAATGGCATTATGCCATTGGCAGCATGGATGACAGTGTCTGCAGCACAATAGGGCATTGACGGCATGGGTGGCACTATCAGCAGGTAGCACATGCGTTAGGGCATTGGGTCATGGGTGGCACTGTCTACAGCACATTACGACATTGGTGGCATGGGTGGGACTGTCTGCAGGTAGCACATGCTTTATGGCCCATAACGCATGTGCTGCCTGCAGAGACAGTGCCACCCATGCCGCCAATGCTGTAATGTTCTGCAGACAGTGCCACCTATGCTGCCAATGGCATTATGCCATTGGCAGCATGGGTGGTACTGTCTGCAGCACAATATGGCATGGGTGGCACTGTCTGCAGTACATTATGGCATTGGCGGCATGGGTAGCACTGTCTCTGCAGTACATTTATGGCATTGGCATGTCCCGCTGTCAAGTCGCTGGGCCAGGGGGCGGAGCGAGGTGTGGGGCTGAAGGAGGGACCAGGGGCGGGACTGAAGGGGGCCCTGTCAGGTAGGTTGTACGGGGCCCCATGATGTCCTGAACACTTCAAAATGCCAAATGAAAGATTGATGCAAGATTAAACTTAAAGGCTAAGTTCACCTTTGTTCTAAATTCCAGCTCCCCAATATACCAATATACCATTAATGTACTTTTGCAAAACATATCAAAGCTTTCCAATTATTCTACAGACACTTATTTCACTGTCTTCGTGGATGTTTGTACAATCAGATTGTATAGTGTATGGCTTTAGGAGATATCCAGGGTAGCTACAGGTAAGCCTTATTATAGGCTTATGCCTCGTACACACGAACAGTTTTCCTGGCAGGAAAACTGCCATGAGAGCTTTTGGCTGGGAATTTGGCCGGGAATCCCGGCCGTGTGTATGCTTCATCGCAGTTTTCCCGACATGTTCCCTTTTTTCCCGCCGGTTTTTAAGCCGGCAGTTTCCCCATGGGGAAAACCTGCGGTGGAGCATACACACGACCGGGTTTCCCGACCAAAGCTCTCATTCCCTGTCGGGAAACCCAGCCGCGTGTAGGGGGAAAAAGCTACCAAGAAGGTTTTCCCGGCGGACTTTTTACCGCTAGGAAAACCGATTGTGTGTACAAGGCATTGCATGTAGCATAAAATGTGTTGTAAGGGTTTAAAGTTCATGTGTGTGTAAAGACAGGTGTCCCAATACTTTTGGTAATATAGTGTATATTCAGACAAAAATGTAAAAAAACTAAATAAATAAAACATATATAAATAAAAGGGGCAGGACCTTTTTTCTGAAGTTACTCTTCTACGTTTCATGGTTTCTTCGACTCCTGGTCCTCTTTAAAATGGAAAATTGTATCAAAGACTAATATGACATGAGAATCGTTTTTACAGGAGCAAGAATAACTGCTGCATTAGGACTGGGAGCTGAAAATATCAGATTCAATGACATAAAAGCTGTGTGTAATCAGGAAAAAATACAGGTTTTGTTTTCACAAAATAAATATCTGTTTCCAGCCCAGGTGCAGAAAATGTATTTTCAAACTCCGCTTACTAAATGCTGCATTTTTAATTAGAGGCTTGATTTCATAAAATGTATTGTAGCTTTGGGTTCAGGAGCTGGCTATCTATGTCAATTGTATGCTAAAGTATACAGTTATTATATTAAAATATGCAGGTATTTGCTTTTACAATATATGCTGCCTTTTTAGGCCCAGGAATCACCATTTGTTTTTAACCACTTAAGCCCCGGACCATTTCGCTGGCCAAAGACCAGATAATTTTTTGCGATTCAGCACTGTGTTTCTTTAACTGCCAATTGCGTGGTTGTGCGACGTGGCTCCTGAACAAAATTGATGTCCTTTTTTTTCCACAAATAGAGCTTTCTTTTGGTGGTACTTGATCACCTCTGCGGTTTTTATTTTTTGAGCTATAAACAAAAATAGAGCGAACATTTAAAAAAATATATTTTGACTTTTTGCTATAATAAATATCCCCAAAAAATCTTCAATTTTTCCACAGTTTAGGCTGATATGTATTCTTCTACATATTTTTGATAAAAAAAATCGCAAAAAGCGTATATTGATCGGTTTGCGCAAAAGTTATAGCATCTACAAAATAGGGGATAGTTTTATGGCATTTTTTTTTAATAGCAATGGTGGCGATCAGAAACATTCTTATCATGACTGCGACTTAATGGCTGACACATCGGACACTTTTGACACATTTTTGGGACCATTGTAATTTTTACAGCGATCAGTGCTATAAATGCTATAAAAATGCACTGATTACTGTGGAAATGACACTTGTAGTGAAGGGGTTAAGCACTAGGTGGCGCTGAAGGGGTTAAGTGTGTCCTAGGGAGTGCTTCTAACTGTTTTAGGCCCCATTCACACGGACGGATCGTTCAGGTCTGCCTGTCAGTTTTGACGGCGGACCTGAACTGCCGCTCCATGCATCCCTATGGAGTGTCGACATGTCCGATGACATCCGACCTTATCAGATCCGCTAAAAACAGACATCCCCATCCGTCCATGCGGATCGGATCGGGTAAGATCTGATGAAAACGGACATGCTGTCCGTTTTCATCAGATCGCTCCATAGGAGACAGCTGTGCCCGACAAGCCCCTCCCCGCTCAGTGAGCAGAGAGGAGCTTGTCATCCGTGGGCTCAGCGGAGATCTGCAGACTGATCTGCCGCTGAGCTGGCTGGAGCAGGTGGACTCCGTAGCAACGGAGTCCGCCTCGTGTGAATGAGGCCTTAGTCTAAAGCTTTGGTGAACAAATGAGGATGTTTTTTTTTACAAAATATCTTGCAGCTATCCTGTTATTATTGTAATAAAAACTGAATTTTTGTGAAAAATAAACTTTTTCAAACTGAATCCTTATGTATTGCTAAAAAAAAAATTTGGGGGAAAAAATAAAGTCTGCAGTCAGTAGAGCAGAAAAATGCATTTGTTATGAAAATATAAGGTCTGCTTTGAAAGAAATACATTGCTGCTTAGACCCAAAAGCCTATTTCTTATTTTTGTGCACTAATGTGGGACTTACTTTTTTTTTTTTTAAATAGATATTTGTTGCATTAGGGGTGATTTACTAAAGGAACTGAAAATCTTTACTCTAAATGCTATAATGCAGATTTTCTGATTCATGTGGAGAATGTTTTTTTAGCCTAAAAATCACCAGTAGAGAGTATTTTTAATTACTCACTCATCTCTAGCCACTTAAGCCCCGGACCAAAATGCTGCCTAAAGACCCAAGGGGTTTTTACAGTTCGGGACTGCGTCGCTTTAACAGACAATTGCACGGTCGTGCGACGTGGCTCCCAAACAAAATTGGCGTCTTTTTTTCCCCACAAATAGAGCTTTCTTTTGGTGGTATTTGATCACCTCTGCGGTTTTTATTTTTTGCGCTATAAACAAAAATAGAGCGACAATTTTGAAAAAAATAAATAATAAATATCCCCCAAAAACATATATAACATTTTTTTTCCTCAGTTCAGGCCGATACGTATTCTTCTACCTATTTTTGGTAAAAAAAATCGCAATAATCGTTTATCGGTTGGTTTGCGCAAAATTTATAGTGTTTACAAAATAGGGGATAGTTTTTTTGCATTTTTATTATTTTTTTTTTTTTTACTGCTAATGGCGGCGATCAGCGATTTTTTTCGTGACTGCGACATTATGGCGGACACTTCGGACAATTTTGACACATTTTTGGGACAATTGTCATTTTCACAGCAAAAAATGCATTTAAATTGCATTCTTTATTGTGAAAATGACAGTTGCAGTTTGGGAGTTAACCACAGGGGGCGCTGTAGGAGTTAGGGTTTACTTTGTGTGTGTTTACTAATGTAGGGGGGTGTGGCTGTAGGAATGACGTCATCGATCGTGTCTTCCCTATAAAGGGAATGACGCGATCGATGCGCCGACACAGTGAAGCACGGGGAAGCCGTGTTTACACACGGCTCTCCCCGTTCTTCAGCTCCGGGGAGCGATCGCGACGGAGCGGCTATAAACGAATAGCCGCGCCATCGTCCCGGATCGCTCCTGAAGCCACAGGGACCGCCGCATGTACGGGGGGGGGGGTCCCGATCGGACCCCCGACCCACGTCAAGCAGGGCACGTATATATACGTTGATGTGCCTGCCTGTGCCATTCTGCTGACGTATATGTACATGAGGCGGTCCTTAAGTGGCTAGAAAAATGCTATTCTGCTTTTTGCCCATTTATTAAATCAATATAAATTTGTAGTTGCGTTTTTTTTTTACATTTTCATATATGTTAAAATATAAACATAAAAGAACATAATAATCCAGATATTAATTATTTGCATACTAAGATGAAAATGTAAAAAGGCAAAACACTAAGGCCCCGTACACACGGTCGGACTGAACCGATGAGAATGAACCGAAGTTCAGTTTCATCGGACCAAACCGACTGTGTGTATAGGCCATCGGTCTGTTTTCCTTCGGTCCAAAATTTTAAAACATGCTTCAAAACCGAACCGATGGACCGCTGCCCCATCGGACCAAACCGATGGTTAATACAGAAAAGCATCGGTTCAAAACCCGCGCATGCTCAGAATCAAGTCGACGCATGCTTGGAAGCATTGAACTTCGTTTTATTCAGCACGTCGTGTGTTTGACGTCACCGCGTTCTGACCCGATCGGATTTTGGACTGACGGTGTTTACACATATCAGGCCGTACGGCCACTTCAGAGGTGAACCGATGAAAACGGTCCAACGGACCAGTCACATCGGTTTGGTCCGACCGTGTGTACAAGGCCTGAGAGCTAGATTCACGTAGCTCTTACGTCGGCGTATCTATAGATACGCCGCGTAAGTAGAAAGTTGCGCCGTCGTATCTATGCGTGCCATTCTGGTAGCTAGATACGCCTGAATTCTAGCTTCCTCCAACCGACGTAAGTGTTAGTACGCCGTCGTATCTAGGGTGCATATTTACGCTGGCCGCTAGGGGCGCTTCCGTAGATTTCCGCGTAGAATATGTAAATTACCTAGATACGCCGATTCACGAATGTACTTGCGCCCGCTACGCCGTTTACGTAAGGCTTACGTCCGGTGTAACGTTACCCCTGCTATATGAGGCGCAGCCAATGTTAAAGTATGGACGTCGGAACAGCCTTCAAATTTTACGTAGTTTACGTAAGTGGTACGTGAATGGGGATGTGCATAGGTTACGCTCACGTCGAAAGCATTGTGCCGACGTATCTTAGGGAGTATATGCGACGTGACTCTGAGCATGCGCGCGCATGCGTGGATCAATAGTGAAAAAAATTACATGGGGTCACGGCTACTTTGTATACAACCTGCCCACTACCTTCCACATTTGAATTAGGCGGGCTTACGCCTGCCTATTTACCCTACGCCGGTGAAGTGTACAATGCCAGATCTACGTGAATCTATCTCTAAAAGTTTTATTCACTATTCAGGTTTCCAAGAGCTCCTTTAACCACTTCAGCACTGCGTCGAATTTAACTGACAATTGCACAGTCATGCCACATTGTACCCAAACAAAATTTACGTCCTTTTTTTCCCACAAATAGAGCTTTCTTTTGGTGGTATTTGATCACCACTTCCGTTTTTTTTTCTTGCGCTATGAAGCAAAAAATAGCGACAATTTATAAAAAAAAGCAATATTTTTTACTATACTAAATATCCCTGTTATGTACCACGTACCTGGTAGCCAGAGCCTGGTCGCAGGAGAAGGCCTCTCTTACGGCTCCGGCTCGCTAAACCCTGGAGTGGGAACAGCAGGCTCGGGAGCGCGGCGGGGTAGGAGTGCCGGAGTAGCGTGTAGTAGCTGTGGGTTGCTGATTCCTTCTGGAACTGGAAACCACTGAAGTGGAGGAAGTGGGTCAGCGACCCTAGCTGAAGGTGCAGGCACAACGGCAACAAGCTAGTAAGGTGAGCTGGTTAGTGGACAGCAGGTGATAGCAGAGTCAGACAAGCCGGGTCACAACGGATAATCAGGTAATCAGGTACAGAAGGCTGGAACGTAGTCGTAGTACAGGCAGGAGGGTCTGGCAGCATTGGATCAATCAGATAAGCAGGGTCAACGGAAGCCAAGGTCAGAGGTTGGAGAGGTACGGATGGTCAGCAAGCCGGGTCAGAAGGTTCAAACAAACAATCAGGTTTCAGATGCAGATAAACACTCAGAAGCTGCAGATCAGACAGCAATGTGCTGGGAAGACAAGTGAGCTTTTAAAGGAGATTTGGCGCCAAACCGAATTAACGTGCACGACTGTGCTCCCGCCGCGCACCTTCCCGTTGTGCACACGTGTGTGCCGTTGGCGCATGCGCGCACGCAATGGACGCGCGACAGCGCGCAGTTACAGGTGAGCGCTGCTGTCTCAACCGAATGGTGGTCCAGCGAGATTGAGAGGTAAGTCCCTGACAATCCCCCAAAAATATATATATATATAAAATCTTTCTCAGTTTAGGCTGATATGTATACTTCTACATATTTTTGGTAAAAAAAATTGCAATAAGCGTGTATTGATTGGTTTGCGCAAAAGTTATAGCGTCTGTCTACAAAATAGGGGGTATATTTATGGCTTTTTTTCTATTTTTTTATTTTTAGTAGTAATGGCAGCGATTTGTGATTTTTATCATGACTGTGACATTATGGCGAACACATCGGACGCTTTTGATACTATTTTGGGAATATTGTCATTTATGCAGCGATCAGTCCTCTAAAAATTATCTAATTACTGTGTAAATAACACTGGCAGGGAAGGGGTTAAATACTAGGGCATTCAAGGGGTTATGTTTGTCCTAGGGAGTGATTCTAACTGTGGGGGGGGGCTGCCACTGACATGACAGCGATCTGCCCCACCACTGTAACCCCCTGTAACTCCCTGCTCATCTGCCCCACCAATGTTCCCCCTTTCTCATCTGTCCCACCACTGTACCTCCTGCACATCTGTCCCACCTCTGTTCCCCCTGCTCATCTGTCCCACCAATGCACCGCCTTTCACATCTGCCCCACCGCTGTACCCCCTGCTCTTCTGTCCCAGTGCTGAACCCCCTGCTCATCAGCCCCCACACTGGACCCCCCTGCTCATCTTTCCCACCACTATAACCCCCCTGCTCATCTGTCCCACTGTTGAAGCCCCTTCTGCTCATAAATCCCTTCTGCTCATTTTCCCCACCGCTGTACCCTCTTCTCATCTATGATATGCGCGATATGCAGAGTGGTGAAAGGAAGCAGAGATGAGACACATCTACCTGTCCTGGCACACTCATCCTGCTGATCTGCCTCTCGTATCCAGCCCACGTGCTTGTATGTGATGCATGTGATGTATGAGATGTATGTAATGTATGTGATGTATCTGATGTATGTGATATCACATACAAGCATCCGGATGCGCAACAATGAGCTCAGGTCAGTGGTATTTTCTGAAGGCAGTGATCATAAGTGATCCTGTGTGCAGGATCATAAGTTGGGCCCCTGCAGCTGAGGAAAAGTGCAGTTCTCTGCACCGCAGCAAAGGTTGGGTGTGATTTTCATTGCGCTGAATATTGGCTCTGGCTTAAAGGGACACAGAGTGCAAAGGGGATAAATAGTAAGGGATGCAAAGGTTCAGGAATAATTTCAACAAAGTTCCCAGAAGCCCAAATGTAATTCCACAAACTGTCACCTGATTGTGGTTTTCTCAATCACAGTGAAATCTCTTCTTTCTGAGATTGGTAGTGGCAACCAAGTGAGTCATCTTCCTCCAGATGGTGGACAGGGATAGCAGGACTGTGGTTTGCTTTATCAGTGGCCAATTACAGTTCTCCCCCACTTGAAAACATGGACTGCCCCCCTAGCAGAACTGCACCCAATCTCTTCCCTATCACAAGAGCTGACAATCGCAGCTACAGCAAAGTATGGGAACCAATCAATGTTTCCTATCTTTTACAATGAGGGGGGCACAGTGCAACCCCCTCAGTGCAGGTACGGCATGGGAAATTTTGAAATTGGAATGCATTAGTGTCTCACTGACACTTCGCTGCGCTGCTCTGCTGATGAGGAGGGAGTCGAGTCCCGGAAAAAAAGGCTTTGCGTGCCACTTGAGGCACCAGTGCCAGGGGTTGCCTAACCCTGATATAGATATTAGGGCTTATTTACACCACAAATCATATGCATTAAAAAAATAAGTAAATTAACCTAGTTTACACCATTGTGGTACATTCATGTGCACAGGTGAACACGCCTAATGCATGTAAATGTAATAAAAAAAAAATGAGGGAACAGAAACAGATGCACATGTAACTCGGAGGACAAAAACAGATGCACATGTAACTCGGAGGACAAAAACAGATGCACATGTAACTCGGAGGACAAAAACAGATGCACATGTAACATGGGGGGGAAAAAACAGATGAACATGTAACTCGGAGGACAAAACAGATGCACATGTAACTCGGAGGACAAAACAGATGCACATGTAACATGGGGGGAAAACAGATGCACATGTAACACAGTGCCTCTATTTCTGGTCCCCAGTGGAATAGGTAGTGCACTTTTTGAAACACAAGCTCCTTCCACTCACTCTGGACACCACTACCAGTACACTACCCTAGCTCTCACCTTCCCACCACATTACTCCTACAATCTGCCTCCCTAGCTTCTGTCCTATAATATCAAAACAAAAACATTCCCTAACACCCCACCTTCCCTTCACCTCCCAGAATCACCCTGCCACCCACTTCCCTCTCCCTCCACTTTACATTGGCTTGCTCTTCCCTACAAATCCCCCACCTACTTCTCTTTTCTCCTATATCCCACCCCCTATTGTCAGCTATGCACCTGCAACCCTGTGGTCAGAAACTACTACCCCTGCATTTATCCCTCTCTTTCTGTCTGGACCCCTTACCCCTATCCCGGCTGAGGTCCATCCTTCCTTTTATAGACATCTTCCCCACCTTGCTCACATCCACCCCCTTGTTTTCTTACACCTACATTTTTTTTTTTTTGTAATATGCATGAATCTGCCCATTCTAGAATGCATAGCATGGAGGAAGTGATAACAAAGGTTTGGTTGCACAGAAAAGGAATATATACATATATATATATATATATATATATATATATATATATATATATATATATATTATGCAGGCAGTGGCCATTATCAGTGTGTTTTTTCTGAAGAGCTTTTCTTTTTCAATCGCCTAAGCTTATTAGTCTTTGATTCTTCTTTAGCAGCAGTAAAACTTTACAGAACAATCCTCAGGCATAAAAGGTGAAGTAAGGAAACATACAATAAAACCATCACAGTCCTACAGTGACAGAAGTTTGAACAAGCATTAGCCAACCGTTCACTGCAATTACATTGATCAACCTTTCTTGATAACTGTCATCTCGAGTCCATTGTGCCTCGCTGTCAAAGTCATAGAAAAGTTTGTAGTGATAAGCGTGCCACATTCTCTGTTTTTAGTTCCATTGTTTCTGACCCTGTTTAACCTATTTTCCTTTCTGAACCAACCTGAACAAACTGGTCTACAGGAGATTGAAAACAGGCTTTAGATTTGTTGTAGCATTTGTTTTCTACATCTTCAGCTATATATCATTTTCAGCATCCCTGAACCACTTAGGAAGTTTCTTTCATTTATTGTACCATAAAACGTAATCATAGAAATCAGATAATCATTCTTCAATTCTGGAGGTTTTAATGAGATTAGGCAACAACCAGCCTCTTAAAAAAACCTGATCTAAAAGGCCTATTTGAAAAAAAAAAAAATGCAATTCAAAACAGTAGGATTAAATTACTAAAAGGTAGAGGCTGTTCAATTATCAAAAGTAAATGTTAATACATAAGGGGAACCTGTATACATTTTGAAAACCCAATCATTGAAGGGAAACAAATTAGAAAAAAAAGCAGGACATTTTGGTAGCACATGATTAACTGTTTGAAATCAACACAGCCTCAGGATTGCTTTATAAGCTTAGTGAAATTTCATTTTTCAAAGTGAATATTCATTTTGTTACAGTCTCTAGACCGTAGCCACCCTGGTGGTGTGATTATGTCAGATTTTTGCATCTCAAAGCGGTACATTGTTTTGCATAGAAATTTGGCGTCCATCCAGTCCAACCTATGTGTGTGATTATATGTTAGTATTACATTGTATATCCCTGTATGTTGTGGTTGTTCAGGTGCTTTTTTGAAACTATCGATGCCCCCACTGAAACCACCGCCTGTGGAAGGGAATTTCTCATCCTTGCCGCTCTTACACTAAAGAACCCTCTACGCAGTTTAAGGTTAAATCTCTTTTCCTCTAATTTTAATGAGTGGCCACATGTCTTATTAAACTTCCTTCAGCGGAAAAGTTTTATCCCTATTGTGGGGTCACCAGTATGGTATTTGTAGATCGAAATCATATCCCCTCTCAATCGTCTCTTCCCAATAGAGAATAAGTTCAGTGCTCGCAACCTTTCTTCACAACTAATATCCTCCAGACCCTTTATTAGCTTTGTTGCCCTTTGTACTTGCTCCATTTCCAGTACATCCTTCTTGAGGACTGGTGCCCAGAACTGGACAGCATACAGGCATTCCCCACTTTTAAGTATACATTGGGGTATATTTACTAAAGCTGGAAAGCGCAAAATCAGGCTCACTTCTGCATAAAAACCAATGAGCTTCCAGGTTTTATTGCTTTCCATCTTTAGTAAATAAACCCCATTGTGTACTAAAAAGTGGGGTATGCCTGTGCTCCAGGTGAGGCTGGACCAAAGTCTTGTAGAGTGGGAGAATCTCTTTATCCCTGGAGTTAATCCCTTTATTAATGCATGCCAATATTCTGTTTCACTGTTCTTTGCCTTGGTTTGTTTTAGGCTTATCTATAGACCTGGTTTTCCTTTCTATGTACCTGTGGTGCCCCCTCCATGATTGATATAATAGGCTGAGTGATTTCTCTCCCTCCTTTTGGGTATGTCTGATACATTAATCATTTATTGTCAATCTTTACTTTCTTTGATGTTACTCTTTTTTCACTGTTGCAATTTTGTTTGTTCATCAGATATTGGAGACCTCCTGATTATATTTGGACCTCTCTACATTACCTTTTTGATATATCTACATACCTTTTTGGAATGCTCTGAGGTACTTTTGATGGCTACACTCAGTTTGATGCCACGAGTGATGTTATTATGTATAATTTTATTTTATTTTAACCATTAAAATGTCTGTTGTTGGTGTCATGCTAATAATATGTTTCATTTTAGACAATGAAATATATATTTACATTGTCAAAACCCTTCTGCTCGGCACAGAGGAAATTGTCCATATACACTATATATCCTATATGGTTTTAATATCTTTATTGTCTTTTGTTAAACCTTGTAATACAATTTATAACTTTTTATATATTCCCGTCTTGCCTCTAAAATTCGACCATCAATTACCGTTTTTTGAGTAATTGTTCTTCCTTTTTTGTTTCAAGGCAGAAAGAACAGCATATATAATATAAAAGTACATGCAGGACATTGGACAACACACTATTGACAAAAGGGAATTGGAATGATTTCATACAGTAATGTAATCTGTAAGATTACAGTGTACTGTATGTGTTATAAATTTTGACTTTTAGAATTTGCCACCGGTCTCCCCCCCATGTGCCGCATCGCTCGCAGGGAACGGAACCTAGCACACAGAGGCATCGGGCAGAGCACACAGCTCAGAGACACAGCGGGAGAACAATGCAGGATCCTGGGGACAGGGTAAGTACACTGCACCAGGATCCTAAGATGCAATCCCAAATGTGGCTCTGGGTGACCGCTAATAGTACTGAAATGTAACCCCCGAGCCACACTCAGGAATACCACCAAGGAGGTTAAAGTAGATTTTCTGCCTAACACTACAGTCTTAAAAATCTTTCCTCCCCCTGCTGCTACCTAGCCTGTGTAAAAAAAAGTATCTATGTGCCTACCTACTTTTAGTCCTCTCCGGTCAAGTCATTTTATGGCTGCATGGGAGAGTGTCAGGAAATATGAATCAGACTGACACAGAAATGCAGTAAAAATCCCACCTTTTAATGTAATGGTAAAAATGGTACAGATCAGTAAACTTAGTCAAAACATAAGCCAGGGATCGGAAGCCAAGGCAGGTAGTCAGGCAGTCCAGTAATCGGGAAACCAGAGATCAGCATAGATGGAGGCAGAAGAACAGGATCAGGAACCAGAAGGAATGCCAGCCGGGCAAAGTCTTTCACAGGAACACAGCAGAAAAACTCTGGCTATGTTTGACCAGGCAAAGGCAGGAAAGAAATGAACAAGACAGTTTAAATAACATGAAGGGGATGTCTGTAGGTAGGACTGTTGAGCAGATAATGATAACCAGGTGAGCCACTGAGGAATCAATGAGTGCTGACAATTATCCGACAGCTGAGCAGCCTGAACATTGAGAAGAGATCTGCTAAGAGCCCAGCCCTGACAGAGAGGAGGGAACGCTCATCAACAGCTGAGAATTCCTAGGAGCATAATCACTCATACAGTACCTGCAGCCGATATTGTGTCAATCTCGCCTCTGTTAGCAGCGAGATTGACACCTGCGAGCCCTGTCGCGGGAGCCAGTGCCGAGCTCTGTCACTTCTCCTGCCCGCCGCCCCAATGGATTCCTATGGATGTGTGGCTCTGTCGCTCCTCCCGCTCGCCGCCCCCAATGGATTCCTATGGATGCACGGCATCTCGTGGGGGCGGTGAGGGTGAGAAGCACAGCCTTGCAGCAGTGATTTCCAGTGCATTGTTGGCTGTCCATCCTGTCCCCTGCAGCCATCACTGCCTGACAAAGGGGAGCCAGAGCTTTGAATTGCGTGACTAGACTAGTGAAGACTAAAACTAAGCCATAACATATTTTAAAGGTTAAGCAGCATGTGTAACAGGACCTTCTTAAGGTAGGTCAGAAGCTAAATGCATGGATAGTGAGTGAAAAACTTGCACTGGTCTGATTTCAAAGTCAATTCTCATTAGGGAAATTAAGGAAAAAAAAGGATTTGGTGAACCACTGGGTATAAGGAAAAATAGGGGCACCACATCCTACCATAATTCAAAATATCCAAAAATATTTATCACACATTTAAGGTGCCTCAGAGAGATCACAACCCATAAAATATTTTAAATATAGGGGAATATTTACCCCCAAAAGGCTTTATTAATATATTATAAAAGAAAAAAAAACATATAATATCGTTGACAGAGCGATTGTATGTAAAGGAGGAGGAGGAGAACATGAAAGGGTTAACAAAAAAAAGGTTCCTGTGTCACTGAAATAGAATGAATGAATCTGCAGCTGCTGATCCATTCATTTTGTCCCCATTTACACTTGCACAACGTTTCTCCTTCTGTTGTAATGGGAAGGGATTAGCACTGTAGGCAAATTAATGCTATGGTTGTGATGACCAATCACAGTGATTACATGGTACCCAGTCCCTAAGATCAGCTTGGTACTCTGTCCCTGGACAACTCAGTACACAGCAGTTACCTGTCAGATCGGCTATCTATCCAGTGCATATGCATTTTCATAAATATCACTGGGTGATTATGGGCTACCAATCAGCAATTGATAAGTGTAGTACCCTGGAACAAAAGTAGTTAAACCTGTACCAGGGGGTGAAATGTGTGTGTGTGGGGGGGGCTGGGGAAACTTATCCTTTAATGCATGTGGAAAAGTACATTTTTATTTCTGTTGGAACGTCAGAGAAAAAAAATCCAACAGCATTAGCTATTGCCCAACACAAATAGTATTTATTCTTTAATTTGTAACTAGCTGGGGTAGTGTACAGTAATTAGCACAGATGATTGCTTATTTTATAAACATTCAATAATACAAGTGGGTTATTTTGTACCCCATTACAAAAGTCAGGTAATTATAATTATATGTTTTTCAGACTGAAAAAGCATTGGAAATAGCATGTTTGAATGGCCAAACCAGCGAGTGAGAATGCAAGAATACGTTTTTGGCAGTGTGATCAAAACAACGAGAACTAGGATGATTAATCTAGTTTAAGGAAAACTTTCAATACAGAAAATGAGGCACAACATGAACTATGGTATTGTTTTTTTCTTTGCTTATAGTAGCATTTTTGTTGATATACCTTATCTTTGTTTTTCTAGGCCTTTATTACATGTCCTATTTGACAAAGTGTGATAGTGTCGCAGACAAGGTGCGTTTAGCTTACCCACATCCTCATAAATGATAAATCAGTGATATTAACCAATCAGACTTGTGAAAGGAAAAACCATACCCCCGAAATGTGTTGTCTTGGCAACAGGCAGCAACACTCTCCTCTATTTTCTGTCTATTTTCCTAAGTCCTGCTAGTGGCGCTGGCTTGGTGTGCAGATAGGCGCATGAGCAGTTGGTCTGGCTCTGATTGTCAGTGGTGAAGGTACATGTAACGGTTGCTTGCAAAGTGCAACTCCACTTAATGGACTGCATCTTCTCACCAGGTTCAGGAGGACTGACTTCTATTTACCAGAGGTGATGGGATCAAAATGAGATACAGCATTGTTACAAGCCTTCCTGCAATGTTGTCACATGAGTGCATTGATTTTAGGTTTATTGTTTAAACATAATACACTAGGGTGATTGCACTCTCTATTTTGTTTTTGTTCACCCACATCCTCACACCTGTCAAATTAGAGAAAATGTTCACACAGACACTGCATCCCACGCAGCGCCAGGTGGCTCCAGAGTTATTATTATATAAGCAATTCACAATGTACTATCCTCTGAGCCCCTGTGAATTAAGTATTATTTTTATGTGTAAGGCTGAGTTCACATTAGCATTAAGAGCAGGCGTTTGAGAGGCGTTAAAAAGGCTCCTCAAACGCTTATGCACAAGACACAATAGACAGCACATGCTGTTCACTCTAAGCATTAGCGTTGTGTCGCTTCAAAATTAAAGCCTCATGTCGAGTCAGGAGACATTTGAAGCCTTTCAAACCTCCCATTCAAGTCTATGGTAATGTCTCGCAAGTGCTTTGGCAGGCAGTTGTGGGGCAGTTGCGGGACGTTAAGATTTGTTCATTTACTGTATTGGAATAGACATTTGTGGAGCAGTTTTAACGCTCTTCAAACGCTTCAAAAACTCCTTATTAATGCTTGTAAAATGCCTGTCTAATTTCCATACTAAAGCTCATTGATGCCTGTCTGATGCCCATACCAACGTCATACAAAAGCTATAGGAGCTTTTGTTGAGCATTAGAAATTTAGTCAAGTGTGAACAAGCCCTTAGTCATTTCCTTAGAATATTATTCTATTTTTAAGTCTCAGTCTCTTTAGTGGGCACTATGATAGCTGGATCAGAATACTGCCTTTCCAGTGGGGTCAGCCGCCAGTTTGTACACATATCCCTAGGATTTCTGCAGCTACCTGAACAGCCAAGCCAGAGACTCCTTCCCCCCCTCTTCTGTGTATCCTATCCAGAGATTCCTCTGATCAACCACCTGGGCTATCAGCTACAGACAAGTAACTGCAAGTAACTGTGTTTGCACTGGAATGAACTGTACAGTACACTTTATCACTAGTGATTTCTTCCTACACACTGTTCTCTTAGATACTACAATTCTGTATTATGCTGCAATCGATCTATCGCATACTAGCACATTATGTTAAACTTACTTTAAAACAAAGCCCTTCCAGTGCCGAGATGTCAGAGGTGCAATTTATCCCACCTTCACCTGTCTTGCTTCCGGGTTCGCAGACTTTGGCTCTCTAACTGGCCTGAGCCGCAATAACATCACACCTTTGCATGCCCACAGGAGCCATCGGTCACGGTACAGGACTCTGAAGAAATGGCACCGGTGGCCGGTCCTTCAGAGAACATGCGCCAGTGATGTCACAGGCTGCATGTACAGTAAATATATTTTAAACGGTGCAGGTTTAGGAGATATTACACTACCTATAGGTAAGCCTTATTATAGGCTTACCTGTAGGTAAATGACAGAAGAGGAAGTTTACTTCCACTTTAAGTATTTATGATAAGCATCTGAAAAACTTCAGTACGTATAGAATGAACGAATGATTGAATGACTTGTGTAGCGCTAGACATGCAAACTGAATCGACTCTAGGCGCTTTTTGCAGCCAGAGCCTTTTTGGCTGGTGCTGTCATTTACCCCGTAGGATCTCGACACGCTTGGATCACACAGTTGTACACACATATATACATATATACTGGGTCAATTTGGACAGGATCCAATTAACCTAACTAAAGAATGCTTTATTAACCTCCTGTCGGTAATCCCGAGTCTGGCTCGGGGTAGAAATCCAGTACCATTAGCGGTATCCCCGAGCCAGTATCCAGGCATAGTTTACTTACCTTGTCCCCTGGATCCTGCGATGTCTTCGAGTGCCGCCGAGCTCCGTTCCCTGCGACGTTACGACGCACGGGGCGGAGATCGGCGTCAAATTCAAAAAAATAAAAACACAGTTCACATACAGTATACTGTAATATTACAGATTACAGTACTGTATACAATAATTACACCCCCCTTTGTCCCTAGTGGTGTGTCTAGTGTCCTGCATGCACTTTTATATGATAAAGACTGTTTTTTCTGCCTGGAAACTGTAGATTGTATATAGCAACCAAAAAGTGTCCCTTTATGTCAAAAGTGGTTTTAGACCAGCTAGAAAACAGCGATAATAAATTAGAATCACTTGCAGAATTGAGCGACAGCAATTTGTGGGGACATTTGTCATCAAATACTGAAAGTAATGACAGCGACAATTCTGCAACTGAGCAAATTTCAGTGTTTTTGATTTGATTACATTATTGAATATTTATTATTATTATTATTATATTATTATTTGTTAATATTATTTATAGTTATTTATTATATTATAATTTATGATTTTCTGTTTCAAACTTTATCATACCTGGGATGTCTACTAGACTCTTGTTTGGACAGATTTAAGTGAGTTATTCCTAAGAATTGCAGGCCTACAATATAAAATGCCAAATTTCCATGCAAAACAATTGTAGCGCTTTCAGTACCAAAAATCTGAAAGAATCATACTGCCAGGGAGATTAAATTTATTGTAAAGGTTCCAATCTTTCTACGGGGGCACTCTGCCTCTATTGACACTGAAAGCAGGGCTTGGCCCTGTCCCCCCTCCTTTGTAATAGGATTTGATTGACAGGAGCAGAAGCCAATTGCTTCTGCTGCTATCAATCTTCCCAGTAAGGAGGGACAGAGCTGGGAGAGCCGCTGCTCTCTTACACATCACCAAATCAATATGGGTCTCAAGCAAGTATAAGGGAGGGCTGTGGGAATCCTCTTCTACAGAAGTTTTTTTTTTACCTTAATGCATAAAATGCATTAAGGTAAAAAGCCTCAATGTTTTAAAACCACTTAAAGTACTGATTTTTTTTTGTGGTGATTGAACCCCTCTGCTTGGTCCATTTTTAGGTAATTATTAACAAAGTGATAGTAGTATCCAAAGACAAAACATTGTTTTAGTTGGGAGTAGGGAAAGGTTGTAACCTCCATCAGATTTATTTTGCCATCTGCATCCTATTGGGTATAGTGAGAAGAAATTCTCTTTTAGACAGATGTTTTTATTAGAAGATTATTAGAAGTCAAACTTTTAGATTTTCCCCTTCTTTTTATTTACAGTGACAGTTGTCACTAGGACACATATAGAGCATGAATTCCCCCAATAGGGGCATAAACAACAACTTAAACCTGACAGAGGTACAGTACTAAACTATTCTACAATATCAAAAAACGAAATAATGGCTGGACTTAGAGTTTAATGTGCTAAAGTTTATATATGATTTTACATTTTAAAATACCCCTTATGATTTGAAAGCAATTGTAAAATGTCTATTTGTCACAGAAAGTGAACTTACACCTGGATTTTTATATCATGTTGTCATATAGTGAAGTATAGGTGAAAGGTTCTATTTAATAGCAATAAGAGTAAAGAAAAATTCGGGAAATGTTTTCTCTAAACACCAAGGGATAGTTCTTTTGTTAGAGATGAACCCTACCTGGGAAGATAACAAATTCACTTGGCGTGCATTGAAGTGTGATTCTTGCTGGAATTAGACAGTTATGTTCCTCCATGGAAAGGTATATTTAGTAGTTCAAAGCAATTAGTCTGATTAATACCATGTTTCTTTTTCATTAGGTAACTTAGCGCATAAACTGTTTGAAGAAAACCTGTCTAAAATTAGAAAAAACTGTAAAAAAAAAAAAAAAACGAATTAGATGTTTTCTTCAGAAAGAGAGAAATGTGTGAATTTACCATCCCTTATATTTTTCCTTTTATGTATTTAAAGGCACATCGTTTTCTATATATTTGGACAGATTAGTGAGGGGTTAGTACCCCTAAAAGTTTTTTTTTTGCTCTCTGTGTCCCTTTTAAATTAATTCTATCTAATTGTTCTGATCACCAATATTACTAGGAATAAAGGTGAGGGTAAATGCAACATTTTAAGTTGATATCACAACAGAAAAAGAGGGGACATTTTCAATGGAGACACTTGATCCCAAGACAGCTGTTCAAAAGGGGAATTTCCTTATATTGGAAAGATATTCTTTTACTTCCTGTTAATACTACGAGGCAAAAAGTAAAGACAAATCTCTCTAATGACACAAAGTTGACAAAAAATTGTACTGAAAGATTACGTTTTTGTGTTTGATATATATTTTGTGTTTGTTATCATATGAAATATATAACTAACCGACTAAGTTTCTATCAAAGTGATAGTTTTATATTCTGCAATCTGCATATATGTTATATTCTGTATGTATTTACAGACCTGTTATTTAAAATGGTATTTACACACTTCATGTTTTTAACATATGTTTCCCATCTATACATTTCTTTTTAGGTTTTGTCTGCCCCATTTATTTTATTTTTAATTTGCTTCAGCTTTCCCCTTCTGCTAACCCATTTTCCTTCCTCCATTCCATTTTCCTTTCCCTTCTTCCTTTCTTCTTTCTTTTTTTCATCTTTCCCATTTCCATTTCCTCTCCTTTGCCCGCTTTCTTTTATTTTATTTATATTTTTTTCTGTCTTTTTCCTCCAATTTTATTTCTCTAGCCCTTTTACTTTCATATTTTTTTTTTTCAGTGATGGACATGAAAAAACAAAACAATATAAAAACCTATGGCGATCCAATCCTGAAAGTACAAAAAAAAAGGAAAAAAGGAAGTTATAGACAAATCATGATTTTTCCGTTCCCTCTCCTTTTTCCCTTTCCACCATTCCTCTCTCCCTTTCTTTTTCCCTATCCTTTCATTCCCCCTCTACTTTGTGCTTTTCTATTTGTTTCCTTTTCGTTCTGCCTTTTTCTTTCTAATCCTTTCCTTTCCTTTGCTGTCTCCCTTTTCATTTCCCTATTATTTCATCTGTGCGTTTTCTTTTCTGTGCCTTTCCCCTGTAACTTTCTATTTCCCTTTTTTTTTGTTTCCTCTATACCTTTTCCTTTCTTTACAACTTTCCCTTTCCCATTTCGATTATTTTCCTTTCTTCTCTCCCTTTGCCTTTTTTCCCCTCTTCCTTTCTTTTTATTTCCTCTCTTCCTTTTTTTCCCTTTCTCTTATCCCTTTTCCATATGTTTTCCCCTTTCATATTCCCGTTCCTCCTCTACTCCTTTCTCAATTCCTTATTATTAGTACAAAGTATATTGAAGGGGTACTGTAATATGCCATAAAGTGACTTTAATGATACATATACTAAACAAAAGGGTCAGAAATGAAATACACCATAATAAATACAATTTAAAAAATACACAAAATATATATTTTAAGTAGTCTCAATGTAATCAACGCTATTATTAAACAGGATTTATATAGCGCCAACAGTTTGTGCAGCGCTTTACATCAGGCTATCACTCAAGGTCAGTTTTAAAAGACAAACACTGCTGAAGTAAAGTATTCTGAAACTTTAATTTGACAGTACTTTGAAAAAGATAGTTAAAGCAAATGAAAATGGGCATTGCCGACTATAGAGGCTGAGTAAAAGGACATATTAAATTCTGAGAAGAAATATACTTGTGATGGAATTCAGATAGAAAGCAATCAGAAGCAATAATTGAAATAGAAGGAGAAGAAAAGGGTTTTCTGAAATTTAAAAGGAAATGCCAAAGAAAAAAGTGAACAGTAACAAAACTTACTGAACCTCTAGAAGATTTTTTTTTATCAAATTCAAAATAGAATTAGATGTCTGTAATAATCTATATGGCTTTGTTCAATTAATGGACCGCTATAGTATAGTTTTATGACTGTCCCTGTTAGAGATAAGCAAACCAAGCTACCTGAATCAAGTTTCAAAACAAAAAAGTAATTTAGATCTATGGTCATGAGACTCAAAAATTAAAAATCTATTTCCTCCCCCCATATAAGTGTATTTGTTAAAAATGGGTGTACTGTACATAAATGTAATGTTTCAATATTCATCAGTTTTAAAACAAATTAACTTCGAAAGGGCAAAGAATGATCTTATTTGGGGAGCAGCATCTTATTCTTTCAGGACTAAAGTTGCATGGCTGGACTAACGTATCTCTTGCTCACTGCATTACTTTAAGGGTACATAGAAAGCAGACCTGGCCATCCCTCTAAAACAGTGTTTCTCAACTCCAGTCCTCGGGGCGCACCAACAGGTCATGTTTTCAGGATTTCCCTCAGATCAAACTGCTGTGGTAATTACTAAGGCAGTGAAACTGATAAAATCACCTGTGCACAATAATGGAAAGCCTGAAAACAAGACCTGTTGGTGCGCCCCGAGGACTGGAGTTGAGAAACACTGCTCTAAAAAAGGGAGGTGGCTGAGAGGCGATAGGTTGGCTCTTCACCACCCATTTTGACCATGAAAAGCCTGCTCCACCACATTACAACAATGTGCATTGCAAGATGATCATAGCATAGTCCCAATTACTAGAATGGGATGTATTCAACAGCAGTACTGCTTGCTGAACAAGACATGTGTCAGGGCGCAGACCTTCCACGGTCTCTTTCCCCAGTTGGTCCTGGGTGGAATCGAACCCATGATCTCTCCATTGCAGGTCCAGCTCTTTTGTCTCTGAGCCACTGCTCAGTGCTATTCTGTGTGCTGTCCGTTGGAACCTGGTCCTGAACCTGTACTTCTGTGGACCAATCAGTGGTCAGTGCGGCCTATTTAAGCCAGCCCCTTCCCCTTTGCTAATTGCTGGTTTGTCATCAGTTCCTGTATGTGCTTTATCCCTTGAACTAACCTCTTGACCTGGATTACCTGATTGCTTGACTAGATACCTGACCTTGGCTCGTTTATCGGATTGCTGCCTTCTCTTACCCCTGACCCCGGCTCTGGACTTTGGACTCGCTTCTCTCTGTGTACCCTGATCCCGGCTTGAATCTCGGACTTGCTGCTGTCTCCATTCCCTGAACCTGGCTTGCTTCTTGGACTTCCTTATTCCTGCTCCTGATTGACTTTGCATTGGCTTCCGGCTTCTAACGTATCCTGTGGTTCCGGATCCCACACTTGTGATCTTCACCTCGGCTACTACCCAGCTACCCGGTGCCGGTGCCTTCTGGTGCTTCCCTCTCTCTGTTTCCACCCTCGGAGGAAGGTTAGCGCCAGTTCGCAAAGGTGAGCCGTCCGCAGCATCTCGGTCTCGGTAAGTACGTGTCCTGATAACATGGGGTATAATTATTGCTGCTGTCACAAACCAAAGCATTAGTGTGTACCATGTAACCTTGAAATTAATGCTTTGGACCCTTTTGAGGAATCCTTGGTGTGCTGATGGTATATGCATAGAAGAACCCACATGACAGGATGGTCTGCATCCTAATGTTTGGAAAACATCACATCAGAACATTACATCAGTATTGTGATGACATCAATTGTGTCACCCCTAGCAGCAAGGATGACCCTCTGTCTAATTAGTCATACGTTGCTTTGTTCCTTTGGACAGCAATATCAGATTGGAAGGGTGCTTTGTGCTTGACAAACAGTATATATAAAGGGTGTTATAATAGTCCCAGAATGATAGTGGTATGTCACCAATAAAGTAGAATATGACACCAAATGTACTGTTCCTCACTGTTGCTTGATTCCAACATCAAAGTACCACATATGCACTTTGTAAGCAAAAAAAGTCAGCCAAAGTTTGGAAAAGTCCCAATCAGTAAGGACTAGGAACCAGCTTTCATGCTCATAGAGTCTTTGTAGGGTGAAAGAGGGGGACACGAGTGTCAACAAGCCAATACATCCCTTACCAGTTTTGCTAGCCCCTCCTCGCTGTGTTAGAGGTGATAAAATATGCATGTCTAATTTCTTCTGTGTATTTAGTAGACATGTGCACACTGAAATATTTTGTTTTTCGGAATTTCGTTTTTGTCTGAAAAATAAATTCATTTAGTTACTCTAAAAATTTATTTTTTTGTTATAAAATGTATTCGTCCGAAAATCCGAATTAATTAAGGTTGAATCTGTCAATTGAAGGCTTATGGTGTCTGTCGAATGTTCTAAGAAGATGCGACGAAGCAGCTAAACTGTACAATGCCGGTCGAATGTTCTGCCTACAAGTTATAGAAGAATTCTAATGTTGTATGACACTAGTAATTATTACATTTATGAATTATTATTACTAGTCAACTAACGTTCGAATTCTTCTATAGCATATGGGCCAAGCATTCGTCCAGAAATGTATGATTGCCGCGTCGTACAGTTTAGCTGCTTGTCGAATCTTCTTAGAACTTTCGACAGACACCATAAGCCTTCACTGACAGATTCAACGTTTGTATGTTTTTCTCTGCTTTGTCGAATCTTCGTCGTACATGTCGAATTGTCTACCCCATGTGGAATCTTTCCTCTCTACGTAGAATAGTCTTGGACTAATAGAGTTAAGGTTAGGCACATTCGACCACAGGTTCGATAGGCACAGATTGCTATTGTCAGCATCATGTCGAATCTCCTATCTATATCAAACTGTTGTAGCAACAAAAATAAAGCATTTTTTAAGTCAGATCTTTCGGATTTCTGATTCTGCGCATTTGTTTTCGTTTGTTAAAACGATAACGAAAATACACGAAATTGTGCATTCTGACAAAAACGAATGCACATGTCTAGTATTTAGCTGTTTGGTTGGAATTCAGCTTTAAGTCCGCCATTGGGCTTAGGTAATTGGCAGGGTTTGCACTTCTTACTAAAGAATTTGTCAGCTGTTATATATCCGTTCATGTATTTTTATTGCAGTTTTGGGCCATCTGATGCCTGAAGACCGAGAATGCCATATGGGTATCAAGATTATAGCAACCAGGTATGTTCCTAGGCTAAAGATAAAAATGCAAGTGGTATAGAGCCTTATGATGTGCCACTCCTGATCCAGCCCCTATTTTCCTTTGGTAAGTATCCTGCCTCAATTTTATACTGCATGGATGGTGTTACATATGAGTTTATGTAAAGTCTCCATTAGGAGATGTAAATAATATTGTAATTAGGAATATATTTTAGTTAGATGGGAATATATTTGAACCATTAAGTGTGTTACTCTTTGTTACCACTCATAGCTTGCCAACTGGTGTTACTGTAAATATTTTTCTAGAAATGTGATGATTGGGATATCAAAACTGCGCCCAACTGATAACCCACTACTGCGCCTGTATGGAAAGAAGTTGAAGCGCCTAGCTGCTGTTTAAATAAATACTAAGTGAAAATAAAGGAATATATCATATACATCAAGTGCCAATATAAAACCGCAGCACTATGAGAATATATTAATATTCAAATCTAAATATATATAAATGTACAATGTGATATCACAATTATAAGTGAATAAACTCATAAAATTGTATACATGCAAATAAGTGAAAAAAAGTCTGTGATGTTACAAAAAGACGTGAAGTATTAAGAGGAAAGTTCATATAACTTCAATATAGTTGATCCACTCTTCCAGGGCTTCCACCTCACCTCAGTGTTCAGTGCTCCAATCCCCCCTCACAGTGGACACTTACCACAATACTATGCCTCCCACTCTCGTGTTTGGCTAACGAGCTTGTAATAAGAATATCTCCAAGGTGTCACCAATATATGAATTCCAGTGTTTAGATTCACAGATGTTCCAAATAGCAATGCAAAAAAAGAAAAGGTGCACAATAGTGTAAAAACGTAAGACCAGTTTAATTAAAACACTCAAATGAACCTCCAAAAATTGCACTCACAAACAAAATCAAATGCAAAACTTTGTGTGATAACAGATCGCTGCACACTTCAAATCCTTAACTGAAGATAACAGTGGTCACGGCAGACCCTCGATCAACTGGACACTCTCACCGCAATCCTTGGCACAGCACACCACTCAAACGATGTCTCTTTAACTCGAAAATCCAAAGCAGCTAAGAGATGGCTGCAAATAGTCCTAGATGTAACTTGGAACTTTAAACATGGATTAGGCCACGCCCCAACATGTTTCGACTTCCTGTCTTATTCATGGGTGTGGCCGAATCACCCCTTCCCCTCTTTTATATGTACTCAGGGATACTATCAACAAATCAAATCGATGAGTGACGATTAACACACTGCATCTTGCGTGTGTGTATCGCACCATCTGAGACAGCAAAAACGTCACCCGGTCACGTGTGACTCAGCGACCAATGGGGTGAGAGCATCGCCGTTTCTATGGGCGGGAGCTGTGTATAGCGTCTCATTCGTCACTCCGGCAACGAGGAGCGCAACCAATCATGTTGCGCTACTCTCGTAGCCAATCGGTCTACCGCGGAATGACGAATGAGCGTGAGCTATCATCAGGGTGCCGCGTTGTCCTAACAACGGGGGACGCGGCCAACTGGTCACGTGTACCCCGTGGCCAATAGACAATAATCGCAGCGTTGCCCCAGACGGAAGTGCAGTGTATATATCCGTTCATGTATTTTTATTGCAGTTTTGGGCCATCTGATGCCTGAAGACCGAGAATGCCATATGGGTATCAAGATTATAGCAACCAGGTATGTTCCTAGGCTAAAGATAAAAATGCAAGTGGTATAGAGTCTTATGATGTGCCACTCCTGATCCAGCCCCTATTTTCCTTTGGTAAGTATCCTGCCTCAATTTTATACTGCATGGATGGTGTTACATATGAGTTTATGTAAAGTCTCCATTAGGAGATGTAAATAATATTGTAATTAGGAATATATTTTAGTTAGATGGGAATATATTTGAACCATTAAGTGTGTTACTCCTTGTTACCACTCATAGCTTCCCAACTGGTGTTACTGTAAATATTTTTCTACCTCACAGACCTGGCCATTATTTTCCTTATAACATCTCACATGGGTTGTAAACAGCAGCCTTCTTGGAATCCTCCAATCAGGCTGCAATCCCCTACACATTTTTCAGGGGTAGTGACCAATTAGGGAGCATTATTTTAGCCACTGTGCAGAGAGAAGAGAGCGATATAATAAATTATTACCAAGTCGTGCTTTCACTTTATACTGAGACACACATGTTTTCAGTATGACCAGACCTGAAACTGAGGTAAACTAATTCCATTCTTGTACATTGTATTGTAAATATGCGTTTGTGTAGAATTGTAAATATCATGTAACCCACCGTACTTACATAGTTACATAGTTACATAGTTACATAGTTAGTCAGGTTGAAAAAAGACACAAGTCCATCCAGTTCAACCACAAAAAACAAAATAAAAAAACACAGTAAAATCCTATACACCCAACTTCATACCCACAGTTGATCCAGAGGAAGGCAAAAAACCCCAGCGGAGCATGATCCAATTTGCTACAGCAGGGGAAAAAATTCCTTCCTGATCCCCCGAGAGGCAATCGGATTTACCCTGGATCAACTTTACCTACAAATCTTAGTACTCAGTTATATTCTGTACATTTAGGAAAGAATCCAGACCTTTCTTAAAGCAATCTACTGATCTGGCCAGAACCACCTCTGGAGGGAGTCTGTTCCACATTTTCACAGCTCTTACTGTGAAAAAACCTTTCCGTATTTGGAGGTGAAATCTCTTTTCCTCTAGACGTAAAGAGTGCCCCCTTGTCCTCAGTGATGACCGTAAAGTGAATAACTCAACACCAAGTTCACTGTATGGACCTCTTATATATTTGTACATGTTGATCATATCCCCCCTTATTCTCCTCTTCTCAAGAGTGAATAAATTTAGTTCCTCTAATCTTTCCTCATAGCTGAGCTCCTCCATGCCTCTTATCAATTTGGTTGCTCTTCTCTGCACTTTCTCCAGTTCTCCTATATCCTTTTTGAGAACTGGTGCCCAAAACTGAACTGCATATTCCAGATGAGGTCTTACTAATGATTTGTACAGGGGCAAAATTATATCTCTGTCTCTGGAGTCCATACCTCTCTTAATACAAGAAAGGACTTTGCTCGCTTTGGAAACCGCAGCTTGGCATTGCATGCCATTATTGAGCTTATGATCAACTAAAACCCCCAGATCTTTCTCCACTACAGACCCCCCCAGTTGTACTCCCCCTAGTATGTATGATGCATGCATATTCTTGGCCCCCAAGTGCATAACTTTACATTTATCTACATTAAACCTCATCTGCCACTTAGTCGCCCAATCAGACAGAGCATTGAGGTCGGCTTGTAAATTGGAGACATCCTGCAAGGACGTTATTCCACTGCATAGCTTGGTGTCATCTGCAAAGACAGAAATGTTACTTTTGATCTCAGACCCAATATCATTTATAAATATATTGAAAAGTAAGGGTCCCAGCACTGAACCTTGGGGTACACCACTGATAACATTGGACCATTCAGAGTAAGAATCATTAACCACGACTCTCTGAATTCTGGCTTTCAGCCAGTTTTCTATCCATTTACAAACTGATATATCCAATCCTGTAGACCTTACCTTACACATGAGCTGTGTGTGCGGAACTGTATCGAACGCTTTTGCAAAATCCAAATATATCACGTCCACAGCCACGCCTCTGTCCAGGGTTTTACTTACCTCTTCATAAAAGGAAATCAGGTTTGTCTGACAACTTCTGTCTTTCATGAATCCATGTTGACTGCTGCTTAAATAGTTTTTTTCCAGCAAGAACTCATCCATGTGGTCTTTTATTAAACGTTCCAGTATCTTCCCAACTATAGAAGTTAAACTAACAGGTCTATAGTTACTTGGTAAAGACTTTGTTCCCTTTTTAAATATGGGCACCACATTGGCCCTGCGCCAATCCAGTGGTACTATTCCTGTCTTTAATGAGTCCCTAAATATTAGATACAGTGGCTTTGAAATGACAGAGCTCAACTCACCTAGGATCCGTGGGTGGATGCCATCAGGTCCAGGTGCTTTATCCACCTTTATTCTGTCTAAATATTTCTGGACCATATCACTTTTGAGCCATTGTGGATTTGGGGCTGTGTCACTCCCACCCCCATTTTGGACATGAGCTCCCCCATGCTCCATTGTATACACAGAGCTGAAGAAAACATTTAATAAATTTGCCTTCTCTTTGTCCCCAGTCACCCACTCTAGATTATTTTGTAAGGGGCCTACATGCTCAGACTTCACCTTTTTACTATTAATATATTTAAAGAATTTTTTGGGGTTTGTCCTACTATCTTTTGCAATCTGTCGTTCGTTTTGAATTTTTGCATCCTTGATTTCCTTTTTGCATATCCTGTTATATTCTTTGTAACATTTAAACAACACTAGTGTTCCTTCATTTTTATATTTTTTAAAAGCTACTTTCTTATTGTTTATAGCTTTTTTAACTTTGACCGTGAGCCACATAGGTTTTATTTTTAGCCTTTTAAACTTATTGCCCATGGGAACATACTTTGCAGTGAGGTTCCACACAGTCTTTTTGAAGAATTCCCATTTCTGTTCTGTGTTCAGCTGTGCCAATAGTCCCTCCCAGTCCAAGTCCTGGAGAGCAGCCCTCATCCTTGGAAAATTTGCTCTCTTAAAATTTAGTGTTTTAATATTTCCTGTATGTATTTCTTGCTTATAGTTAACATTAAATGAAATCATGTTATGATCACTGCTACCCAGGTGTTCCTTTATCTGAACATTAGTAATAAGCTCTGCATGGTTTGAAATTATCAGGTCCAACAGGGCATCATTCCTAGTTGGGGCCTCAATAAACTGCACCATAAAATTGTCCTGCAATAGGTTTTTAAATTTTTGTCCTTTAACTGTCCCAGAAGTGCCATTAATCCAGTCAATTTCTGGGTAGTTAAAATCCCCCATTATTATCACCGTCCCAGACCTTGCAGCCCTTTCCATCTGTGCAAGGAGCTGAGTCTCCACCTCCTCATTAACATTGGGTGGTTTATAACAAACTCCAATGATTAATTTTGAACTACGCACATCTGTATGCAGTTCCACCCATAATGCTTCAGCCTCATCACACGCTCCATCAACCAGGTTCTCTTTCACGCTTGCTTTGAGGTCACTTCTCACATAGAGACAGACCCCTCCACCTTTCCTTTTTACCCTGTCTTTCCGAAAGAGAGCATAGCCAGGAATATTAATAGCCCAGTCATGTGAGGATTGAAGCCAAGTTTCAGCAATACCGATTACATCATAGCTCTCCTCATGCATCAGAGCTTCCAGCTCACCTGTTTTGCTTGGCAGACTTCTGGCATTGGTGAACAAACACTTAAATGTATTGTTACATTTTTCTCTGGTGTTTTTCATATAATTTATAGTAGTACAAATGGCACTATTATTTCCAATGGCTGTTTGCAACATGGGAACTTTCTTGTCACCTGCCATAACCCTCCCCCCATCTATCCCCATTCCACTCTCCATTAATGTCTGACCACTAACTGACCTGTCTGCTCGATGTAATTCTAATTCACCCTCCCCCCTCAATCCTAGTTTAAATACTCCTCCAGCATTCCCATAAACCTCTCCCCCAGCACAGCAGACCCCCTTCCATTCAAGTGCAAACCGTCTTTAGCATATAGGCTGCACCCCAATGAAAAGTCAGCCCAGTGCTCTAGAAACCCAAATCCCTCCTTCCTACACCAGGTCTTTAGCCATGCATTCAGCTCTCTAATCTCCCCCTGCCTTTCCTGTGTTGCGCATGGCACAGGCAATATTTCAGAGAATATCACCTTGGAGGTCCTTCCCTTCATCTTGCAGCCTAGTTCTTTAAATTGATTCTTAAGGAGCCTCCACCTTCCATGTATACTGTCATTGGTTCCAACGTGGACCAAGACAGCTGGGTCATGCCCAGCCCCTCCCAGTAATTTATCCACCCGGTCCACCACATGCCGAACCCTGGCACCAGGGAGACAGCAAACCATTCGGTTGAAGCGATCCTGGCGACAAATTATTCTATCAGTCCTTCTGATTATAGAATCCCCTATTACCACCAACTGTCTAGGCCTACCTGCACTCCCCTCCCCACCTCTACTAGATGGGTTGCTCTCCCGGCTGTTAGGGGTAGCAGTAACATCTAGGGCTGCCACCTCTGTGTTTGCCACCTCCACATCATCACCCAACTTGGCAAATTTGTTTTGATGCACAAATACAGGACTGGCCTTCCCTTTCTTCACGCCCCTTCCACTCCCTCTAACTGCATTAACCCATCTCCCTATCTGATAATCCTGACTTTCCCCTCCACCCTCCACATCAACCTTACTGACCACTTGCTCAGCGAGCAGAGGACCCCTTTCAAGGTTGTCATTTCTACCCAGTGTTGCAACTTGCTCCTCCAGATCTCTAATACGAGCTTCCAGAAGGGCAACCTGCTCACATCTGTCACAGCGGTATCCATCTTGGAGCTGTTGCACCAATTTTGCATACATGTGACACACTGTGCACTGAGCAAAACCTTCAACCCTGCTAGCACTCATTTCCCAGTTACAATATAATTACTTGTATGAAGATTAAGATAATACTTACAGTTTTAGAAGACTCGTGTCTTAACTCTTGGTTATTAACTCTCCACTTGTAATCAAAAATTCCACTTCTGATCAGAAATTCCACACCAGATCTTAGCAAGGAGCCAGCTCTTATGGAGTTTTTACAGACACTTATATACTCACCTGTTAACAATTAGACACTCCCCTGTTAACAATTAAACACTCCCCTAAATTAGCAGAAAGGAAAAAAAAAGCTGTTTAAAAAGTGTCAGAGAAAAAAAGACAAACAATTGAACACTTGCAGCAGAAACAGTTAAAAGCAGCTAAAAGCAAATCCTGGTTATTAACTCTCCACTTGTAATCAAAAATTCCACTTCTGATCAGAAATTCCACACCAGATCTTAGCAAGGAGCCAGCTCTTATGGAGTTTTTACAGACACTTATATACTCACCTGTTAACAATTAGACACTCCCCTGTTAACAATTAAACACTCCCCTAAATTAGCAGAAAGGAAAAAAAAAGCTGTTTAAAAAGTGTCAGAGAAAAAAAGACAAACAATTGAACACTTGCAGCAGAAACAGTTAAAAGCAGCTAAAAGCAAATCCTGGTTATTAACTCTCCACTTGTAATCAAAAATTCCACTTCTGATCAGAAATTCCACACCAGATCTTAGCAAGGAGCTGTACACTGTGGTGTAAATGCAGTTTGGTGTGCTATTTGTATATAATATGTACCCCTATCATTAAATGCACCATATATTGCAGATTGAACCAATTTTTTTTTTACAGATACTTATATAGTGTCATGAATTTACACAGTACTTTACATATATATTGTACATTGATATCACTCCCTGCCCTCAAGGAGCTTACAATCTAGGGTGCCTAACTCATATGCATACATACACACACTAGGGCCAATTTAAATAGGAGCCATTTAACCTAATTGATGAAGATGAGACCCCTGACACAATTCTCAGAGCGCACCCCATTCTGCCGTTTGATCCAAATCATGAAAGCCTGCAGAAAACAGAAGGAGAACTGCTACTTTCGGTGTTACAGCCAGAGAGAGACTGGGTGGAGCCTGTGCTGCTCCTTTTATTAACAACATGACATCACAAACACAAGCATACTGATAGGTCAGTTCATATAGTTCAGTCCCTTATTACACGCCCCTGTGACGTCTGTTCTTGGCATACTGCACACATTTCAAAGTCTTCAATTAGCACAAACAGTCCATATATGGCATGGAGCCCTCATGGCACATTCTCTCCTTCCACAATCGCCATATTTATTTTACTCCTTTAAAACATTATAATCTGTCATAACTGCTTTAAATTGTAACTTTAAAACATCATATCTGTCGTTTCACTTAAGGAATATAACACTTGTAGTATATATCTTCACACATGCATATGTATATATCATATATAGATAAAGAAATACAAATAAATAAAATAATATAAAAGAAAAACATTTCAGTGGTTCTAATCATAACACAAAATAGGAATTTTAGTAACTTCCATCACACTAATAGCATGTCTTTGGAGTGTGAGAAGAAACCAGAGTACCAAGAGGAAACCCACACAGGCACAGGGAGAACATGCAAACTCTGTGCAGGTAGTGCATGGTTGAGACCCTAATGTTGCTACCATCTTGGTGACCAATGTCAGGACTCGAGGCTGAAAGTTTTCTTTCAGACGATTTGTGCCCAGGTTAGTTTACCTAAACAATGGGGCACAAATCTCTTTCCATATATCCACTTCAAAGGATATTGCGCTAAGGATTTGCATTAATGGAGTTGAGTTATGTCAACTACAAGTGATTGGGAAAAATCCAATCCTGAAAAGATAAAAGTATATTTGCGTGAGGAAATAAAGACTTTCTCAGTACCCCCAAAACAAAGTAATTTCACAACAACAACAATGTTGTGTTAAAAAAATTTTTAGAGAACATTTTATGGTCACATAATACATTTAAATACTTGTGAACACGTACAGTACAGCTGTGTGTCTCTCAAAAATATACACCCATATACTAGTAACAATTATTCCCATGTGTGTAGTACAAAACAGATATCAAAAGTAGCTCAAGTCACATTTGTTGTAACAATCCTAAACATAGAAGATACAGGTACATGCATTGGAAATAATGTCGGCTTTGATGTCTCGCAACATGTTTCATGGCCCTAGGCCGCTTCCACAGGAGAATGGGTAGTCATATTGTCTAAAAAAACATGGGGGCATTAGTTTGTGATGTGTTATTGGCTTAGTGTCCCTGGTTTAACCGGAGAAAACACTATTGATCAGTTTTTTTCATTTGGACTGTGCTGAGTTTTTCTTAAAGAGACCCTTACCTCTTTCCTTTCTCCTTTTCTGTTAGGATTAATAATGTGGTAAGGGCACAAAAAAAGGCTACTTCTACAAGTAACCCAAGGGTTGGACTTTGAAGGCATGGAAACAATGAAGAAGTATATATCAAAAAATAAGTATTTATTGAAAAAAGTACATAATAGATAACAGTATTCAAGAATAAAAAATCCTATACAATGATATAAATTGTGAACTGAGCCCTTGTGTGTCTATGCGTTTTGCCATTGGGCTTCTTCAGGACAATGATTAAGGTTCAAAAGGAAAGATAAAGAAAGAACAAGTCTCACTATCTGAAATGAGATACATTCAAATAAAAATCGAGCAAAAAGACTATACATATATCATACATTTTATTATTTAAAAAGACGTATGATGAAACTATCTTAATGGATAGTCGAGGAAAAAGGGGTAAGAAAAAAAAAGGAAAAGAGGAAAGTATAATACCTCACACTGGATTGAGCCTCATATACGCAATCCGATAGATAGGAAATTGTTACAATATGTGAAAATCCCACAAGATTGTAAGGATGGTGTGCAATGCACAGAAGTATCTAGTGAGTAAAACATGCAGTAAGTATATTGTATATATTGGTAAATAATCAAAGAGATTAAAAAATTTGGAAATAAATACCTATTCGGAAAAACAGCTATCCTGAATAGAAATCCAGTGGTATACAGGATACCACAAGGCTGTAAAACATTTTTAAATCATTGAATAGATTGTTGTTTTTCCGAATAGGTATTTATTTCCAATTTTTTGAATCTCTTTGATTATTTACCAATATATATCATTCCTTTTCAACCTTGATTGTTGTCCTGAAGAAGCCCAATGGTGAAACGCATAGACACACAATGGCTCAGTTCACAATTTTTATCATTGTATAGGATTTTTAATTCTTGAATACCGTTATCTATTATGTACTTTTTTCAATAAATACTTATTTTTTTATATATACTTCTCCATTTCCATGCCTTAAAAGTCAGACCCTGGATTACTTTTAGAAGTAGCCTTTTTTGTGCCCTTATTTCAATTTACGGATGTGGCATTGTGAATGCTTCCTTCTTTATTTTTGTTTAATAATGTGGTTTTATGATTAAGGGACATGGACCTGAACCTCTAGTATGTGGGTACCAATTTTGATTTCCTATGTCACAGTGACGCACATTTATATTCAAATATAATATTATCAATATATTGGCTATTATCTGTTAGTAGGGTCCATGCTGGACAATGTCTTGCACAGTTTATATATGCCGTTGATTTGTTAACAGCCCCTATAATGGTGCCATTGGTCCTACTTCCTGAAACTCAATGTTAATTTGTTCCTGCCACCTTGGGTTCACCCACTTTTTGCCATTGATTAATTTGTAATTGGTATGAGTTGCCATTCTCACTTACCTTTGCTTATAATGAATACTTACACTATATCTGAGGGGTCTGTATATTTCTGTTATTGTGATCTTCTCTATATATTTTCTTTTTTAATTTCATGTTATTTCATTTCATGGTATGATGTTTTTATACACATTAGAACAGTCTTCTGGTGCTCCCATACCTGCCACATGGAGGGGGTTTGCTGCTGATTTGGGCACTATACTGGAGCGGGTGTTTTGGTCCCCATGTTTGGGTGAGTTCCATTGACTTGGCCTTGTGATCAGTTGCCTGATGCTCAATATTATATATTCAAAGATATATTGAATTGGTCATTACCACCTCCTTGAGGAACCTGAAAGCATCGTGGGACTCCCACTAGTGAGTTATATGCATGTTTAATAGCAAAGTGATAGTACTTATATATTATATAATAGATCCTGAGCTATGTACCTGTAGGAAAAGCCAGGATCTTTTTACCATCAATGTAAGGCTATCTCTCTAATATGCTACACATGGGGGGGGAGATATACGGATTTAAAGGTAAATTGAACAAAACAGAGTAAATATAATAGATGCTTGATTAATACAAGCCTCAACCATGCATTTTTGTCTTCAATGAATAGGTGTGCATTTGGAATATAGCCATTCCTGCACAATACTCTCCCTTTTATACTGATTCCTACACTACTTGATTTGATAGGACTGTTTTGGATGACCAGTTGATTAAGTTGAGTCTCGGGAGAGTTGTTATACAGTAAGTGTATTATACACTAGATTTACATATCATCTAAGTGGCAGATGAGGTTTAATGTTGATAAATGTAAAGCTATACACTTGGGGGCTAAGAATACATACTAGGGGGAGTACAACTGAAGGGATCCATTGTGGAGAAGGATCTGGGGGTTTTGGTAGATCATAAGCTCAATAATGGCATGCAATTCCAAGCTGTGGTTTCCAAAGTGAGCAAAGTCCTTTCTTGTATTAAGAGAGGTATGGACTCCAGAGAGAGAGATATAATTTTGCCCCTGTACAAATCATTAGTAAGACCTCATCTGGAATATGCAGTGCAGTTTTGGGCTCCAGTTCTCAAGAAGGATATTGGGTAACTGGAGAAAGTGCAGAGAAGGGCAACCTAACTGATAAGAGGCATGGAGGAGCTCAGCTATAAGAGAAGATTAGAGGAACTGAATGTATTCACTCTTGAGAAGAGGAGATTAAGAGGAGATATAATTAACATGTACAAATATATAAGGGGTCCATATAGTGAACTTGGTGTTGAGTTATTCACTTTACGGTCAACACTGAGGACAAAGGGGCACTCTTTATGTCTAGAGGAAAAGAGATTTTCACCTCCAAATATGGAAAGGTTTCTTCACAGTAAGAGCTGTGAAAATGTGGAATAGACTCCCTGCAGAGGTGGTTCTGGCCAGCTCAGTAAATTGATTTAAGAAAGGCCTGGATACTTTCCTAAATGTACATATTATAACTGGGTTCTAACATTTATAGGTAAAGTTGATCCGGGGAATATCTGATTGCCTCATGGGGGATCAGGAAGGAATTTTTTTCCCCTGCTGTAGCAAATTGGATCATGCTTTGCTGTTTTTTTTTTGCCTTCCTCTGGATCAACTGTGGGTATAGAATTGGGTATATGTGATTGTACAATATTATTATTATTTTATTTCTTATGGTTGAACTTGATGGACTTGTATCTTTTTTCAACCTGACTAACTATGTAACTATGTAACTATACATAGAGAGTGTGAATTACCACGAGTATAGTTAATATCGCCCTGTAAATATTTCAGGACGACACCTCTCTGGTTGAAGTCTTCTTATTGTTTCAGCGCCCACCCAGGGAGTTTGTGTGCAGGTGTGCTTTCTGAGGTGGGTTCCACATGTCTGACATATGGTTGCAAAAAATAATAATGTATGTATGTAAATATTATAATGATTGGTATATGTACCTATATACAGTTGTAAATTATATTGCTTTTTTTCATAGATGAGTACTGTGTGGTCTTTATAAGCTCTGATGAAGCATAATTGGCAAAACGCGTTGGTTCATGAGAACCCAGTACACTAGAACTCATTCTCTTGCTACAAACCCACAATGCAGGAAACTGCTTCATACAATTCTTATGTTTTATGAGAAAGATGGATGTGTTGACATTAATGTTTTTTAATGTTTGATACTTAAATAAAATATGTAATTTTTTATTAAATGAGTATATGCTCCTCTTTCTGGCCTGCACAGTCCAATATCCTTCTCCCCCCCTTTTTTCTTGTTTGACATATTGAATTGCTTGTACCTATACATATGTATGCTCGTTGTCATTTGCATTTTGTTTCTGTTTTTTTTTTAGACAATATGACTCCCACTTCTCCTGAGGAAGCAGCTTAGGATCATGAAACATGTTTAGAGACATAAAATGCAACATTATCTCTCATGCATGTACCTGTATTTTCTCTGTTTAAGATTGTTACAATACATGTGACTTAAGCTATTGTTGATATCTGTTTTGGATTACCCACATAGGAATAATTGTTGCTAGTATATGGGAGTATATCTTTGGGAAACACAAGTTGTGCATTTCCATAAGTATGGTATTTAATTTTGTTATGTGATAATAAAATGTTCCGTAAAAAACTTTTAAACACATAATTGTTGTTGTCATGAAATTACTTTGTTTGGGGGTACTGAAAAAGTCCTTTTTTCCTCGCACAAATGTACTTTCATCTAATGTCCTTGGATGACGGTGCCACAGTAACATTTGTTTACATATTTTTGCCACTTTTACTGGATTAACCAATCCTGAAAAGGATGAGTAAGATTTGAATAAAGGAAATAGATATACCTGCCAGAGTAGGAAAATTTCAGTATACCCACTGGAAAGGAACAGGAAGAGATCCTGAGATCACCAGAAGGGGGCCCTCATGGATAGTTTATTGGTAATAAAGGAATACATCCCTGTTTGTGATATGTCTTTCCTTTCTTATTGTTTGCATGTGATATTATGTTAGAGCCTATTTAGTAATGCCTTTGTGTAATATTTTTTCTTTTATGTACTGTAACTAGGTAGAGTACTGGTTTGTTAGATTTAAGCTGGCCATAGACGGATCGAATCTTGTTCCCAGTTCAGCAGGCACTGGCTGAGATTTGATCTATCTATGGGCAGGATGACTGTACCCAAGTTGATCCATCGATCAACGTGGGTACAACTAGCATGTCGGATTTCTAGCATATGATTATTGCCAGCGACTATAGCCGCTAGCAGTTATAGATGCTAGCAGGTATAATTGTGCTCTCCTAGCAGGGATTGTTTCCCCCCCGACTGGCTCCGTGGTAGGTATTCCCCCATCAACATTGATTGTGTTGTGTTCCTGCAATCATGGGTTGCAGTAAAGAAAATTGCATAATCTATGTCTTGCCTTAGAATTTTAATATTTTTCAATACATTTCTGCTGTTGTGTTGAAGCTTTCACGCAAGCATACCAACTCTCATTTCCAAATCATATCACACGCGATATTAAATCTCAAAATATATGGATTTCGGGTACCAGTGGGAAAAGAATCTGAGAGTATCACAAAGAACAGCTGCTTTTGAGACATGAAGTAGTCCTGGTTTCCTGATAGTGTTTCTGTTTTTTTTATCTTCAGCTCTGGATTTGTTAATCTTCAGCTCTGGATCTGTTAAGCAAGACATATTGATGAATCTCCACTGGACTTTGACAGTGACATAGTTGGAATAAGAACTGAGTCAGCTGTTTATATGTTTATTGGACTATCATACGACAGTAACTTAATTGAATTCTTTCGAGTTACTTACCAGAACAAGCATACACATAAAGAATTCTAATTTACCAACAAAAGGAAAGACTACAGGACCCCCAAATAAAATTATTAATTGGTATTTGAGATAGTATTTAAAAAAAAGGGATACATAATGCTTAGGATTGCAGATACAAGGATAAACAGCTATGTAAATCCTAAAAGGGAAATTATGGAAGATTGAACATAAATAGACTTTCTCTGTACCTGATAAACCAATACAACACTTTACAAAATAAAATACCACCTTATTCCAAAATCCATCCTTTTTATATTCGACATACATCATCATGATGAATTAAAATAAATAATTCATCCCCACATCCACCCCCCCCTGGGGATGGGGTTATGCCTAGGGTCTGGGGTCTGTATTTGATGTGGATTAATGTCACTTCACTGTTGGGTAAGCCCTGGCACTGGTGTTTGCTATTAGTTTCAAGTGTTTCTAAAGTCTTAACGTTATTAACTTAATGCATTATTTTGGGTCACAAACCCCCCCCCCCCCTCAACCCCCCTTATAATTACCTGAGCCCCATCGTGATCCAGTGCTGTGCATGTGAGATGTGTCTCTCTTGGCTTTGCCCCTTCTACCTGGGCAGATGGATAGCAGCGGAAGCCTTCAGCTAGAGTCTAGCGAACTAGAGTGACTCGTAGTTTATACAGTGCTTCCTTTCCTCTCTGAAGTCAGTGTTCAGTGGTGGAGGAGTGACAAAAGTCGAGTATGTGTTGTTAGACAGGGGACAATAAAAAGAACCTATTTTGTTGCTCTTTCAAGATACTGTATGCTAAGAGTTCTGCATGAAATATTGGTACAATTTAAATACAGAAAAAAATATCAATTGTACAAATAAAGAATGTGAATTACAGACATGCATTGCCAATTGTAACAGTTGAAAATATTTTTCTATCTCTGGAGTTCTAATTTGAAGTCTTTGAAATCTTATAGGGCTATCCTCAAACACTGATACCCCTTGGTGTCATACTTTCATATGATATTTTAAGCTCTACTAATGACTGCAGGTGTGAATTAATTTATATATAATAATGCTGTCTTCTTCAATAAAATTAGTACCTCTGACAAAGTGCTACTTTGAGGAAAGCAACATGCACTTGTACACAAAGCTCTGGGACACACTGAGCTAAAAGATTAGTAGTAAGCTCTGACAAGCAGGGCCCTCTGATTTCTAATGTAAGAAATTGTATTGTAACTGTACTGTCTGCTCTTATACTGTAAAGCACTGCACAAACTTTTGGCGCTACATAAATCATGTATACAAATAATATATATATATATGTAATTTAATTCTTCAAATTTAACAGTTTAGATGTTTTATTAATTAAATCATGTTTGCAACACATCTGCAGTGTAAACAGCTTAAAGTGGAGGTTCACCCAAAAAATAAATTTTTAACATTACATTCAGCCGAGTTGTCCTAATGACAATCGGCTGTTGTTTTTTTTTTTTTTTCGTACATACCTTATTTTCACCGCCGCTTTCGGGTATGTCTTCTGCGGGACTGGGCGTTCCTATCTGATTGACAGGCCTGCGACCGTCGCATACTACGCGTCACGAGTTGACGAAAGAAGCCGAACGTCGGTGCGCAGGCGCCGTATAGAGCCGCACCGACGTTCGGCTTCTTTCGGCAACTCGTGACGCGTAGTATGCGACGGTCGGAAGCCTGTCAATCAGATAGGAATGCCCAGTCCCGGAGAAGACATACCCGGAAGCGGCGGTGAAATAAGGTATGTACTGGGAAAAAATAAAAAACAACAGCCGATTGTCATTAGGACAACTCGGCTGAATGTAATGTTAAAAAATTATTTTTGGGTGAACCCCTGCTTTAAAGTGGAATTCCAGTTAAAAATTAGATGGGGGGGTCGTTCATGGTGAGGGCAGTACTTTCCTGTGAAGCTGGAATCACTTCCATCTTTAAGCGAACAGTCAGCCACGTACACACCCAGTGGTAGTTTATGTAAATTCCCCTGCTGCTGCCAAAACAAGCCATGCATTGGTTGCAGCAAAGGGTTTGAGATAAGCAAAGCACACTTTTTGACCCAAATACTAGGATGAGTGAATATGCCAGGGTTCAAGTCATGGCCAGTTTCACAAAAAACAAATGAATGAAAATGAAAAAAAAAAAATTCAATTTGGTGAATTTTTATCAAACCGAATTACAGTCTGTTGGGGGAATGACACACATTTTGATATTTAACCTCCCTGGCGGTATGATTCTTTCAGAAAAAAGGTGCTGAAAGCGGTACCATTATTTGCAAGGAAATTTGGCGTTTTATACTGTAGGCCTGTAATTTTTAGGAATAACTCACTTAAATCTGACCAAACAAGAGTCTAGTAGGCATCCCGGATATGAAATTTTTTTAAAAACAAAATTATAAATTATAATATAATAAATAATTATAAATAATTATAACAAATAATAATATAATTATAATAAAAATTATTCAATAATGTAATCAACTCAAAATCACTGAAATTTGCTCAATTGCAGAATTGTCGCTGTCATTACTTTTATTTTTTTATGACGGATTTCCCCACAAATCGCTATCGCACAATTCTGCAAGTGATTATAATTTATTATCGTTTTCTAGCTGCTCTAAAACCATTTTTGACATAAAAAGACTCTTTTGGTTGCTATGGACAATCTACAGTTTGCAGGGAGAAAGAAAGGTTTTTATTATATAAAAGTACATGCAGGACACAGGGCAGACCACTAGGGACAAAGGGGGTGTGTTTTTTTTACATACAGTACTGTAATCTATAAGATTACAGTATACTGTGTGTATTGTGTTTGTTTACGTTTTAGAATTTGGCGCCGTTCTCCGCTCCCGTGCGTCGTAGCGTTGCAGGGAACGGAGATATTTAAAAAATACGTAAATCGATTAACATGCAACATGGAGAGGGACTCTTTTATTTGGTGTTGCTTTGAGGGCTACATTGAAGGACTACATGCTACAAATCCTCTAAATTATAGGTTTAGGGGTGCATTATAGGTGTATGTAGTTTTGCAGAACCAGGGCTTTTTTTCTCAGAGAATAGGTTCAGGAACTCTGACCTTCACCCTTCGTTTCTGCTCCCTACCCACCCATGAGCACCGTTCCTTGGCTCCACCTCCTACCGACCTCCAACCATTTTAGAGAATACAGAACCAAGTATCATTTTTTACTACTAAGTGATTTTCACTGAATTTGTTAATGATAACAAAAATACAGTAAATAGATCCCCTGCAGTGAGCAATAATACTCCCCCCACCCCAGCAATAATAGACCTCACCCCAGAAAAATGGAGCCCCCACACAACAATAGAACACCCCCCCGCGACAAAATACCACCCCAGCAAAAATAGACCCCGGAAGCAACAGCGGATGTCCCAGCAGACCCTCCAGGAGGCAGCAACAGTAGATCCCTCCCAGCGACAATTGCTTCCCCCTAGAAACATAGGACCCCCCACTAGCAACAATAGATCTACCCAGCAAAAAGAGACCCCCACATAAAAATACATCCCCACCAGTGACAATAGATCTTCTAGCAGCAAGCATCGATAGACCCTCCAGCACACCCCAGCACTCCTTGCTATTACATACATTCACTGCTGGAGGTGCCGGAACTGCCTTCCCCTACGTTCCCGCTGAAAAAAAGCCCTGTGCAAAACAGCACCATGTTCAGAAACAGCCTCACAGACAGTATGTTCTGGAAGTGTATATTTATATCTGGAATTTAATTTAGAAGTCACTTACATACAACAGCATCCTAATCAGATTAAATACAGTTAAAAAGAAAATACATTTTTTATCAGTAACATGTGTCACCAAGGACAACATTGTCCTCCAGCTGCTCACCCCACTTATGTAGATTCTGGGAAGGTAAAAAATTCCAGCCTATCCACCTTCCTCCTCCTACCCTCCAGCCCCCCAAATCTTCTCTTCCTCATAAAGGCAGCATCCAGCAGGACTGGCACATACGCAGAAGCCCATGTTATCTCTTAACCGATTCCTCACAACTCGGCAGTATGGGCCTTTATCAATGTTTCTGCCGTGGACACTACATTTGTGATCAACGGCCTCTGCCTGCAGGCTGATAAGTGGGTGTTTTTCTATGGAGTTTATTTTATTTTCAACATTACTATTTTATAAGCATCTAAGAAAATTTTTATGCATGCATTAATAGTTGTAGTTGCAAAAAAGTCTCTACTGTAATAAAACCTTACTTAAACCTTAAACCTTACTAAAAAAATTATGATTTTTATTAAATCAAAAAGTAAAATATATTGGCCAGGATTCACAGTCAGCGGCATATCTTTGAGCAGGCGTAGTGCATCTCATATGCGCTACGCCAATGTAACATAGGGAGGCAAGAACAGTATTCGCAAAGCACTTGCTCCCTAAGTTACGGCGGCGTAGCGTAAATGGGCCGGTGTAAGCCCGCCTAATTCAAAGTAGGCAGGTAGTGGGCGTGCTACATTTAAATTAACCGTGACCCCATGTAAATGAATGGCCGATCGAACGGCTCATGCGCGCGCATGCTCAGAATCACGTCGTATATACTCTCTAAGATACGCCGGCTCAATGCGTACGAAGTGAACGTAACCTACGCCCAGCCCCATTCACGTACGACTTGCGTAAACGACGTAAAATCCGACGCCTGTTCCGACGTCAATACCCTAACATGACTTACCCCTGCTTTATGAGGGATAACTTTATGCCGGACGTACGCCTTACGTAAACGGCGTAGATTACTGCGACGGGCGTAAGTACGTTCGTGAATCGGCGTATCTAGCTCATTTACATATTCGACGCGTAAATCAATGGAAGCGCCCCTTGCGGCCAGCGTAAATATGTGCCCAAGATACGACGGCGTAGGAGACTTACGTCGGTCAGACTTATCTTGTTTCAAGATTACGGCGCATAGATACAACGGCGCATCCATGGACTTACGCGGCGTATCAATAGATACGTCGGCGTAAGTTCTTTCTGTATCCCGGCAATTGTGTTTTTTTTTAAATTGTCGCTCTTCTTTTTTTAAATCATTAAGTTTTTATTGATTTTTAAAAAGCATATTAACCAATACAGCATAAGGTGTGTAAAAGTCCAGGCAAAAATAAGGAATGCCCAACAATGGGCTCAAAATGTTACACATTTGCAGATACATCTTAAGGAAAACACGCATTTTCATATTGTAACCGTCCCGAACCAATATACACCAGAACATCAACACAAGTGAGAAAAGTAGAAAGTAGAATTAGGCAAAATAAAACAGACTAAGTAAAATAAAATATCCTAGATGAGTTCACTAGAATGACCATCAGCTTCATGTGTAGCAGCACTTTTAAACCTAAAGCCGCAATACATAAGAGGACACAGAGCCCCCCAGGAAAGGCCCCAGACCCCCGGCGCCCCTTAGGGATCACACTGCCGCCGGGAAGCCGGACCCCAACCCACCGGGCCCCGCCATCCTCCCCAATCCACAACCAGCATTGACCTCGAACTCAAACCATGTGTTTTTGATAAAGAAGAAAATAAATAAAATCAAGAAAAATAAAGAAAAGGTGAAGATAAGGAAAGAACAAAGGATACGACAGAAGAGTATACCTCCAATATAAAGGTTTGATGTCATGGCCCATTTACATTCTGTTTATACCATGTTATCCATGGGTTCCAGACCTGTCGCCCACGTTCAAGATTATTTTGAGAAGCCATAAACATGTATTCGTATGTAATATGTAGATTAGTAGTTTTAATCACTTCAATTATAGTAGGTAATTCCACAGACCTCCATCGCCTCACTATCTCTAGTCTTGCACTCAGCAGAATATGAGATGCTATACATCTGTGAGAGCTGGGTATAGCCTCAATACCTAGAGAAAGGATCGCGTTACCTAGATCGAAGGGTAATCTGGAGCCAGTCAGCCGCTCTATAAGGTCAAAGACCTCTCTCCAGAAGGAGTCCAATTTAGGGCACCTCCCCAATATATGTATCAGTGAGCCTCTCTCTCCACACTGTCTCCAACACAAGGGGGACTGTCCCTTTGAAAAGCCCGCTAACCTCGTAGGTGTCAGATACCATCTGAGTAGTATTTTTTGAGATAACTCCCATAAATTAGCGCTCTTTGTGGCTTTGTAATTGGACGCTACGGCTAACTTCCACTGGTACAAGGAGTAGGAGCGCTTCAAGTCTAGTTCCCATGTTCTCATCGAAGGGGTTTTATCAAACTCAGTTTTTTGGCCAAATAAGTTGTAAAATAGAGATATTCCCTTGATAGACGAGTTGGCATTGGATAGGTAGAGGTACACTCGCCAAGGGACTATAATAGATGATGCGAATGGAGTAGCTAGTAGATGAGATATCTGGGTATAAGCATAGTTATCTTTACCTTCGAGTCCAAATTCGATCTGAAGAGACCGGAAGGACTTGGTTGCTGGGCCTACTCTCAAGTCCTCAACGGACAAAATGCCCTTAGATTCCCACGTACCAATGTTTAGGTTCGGGATAGCTAGGTTGAGGCCAGAGACAGGCAGATGTAAGGTCTTGTGGCTAGAGCCCCCCTGTGGTTCGTTCAGGAATGTCTTCCATGTCTTCAACGAGGCTAATATAGTAGGCGACAGGTCTGGAGGAACACTAGTTGGAGTATCGCAAAAGAATATTAAATCATATAAAGTATATCGAGAACATTGTGCAGTTTCCAGCTCCAACCATCTGGTAGCCGCCCCGCTAGGAAACCAATGCTTTGTTTGGGCCAGTATGGCTGCCATGTGATAATCCTTAAGAGAAACATGTCCCACCCCTCCCGTCGCTCTGGACCTCAGTAGTTTGTGCGAAGCGCACCTAGCTTTCTGGCCCTGCCATAAAAATTTATTAATTTGCGATTGTGCTGTTAGAAAAAATTTAGTTGGGACCGATATAGGGAGGTTCCGAAACAGATAGATGAATTGAGGCAAAACCATCATTTTAAATGCGGCTAAGCGTCCAGACCAGGTGGACTCCCTCCAGGAAAGGTCCTGTAATTTGTTGCCTAGGTCGTTTAGGAATGGGGTATAATTGGCACCGACTAGGTCTTTTACTTGGGCGGTCAGTGTAATACCTAGGTATTTTATGCCCTTGTCCACCCATTTAAATGGATACCGAGATTGAAGTCCAGAGCGAGTGACGGGGTCAATTCCCAACCCCAGGATAAAGGATTTACTCTCATTGACCTTGTAATAAGAGATTCGGTTAAATAATGTTAGTGCCTCAGAGGTTGCGGCTAGGGAGGAACCCACCTTGGTCATGATCATGATAATGTCATCTGCGAAGAGACTGATTGCATGCTTCTGAGTGCCCACCTCAAATCCTGTTATGTCAGGATGTGATCTCACGTGTATAGCAAATGGCTCCATTACTAAATTAAAAATTAGGGGGGACAGGGGACAGCCCTGCCTTGTGCCGTTGGAGATTGCGAAGGGGGTGGAGAGAATACCTGATATAAAAACCCTGGCAGAGGGATTGGAGTAAAGAGCTAAGATAGAAGATAGAATCTCACCTCTAAAGCCAAAAGCCTCCAATGTCCTGGTCAGATACAACCAGTGGACTCTATCAAAGGCCTTCTCTGCATCCAAGGATAGGAGCAGAGAAGGCCTTTGTCGCACCTGAGCCAGGTGAATAAGATTTATCATGCGTCTAGTAGCGTCTGACGTTTGCCTATGCTTTGTGAAGCCTGTTTGATCTGGGTGTATTAGTAGCGGTAGTATATTCACCAAACGCAATGCTAATAATTTTGCATAGATCTTGATATCTATGTTTAATAAGGAAATTGGTCTAAAATTTGCAGGACAGGTGGGCTCCTTCCCGGGCTTTGGCAAAGTGACAATCAGGGCCTCCAACATCTCTCGTGGAAAAGAGGCCGAGGCAGCAGCAAAACGGAACACTTGTAATAAGTGCGGAGATATGACTGATTTGAACGTTTTGTAGTACTCACTACCAAAACCATCTGGTCCTGGGGATTTGTTTAGGGGGAGTGAATCTATTACTTTAGATAGTTCTTGGTCACTAAAGGGTGAATTTAAAGTTAGTAGGTGCTCAGGTGACAATTTAGGAATATTTAATTTATTAAGGAACTGATCAATGATGTTCGGAGTGGGCTGAAAGGTGGATGGGTCATCCTTTAAATTATATAAGGTGCTGTAATAGTGACTGAATGCGTCTGCAATTTTCTGGGGATGATATTCTTTCTGGTTAGATTGTGGGTGGATGATGTACGGAATTTTAAGCTTATATCTATGTCCCCTGAGGGTTTGTGCTAATAATTTCCCTGCTTTATTACCTGTGGAGTAGTATGTCATCTTAAGTTTTTTTGTTGCACGCTCGAAAGTTTCTAGGAGTAGGAGTCTAAGGTCATACCTAAGTTTCATCAGCTGATCAGAGACGGTAGGGGATGTATTCTGTTTGTTTACTAATTCTAGTTGGGTTATTTGATCAGTCAGCTCAGTAACCCGCTGCTGCCTCTGCCTCCTAAACCGTGCCCCCAACTGAATCCCAATACCACGCATGTATGCCTTATGGGCATTCCACAATACAAAAGGACTGTCAACAGAACCAGCATTATCAGAAAAATAAGAAGTTATGTGTGACTCAAACACCTCCTTCGCCTCACGTTGCTGTAAAAGAAAGGTGTTGAGCCTCCACACAGGGCTCCTCTGGGGAGGAATTGAGTCCTCAACAGTTAAGACAATAGACGCATGATCAGACCATGTTATGGTATTAATATCCGCTGATATGGTCTTCAACAACACTTGTTGGTCCACCACAAACAAATCGATCCTGGTGTAGACCCTATGAGGTGGAGAAAAATAGGTGTAGTCCCTTTCGGATCCATGCAAACAGCGCCAGGCATCATACACACCCTGGCTCTGCATACACGGAAGCAAGGTAGGCTGATAGCGGGTAGAATGGGAAGTAGAGTCCATCCCGGGGTCAGGTGCAACATTAAAGTCCCCGCATATAATCAAATGACCTCTTTTTAGTTTGAGAACCTTCTTCATCAAGTTGTTAAAAAAGCGGATTTGGTGGGTGTTTGGCGAATATGCCGTCACTATAGTATAAGGAACAGAGTCTATTTCACACAGTAGTATGAGAAATCTTCCCAGCGGATCCTGAACTTGGGATTGTAAAGAGAAGGCCACTGAGTCCCTTACAGCAATCAGTACTCCCTTCGTTTTTGAGTCTGCATTCGCCGTGAACACATGGGGAAAACATTTATGGGAACACTTAGGAGGAGCCTTGCTACTAAAGTGAGTTTCCTGGGCGCATAATATGTCCCCATTATGAGAAATGGCTTCGCTCCACATTGACTTCCTCTTCACCGGGTGGTTTAAACCCTTAACGTTCATAGATATTATTTTAAGTGGCATATTTTGTAGGTGGGGTTAATGCTTGGGAAGATGAGAGATGACATAACAATCCAGTGCAGAGGGTGCCAAGTGTGGTTATTTGGTAACAATACAGACAGAGGGCCAGCAAATAATACTCACATCCAGAAGGCCAGCAGTCCACAGGATAAGCATGGGTGCATTTTCGGGTCAGTTGGCATCCTGGGCTATCCTTGATAATATTCCGGGTACAGTAGTGCACTCCGATCCGTCGACATCCATAAGGGCGAGGTATAGGTGAAGTGAGAATATCATGAAGAAAAAAAATAAAATAAAATGAGAAACAGGATGTAAGAAAAAAAAGGACAACATGAACAGAGCAACGTAGTAATGACCCTGAGCCCAGGGTCATATCCCTAGAAAGCGACAAGTCACTTGGGGCAGCTATCTGCTGCAACAGAATTGGGGTAACAATGTCAATGGCGACAACTTAGTGACATGTGGGAGACAAAGTAGAAATTGAGAGACCCACCATGGACAGTATCAGGTATGGGTTTTTGCATTCCTGGAGGTGACTTGTTTCCAGCCTGACTCCACATGAAGCGGAGTGCTAGTCAAGGCCTGCTTCCCAGCCTCAGCAGGGAGAAGCCCCCATTCCCTGAGGAGGGCAAGGCCCTTCTCCAATGCTGATATTGTGTAGGTGTGGTTATCCTTGGTTACAGAAAGCTTTGTCGGGTATCCCCACCTGTATATTATTTTGTGGTTACGTAAGATTTTCGTGACAGACGTTAGATTTTTCCTTTTCTGCAGCGTGTACTGGGACAGATCTGCGTAGAACTGTATGTTCTGGCACTGCTCTGGGATCTGTTCCCTTTTCCTCATTGTAGTCATAAGCCGTTCTTTGACATGGTAGAAATGTAGACGTAGTAACACATCTCTAGGAACTTGCTCCGACAGGTGTGACGGCTTTGGCAAGCGATGTATGCGATCAATAGTGACATCTAAGTCAGAAAGTTCTGGCAGCATATCTTTAAACATGGATGCAGCATAATGGTTCAGGTCATGTTGTTGAACCGATTCAGGGATCCCCCTAATTTTAAGATTGTTCCTTCTGGACCTATCTTCCATATCTGCCAACTTTGCTTTAATCCACTCATTATCTGCTTCTCTATCTTCATTAGCGTCAACTAGTTCATTTATAGTAGTAGCATATTCCTCCATTTTGGATTCAATATGATTCACTCTGGTACCAACCTCCTGTATATCTCCTGTTAAGCGATGCATACAGGCTGCCAAATCCGACTGCAGTGTACTCCTCAAGGATATCAGCATATCCTTGAGGACAGTGTCAATTACAGGCTGATTTTGTGTGGGGAACGAGATAATGGATTCCGGCAGGTCCCTGGTATCCTCCCCCGAGTCAGAGGCCTGGCTGGCTGCCGGACTCGTGGACCGGCCTAATCCCTGTCCATCCATCCTGGGTTTAGACTTCACCGGGCTGCAGGATGATGGCGTGGGTGGAGGGGAAGAGGATGCATCATCCGATGCTCTTTGTGTGGTGCGAGTACCTTGATGAGAGGTCCGGGCCCCGTTGGTGGTCGGCTGCGGGGAGTAGGCCTCGGCGCCATCTTGCCTGGTGTTACCTCCGGCCGGAGCGAAAAAGTCCGTCAAACGGTGAGGATGCTTAGCCATCTGCCGTTTCCCGGTCATGGCTGGAGTGCTGCGGGGTGTAGGTGGTGGATGATCCGTCAAAATTCGCTGTGTGCGGGTCGGGTTGTGCCGCTGGTCTCCTCGTTAGTCCGGAGCTCCGGGCTTAGACGTCCATCCGGCTCACGCGCCAAGCCACGCCCCCCGTCGCTCTTCTTTTGTTTATAGCGCAAAAAATAAAAACCACAGAGGTGATTAAATACCACCAACAGAAAGCTCTATTTGTGGTGAAAAAAAGGGCGTTAATTTTGTTTGGGAGCCACGTCGCACGGCCGCGCAATTGTCATTCAAAGTGCGAAAGCGCTGAAAACTAAAAATTGGTCTGGGCAGGAAGGGGGTGAAAATGCCCTGTATGGAAGTGGTTAATTAATTCGGATTTTGGACAAATGCATTTTTTAACGAAACAAAATACATAATAAACACATTTCGGGAGTAACTAAATAAAAAAAAAATTTGGACGAAAACTAAATTCCAAAACAAAATATTTCAGTATGCACATGTCTAGACTGCGGCAATACAGGCAAAAGAGATTTAACCAGTTCTTAAGGATCCTCTATGATGGGATTAGCCATGAGTAAGCTGTACCTCGTTATCTAAACCATTGTGTGATATTTTGAGTTCATGTGGTGGCTGATCTTCTTCTCAAGTGTATAAAAAGCATGTATTCTTGTTAAATAAACAGTTTGTTTTGCAGCTGAGCTAGTCCCGTCTGGTTCTTGGTTGCAATATGCAGCTATAATATCTGATATATATGTTCAGAACATAGAGAAATTGAATCAAAGGTCCCCAAACCAAAGAAACAAAAGGGGGGGGGGGGGGGGTTGGGCCATAGTTGGACTATCACGGTACTGGTAAAATGAATATAAACTGTACAATAACCGATATAAAGAAACATTTTTATTAAATATATCAGCAATAAGCCACAACAAGGGCGACAGAATTAAAGTAATGACGACCATTCACAACACCAATATACAGTAGGTGTTTGTGATATTGTGCTTTTAGCACGACAGCGTCGCGCTGATACTCGGCGACATGGTGCCGAGATCTCGCCGACATCTTGCACTCACTGGAATAGTGACAGCACATCCCAGCAAGCGCGTCATAGAAGCGACGGGAGATCCGACTTGGATTCCCGCCAATTCTACACGTGTGCGGCGTTTGTTATGAATCCTGAGGGGGAAGAAGAGCCCCGCCGAAGACGCCGGAGGAAACCCGCCGGGGGGGTGGGGGCTTTTTTAAAAGCCACCCCCCCCGGCGGTGGAAGAGAACCAGACGGCGGCCCTCACCCACCCGAAGACGTCAAAGAAGAAGCCCCCCCTGGTAAAAGAGCTAATAAAGAAGACAGGGGGCGGCCTCCGGAGCAGACTAATAAAATATTTTAATACACTGTGTGGTTTATTTGTGTTTTTACCACTTTTCTTGCAGGTGAATGGGTAGGGGTACGATGTACCCCATACTCATTCACTTAGGGTGGGGGGCCGGTATCTGGGGGCCCCCTTATTAAAGGGGGCTCCCAGATTCCGATAAGCCTCCCGCCCGCATACCCCGACAACCAACGGCCAGGGTTGTCGGGAAGGGGCCCTGTCCTCATCAACATGGGGACAGGGTGCTCTGGGGTGGGGGGGCCCCGCAGTGCGCCCCCCTGCCCCAGAGCACCCAACCCCCCCATGTTGAGGGCATGCAGCCTGGTACGGCTCAGGAGGGGGGGGGCGCTCGCTCGTCCCCACTCCCTTCCTGGCTGGCCGGGTAGCGTGCTTTGGATACGGGTCTGGTATGGATCGTAGGGGGACCCCCTACACCGTTTTTTTCGGCGTAGGGGGGCTCTCCTTACAACCCATAACAGACCTAAGGGCCCGGTATGCTCCTGAGGGGGGACCCATGCCGGATTTTTATTTAAAATCCGGTGGGGACTTCCCCCTCAGGATTCATAACAAACGCCGCACACGTGTAGAATTGGCGGGAATCCAAGTCGGATCTCCCGTCGCTTCTATGACGGCTCTGTCTCCATCGCGGCAAGCCAGCTCGGCGCTGGCTCCCGCGATGGGGCTCGTAGGTGCTCAATCTCGCCGAGAAAGAGAGCGAGATTGACACAAAATCGGGTTCACCTACTGTATTAATCCCCAAAGGGGGAGAAGGACAGTGGGTTGAGGGTCACCACAATCATCTTGACTAGATTTCGCGGCTATATGCCGCTTCATCAGAAGCATGTCTAAAATTAAGATAACAAACAGTCAATGATAAAACATTTAAATACTACAATAAGTAAATTGGGTAACAAGGGCCCAGCCGCTTACCTAAAAAATGTGTGTTCAGACTGGAGGAATTGGTATACTGATGGAAGCACTCAAGCGGAGTGTGGGACGTTTCTGTCACAACACCTATGGAGGCTGCAGAGAAACATTATTCCTCTGAACCTCCACTCCATCTGCACAGCAGCAAGATGTCACTTACTGAATAGAGTGAGAACTACACTTGCCTACAAGTAGGCAGCATGGGTATGAGGAGGGGAGAAGCAAGTAGGACCAATTAGGATAAATAATGAATTCTCATTTTTTATTACAGTTTAAACATTATGCTATTATTGAATAGTGTTGAGCAGAATACGCCATATTCGATTTCGCGATATATCACGAATATATAGCCGAATATTCGAGAAATATTCGCTAAATTCGAATATTCGTGATATTTTATCGAAATGAAATTTTTGCGAAATTTCGCTATTGCGAATGCGAAAATAATTGCGAAATTTCGACAACAGCGGAAGGAGCACTCTGATTGGCTCAGAATATTCGTGATATTTTGCACTCTGATTGGCTCAGAATATTCGTGATATTGTATCGAAATTTCGCAAAATGCGAATGCGATATTGATGGCGAAATTTCGGAAGGAGCACTCTGATTGGCTCAGAATATTCGTGATATTTTACAATACAAAATAATTGCGAAATTTCGACAAATGCGGAAGGAGCACTCTGATTGGCTCAGAATATTCGTGATATTTTACAATACAAAATAATTGCGAATATTCGGCAAATGCGGAAGGAGCACTCTGATTGGCTCAGAATATTCGTGATATTTTACAATAGAAAATAAAAAGTGTTTTGCATTGGTGGTGATTCTTTACTCTATCCATCTGTCACAGCCGTTTGTCAATCAAACACCTTGAAGATTGAACACGTTCATGCTGCATGCTTTGGACTTTTTTTCACTTCACATATCAAAGACATTTTTATGAAAGATTATTTTTCTATTATTGGGACTATATTTCTTTATATATTTGTTTCACTGTGTATTTCACAAGTTATTTGCGCGTGCTTATTTTATAATTTGCCCACATGTCTTGTCACTAGACATATTTTTTATTCTTGTAGAGCGACTCCATTTTCTGTCTTGTATTAATTTATGTTGTATAACATTTTTGAGTTGCTGTATTCTCCCCTTTTTTTAAGGTATGCGCAATTTTTTCCTTCTTACAAAAAAAAATAATATCAAACATACAAATATTCATAACAGAAACATACACAAAGCCCCCCCCCCTTTTGCATCAGAGACAATCAGAGTTCTCCTACCACAGTTATCGAAAATTCGCAATCATTTTCGCATTAGCTAAATTTCGCATTTTTTTTTTTTTATATTCGGCAACATAAAAGGATCGCCTCAGCTTAGCTACTCGGCCCAGGGTCTCTAATCATACCAGCAATGCTTTTAGACGTCGATAGGATGTGATCTGTTTTAAAAATAAAATTGAAAAAATGCGAATATTCGGAATAGCGAATATTCACCGCGAAATTCGAAATATATCGCGAATACTCGAATATGCCATATTCGAGCCGAATATTCGCAATACGAATATTCGTGAGCAACACTATTATTGAATATTATTTTTATATTATTAATATTATCATCATTAATATTATTCCTTATTAGGGATAAACCATTTACTTTTAATTTATCTCTCAAATGTTATATTTTTGCTTCACAGTGCTCAAATTTACCCACCTATATCAAACAAGTAAAAGTCTCTCATTCCTGCCATATGCTTCATTTATTTCACATTATGACAGATGTAGCAGAATGAATAAGAAGCACCCAGCTGCAGCAGATGAATGATATTCTAAAGTGGAGGACCAAAGCCAGAATCACGAATGTGGAAATCTTACAATAAACGCATCCAGATAGGAACAAAGCCAGTGGTTAATTCTATCCATAGTATCAGTTTTTGGTGTACTTGCCTTTTAAGAACATGTCTGCGACTGGTATAAAGTAAATAAATTACACTTAGCCTAGAAAAATAGTTTTTTAGTAAACCTCTTAACTGGACAGAACATGACTGGAGCCTTTGCTGGAAATAGATTCCTCTCTTATCCACTTGGTGGATCTTTTTTGCTGTTCGGTTGGCTCAGTAATTGAAAAATGTGCTTAAAGCCATACTTCATCCATATTTAAGCCAAATTCCGGCTGGGGACTTGAACAGTAGCTCTCATCTATCTATGGTGATAATATCTTGTTATCCCTTGCAGCTGTGCGCTAGTAAAAAAAAAAAAAATGTTGAGTGTAAAACTTACAACACTTACAACCTTTTTTTTTATAAGGGAAAGCTATACTTTGCTTATGGCAACAAAATAAATAAAGCAAGATATGTTCTACGTTTCCTGAATCATGCCACTGCCTTTTTTTTTCCCTAACTTGTCTGTATCTAGTTCTTCATTGTTGAATCTCGTGTGTTGTTGATGTGTTTATGTTGTTTTTTTTTAACCACAAAACTCATGCCAGCTTAAATTTCTTGCATTGTATTGTTGGATACAGGATGATTGATTTATTTATGATCTATTTATGAACTTGTAGAGGCCACAATGTTGGCATGATTCAATGCACATGCAGTTAAAAGTAAAAGTTAAAAGTTAAAGTTTACTTTAAAAAAAATTAAAATCAGCACAAGGGACATTACTTACCTTTCCCTGTGCTGCTGTGTCCTCCTTTCTCCAAAATCTTCCTCCAGGAGGGGAGGGGGCATCAGAGGAGGAAGATGTTGGTGAAAGGAAGACAGAGCAACACAAGAGATACATCTTACTAGAGTAATTAATGTCGCTTGGGCTGATTTAAAAAATGTTTTGTTTTAGGTAAACTTAAAGCGGAGGTTCACCCTAAAACAATTATATACCATTACATGCAACATATTTCCGACATGTATAGTATGCTGCTATTTTTTTTTCGCTGTACATATCGTTTTATAGTTCTTTTTCTTTTCTCACTCCCGCGGGGAATAGGCGTTCCTATGAAGAGGCGTAGATGATTGACGTGCGGATAAGATGCGTCACGCGTTCCGAAAATAGCCGAACTGGGACTCGGCTATATACGGCACCTAGTCTGTGCGCAGGCGCCGTATTGCGCTGTATAGAGCCGAGTCCCAGTCTGGCTATTTTCGGAACGTGTGACGTGCATTATCCGCACGTCAATCATCTACGCCTCTTCATAGGAACGCCTATTCCCTGCGGGAGTGAGAAAAGAAAAAGGACTATAAAATGGTCTGTACAGCGGAAAAAAAAATACCAGCATACTGTAGCTGTTTTTTAGGGTGAACCTCCACTTTAAGCTTTAACCACTTGAAGACCAGGAAGTTTCGACACCTTTTGTTTACAAATAAATATCTGTATTTTTTGCTAGAAAGATACTTAGAACCACCAAGCATTATATATTTTTTGACAGAGGCACTAGAGGATAAAATGATGGTCATTGCAATTTTTTATGTCACATTGAATTTGCACAGCAGTTTTTCTTTCAAATATTTTTATTACAGTTTAGAAAATGACAAACATGGTCGGTCAGTGTATTTTTAGAGGAATCAAGTTCTCAATACCTGTGAGGCCCCGTACACACGACCGAGTTTCTCGGCAGAATTCAGCCAGAAACTCGGTCGGGAGCTGAATTCCGCCGAGAAACCCGGCCGTGTGTACACTTTCGGCCGAGGAAGCCGACGAGGAAATAGAGAACATGTTCTCTATTTCCTCATTGTTCTATGGGAGAACTCGGCCCGCCGAGGTCCTCGGCGGCTCCAGGACTGAACACGCCGAGGAACTCGATGTGTTTGGCACGTCGAGTTCCTCGGCCGTGTGTACGGGGCCTAAGACACATAAAGTAGGAACAGTACCTAACACAATGTCGATCTACCATTTCCACATAACATGCACAGCATTTTTTGAAACTCTGTCTTTTTTTTAAATAGACTTGATTCATTTTAATGCAAAAAAACACAATATATACGCCATTTTTTTTGTAAGAAATTAAAGAGGATGTTACACCGAGTAATTATATACCTAACAAGTCACGCTCATGGAATCGCAACAAACTGCAATACTTAAAAATCTCCATATTTTTGGTATAAGAGGTTTTACCTAGAGAGACCAAAATGTTGCCAACATCCCAAAAGTCATCATACAAAGACAAAGTACCACCCCAAGGTATGGGACATTTAAGGCAACTTGAGTGGAAGAATCACTGAATTATATATAGAAAATTTCACAATTTATTAGAGATATTTGTTTAAAATCTAATAGGTACACGTCATTATGTAAGACCCAGGATTAAAAATACAAAAATAGTACAGTTGATATAATGTAGAGGTGTAGATTTCCTTTGTCCAACACGTTTCAGGATCTATGGCCCAGATTCACAAAAGAGATACAACGGCGTATCTCCTGATACGCCGTTGTATCTCTGTTTTAGGGTCTTCCTAACTATGCGACTGATTCATAGAATCAGTTACGCATAGTTAGCCCTAAGATCCGACAGGTGTAATTGAATTACACTGTCGGATCTTAGGATGCAATACCACGGCCGCCGCTTCGGGGAGTTCGCGTCGTAAACCAGCGTCGGGTATGCAAATTAGTAGTTACGGCGATCCACAACGGTTTTTCGCGTTCGCTACGTCGCTGCTAGTGTAGTTTCCCATCGCAAAGTTAGTCGTCGTTTTTGCTGCCCTAACTTTACATAGCACAAGTATGTGCTGTATAAAGTATGGCCGTCGTTCCCGCGTCGAAATTTAAAAAAATGTTGTTCTTCCGTAAGACGTCCGGGAATACGAAAGTACGCTACGCACGTCGCCGTTCGAAAAATGACGTCACTTCGCGAAAAGCACGGAGGGAATTTCAAAACGGAGCATGCGCAGTAGGTCCGGCGCGGGAGCGCGCCTAATTTAAATGGCACACGCCCCCCTTTGAATTACGTGGGCTTACGCCGGAGGCCGCCAGCGTAAGTTTTCATGCAAGTGCTTTGAGAATCAGGCACTTGCGATGAAAACTTGCGGCGGTGTAACATATCTACGATACGTTACGCCGCCGCGATTCTATGTGAATCTGGGCCTATGTATCAATCCCTTTATCAGGGGTGTTTCTTTTTTAGAAAAAATCAACATACATGACAAAACACAAAATCAAGTTGAGCTTACAGAACCAGAGAATGAGCATTGTTGAGGACAGAAAGGGAAATCACTCACCAACCAACCGAATACTGCAAACTTGTACTGACAAATTTAGCATATGGCTTTAAGGATATAATCCACATCGACATGTGATGTCCCCATATGTGGGTAACTACCAAAACCCTCCAGGGGCCAGATTAAGTAAACCTGCATGAATGTGGAAATAGGATGTGGAGAAAACATGTATATGAAGTGGTTTGAGAAATGTTTGCAATGGACCCAAAGGTGGTAAGATAACGTTGGGAAACGCAAACCTCTTTAATGTAATGGAATCCCACAGGAGCAAAATCTACAAAAGTAAAGATAAATGATAAAAATCCCCATACATAAAAATCCCCATACATAATTTTTTTTACATGTGACCAGTTTAGAGTTAAAAAAAAGAGTTCTAGAGCTAGAATTAGTGCTCTCGCTATAATGTTAGCTGCAATACCTCACATGTGTTGTGTGAACACCATTTACATATGTGTGCATTACCTATGTATGCGTTCGACTCTGCGCGCAAGCACAGGGGTGGCAGTGGCACTTTAATCTTTTTTTATAATTTTTTTTTTTTTTATGAAAACATTTTTATTTTTACACTGTACTTTTTTTTAATCACTTTTATTGCTGTCACATGAAATGTAAGCATCCCTTGTGATAGCAATAAAGCATGACAGGTCCTCCTTATGGAGGCATCAGGGATCTAAGACCCCAGATCTTTATTCTACCATTGAAAGCATGAAATAATTAAACAACAAAATAATTTGAAACATTGCTTTAAATAAAAATGCTCTGTTTACATTTGCCCTAGCTGGTAGTAACAAAATTCACACCGCTTTAGGTCTCCTATACCATAGAGATGACTGGAGATGTTCTGGGCTCCAATCAGCTCTATGATCAGCCGGTGGAACCACTGGCTACAGTGTCGGCCTTCCTGGTCACATGGGAGAGTCCGGAGAGGCACAGAGTGGTGGCTGGAGTGGGGGAGGTCGACCCCTCCTATTACTTGTAAAAGTGATCAAGCGGCTAATCAGCTGCTCGGATCACTTTCACAGGGGATGGGAAACATTTAATACTGGCGTTATGGCTGACAGCTGCAGCCATGCCCCTTGCATTACCACTTGAACACAATCATGTATATACAGTCATGACCAACATTTCTGTCAGTTAATGCACCACTTTGCCAAGAAACATGTTGCAATTACAAATGTTTAGGAATTCTCATTATTTGTATTTATTTTTAATTATTTTTATTTATTTTGTATATATTGGTATGACATGAAAAAGTGGAAAAACAAAAAGCCAAATCTGACACATTCCACTCAAAACTCCAAAAATGGACTGGTCAAAATTATTGGCACCTTCAATTTAACCACTTGCCGACAGTGCTATAGACAAAAGACGTCTACAGCGCGGTCGAGTTATTCTAGGAGGACGTTCCTGGGACGTCCTCCCAGAATCCTGCTCCCACGCGCCCCCTGGGGTGCGCTCCCGGAATCATCCGTGACCGCCGGGTCTAGAAGACCCATCGCATCACGGATCGCGGTAAATTGCCACTGATATCGGCCGTTTACCACGTGATCGCTCCGTCAAATGATGGAGCGATCACTTGTAAACAAACCGGCATCATGTGAGAATTGCAGTCACAGATCCTGCCATCCAGCCATCCATCCCTCCGTGCTCAGCCATCCCTGTGCAATACTCTGCAATACCCTGTGCAATACTCTGCAAATACCCTGTGCAATACCCTGCAAATACCATGTGCAATACTCTGCAAATACAGTACCATGTGCAATTCCCCTGCAATACTCTGCAATACCTCACGATACTCTGCAATACCCCGCGATACTCTGCACTACTCCAATACTCTGCAATACTCCAATACTCTGCAATACTCCAATACTCTGCAATACTCCACAATACCCTGCAATACTCTGCAATATTTCACAATACTCCGCAATACCCTGCAATACTCCAATACCCTGCAATACCCTGCAATACTCCACAATACCCTGCAATACTCTGCAATATTTCGCAATACTTCGCAATACCCTGCAATACTCCAATACCCTGCAATACCCTGCAATACTCTGCAATACTCCAATAACCTGCAATACTCCGCAATACTCAAATACCCTGCAATACTCCACAATACTCCACAATACCCTGCAATACTCCAATACCCTGCAATACTCCACAATACTCCAATACCCTGCAATACTCCACAATACTCCAATACTCCGCAATACTCCAATACCCTGCATGCAATACTCCGCAATACCCTGCAATATTCTTCAATACTCCAATACCCTGCGATACTCCAATACCCCTCAATACGTCCCCCCTCCCGCCACCCTGCGGTTCTTCTACCGACTCACCGCTACGATCGAAGCCAGGATCATTTTTTTTCAGGCTTCCCAGCCTAGAGGTGAGATGTGGGGTCTTATTGACCCCACATCTCACTGTAAAGAGGACCTGTCATGCTATATTCCTATTACAAGGGATGTTTACATTCCTTATAATAGGAATAAAAGTGATAAAAAAATGTATTTTTGGGGAAAAAAATGTCAAACTAAAATAAGTAAAGTAAAATTAACAATAATTAGTATTTATTTTTTAAAGTGCCCCTGTCTCCGTGTGCTCGCATGCCGAAGTGAACGCAAACTTAAGTCCCGCCCACATATGAAAATGGTGTTCAAGTTACACATATGAGGTATCGCTGCGAACGTTGGAGCGAGAGCAATAATTTTGTCCCTAGATCTCCTCTGTAACTAAAAACATGTAACCAATAAAAGCGTCGCCTATGGGGATTTTTAAGTAGCAAAGTTTGGCGCCATTCCAAGAGCGTGTGCAATTTTGAAGGGTGACATGTTAGGTATCTATTTACTCAGCGTAACTTCATCTTTCACATGATGCAAAAACATTGGGCTAACTTTACTTTGTTTTTTTTTTAAGCACAAAACTGTTTAAAAAAAAAAACACGTTAGAAAAATTGCTGCGCAAATACCGTGCGAGATAAAAAGTTGTAATGACTGCCATTGTATTCTCTAGGGCAGGGGTCTCAAAGTACCGGCCCGAGGGCCATTTGCGGCCCGCAAGGCAGTTTTAAATGGCCTGCAGGGCGGGTGCCGCGGAAGTGTAGATCAAGGTGCATGAAGAGTAGCGCAGGAAGCGTCTGTCATAAGTTCACTTGTCTCTCATGTCACACTGCTACTCCCCGGCGGCCCCTCTTCTCTTCTCGTCCATCCCCATTTTCAAGTGACATCATCTGAGATGGACGAGAAGAGAGGGGGGTGCCGGGGAGTAGCAGCGTGACATGAGAGACAAGTGAACTTATGACAGACGCTTCCTGCGCTACTCTGCCTTTGAAGAAAACAACAAGTAAATGCTGACCTGTGCCCTTATGTGCTCTCATGTGCCCTGATTGTGCCCTAATGTGCTCTCATGTGCCCTGATGTGCTTTCATGTGCCCTGATTGTGCCCTGATGTGCTCTCGTGTGCCCTGATGTGCTCTCATGTGCCCTCATGTGCCCTGATGTGCTCCCATGTGCCCTGATGTGCTCCCATGTGCCCTGATGTGCTCCCATGTGCCCTGATGTGCTCTCATGTGCCCTGATTGTGCCCTGGTGTGCCCTGATTGTGCCCTGATGTGCTCTCATGTGCCCTGATGTGCTCTCATGTGCCCTGATTGTGCCCTGATGTGCCCCATGTACCCTCATGTGCCCCAATGTGCCATGTGCCCTCATGTGCCCCATGTACCCTCATGTGCCTCATGTACCCTGATGTGCTGGGCTCTGTACATCAGGGTACCCTGTGCCCTGTACCCTGATGTGCCATGTGCCCTGTCCTGATGTGCTGTGCCCCATGTGCCCTGATGTGCTCCCATGTGCCCCATGTTCCCTGATTGTGCCCTGATGTGCCCTGGTGTGCTCGTATGTGCCCCATGTGCCCTGATATGCCCCATGTGCTCTGATTGTGCCCTGATGTGGCCCATGTACCCTGATGTGCCATGGGTACATCAGGGTACATGGGGCACAACCAGAGCACATCAGGGAACATGGGGCACACCAGGGAACATGGGGCACATGAGAGCACATCAGGGCACATGGGGCACAGCACATCAGGACAGGGCACATGGCACATCAGGGTACAGGACATGGCACATCAGGGTACAGCACATCAGTACAGGGCACATGAAACAGCACATCAGGGTACAAAGCCCAGCACATCAGGGCACATGGCACATCAGGGTACAGGGCACATGAAACAGCTGATCAGGGTACAAATCCCAGCACATCAGGGTACATGGGGTACCCTGATGTGCTGGGCTTTGTACCCTGATGTGCTGTTTCATGTGCCCTGTACCCTGATGTGCCATGTGCCCTGTCCTGATGTGCTGTGCCCTGATGTGCCATGTCCTGTACCCTGATGTGCCATATGCCCTGTCCTGATGTGCTGTGCCCTGATGTGCTCTCATGTGCCCCATGTTCCCTGGTGTGCCCCATGTTCCCTGATTGTGCCCTGATATGCTCTCATGTGCCCCATGTGCCCTGGTGTGCTCGTATGTGCCCCATGTGCCCTGATATGCCCCATGTGCCCTGATGTGCTCTGGTTGTGCCCCATGTACCCTGATGTGGCCCATGTACCCTGATGTGCCATGTGCCCCATGTACCCTGATGTGCCCCATGTACCCTGACGTGCTGGGCTTACCCTGATGTGCTGTTTCATATGCCCTGTACCCTGATGTGCCATGTGCCCTGTCCTGATGTGCTGTGCCCTGATGTGCCATGTCCTGCACTGTGCCGTGCACCCTGATGTGGCCTGTTGTGCTGTACCCCTATGTGCTGTGCTCTGATGTGCCATGTACCCTGATGTGCTGGGCTTTGTACCCTGATGTGCTGGGCTTTGTACCCTGATGTGCGCTGTGCACTCATGCGTTCTGTGCCCTGATGTGCTGTACCCTGATGGTGAGTGGTCAGTGTGTAGTGTAGTGGTCAGTGTGCAGTGTAGTGGTCAGGGTTAATAATTAGTGTTGAGCAGAATATGCCATATTCGATTTCGCGATATATCTCGAATATATATTCGAATATTCGAGATATATTCGCTAAATTCGAATATTCGTGATATTTTATCGAAATTAAATGATTGCGATTTTTCGCTATTGCGAAAATAATTGCGATTTTTTGATAACTGCGGTAGGAGCACTCTGATTGGCTCAGAATATTCGTGATATTTTATCGAAATATCGCAACATGCGAATGCGATATTTATTGCGCAATTTCGAGAAATGCTGGAGGAGCGCTCTGATTGGCTCAGAATATTCGTGATATTTTATCGAAATATCGCAACATGCGAATGCGATATTTATTGCGCAATTTCGACAAATGCTGTAGGAGCACTCTGATTGGCTCAGAATATTCGTGATATTTTACAATACAAAATAATTGCGAATATTCGGCAAATGCGGAAGGAGCACTCTGATTGGCTCAGAATATTCTTGATATTTTACAATACAAAATAATTGCGAATATTCGGCAAATGCAGAAGGAGCACTCTGATTGGCTCAGAATATTCTTGATATTTTACAATACAAAATAATTGCGAATATTCGGCAAATGCGGAAGGAGCACTCTGATTGGCTCAGAATATTCTTGATATTTTACAATACAAAATAAAAAGTGTTTTGCATTGGTGGTGATTCTTTACTCTATCCATCTGTCACAGCCATTTGTCAATCAAACACCTTGAAGATTGAACACGTTCATGCTGCATGCTTTGGACTTTTTTTCACTTCACATATCAAAGACATTTTTATGAAAGATTATTTTTCTATTATTGGGACTATATTTCTTTATATATTTTTTTCACTGTGTATTTCACAAGTTATTTGCGCTTGCTTATTTTATAATTTGCCCACATGTCTTGTCACTAGACATATTTTTTATTCTTGTAGAGCGACTCCATTTTCTGTCTTGTATTAATTTATGTTGTATAACATTTTTTAGTTGCTGCTGTATTCTCCCCTTTTTTAAAGGTATGCGCAATTTTTTCCTTCTTACAAAAAATAATAATATCAAACATACAAATATTCATAACATACACATACACAAAGCCCCCCCCTTTTGCATCAGAGACAATCAGAGTTCTCCTACCACAGTTATCGAAAATTCGCAATCATTTTCGCATTCGCAATAGCGAAAAATCGCAATTTTTTTTTTTCAATTTGGCAACATAAAAGGATCGCCTCAGCTTAGCTACTCGGCCAAGGGTCTCTAATCATACCAGCAATGCTTTTAGACGTCGATAGGATGTGATCTGTTTTAAAAATCAAATTGAAAAAATGCGAATATTCGGAATTGCGAATATTCACCGCGAAATTCGAAATATAGCGCGATTTCTCGAATATGCTATATTCGAGTCGAATATTCGCAATGCGAATATTCGTGAGCAACACTATTAATAATGCGTTCGCTGACACCAGTACTGTTTTTGAAGTTTGAAAGTTTGCATGTGGCCCCCCATGGGATATGGAAACTTGTCTTGTGGCCCTCAGGTAATTTGAGTTTGAGACCCCTGCTCTAGGGTCTTTTCTAAAAAAGCATATATATATATAATGTTTTGGGATTTTATGTAATTTTCTAGCAAATAAATGATGATTTTTACATGTAGGAGAGACATGTCAGAATTGGCCTGGGTGCTCCAGAACGCCTGAAGGTGCTCCCTGCATGTTGGGCCTCTGTATGTGGCCACGCTGTGTAAAAGTCTCACACATGTGGTATCGCCATACTCGGGAGTAATAGCAGAATGTGTTTTTGGGTGTAATGTGTGGTATGCATATGCTGTGTGTGAGAAATAACCTGCTAATATGAACATTTTGTGAAAAAAAAAGAAAAAAGAAAAAAAATTATTGATTTTGCAAAGAATTGTGGGAAAAAAATTACAACTTCAAAAAACTCACCATGCCTTTTTCTAAATACCTTGGAATGTCTTCTTTCCAAAGAGAGGTCATTTGTTTTGTTTTTTTACTTTCCTGAGATGTTAGGGTCTCAAGAAATGAGATAGGCTGTCAGTACTTCAGGTGTGATCAATTTTCAGATATTGGCACCATAGCTTGTGGACTCTATAACTTTCACAAAGACCAAATAATATACACAAATGTGTACTTGTTTTTACCAAAGATATGTAGCAGTATAAATGTTGGCCAAAATTTATGAAGAAAAATTACAAATTTTATAACAGAAACAAGAAAAATTCATTTTTTTTTACAGAATTTTCAATTTTTTCTTTTATAGCGCAAAAAATAAAAACCCATTGGTGATTAAATACCACCAGAAGAAATCTCTATTTGTGTTATTATTATTATTATTATTATACAGGATTTATATAGCGCCAACAGTTTACGCAGCGCTTTACAACATCAGGGAAGACATTATAGTTACAATACAATTTAATACAGGAATGATCAGAGGGCCCTGCTCGTTAGAGCTCACAATCTAGAAGGGAGGGTGAAGTGGATCAGAGGGTAGTAGATGTGGGGGGTGATCAGGTGGGCAAAGTTAAAATACAGTTGTTAGGTGTGGGTAGGATAGGCTTCTCTGAAGAGGAGGGTTTTCAGGGATCCTCGAAAAGCTAAAAGAGAAGGAGATAGACGGATAGTTTGGGGTAAGGAGTTCCATAGGCTTGGAGAGGCTCTGGAAAAGTAATTGAGTAATTAAAAAGTAATTGAGTAATTGTCATTCAAAATGTGAGAGCACCGAAAGCTGAAAATTGATCTGGTTAGGAAGGGGGTTTAAGTGCCCAGTGGTCAAGAGGTTAATAACGGTATCACGCCCTTTGGAAAAAATAACTGAAATCAATCGCTTCCTGCAACAACCAATGAGTTTCTTACACCTCTCTACTGGAATTTTGGACCACTTTTCTTTTGTCAATTGCTTGAGGTCTCTCGGATTGAAAGGATTCCTTTTCCCAACTGCTGTTTTGAGATCTCTTCACAGGTGCTCTATGGAATTTAGAACTGGACTCTCAGTACTCTCCAGCACTTTGTCTTAACCCATTTCTGAATGCTTTTTGACATGTGTTCAGAGGTCATTGACCTCTGACGGAGACCCAACTTTCTGACACTGCACCCCAGAATTCTTTGATATTTTTTAGATTTCATAAGTACCGGGTTCGGTACGGACTTTGGGTTTTTCCCGAACCCGGACCCGAACCCGAAAAATTGGAAAAAGTTTGGGTCTGGGTTCGGAGTTCGGGAAAAAAAAATGTGCGGAGGTCCCCGCAAATTCAATAACCAGACCCTTTAGGTCTGGTATGGATATTAAGGGGAACCCCACCGTCAATTTAAAAAAAAAATGACGTGCGGTTCCCCATAAATATCCATAACCAGACCCTTCAGGTTTGGTGTGGATTTTAAGGGGAACTCCACTCCAAATTTAAAAAAAAAATGGCGTGGAGTTCCCCCTAAAATCCACACCAGACCCCTTATCTGAGCACGTTGACCCGGCCGGCCGCAGAAAAGAGGGGGGGACAGAGTGCGGCCCCCCTCTCCTGAACCGCACCAGGCCACATGCCCTCAACATTGGGAGGGTGCTTTGGGGTGCCCCCAAAGCACCTTGTCCCCATGTTGATGGGGACAAGGGTCTCATCCCCACAACCCTTGCCCGGTGGTTGTGGGGGTATGTGGGCGGGAGGCTTATCAGAATCTGGAAGACCCCTTTAACAAAGGGGACCCCCAGATCCTGACCCCCCCTGTGTGAAATGGTAATGGGGTACACTGTACCCCTACCATTTCACGAAGGAAGTGAAAATAGTTGTCTGAAAAAAAAACACACACACCGTTGAACAAAATACTTTATTAATTAAACCAAATTAAAATCCAGCGGTGAAAATAGACGATCCATGCTGCTCCCTGATCCATCGTTGTCTTGTATCCCGCGGCAGATGAGATCTCCTGCGACGGGTGTACAGGTGTTCTCGCCCACGATTGGTCCAGCGATGAGCAGGTCCATCCATTCAGAGCACAGCTCCGCGAATGACGCTCCGGAGCTTGACGGTTCTTTTATAGGGGAGGCGGGCCACGCGTCACGTGACCCCGTCCCCCTCTGACGCACACTGTGCTACATCACTGGGAAAGCCCTATTCCTTACTAACAGCAACAGTGTACAGAAGGCCTTCAGTTTACCATATTGCATTGAATTTTACAATTACAGCATTGCAGATGAAAAAATAAATAATAATAAAAAAACATTTTACCAACTTTCAATTACAATAAGGCATGTGTAGCAATTGCATATGCTATGTTTTTTTTTATTATTATTATTATTATTATTTGCAATTTTTTTACCCCACAAAAAGGGAGTTACCCTTTAAGCTTTAAAATAATCAAATAATCCCTTACCCTGCACCAAGCTATATGGCCTGACGTGGAACTAAAGTTCCACAGTTTTCTACTGTAAGCAGGCAGGCATTTCATTGCAGAAGAGACATGCAATGCAACACGCCTACATGTCTGCTTGCAGCGATCTCTGACATCTAAACTGAGCTGCACAGCTCAGCTTACAGTTTCCAACCTGATCCCTTTGTGCCCGATTGCACATGCACAGGAGTGACATCATTCTGTGACGGCCAATGAAGATAGGTGAAAACCAGCATACAGAAGAAGATGCACCCCAGACAATGTCAAATGTGACGAAACACATTCGGTGGAGCTTATGTCCATGATGCCATACCGTCCAGGGTCCTCATTTTATTGCCTTTGGGACTGATGCCTTAATTCAGCATTGTTTTTCATGTGGATTGTTTTAAGTGTTTAGTACATTTTAAATTAAAGATTTTATGAATGGTTTTACACTATGGCCCCATACACACGATAGAATCCATCCGCTGAAAAATCCCAGCGAATGGGTTTCAGCGGATAGATTCTATGGTGTGTACAATCCAGCGGATCTGTTTCCGCGGATTTTTCTCCCATGCGATGGATTTCCAGCAGATAAATATTTGAAGACATGTCTTCAAATCTATCCGCTGGAATCCATCCCAACGGATTGATCCGCTGGTCTGTACAGACTCACCAGATCAATCAGTCCAAAGGGATCCCCCGCATGCGTCGTAATGATTCGACGCATGCGTGGAATTCCCTATATGACTGCGTCGCGCACGTCGCCGCGTCATCATCGCGGCGATGGCGCGACACGTCATCGCCAGAGGATTTTGGCGCGGATTTCGATTCGATGGTGAGTACACTCCATCGCATCAAAATCCGCGCAAATCCTTGAGAGGATTTATCCGTGGAAACGGTCCGCTGGACCGTATCCACGGATAAATCCTCCCGTGTGTACGGGGCCTAAGTGTGGATGCTTGATAGTCCTTTACATGTATCCGTAAGACAGGAGCATGATCTGTAAATATGGTGACCTCCTATTCGCATCATCTCTTATGGTGCGATTGAGCCTTATTGGAATAATGGAGATCTTTCAAAAGCTTGACTCAATATCTATGGAATGTGAGTCCACTATTTCTGGTAAGCGTGCTGGCTACACATTGTGGTGGTGGATCACAGATTAATTGTTGAGCCTTTGGATATATAATTTTGCACATGGGAATTAATTCACATTCTTTTGGGACTTATTTTTCACAGTGATCACTATATTTTATCTACCAGGTCACTGATTTTGTGTTATTATAATTTGTATGACTATTTTGTTGCACTAATTTGTGGATAGTGTTTCACCTTACTTCTATAATATATGTAATTAACTTTCTCTGTGTATTGAATTCAGAACACATATCTTTATATTTAATATATATGAAAAGAGATGGAAGCCGTGGAAATATTTTAAACTAACGGAGAATTATCTAGAGAAAATCATAGTAGATAGCAGCTAAAAGGAAGAAAGGACTTCCGGTTCCGGCGCCACATGAGGATGAGGTAGATTCCCTCAACTCCCGCCGCGCTCCTCTCAAACCCGGCCGATTCACCCAGCTACAGCTTCGGGGAGACCCCCCCTCCATGCTATAGACTCTGCTTCCCCTGCTGGTATAGCGCAAGCAGTGGTGGCTTTACTGGGCCCCACGCTCACTGCCACTGTGGATGCTGCAGTACACAGAGGGCTGGAACAGCTCCATATTGAAGTGCAGGCACAGGCACAGAGACTCACACATGCAGAAGACAGGATCTCTTCGCTAGAGGATGACTCCTCAGCTGCCTCAGCTATGCTGGCACGCATTGATGTCGCACATAGGGACATCTGGCGCAAACTCGACGATTTGGAAAATCGCTCGAGAAGGAATAATTTACGCATTATTGGACTCCCTGAGTCGGTTTCCGCCACTCAACTCACGAATATTTGCGCGAAAATAATTCCTGAGCAATTAGGTCTCCGCATACCCTGCACCATTGAAAGGGCGCATCGCATCGGGCAATACTCTGAAAGTCATGTCAAACCACGCCATGTCATAGTAAAATACCTCAATTATGCTGACAAGGCGGCCATTATGCAGAAGTTTTGCCGCACACACACGCTGTCTGTAGATGGAGCGCGACTACTGCTTTTTGCGGACTACTCCGTGGAGGTGATGAAACAGCGCAAGGCCTTCTCTGCGATCTGTACCACTCTTCACAATGCCCAAATCCGGTTCTCGTTGGCTTACCCGGCACTCCTTCGTGTCCAAACGCAAGACGGGGAACAACTCACCTTTGCCACACCTGATGAAGCAGAAAGTTACGTCAACACCCTGGGAACGGATATGGATCTCGCCAACTCTGCAGAAAATTCATCCTCTCCGCAGGCTCCTTCTTCATCTACACTGCCTAAACAAAGTAGCCCGACTAAGCCCCCTTACAAACGCATCCGCGTCACGCAGAAGGAGGACAGATCTGGCGGTCGCTGACAGCCCACGATGAAACCCTTTTTTTTCCTTTATCGGATTCGCACTGGAAACGGGTAATATGGTCCCCCTTTCCTTTCTTTAGTCCTCTTATTCCTGGTCTACTCTGTCTGCCCTTGTTTTTCTTTTTTCTTTTTTTTTTTATTATTATTATTTTGTCTTTCGGTCCGACTGGACCCTATGTTGCGATGGAGGACCTTGAAAATATTTGAACTCTATGCCTGATCCTGTTTAGTGGTTACCTGACTATGTTCCTGTTATAATGGCGCTGTTCTTTAGCTCTCATAAAGGACAAAAAAAAAAAAAAAGTGCGCTGTAGAGGCTCCAGCTACTGATCGGTCCATTTCTGCTCACACACAAGGGCTGACCATTCGTCCGCTAATACATGCGCCTCTGTCTGGAGTCGCTATGCCCGCTTCATGGACCCCCGTAGACTTGGCCTACGTGGTGCCCACCCCCCCTCCTCCTCCCTGTAGCTTATTTACCGACATCAGAAGAGGTGCTGATGAGTAGCGGGAGCCTAACTAGGTAGTGGAACCTCATGTGGAAAAAAGTGAAGTGTTTATCGTATGATGGGTATTCTTTACACCTAAATGTTGCTCTGTTATTTCTTTTTTTTAGGTACTTATGATGACTGTTTACTGTTTATTCCTATTTGTATTGTGTTTCTACCCTCAGGAGACCTGAAACACTTTGGTGACTCTCGTGCTGAAGATGCCCTGCCTTCAGGGGTGCCTCTTGGCAAGCCCCCGCCTCAATATATCATTTTACCTCAGACATGGCCTCGTCAGCCAGTGGGAGTCACCTGAGGTTTGTCTCATGGAATGTTAAGGGGCTTCGTTCTCCATGCAAACGTTTGTCCATCCTTAGGCATTTGAAGCGTCTCCGGGCGGACGTGGCTCTGTTACAGGAGACACACTTGTCCGCGAACGACCTAACACGTCTCCGTAAACTATGGGTAGGCTCGGTGTATGCCTCACCGGCTATAGGCCGTAAGGCTGGAGTGGCTATCTTGCTGCACAAGAATCTGCGACACACTGTTAGGGAGGTCAGAGCAGACTCGACAGGCCGCAAGCTGACTGTACACTTGACTTTAGGAACCAAACAAGTTGCCATCACCAATATTTATGCCCCTAACGCCCCGAACTCCTCCTTTTTCCAGGATATGGTACAATGGATACTTACTGCCCCTGAAACCCTTCACCTGGTAGGAGGGGACATCGGGGAATTCCGTCATGTCCACACTGGCCGACCGCACGAGTAAAGTTGCACACGGACCGCACGATTCCCCCTCCCCGATGTCCGACTCGACTCCACTAGCGCGATCTATTGCCTCCATGCGGTATGTAGATATGTGGCGTCTGATCCACCCGACGGATCAGGAGTATACCTTCTTTTCGCCCCCGCACAACTCGTTTTCCCGCATCGACTACTTTTTTGCCTCCCCTGCATTAACGACTACTTTGTGCGATTCGGAGATTGCGGATGCCAGAATTTCGGATCACAGCCCCATTATTATACATATGGCACAGGCTACACCCTCTTCCCCCTCGCCCACATGGCGATTTCCTTCATATCTAGCTGACAATGATGACTTTGGCCACATGCTTCGTGAAGCATGGAACTAATACACCTCAACTAACGGGGAACACATCACCAATCCGAACCTCTTCTGGGAAGCTGGCAAAGCTTTCCTGAGAGGGAAGATTATCTCATATACCACTCAATTTAAAAGACATGCCAGGCAGCAATACGAACGGGCGAGTGAGACTCTACGTTTGACTCACGAACGCCTAACTCTAAGTCGCACCCCCAATAATATACAAGAGTGGCGTCAGGCTAAGCGTACGTTTGACCTTTGGGCGGAACAGCAAGAAGCTGCTAAAATGTCATACGTTAATCCAGTGTTTCTCAACTCCAGTCCTCGGGGCGCACCAACAGGTCATGTTTTCAGGATTTCCCTCAGATCAAACTGCTGTGGTAATTACTAAGGCAGTGAAACTGATAAAATCACCTGTGCACAATAATGGAAAGCCTGAAAACATGACCTGTTGGTGCGCCCCGTGGACTGGAGTTGAGAAACACTGCGTTAATCTGCATTATCACAGATACGGCAACAAAGCAGGCAAGTTGCTAGCCAAGTTGTGCTCGGGGCCAAGAAGACCCACTCATATTTCCTCCCTGAAAGATACGACTGGCTCTCTGGTCACCTCGCCTGCTGAAATTAGTAACTTGCTTGAGGATTACTACACAAAACTCTATGCAGCTGACCAGACGGACAATGTTGCTGCGGAAGCTCTCCTGGCTAAGATCCATCTGCCCAAGCTTAAAATTGCACAACTAGAGGAGCTTAACGCCCCTATCACCTCTGATGATATCCGGCGCACAATCAAAAACATGGCATCTGCTAAGGCCCCAGGCCCAGACGGCTACACAGCTGAATTTTTTAAATTGACTAAGGACTTTGTTCCGGACACCCTACAACGGGTATATGCAGCCATGTGGGAGGGGGGCCCCTACCTTCCTATTGGTACGCAGGCGCACATAAAACTGCTATCTAAGAAGGGGAAGGATCCCTTATTCAAAAACAACAAAAAAACGCGCTAATATCCCCCCCGCCCTCCAATCCCCGGCAGCAGCTGGCGTGCGAAAACACAACACAAAATAAACAAAAGAAAAAGCCGCGCCACAAAAGTCAATTGAATCACACTCAATAAAGATGTGATAGATCCGTGGTTGATCAGATGACACTCATATGTTCACAGATATTTTGATACAGTCCTTGTAATGGACACCTGCCTCAAACCGCTTGCCTTCCGGTAAGCGGCTTTCCATTTTCTGGTGGAGGATCACCTTATGCATATGTTTCACTGGGTGGTGTGGAACCAAGGATCCCTTATTGCCAGGCTGCTACCGCCCAATTTCCCTAATTAACGTGGACGTCAAAATTCTTTCCAAAATGATTGCGTCACGCTTGGCTCCGCTGCTCCCTTCTTTGTTACACTCGGCTCAATCTGGCTTTGTCCCGGGACGCTCGGCGACTCTAAACATCCGTAAGGTTTTGCTGGCACTGCAATACGCTAAAACGCACCCCGATCACGACGTCGCTATTATTTCATTAGATGCCGAAAAAGCCTTTGACAACGTTAGTCTGTCTTGGCTGTTCAAAGTAATGGAACGGTTCGGTTTTTCGGGCCCGATCATGCGATTTTTGCAACAAATGTACGCATCACCAACTGCGCGTCTTGTTACCCCTGATTTTGTCTCGAACTCGATACCCCTAACAAAAGGGACAAGGCAGGGATGCCCCCTGTCCCCCCTACTTTTTAATTTTGCAATTGAGCCCCTGTTGAGATTACTCAACTCCCATGAAGGGATCAGTGGCGTCCCCGTGGGTAACCAAGTTCTTCGCTCTGCCCTATTTGCAGATGACATACTCCTATTCTCCACCGACCCCCTCGCAGACTTTGACAGACTCCGAGATCACTTTGCGGCCTTCCGACTATGCTCTGGCTTTCGTATAAATTTTGACAAAAGCGAAATTCTGGCACTCAACCCACGATTATCTCCTAGATGGAGACCTCTATCTCCATTTACTATGGCAACTCAACACATTACATACCTAGGCATCCGCATAGGCCGTGACCCATCTTCTTTGTATGTACTTAATTACCCTCCGTTAATTTCAAAAATTGTCAAGGAGCTAGAAGCATGGGCGGCCCTCCCCCTTTCACTCTTTGGGAGATGCCACCTTTTTAAAATGGTGTCATTTGCACGCTTACTTTATCCGATGCAGACCATACCTTTATTATTGAAACACTCCGATGTGCAAAAAATCCATAGGGCTCTGTCTACTTTTATATGGTCCCGCAAAAAGCCACGCATTGCGCTGCAAAAACTATGCCTCCCAAAGTCTGAGGGTGGGGCGGGTCTACCCAATATTCGGTTTTATAATCTTTCGTGCTTACTTAGACAGGGAATGGACTGGCTGAGTGGAAAGTCGAAATATTGCAATATCCCACTTGAGGGTGCTCTGACTGCCCCACATACCCTTTCAGCCATCCTTCACTCCAATCCTAATGCTCTACCATCCCACCTCAAGTCAAGTATACTTATTAGAGATACAGTCATCGCTTGGAGGGAGGTACGGAAATTGTTGGGCCTTCCATCTAGTATCTAAAGAGAAACGACTATTCCATCTCCAGTCTTTACTCCTACCTTATTCAACACCAAACGGAGAAATACCACCTTGCGCCGTTCCGAAAATGGTCCACCCTATTTGACGATGATGATCTACCGGAAAAAATCCTTGAAAGATACAGACATGTTCGCAAACTAACTATATCGGAAACATGGCGTGAAACACAATTTAAGATTATACACAGAGCGTATTTCCCATTTCGCTTCAATAAAGCGGACCCAACTCAAGCGCAATGCTCCTGGTGCTCCCAGCCTCGCCCCACGTTGATACACTGTCTTTGGGACTGTACAGCCATCTCCAAATTCTGGGACTCTGTCATTGCCCACATATGCACAGTCCATGATGTTAGGATCCCGAAGGATCGGTTATTATGCCTGTTTGACTACACGCCACTAGCATCCTCTACAACGGCACTGGCACCCCTCATTATTCCGCAATGGGCTCATCTCTGCCTCCTAGTAGCTTGCAGGACTATTATGTCCCATTGGATTTCACCAACACCACCCTCGCTGGAAGCAGTGAAAAGGACCATGCTTTCACTCTTTTACTTGGAGAGGCTGGACACGATTACGCTAAACCTTCGCTCTACATTCCGTTTTTTTTGCGAGATGGCGTACCTATATTGTGGCCACATTAACTCGGACAGTCTTACAAGAAGTCATGCAACCATTTTGCTATACCGACTGGTACTTGAAAAGAGACCTCACCAACTCATTAGGCCACCTTAAGGTCTCTGATCTATTTGACCCCTCTACTTCTTGAACACCGTAATACGACCATGGCTTTTTGGAGCTCCTTGACTTCCATGACTCTCCTATACCTACAGCCATTAAGTCCCGTAGCTATGCTAGCTATGGATGTGGTTAGGCTGATACATACTGTATGACATTCAGTTTTGGGTATTTGCTTCATGCTTCTACTCCTGAGGGTTTTACTTTTGTTTTTTTTCGTTTTTTGTTTTTTTTGTTGCCATTTTTTTTTTTTATTGTTTTTTATTGCTACGGTATAAGTCATCACTTTTGTTTGTGTATGTTGTACTGCTCTGGTATACTGCATATTGACTACTGTTTTGGGGTTGCTTTTACCCTTCCTATCTGTAAGATGGAAATCCAAATAAAAATATTTGCAAAAAAAAAAAAAAAAGGAAGAAAAAAAAAAAAGACTAAAAAGAAAGTAAGGGACAAACCATTTGGGGTGGAGGGCGGAAGGGGGTGGGTAAGGTTCATACTAACTGAAATAAAAGAGAATAGGTAAAATAACTAATATAATGGGGGGGGGGAGAAAAAAAAAAGGAACACATATCTCTGACTGATATTGTCACATTATTTTGGGAGTGCATTCACTTCATTTTTAGTGCTGCACTATAATGTATATACAGAAGAAGATGCTGTCACAGACGAGGGACTTTTGGAAAGGTAAGAACCGACCTTTAGCTCTGCTTTAATGTGGTTGTAAGGGCAATTTTTTTTTACCTTACTGGATTTTATATAGAGAAAGGTAAAAAAAAATTCTGCATGCAGCTTCCCCCCCAAATACATACCTAAGAGTGATCTTGATCCACTGATGTGCAGCAGAGTTAAAGTGGAGTTCCACCCAAAAACTGAACTTCAGCTCCCCCCGCCTTCCTTCTGGGAAACACACTGGTCCCAGGAGACAACGGGGACCACGGGAGCATGCATAGTAGGGAACCGGGCAGTGAAGCCGCAATGCTTCACTTCCTAATTCCCTCACCGAGGATGGCGGCGGGGGCAGCAGAGAGATGCGCGATTGCTCGTCTTCTGCTGCCAACATCGCAGGCGCGCTAGACAGGTAAGTGTGCATTTATTAAAAGTCAGCAGCTTCAGTATTTGTAGCTGCTGGCTTTTAATATTTTTTTTTCACAGGACCTCTGCTTTAAGGCTATGTCACCTTTCTCCCACCTCATTGGCTCAGATACAGTAGCAGGAGCGATGGCCTCCTGCTGCTATTAAACACAGCCAATGACAAGGGAGTGGGGGGGGGGGGTTGAGCCTGCTTTGTGTGTCTTATGAAAACAGAGTGGGGCTCAGTAGTGAGCCCACATGAGTGCCCCCATAGGAAGCTGCTTGCTATGGGGGTACTCGACAGGAGGGAGGGGACTGGAGTGGTGGCAGGGGAACCCCAGAAGATGAGAATCAGGTCTGCTCTGTGCAAAACCATTGCACAGAGCAGGTAAGTATAACATATATGTTATTTTATTTAAAAAAAAGCAAAGCTTTACCATCACTTTAACTGTGCTACAGCTGAATAGGGATGAGCCGAACAGCCCCCCCCCCCCCGTTCACACCAGAACCTTCGAACGGACAGACCGTTCACGCAAACATTTAGAACCCCATTGACGTCTATGGGACTCGAACGTTCGAATTCAAAAGTGCTAATTTTAAAGCCTAATATGGAAGTTATTGTCATAAAACATCTTTGAGAACCCGGGTCTTGCCCCAGGGAACATGTATTAATGGAAAAAACGTTTTTTCTGGAGCAGTGATTTTAATGATGCTTATTAAAAAAAAAAAAAAAAATGAAAAATTCCTTTAAATCGTACCTGCTGGGTGTCTATAGTATGCCTGTGAAGTGGCATGCGTTTAGAATTGTCCCTGCACAAAATGAGATTACTATAAGAAAAAAGTAATTTAAAACTGCTTGCGGCTTTAATGTAATGTCTGGTCCCTGCAATATGGATGAAAATCATTGAGAAAAATAGCACAGACACAGACAGTACACACACAACATAGCTTTATGTGCACACTGCAGAGGACATGGGCAATACACACTACGTAGCTTTAGGTGCAAACTGCAGAGGACAAAGGCATACACACACTACGTAGCTTTAGGGGCAAACTGCAAAGGACACGGGCAATACACACACTACGTAGCTTTAGGTGCAAACTACAGAGGACAAAGGCAGTACACACACTACGTAGCTTTAGGTGCAAACTGCAGAGGACACAGGCAGTACACACCACGTAGCTTTAGGTGCAAACTGCATAGGACACGGGCAGTACACACCAAGTAGCTTTAGGTGCAAACTACAGAGGACAAAGGCAGTACACACACCACATAGCTTTATGGTGCACACTGCAGAGGACACAGGCAATACACCACGTGAGAATACTGCAGCTAGCACAATCACCTGCCTGCCAGTAAATTGGGATAAGCTGATCTAGCTAAACTATACAGTGTATAAATATATATACAACACCTGGGATGCATATATATCCTCTACACACTGTAACTTTAACTGACTAGCCTGCCTGCTCTATCTACCTACTAAAAATGACACTCTCTCTCTCTCTGTCTTCTCTCTTTTAACCACCGCAACACACTACACAAGGCTGACCTGCAGGCGGCCTTTTATAGTGTGGGGCGTGTACTAAACCCCCTGAGCCATAATTGGCCAAAGCCACCCTGGCTTTGGCCAATTATGGCTCTCCGTTTTTTGCAAGCTGTGATTGGCCAAGCATGCGGGTCATAGTGCATGCTTGGCCAATAATCAGCCAGCAATGCACTGCGGTGCCGCAGTGAATTATGGGCTGTGAAACATTACTCGAATTTGGCACAAAAAGGTCCAAAACATTTGTAATTCGACGAACGATCGAACATACGATGTTCGAGTCGAACATGAGTTTGACTCGAATACGAAGCTCATCCCTACAGCTTAAGGACTTGGTAGTGTTGTCTGAGCTTCACTAGGCTGCTCAATTAGTCTTTATAATTTTAGTGCCCTTCTGGGAGCCTCTAAATTTGCTAGTTGAAAAACTTATTTAAAACAAACGTAAAAAAACAAAGTTACAAATTGATACTTTACTATATTTATATTCTGCTACGATAATGTTATTACAAAATACAGCCTTTCTATTTTAAGCTGACTTAAATTGTGAATTTCACAAATTGTCCAAAATTTTTTTTTTTACTTTTTTTAGCGACAGTGTCTATTTTGTAGATGGTATTTGCCAATATACGAACTAGACATGTGCATTCGTTTTTGTCAGAATGCATTTTCGTCCGAATTTCAGGTATTTTCGTTATCATTTTAACAAACGAAAACGAACGCACAGAATACGAAAACTGAAAGATCCGACATAAACAAATGCTTTATTTTTGTTTTCGTTGGTCTAATGTGCCTAACCTTAACTCTATTAGTCCAAGATTATTCTACATAGAGAGACAAGATTCAACATTATAGAGAGAAAAGATTTGACATTATAGAGAGAAAAGATTTGACATTATAGAGATAAAAGATCACTGCTGGAATTGGGTGGGGGAAGTAAAATAAAAATAATGATGATGATGAATGTTATTGGCTGATTGTAACCAAAGAGGAATAGTAGTACATTAGCTAGAGCTAGCTTGACAATTCAACATGATCGACAAAGATTCGACGAAGCATCGAAAAACATACAAACGTTGAATCTGTCATTGAAGGCTAATGGTGTCTGTTGATAGTTCTAAGAAAATTTGACGGAGCAGCTAAACTGTACGACGCTGCAATCATACATTTCTGGTCAAATGCTTGGCCCATAGGCTATAGAAAAATTCTAATGTTGGTTGACTAGTAATAATAATTAAAGCGGATGTCCGCTGAAAAAAAAAATATTAAAAGCCAGCAGCTACAAATACTGCAGCTGCTGACTTTTAATATTAGGACACTTACCTGTCCTGGAGTCCAGTGCCATCCGCAGCAGAGGACGAGCGATCGCTCGTCACTCTGCTGCCCCCCCGCCATCCTCGGTGAGAGAACCAGGAAGTGAAGCGCTCCGGCTTCACTGCCCGGTTCCCTAGGGCGCATGCGCGAGTCGCGCTACGCCTGCTGATTGGCTCCCGCTGTGTACTGGGAGCCGAGTGTTCCCAGAACACAACAGGGGGGGTGGGAGGTGACGTCATGCCCGCAGTCTGCCTGAGACTGTGTGGCCGGAAGTGGATGCAAATACCTGTCTTTAGACAGGTATCTGCACCCCCCTCCCCCCTGAAAGGTGTAAAATGTGACACCGGAGGGGGGGAGGGTTCTGATCAGCGGGAGTTCCACTTTAGGGTGGAGCTCCACTTTAATAAATATAATTATTACTAGTCATACAACATTAGAATTGTAGTATAGCTTGTAGGCGGAACATTCGACTGGAAAAGTATGATTGCAGCGCCGTACAGTTTCGCTGCTCCATCGTATCTTCTTTGAACATTCAACAGACACCATAAGCCTTCAATGACAGATTCAACCTTAATTCGTTCAGATTTTCGGACGAATGCAATTTACAACGAAAAACAAAGTAAATAAAAACGAATTTCGGGAGTAACTAAATACATTTATTTTTCGGACGAAAACGACATTCCTGAAACAAAATATTTCAGTGTGCACATGTCTATACAGAACTTGAGGTCAGATTTCAGGCATTCCCTGAAAAATCCAGCACTGGGAGTTTTATCTTTCATTATATATGTAGCATCCTCTGCCATAGGTAGGTGCTAGAGTGAGGATTTTTGTGAGGTAAGCTGCCAGCACGGGTATATTTAGGCAGGCCTATGCTTCAGGCTAGGCCTGTTTGTTTTGATCTGGGGGCAGGGAGTGGTTAGTGTAGCAGTGGGTGTGACCACCTGTGCTATAGTTCTGGGGCACATCCCCTGATTCCAGGGAGAATGTTCTGGAAGGGGGCAGGGCACAGGACTGGAGTGACAGGGAGCTCATGTGAGAAGCCCTGACCAATCCCCAAGGTAACAGCTCACTGGGGAAGAGTGGTCGGCCAGGAGACGTGGAGAACGGAGTGCTAGATAGCAGCAGGAGATCATCCCCATCATCCCCATCATCCCCATCTGAGGGGGGGGGGTGCATTGATAGCGGAGTTGCTGGGAGGGAGCCTCATTCTTATACAGTCATGGAGGAGGTGTTCTGCAACAGAGGGGCTGGAGAAGCTATTGGAACGCATGTCCAGTAAAGTTCTCCATCATGAACTCGGGGCAGGAGAAGGTCGGTAAATGTGACACAGTGGATTTCTGGAAGAGGCATGCCAGGGGAGCTGGATGCGGGGCTAGAGGAGAGACTGTGGGAATCGCATCAAATTGATGTGGCCTGCGGACGCAGGATTTGCAGGTCAGGCTAGCTGGGATCAGTAGTCCACCAACTAATACAAGCTGCTAAGACCCAGGAAACGAGACCATGTACAGGTACATGATTTTGTGCTGAAGGGCCGCCCTGGCGCAGTACATATGCATGGGGCGGTCATGAAGAGGTTAATCTGTACCATTTTGTACAAGAAAAGCCGGCGCATGATCAGCAATAAACAACAATTTTCTATGCTACAACATCAAATTCAAAAAAAGGCTTTGTCGTTTTGAGAATGTTCATACAATTAGAACCCTTATTAACCCTTTGGCATCAGCACCTCCAAGGGGTTGCCATGAGACTGGACTGGGTTCTGTCTGTATTTTGCTACCACTCATGATCGACCCTTGGCTTGTTCCTTGACTACTCTACTGCCTGATCCCAACCTGCAACTATTCGTTACCGGCCTTTTGGCTTGTTTACTGACCACTCTGCCATTTGATCCTTATCTGCTCATCCGCTACTGGACCACAGCTTGCTCACACCCTTGTGGGGCAAACCTGAGGACCGCGACCTGGTACTAGCATGCAGTTATATCCATCTCCACCATCAGGAGCTCTGGTGAACTCCGGCTAGTACTTAGACTCCGCACCTCAGGTGAGCCTGTGTCATCTGCCGGGCTGACTGCCTGTGCACCTATCCTGCTTGTCGGTGGTAGTCCTGCAACTGCTATAGCAACTTCAAGCTTGACACCTGATAGTGACAGCCAGGAGTGTGCAAGGCACGCTCTCTCGGCGCAGCTGTTTTTGCAATGTGGCAAGCAAGTAAGTGGCAGCTCGGCACCAAGGCCCACCCAGCGAGAGGCCACATAATTGAGTGACACCACGCCAGTACACCCCCCCCCTGTAGAAGCATGGTTCTGTACATAGGTGTGCCCAGCCTATTGCATTAGGGTGTGCATCCCAAAGCTCAAACACACATGCACGTGTGTGTGTGTGTGTGCACCTACATATATATGTCCCTGGCCCATTGTTCTCCCTGCCAACACAGTGAAGGAGAAGTGCGAAAGAGGAAGATCTTTCACCTTCTCTCTGCTTTATTGATAATGCTAATGCTCACAAGGTGATTAGGGCGTGCCCAGACACAACTGGCACACCCTGTGGTTCTGTAGTCCTTAGAGATACCCAAAAACAATGCAAATAAGATCAGCATGCACAGTCACAAGGCACAGAATGTTATCAGCCCTCAATCTTTCTGACAAGGTAGGCAGGCAGTTGTGTGCACTTATCAAACAGATATAGAAAAGTAATTTTAATAATATATTTTATAGGCCAGAATGGGACCTGAGAAGAGAAGTTCATTGTTGAGGTTTACATAACATTTAAATTCATGCACTGTGAACATTTGACCTAGAATGGATTTTTTTTCTCCTCTGCAATATTGGAGTCCCAGTATAGTATGTCATTTTTTTATTTTTTTATTTCCTAGTTCCAATAAACATTTCCTTGGGGGTAGTAAAATGACTTTATAAAATTAAAGAGAACCAGTTATATTTTGGTTTGTGGGTGTCGGGTGCCTGCCTTTCAACGTTGTGACAAGCATTGTTCAATATACATTTTTAAAATGAGTAAAAACGTTATTAAACAGCAAAATGTTTTTGCCCAATTGCTTAATTTTATTACATAAAAAAACATTTATTGTGTGGGTTTGAAGCATGAAGTGCACGCATATTAAATTTAATGAGGTAGTATAATTTATGTAAATTATCATTTAATAGCAAAGCAAATATGCATATGATATTAATTAATTTCGATGAACTGTGATAATCAATTTGCTAATTAAATATCTTAATAAATTAGAGTAGCACCTGATTTGGGTGTCCAGGAGATACATTTAATCCCTAAATATTAAACTTTGACTTTAATCCAGCATACCCCTAAAAAAGGGATTTTCCCTTTTGTGTACATTAATAAAACACACATTTATATCTTAGAAAAAAAATATATATTTTGCCAAAAACATACATACCTAAAAGTATGTATTTATTTGAACAGCACTACTGTCACAATGTTGTTTCTGTGTTTACCTCTATAAACTTAATTCTGAGTATCCACATGTACCATAGAATTGTCTCATATAGGTCGGGATAATTTTTTTCTATATTATTTTGCTGTATACCACAAAATGGTAACAATGCATAAGACCATTTCAATACTGCTCTCAAACATTTAGCATTCACTACAACTGGTTTCCAAACTTTTGTGGGCGAAAGGGCCAAATATTACAAATATTCACAGGCCAAAAAAAATAAACTGTTTGCTATTTGAATATGTTTTACTTGGAGTTTTTTTGTTTGTAATCAGTATGACACGAGCCTTCAGTAAAACAAAACAAAGAAATCCCGAATAATCTTGAACCAATAAGCGTCCCCCTTACATCAGAGTCCCTTAAAGTAAAACTAAACCCTCCTTTTCAGCCAAGGAAGCAACCATTTTGGCCTATTTGATCTGCAACTGCCACTGTGCTGCACATGTGAACAATAGAGTTGGGCCAAACAATCCCCCCCCCCCCCCCGGGTTTGATTTGCGACAAAAGTCTTGAACATTGCGAAAGTTCAGACCCGAACTCTGAACCCCATTGAAGTTTATTGGACCTGAGCTTGAAAAATCAAAAGTGCGCATTTTAAAGGCTTAAAAAAGGACATTTAAATTTCTGGCAATACAAAAATGTAAAAAAAAAAAAACACAGCTTGGGGGTCCCCCCAATTCATACCAGGCCATTTGGGTCTGGTATGGATTTTAAGGGGAACCTCACGAAAAAAAAAAACGGTATGGGGTCCCCCTCAAGATCCATACCGGGCTGTTATCTGAGCATGCAGCCCAGCAAGTCAGGAGAGGGAAATGAGCAAGTGGCTTCCCCCTCTTGAACCATACCAGGCCCAATGCCCTCAACATGGGAGCCCTCCCACGGGAGCCCTCCCACCCTAAAGCACATTGTCCCCATGTTGATGGGGACAAGGGCCTCTCCTGACAACCCTGGGCTGTGGTTGTGGCGGTTTGCGGGCAGGGGGCTTATTGGAATCTGGAAGCCCCATCCCTATGTGAATGAGTATGGAGTACATTGCACCCCTAGTCACTCACCAAAAAAAATAAAAAACAATTAAATACAGGAGGCAGTTTTTGACAATTCCTTTATTACAATTTTTTTAAGTCCCCTTATGTAGATTCACTGTCAATCACAACGCCTGCCGCACCGCCAGCCCCGAAACAAAAAAACACTCTGCCCACGGAATTTTTTTATGAATGAATTTGCTCTGAATTGCCAGAGCCGACAATTCATTATAGCCGCAAGTCCGGTTTTAAAAGACTTTTTTTCCTTTCAGAAATTACACTTTGTGCAGGGACAGTTCTATGTACTGGAAACATGCACTATTTCACATGCTAACTTTACACCCCCCCTAGGTACGAAATTTAAAGTAATATTTCACTTTTATTGTTTCACTTTTAGCATTATTAAATTCACTGCTCCCAAAAAAACGTCCGTTTTTAAAACTTTTTTTGCATTGATACATGTCCTCTGGGACAGGACCCAGGTCCCCAAACACTTTTTAGGACAATAAATTGCATATTACCCTTTAAAATTAGCACTTTAAATTTCTCCCATAGACTTTAACAGGGTGTTCCGCGGCTTTTCGAATTTGCCACAAACACCCCTAATTGTTCGTTGTTCGCCGAACAGGCAATGTTCGAGTCGAACATGAGTTCGACTCGAACTCGAAGCTCATCCCTACTTGTGCCATCAACTTGAGAACATCACGCTGAGCACCCCGCAAATTCAGATGTTCGTCGAATGGGCGAACAGGCAATGTTCGGCCCAAACTTTTGCTTGGCTTAAACTATTTGCCCAACTCTAGTGACTCCAGCTGTTTGAATATTTTACAGTTTGGTTGAGAACACAAGGAAATGTGACAGTTACATTCCGGTCCTGCCAGGAATGTAACTTTTTTTTTAAATGTTAAATTCATGGGCTTAGTTCTGCTTTAAAATCAAAGTCCCTATCAAATTCCCTCTTACATCAGAGTTCCCCTTCATCAGAGTGCTGTCTTGCATCAGAGGCCCAAATTAAATCTGTCAGTGGGTCAGATATGGCCCATGGGCCACAGTTTGAGGACTCCAGCACTATAACATAGAAAACATCACACCAGTAATTTGTCTATAATTTGTACTAAAGAGAAAATTATTTTTTCAAAACATTAAATCCTGTGGGTTCATTTGTTTCCAATCCTTGTAAAAGATGTTAAGTCTTTCAAGGAACACCAGGACTCCATACTTTGTGCAATGAGAATAAATTGTTGAACATGCAAACAATCATTTGCAAACCTATTGACCAAGAAAATTGGAGTGCAGATTGTCATGGGGGTTGATTTACTAAAACTGGAGAGTGCAAAATCTGGTGCAGCTGTGCATGGTAGCCAATCAGCTTCTAACTTCAGCTACTTCACACATGTCTGGCTACGGTTTGCAGTCCGGTTTTGTTCACCGCTTCAGGTGTAATTCAGGTGCAAATTTCACACCTAAACCAGACCCAAAATTGCACAAGACTCTTTTCAGAAAGAGACTGCAGCCGCCCTGGACAAATGTGAACCGGCTTCATTGAAAGCTAGTCTGATTCACGTATTATGCGAATCAGATGTAGGTAAAAATGCATCCGATTTGCATATATGTGAACCAAGCCTTAAGCTAAACACTGGAAGCGGATTGGTTTCTATGCAGAGCTGCACCAGATATTGCACACTCCAGTTTTTGTAAATCAGTATATCCAAAATAGTCTGCTTCAACATGCACAAAATGACTCTTGTGTACAATTTAAATGAATAAACTCTGCTGTTTGTGTCACCACACTGCCTGATATGTCATACGCGAGTGTAGATATTATGTGCATCAAAGATGCACACTTCAAACATTCACAGAATTACACAGATGTGAAATTAATGTCCATGCGGTCTATTTGCTGTTACCACCACACCGTCAAATACAGACCATTTCCCTGGCATGTGGTGTATTACTCCAAACTTCCAGGTGCTGATTATAGGCCATTCAACAAAGAAACAAATTGAATCCAATACTATCCCCATTACTGAAGTATTATATTCACCACATAGTCATGTTGCTGGATTACAGTATAACAGTGCAAGTTCTTATCAATCCAGTGAAATTGATCTTGCATTCAATTGGACACCTGGGCCCAGATTCACAAAGGACTTACGACGGCGTATCTCCACGTACGCCGTCGTAAGTCCGAATATGCGCCGTCGTATCTACGCGCCTGATTCTTAGAATCATTTGCGCTTGAATTCGGCCAAGATACGAGCGGCGTAAGTCTCCTACGCCGTCGTATCTTGGGTGCATATTTACGCTGGCCGCTAGGGGGCGCTTCCGTTGATTTCCGCATTGAATATGCAAATGAGCTATATACGCCGATTCACAAACGTTTTGTGTTTTGCCTTTTTTTTCTAATTAATGAAAGTGATTTTTTTTTCCAAAAATAATTGCGTTTGAAAAATTGCTGCTCAAATATCGTGTGACATAAAAAATGCAACTACCGCCCTTTTCAATCTCAAGGGTCTCTGCTAAAAAATTATATGTATATGTACTGTTTGGGGGTTCTAAGTACATTTCTAGCAACAAAATTATGATTTGTACATATAGGTTTTACATGTAGGAGAGAAATGCCAGAATTGGTCTGGTATGGAAGTGGTTAGTGCTTGAAGAAAGAGCATATCACTGGTGTTGAAGTAAGGATAGTGAAATAGAATGCTCCTGATTATAGAGGGGAGGGTAGAGGCCAATTCACTTATCTCTCCAAGATCATTCAGGGTGTTATTGTGGGCAATTTTCAGTGCTCAGCTACATTAGCCAAACTTCCCACTGAATCTTCCCGTGCCTTAAAATATACAAAGTTAGCGTTAAAACTGTTTACAAATGATTAAATAAAAAATAGGCAATTGTTAAAATGAACCAGTGACACAGAACCTCATGAATTACTGTAAATGCATAAAAATGCAGACAAAGCAAACAGCGCTCATTTACTTTCACATCAAATTTTCTTCATTATCAGTTGTCTTTGGTGAAGCATCTCTTTTTAATTACTTCTGGACATAATCAGACGACTGCTCTAAACAAACACAAAATTCACAAGGCAAAATAATTCCTTCATTAAAAACATCAATTACATGTTTGACATAGCACAGCATAGGGGAATAGAAAAGCTCTCGATATTTAGAACAGTAACATTTAGCAACTGAAGGAAAAAAAGATGGGCCTCTCAAGGATAGAGCTTAGGAATAAAAGTGCAGATTCTATTGGGATTTGTTTAAAACCAATCGCAACACCATACGTAGTCAATGGTAACAGACTGGTACAAAGAGAGATTTTGGGTGTCTGTTACTGGTGTCAAACTGCATGGGCAAGTACATTGTGGAATCTATACTAGGTCCCATTGGGTGCATAAGTGTAAGCATCTAAAAACCAACCAGGTAAACTCATGAACAAAAATGTAATATATAGCAGCATACCAGTTAAAATCAGTGGCTGTGTTCTCTTTTTCTTTTTCAGGCTCAAAAACATACCTGCTAATCTTGCCAAAAATAACTTCCTTGTCACTTTTTTGTAATGATCTGAAAACTATAACAATGTTATCTTTCTTGTGTAAATTTCTAATCCTCATTATCTACTATATAAATGAGATGGACGAGGGTAGACATTAGACATGTGCATTCGTTTTCGTCCGAATACATTTTCGTCCAAATTTCAGGTATTTTCGTTATCGTTTTTACGAACGATAATGAAAGCACAGAAAACGAAAACCGAAAGATCCAACATAAACAAATGCTTTATTTTCGTTTTTGTTGCGGTCGAATGTGCCTAACCTTAACTCTATCAGTCAAATATTATTCTAAATAAAGAGAAAAGATTTGACATACAGTAGAGAGAAAAGATTCGACATTATAGAGACATGAAGAAGAGTCGACATAGAGAGAAAAGTTTTGACATAGAGAGAAAAGTTTTGACATAGAGAGACATGAAGATTCGACATAGAGAGACACGAAGAGTCAATTTTTTTTTTTTTTTTTATAAAAGTTCTGTCGAATCTATTTTTTTTTTTTCTTCTTCTTCTTCTTCTTAGAACATTCGACAGACACCTTAAGCCTTCAAAGACAGATTCGACCTTAATTTGGATGTTCGGACGAATGCATTTTTTTTAACGAAAAACAAAATAAATAAAAACGAATTTCGGGAGTAACGAAATAAAAAAAAAATTCGGACGAAAACGAAATTACGAAACAAAATATTTCAGTGTGCACATGTCTAATAAACATTTGTAATGCCCACCCTGGGTGGCATCTAGCACTCTCTAGAAAGTGTGTTAATCACACAATTACCGGGTTAAAGTGGTTGTAAACCCTTTTTTACAACCTTATGCTACAGGTATGCCTATATTAACCACTTCCCGCCCGGTCAATAGGAGATTGACGTCCGGGAAGTGGTTCTGAAATCCTGACTGGACGTCTATGGCTGTCCTTCAGGATTTCATGCCGCGCGCGCCCGTGGGGGCGCGCAGCGCGGCGATCAGTGATGCGGGTTGTCAGTCTGACACCCTGCATCTCCGATCTCGGTAAAGAGCCTCCGGTGGAGGCTCTTTACCACGTGATCAGCAATGTCCAATCAAGGCTGATCACGATGTAAACAGGAAAAGCCGTTGATGGCTCTTCCTCACTCGCGTCTGACAGACACGAGTAGAGGAAAGCCAATCAGCGGCTCTCCTGACAGGGAGGGTTCGCGGTGATTGTTTATCAGCGCAGCCCCCCCTCGGATCGCCACACTGGACCACCAGGGAAGCCCACACTGGACCACCAGGGAAGGGCAACAAAAATAAAAAATAAAGTCAGTAAAAAAAAAGGGCAGTAAAAAACAAAAAGATGCCAATCAGTGCCCACAAATCGGCACTGACTGGCAACATGGATACATCAGTGCCACGCCACAGTGTCCATCAGTGCCACCCCACAGTGTCCATCAGTGCCACCCCACAGTGCCCACCCATGCCCAGTGCCCACCTATCAGTGCCCATATGTGCCACCCATAAGTACCCATCAGTGCCACCCATGAGTGCCGCCTATGAGTGCCCAGTGCCGCCTCATCGGTGCCCATCAGTACTACCTCATCGATGTCCACCAGTGCCATATCATCTGTGCCAATCAGTGCCGCCATATCAGTGCCCGTAATTGAAAGAGAAAACATACTTATTTACAAAAAAAATTACAGAAAAAAATAAAAAATAATTTTTTTCCCAAATTTTCAGTCTTTTTTTAGTTGTTGCACAAAAAAAAAACGCAGAGGTGATCAAATACCACCTAAAGAAAGCTCTATTTGTGGGGAAAAATTATGCCAATTTTGTTTAGGTACAGTGTAGCATAACCGCGCTATTGCCATTCAAAGTGCGACAGCGCTGAAAGCTGAAAATTGGCTTGGGCGGGAAGATGCGTAAGTGCCTGGTATGGAAATGGTTAAATGGTCACTAAAGGAATTTTTTTTTAGCTAAATAGCTTCCTTTACCTTACTACAGTCCTGGTTTCATGTCCTCATTGTTCGTTTTTGCTCTAATCCTTCTCTGTTCTGAACACTTCTTGGTTGTCTGTTTCCTAATGAAAAAAGTCATGGGAGCTTTCTCTCTGTGGTCACTAATCAAGGAGGTGTGATTACTGTGTGTCTAACACCAATCAGTTTCGTTTTACAAACCATCACTGCCCTGTATTGGCTCTGTGTCTCTGTACATCACACAAGCAGGAAACAGCATGCAAAAACGAAACTGAAACTGTAGGTACATTATATGATTGATTTTTATCTATTTTTAATAATTTTTAAAATAAATCAGTTAACTATTATGTCTCTATACCCTGTGAACAGTCATTTCAGCAAAAAAAATGTTTTCCTTTACAACTCCTTTAAGGCTTACCTGTAGCTAACAAGGATATATCCTAAACCTGCACGGTTTAGGAGATATCCCCTGTCCCCTGCATGTGCTGATGTCATCGCACTGGGGCAAACTGAAGCAATGGCCTATGTGCCATTGCTACAGTCTCCGTTCCATTACCAGCGGCTTCCACGCACATGCGCAGGAGTGACGTCATCACTGCTCCGGTCAATCACAGTGCCGGAGCCGCGATACCCGGAAGTAATGAGAAGACGAGTACCAATGCGGGGGCTTCAATTGGAGGTAAGTAATACATAATGAGCTAGTATGCTATGAGTTCTATTCCCATGGGGTTTGGGAAGGAGTGAATGGCCCCATGTGTGCTCTGGACTTTAACCTAGGGTTTTCTTTCCACACTTTCAGTGAATAAACTGATTAGTGGGTGAGTGAGTGAGTGAGAGACTTGTAAAGCGCAACACATGCGAACTGAATCGCCTCTGGGTGCTGTATCCATTTCATGGGTAAGGAACCCCTTGACCTCAGAAGAGATGGGTTTTAATCCTTCTCCTGAAGGCCAAGTGGTCCGACTCCAGTCGGATGGTGGTTGGTAGTGCATTCCACAGGCGAGGTCCCTGGACTGCAAATCTTCGATCTCCTTCGGACTTGTATCTGTCTTTGGGTATCTGGAGGAGGTTTTGATTGGTGGATCGCAGAATGCGATTGGGGTTATGGGCTTTTATTTTTTCGCATAGATATTGGGGGGCGTTGCCTTGAATACACTTATGTATTAGGCAGAGTGCCTTGAAAGTGATTCTGTCTTTTACTGGCAACCAATGAAGGGATCTCAGCGAAGGTGAGATTGATTCTCATGTTTTTTTTCCAGTCACTAGTCTAGCGTAGTCTAGCGTATTTTGAACGACTTGCAGACGAGTGATTTGGTATTTGGGGAGTCCTAGATAAAGGGCATTTGCGTAGTCGAGTCTGGAATTGATGATTGTTCCCACCACGACTGCAATGTCCTCTTTCGGGATAAAGGGCGTGAGTCTGCGTAGTAGGCGCAGCAGATGGTGGGATCCACTGACTACTGCCCCTATTTGTGCATCCATTGTCATGTAGGTATCGATTAGCGTGGGAGATTGAGAAAAATTGTGTGGGTTGGGAAGAAAGGGAGTTAAAAAGGAGCTTTAAAGCATAAGTTCACCTTTTATAACATGTTACACCCATATTCGGGGTGTAACATGGTATGAAAGCATCAGTCCTATGCACCTCCCCGATCCCCGATTGCCAGCTAGTGGGGATCTTCTTCACCTGTCAAAATAAAATAAAAAACGTGGGCGTGTGGGGCCCTGCTCACCTGCCTGCGTCACTCATTCACAGTGGTCTGTAAATGTAAACTACAAGGTCCGGCAGCCTTTGCGGCTGTCAGCTTGTAGTTTTCAATACACTACCATGGCGCTGTAGTTCATTCATTTTTCCTGTGAGCATGTATCGGCTTCCCCGTACGAGGTGTGAGGAAGCAGATACACTGACAGATCTGTAGGAGATCTGCATGGCATCAGGTCTTTTTGAGGAATGTAAGTACTGTACATGCATATGTTGTTAGACTGTTGCTACTGGAAGAATTTACTTCAGCTTGACCCAGCTAGTGATCCCTCTGTTCTGCCTGCCAGGGTCTTGTAAATCTCAAGATGTACTTTATCGGGTAAAACAGCTCTCATATATGTATTTCAGTGGTATATTTCGTTGTTTACTCTGGGTAAAGAGAAAATCTCTAAAACGTATATTTGAGGTTTGAGTGAATGTTAGCATGTTGCATCATTCACTTGTTAGCAAGTCATAAGCTAGGGGCCACTGAGGAACTACAAGCTTTAAACATATTCACAGTTTACTAGAGAAACTACAGTCCGCTACCATATTTGAATGAAGACATCCTCGGTAGTGTTCAGCAGCGCTTTAACCACTTAGGATATTCTTTTACATTAAAAATCAGTTTTTCTTGTCAAATATGTAAAGTCTGGTAGCAGCCATTTCATCTATGGGTACCGAAGCCACAGCGCATTCCCTATCTGGATTTTGTGTAGCTGGATCCAGTTCTCGCACCTGTGCAGTATTCACACTGTTCACACCCATGCAATCCGATTTGTGTCCGAACTAACAGTTCGCAGTGCGATATGCGAGCTGAAATGGGGGTGTCATTAACAATGTATTGACACTCCCCAGCAGTTCGCAAATGGCAGTGTGAACTGTCGTGTGAGTCGGGTGCAATGTGGGAACCCTGCGAATCCACTGCGGGTTCCCGCATCGCACCCGACTCACACGGCAGTTCATATGCAAACTGCTGGGGAGTGTCAATACAATGTTAATGACACCCCTGTTTCACCTCGCACATCGCACTGCGAACTGCTAGTTCGGACACGAATCGGTGTGAACGCCCATGCGATCCGATTCTGGCGTGGTCCAAAAAAGGGTCCTGTGCCAGTTTAGTCCGAATGTGATGTGATTTCAACCATTCTATCTGTATGGCTGAAATCGCATTGCACGGACATCGCATGTAATTTACATGTTGAAATCTTTTTATAACAAATAACATACAACAGGGGAAACTAATTATCTGATTTGATTTTGTAAATTCCCCCCTCTTACAAAGGAATGAAGGGTCTATAATTTTTATCATAAGTGTGTATTTTAAATTATAGAGACAGAATATCATCCAAAAATCCAGAAAAAAAAACTGATACAAATGTTATAAATTGAGTTGCAGTTCACTGGGTAAAATAAGTATTTGATCCTCTACCAACTAACAATAATTCTGGCTCCCAAAGACTGGCTACAGTATGTGCTCATGTGGTACACAGATTAGTCCTGTCAATTTAAGAAGGTGATCCTAACGTTAACTCGTTATGTGTATAAAAGACACCTGTCCACAGAATATCTTTCCTCCATTCAAACCTCACCATCATGGACAAGACCAAAAGAGCTGTCAAAGGACATCAGGGACAAGATTGTAGACAAGGCTGGAATGGGCTACAAGACCATTGGCTAAAAGAATCTCGTGAGGAGACAACTGTTGGAGCGATTATTCGCAAATGGAAGAAATTCAAAATAACAATCAATTGCCCTCAGTCTGGAGCTCCGTGCAAGATTTTGCCTCATGGGGTAAGGATGATAATGAGAGAAGTGAGAGATCAGCCCAGAACTACACAATAGGAGCTTGTGAATGATTATAAGGCAGTTGGGACCACAGTCACCAAACACAATACGCCACCATGGATTGAATTCCTGCAGCACCTGCAAGGTTCCCCTCTTCAAGAATACACATGTACAGGCCAATCTGACACTTGCCAATGAACATCAAAATTCAGAGAAGAATTGGGAGAAAGTTCTGTGGTCAGATGAGACCAAAATTTAGCTCTTTGGCAATAACTCGACTCAGCTGTGTTTGGAGGCAGAAAAATGATGACTATGACCCTGGAAACACCATCCCTACAGTCAAGCATGGAGGTGGAAACATTATACTTTTCGGGCTGTTTCTTTGCTAAAGGTACAGGCCAACTTTGCCGCATTGAGGGGACAATGGACGAGACCATGCATTGTAAAATCTTTGATGAGAACCTTCTTCCCTCAGTCAGGACACGGAAGATGGGTCCTGGATAAATCTACGAGCATGGCAATGGCCCAAAACATTCTGCCAAGACAACAAAGAGTGACTGAAGAAGCAGCACATTATGGTCATGGAGTGGCCTAGCCAATGTCCAGACCTTAATCCTATAGAAAATTATGGAGGGAGCTGAAACTTCGAGTTGCCAAAAGATAGCCAAGAAACCTTAAGGATTTAGAGAAGATCTGTAAAGAAGAGTGGACCAAAATCCCTCCTGAGATGTATGCAAACCTGGTAACCAACTACCAGGTAGTTGGTTAGTAGTCCAAGAGGATCAGGAAACGCAAATGTCACCAGAAACATAACAAGTAGTGTAAGCGGGATAAGGTATTCAAGATATTTAGTTTTCAAGGGAATACTCAGCATCATCTCAAATTTTTCATATCTTAGAAAAAGAGGGTAGTGAGTCATCGATCATTGCAGTCAGATGTTCCATTCTACAGATATCAGCCATTGCAGAAAGAAATTGATGAAATGTGTGGGGGGGGGGGGGGGAGGGAGTGGACAGACAGTTTCTAGGTAGAATTCATTTTGCAGCTAGTAGTATGAAAAATGCTAGTCTCCCTGAGGATTTAGAGATACCTGAAAAAGGAAAACCTAATAGAGAAATGTATGGGGTTTAGAGGTATGGAGATGCTCAATAACTTCTGCAAGAGCTTTTGAATCTGAATCCAGAAAGGGCCACTAGAAGAGCACTCCCAAAAGATGTGTAAGTGAGTGCCCGTGGTTTTATTACATCTCCGGCATTGTCTAGGGGCAGTTGGGTTGCAGGCATGTAGTATATCTGAAGTAAAATGAGAAATTTTAGGCAGTAACAACACCCTGGATAATAAACTTTTAGGGCATGTTTACACTTTTGACATAGGGTGTTTGACTGGTGGCTGGGAGGTAATGCGTGATCTCCTCACCCCGTTATTTAACCCTGTAACCCTGCACCACTGCACTGTGCCTGAAGAGCTACTGGAGGCACATACAGACAGACATTGAAGTGAATGGCTGTATCTGCTTGTATAGTACTTCGATATACAGTAAAACCTTGGTTTACCAGCATAATTTGTTCCAGAAATATGCTTGTAATCCAAAGCACTTGTATATCAAAGCATTTTTTACAGGGGTATAAAGAGAAGAGAGGCATCTCTAAAGCCTCATACACACAATCAGTCCATCCGATGAAAACGATCTGAAGGACAGTTGTCTTAGGTTAACCGATGAAGCTGACTGATCCGTCACGCGTACACACCATAGGTTAAATAACCGATCGTGTCACAACGTAAAACACGACGACGTGCTGAATAAAAACGAAGTTCAATGCTTCCAAGCATGCGTCGACCTGATTCTGAGCATGCGCAGGTTTTTAACCGATGGTTTTGCATACTAACGATCGGTTTTGACCTATCGGTTACATTTTTAAAGCAAGTTTTCTTTTTTTTAACCTTTTTTTGGGGCCCACACACGATCGCTTTTGACTGATGAAAACGGTCCGTCAGACTGTTCTCATCGGTTTAACCGATCGTGTGTACGCGGCCTTAGTGTAGCAATAAGTTGCTAAATGTTGTACCTTCATTAACCACTTAAGGACCGCCTCCTGCAGATATACGTTGGCAGAATGGCACGGCTGGTCACAAGCACGTACCTGTATGTCCTCTTTAAGTGCCCAGTCGTGGGTCGCGGGCGCGTGCCCGCTGCGCGCGACCCGGTCCGAAGCTCCGTGACTGCGGGACCTGATCGCCGCTGGAGTCCCGCGATCGGTCCCCGGAGCTGAAGAACAGGGAGAGCTGTGTGTAAACACAGCTTCCCCGTTCTTTACTGTGGCGCTGTCATTGATTGTGTGTTCCCTGATATAGGGAAACACGATCAATGGCGTCACACGTCCAGCTCTGCCCCCCACAGTTAGAAACACAGATGAGGTCACACTTAACCCCTTCAGTGCCCCCTAGTGGTTAACTCCCAAACTGCAATTGTCATTTTAACAGTAAACAATGCATTTTTAATGCATTTTTTGCTGTGAAAATGACAATGGTCCCAAAAATGTGTCAAAATTGTCCGATGTGTTCGCCATAAATTTTTTTATATATATTTTTTTGGGGGATATTTATTATAGCAAAAAGTAAAAAATATTGCATTTTTTTCAAAATTGTCGCTCTATTTTTGTTTATAGCGCAAAAAAAAAAAAAAAACGCAGAGGTGATCAAATACAACCAAAAGAAAGCTCTATTTGTGGAAAAAAAAGGACGCCAATTTCGCACGACCGCGCAATTTTCAGTTAAAGCGTCACAGTGCCAAATCACAAAAACTGGCCAGGTCCTTTACCTGCCTAAAGGTCCGGGTCTTAAGTGGTTAAATGTAACCATATTGCTACACTTAGAGACTCCTCTCTTCTTTTTTTATACTCAGTTGTGACATGACGCTACTCTTATATCAAGACATCACTTGTATATCAAGGCAAAATGTATTAAAACATTTTGCTTGTCTTACAAAATGTTCTTAAACCAAGTTACTCTCAAACCAAGGTTTTACTGTATGCTAATGCTTACCAGAACCAGCATTAACCTCCTGAGCAATTTGAGCTACAGTAGCTCTTCTATTGGATCGGACAAAGTGTGTCAGCCTTCGCTCTCCATATGCATCAATGAGCCTTGGTCACCCATGACCCTTTCGCCTGTTCTATGGTTTTCCCTCCTATGGCCACTTTGGTAGGACCAGATCGCTGAAGCCTAGGAACATCCCGCAAGAGGTGAATCTTTGGAGATTCTCTGACCCAGTCGTCTAGTCATTACAATATGAGCTGCCTATAGTACTTGCTTGTACTTGGATATATGCTAATACTTTCATGCATCGCTGCAAACACATGCATGTATGGTGCATTCCCTTAACATGGAAATTCTGCTTTCAGCGAACAAGTCATAAGCACAAGGGTAGGATAAGGAAGGTACACTGATCAGCCATAACCTTATTATTTTTATTATTATTATTATTATTATTATTATTATTATTATTATTATTATTATATCAAATAGGTCCCCCTTTTGCCTCCAAAACAGCGCTGACCTGTTGAGGCCCAAACACCAATAGACCTCTGAATGTATGCTGTGGTATCTGGCACCAAGCTGTCAGTAGCAGATCATTTCAGCCTCCACTATGCTGCCTTCTTCCCATAGCGCACCCCGGTGCCATCTCTTCCCCAGATAAGTAATGCATACACACCCAGCCATCCACAAGAAATTGTAATTCATCAGCCCAGGCCACCTTCTTCCAGTGCTCTGTGGTCCAATTCTGATGCTCACATTCCCATTGTAGGTACTTTTGGCTCACACGGGTCAGTATGGGCACCCTGAACACACAGTCTACGGCTACGCGGCCCCATACACCCCAAACTGCAATGCACTGTGTGTTCTAAAACCTTTCTATCAAAACCAGCATGAACTTTTTGAGCAATTTGAGCTACAGTAGCTCTTTTATTGGATCAGACTACACGGCCAGCCTTCAGTCCCCATGTGCATCAATGAGCCTTGGTCACCGATGACCCTTTCGCCAGTTCACTGGTTTTCCTTCCTTGGACCACTTTTGGTAGGTCCTGATCGCTGCAGCCAAGGAACATCCCACAAGAGCTGCAGTTTTGGAGATGCTCTGACCCAGTGATCTATTCATTACAATATGGCCCTTATCAAAGTTGCTCAAATTCTTATGCTTTCCCATTTTCTGCTTTCAACACATCAACTTCAGGGTCAATGGGCCAGATTCACAGAGCAGATACGACGGCGTATCTCCTGATACGCCGTCGTATCTGTTGTTCTATCTATGCGACTGATTCATAGAATCAGTTACGCATAGATAGCTATAAGATCCGACAGGTGTAATTGTTTTACACTGTTGGATCTTAAGATGCAATACCGCGGCCGCCGCTGGGGGAGTTCACGTCGTAAACCAGCGTCGGGTATGCAAATTAGGAGTTACGGCGATCCACAACGGTTTTCCGCTTTCGCTACATCGCCGCTAGTCTAGTTTCCCGTCGCAAAGTTAGTCGTTTTTTTTGGTGCCTTAACTTTACACAGCAATTGTATTGCTGTATAAAGTATGGCCGTCGTTCCCGCGTCGCGCGTCGCCGTTCGAAAAAATAACGTCACTTCACGCAAAGCACGGCGGGAGTTCGGAACCGGAGCATGCGCGGTAGGTCCGGCGCGGGAGCACGCCTAATTTCAATGGCACACGCCCATTTAAATTGGCCCGCCTTGCGACAGAGGCCGCCGGCGTAGGTTTTCATCGCAAGTGCTTGGTGAATCAGGCACTTGCGATAAAAAATTGCGGCTGTGTAACGTATCTACGATACGTTACGTTACGCCAGCGCTCATCTACGTGAATCTGGTCCAATGTGTCCACTTTCTGCCTTAAATATCCCACCCACTTCCAGATGCCATTGTAACAAGAAAATACATTTTATTCACTTTACCTGTCATGGTCCTAAATTTATGGCTGATCGGTGTATTTTGGTTTCCACTTTAAGTATCTAGAATGAGAATTTTTTTCAACTACACTAAAAACAAATTATTCAGTCAATAAAAACTCAAGAGCAATTTACTTTCAATTCTAATTCCTCTTCTAATTTCTGTATACAGTGTTCTTTTTATTCTTTGTGATACCATCCAGTGAATCCACTTACACAAAAGTACATGTTTTCCAAAATAGAGCCTACATTTTTTTTCAGCCTAACATTAATGCCTATTTTGCATGAATTTAACTTAATTGCCTACTTTCCCAAGTATGAAAAATTGAGGCTTTTTGCGGCAGGTTTTTGTTATGTTGCACGTCTCTCAGCATCATATAAATATCTCATTAAACAGAGAATTCTTTCACTGTTTTCACAGAGCAGTTACAGAATATTAACTTTGACAGCCCAGGAGAACTATTATTATTATTTTTTTTTAACTTAAATGTTTCTTTATTATTTTTTTTTCATTCCATTATCTCATTGATTGCTGAGCTCTTGGCCACTAAAGTGACACAGAATGCCGAATGAGAAAATATGCCATTTCTCTGCTGGAAAGCATACAATTAACCAATGCTAAATTTTGTCTCCACTGACTTGGCAACCTTTATGGCATGCATATTTTATCCCTTTGGTATTGTGTGTAATAGAACGACAAGCACTTGCTATAGCAGGATAAGAGGTTTAATGAATATTAGGAGTGTGTAATTTATTTGTAATCTATTCATTCCTCACTTTTTAAACTGAAGAACTCCCATGAGTGGTAATGAACACTTGGCTAAACAAGCTCTTAAAGTCTTATTTTTGTTACATGTAGCAGAATGATTCGGGTTTGGAAATTGTTGTGGATGAAAAAAAAGTAAATCAGCTAAATGAGATGATGTAATGAGACTTTGCAATCGGAGGTCACATGGGCAAATGTCCATAAAAACAAAGTGGGCTCATAAAACCTTGCGGAAAGGGGGAAGAGCAAGCAATGGAAGAAAAACAATCAAACGGAAAAAAAAAAAAACAGAAGCAGATTTATCAAGCTCTGCATTCCTATGACAACATTAATTTTGGATTTTTTTTTTTCTAAGGGAATGCATTTTAAAGCATCACTTGCATAAAATTTTTGGTTGGTCCTCTTATTAAAAAAATAAATAACAATCTATGAAAAAAAGAGCGGTCTAGCTATAAGCCAGCCTTTCTCAACTTTTTCAACACAGAAGAACCCTTAAAAATAACTTTCCGGCCTCTAGAAATGCTGATAATAATTACTATATCTACAGCTCATGATACATTAGTGTGATGTCAGTGGGAAGAATGGGCCAGATTCACAAAAGGGATACGACGGCGTTTCTCCTGATACTCTGTCGTATCCCTGTTTCTATCTATGCGACTGATTCATAGAATCAGTTACGCATAGATATCCCTAAGATCCGACAGGTGTAATAGTTTTACACTGTCGGATCTTAGGATGCAGTACCGCGGCCGCCGCTGGGGGGAGTTTGCGTCATAAACCAGCGTCGGGTATGCAAATTAGGAGTTACGGCGGATCCACGACGGTTTTTCGCGTTCACTACGTCGCCGCTAGTCTAGTTTCCCGTCGCAAAGTTACACTTTTGTTTGGTGCCTTAACTTTAGTCAGCAAGTGTATTGCTGTCTAAAGTATGGCCGTCGTTCCCGCGTCAAAATTCAAAATTTAACGTCGTTTGAATTGGCCCGCCTTGCGCCGGAGGCCACGGGTGTAGTTTTCATCGCAAGTGCTTGGTGAATCAGGCACTTGCGATGAAAAATTGCGGCGGTGTAACTTATCTAGGATAAGTTACGCCGCCGCGATTCTACGTGAATCTGGCCCAATGCCCCTTATATGGCCATTTGGAAGAATTACAAGATAGATCTTAAAGATAGATTTAAGATCAATCAATCGTCATCATCAATAGGAGTGGAGGAGGAAGAGCAGACACATGTCTGCTCCCCTCCCCTTATTGCTGTGACACGGAAAAAAAGTCTATGATGTCACTTCCTGGTCATCTGTCACTTTCCCTGGTTAGCAAAGCTGGGAGGTATCTACACTGCAAAACATTCAGTGGAGCACAAAGGAGACGTGCAGGGTCCTTTAGACCTGCATGTCTCATTAAAGAGAACCTGCACTTTCTGTCCCCTATGTGATAAAAAAAGTCAAGTAAAATGTATTTTTACGACAGGGCCATTTACGACATGGCCTTCATTAGGAGTCTTTTGATGACCTTGCTAGTGAAGGTTTTTGACATGACATGGTGATCATTTAAAATCTCATGAGAAGAAGCAGCACAATGCTAGGAACATCCCCTCAGAGAGATTAATTTAAATTTCCTGGACATGGAAAGGTAAGCATAACACAATGGTGGGGATTTACTAAAACTGGAGCACTCAGAATTTGATGCAGCTGCGCATGGTAGCCAATCAGCTTCTAACTTCAGCTTGTTCAATTAAGCTTTGGCAATAAAACATGGACGAGGATTGGTTTCTATGAGGAGTTGCATCCAATTTTGCACTCTCCAGTTTTAGTAAATCTACCCCTTTTATTTTGCTATTTAACCCATTAATTACATATACTGTATATACCCCATTAATTACATATACTGTATCTTCCTACCCAACTTCTTCTTCTTCTTCTACTCTCCTAGGCAATTTGTTTTTTGCTGCAGATTTTTTTTGTTTCTATTTTATTTTACCATTAACAGTTAGGCCGCGTACACACCATCGGACCGAACCAATGAAAACGGACCGAAGTTCAGTTTCATCGGTCCAAACCGTCCGTGTGTACGGCTCATCGGTCTTTTGTCCTTCGGACAAAAATTAAAGAACTTTCTTTAAAATCGAACCGATGGACCGCTGACCGATAGGTCCAAACCGATGGTTAGTACACAAAAGCATCGGTTCAAAACCTGTGCATGCTCAGAATCAAGTCAACGCATTCTTGGAAGCATTGAACTTTTTTTCAGCACGTTGTGTGTTTTACGTCACCGCGTTCTGACCCGATCGATTTTTGGAACGATGGTGTGTACGCATCAGTCTGCTTCAGTGGTGAACCGATGAAAACGGTCCGTTGGACCATTCTCATGGGATCGATCGACCGTGTTTCTGCGGCCTTAAAGTATATCTATCTTCCAAACTTTTTAGTGTTGCATAAACATGGGAAAAGTCAAAAAAATTCATGTCAGGTTATTGTTTGCTGTCTGAGTACCTTTGGGGAAATTTCCCTTCAATTCCTGGTCCATTGACACAAGAAGATGTTATAAGAAATCTCTGAATGGGCTGGGGATTTTCCTCTTATGCCACGTACACACGATCGGTTCATCCGATGAAAACTGACCGATGGATTTTTTCATCAGATATCCAATGAAGCTGAGTTTCATCAGTCTTGCCTACACACCATCAGTTAAAAATCCGATCGTGTCCAACGCGGTGATGTAAAACACAACGACGTGCAGAGAAAAATTAAGTTCAATGCTTCCGAGCATGCATCGACTTGATTCTGAGCATGCGTGGATTTTTGACAGATGGATTTCCCCACAGACGATTTTTTTTTTTTCCCCCACTTTCTTTCTCAGAGACCATGGTCACCAGTAATAATGGACGATTGAATCTCCACAATGGGGACGCAGACAGCAATTAAAAAAAAAAATCCACTGTAAGCCTTTTTTTACCTTAATTTGTTTGTTCCTAAGTTAAAAGTGATACATAAAAAAAAATAAGCAAAAAAAAAATAAAAAAAATAACTTAATTTAATTAATTTGTAAATACCTTCACTATGCTTTGTAATAAAAAAGTAAATTTTAGAATAATTATACAGAGGAGAATTATTAGAATAAAATATGCACTTTTTATTGACTGGAACATGTGTTGTTTTAAAACAAATACTGGACAAACTATAAAAAAGTGCTGTTTTACCATTTTTTAAATTACGTGAAAAATTAAATATATTTTTAACCACTTAAGGAGTGCCCAACGTACATATACTGCGGCAGGACGGCCCTTACGTGCAAAATCAAGTACCTGTACATGATTTATTTAACTGGGTCATTTGTCAGTTAAAGTGACGCAGTGGCGTATCGCAAAAAATGGCCTTGTTAGGAAGGGGGTAAAACCTTCTGGAGTTGAAGTGGTTAAACACAATATTGCTAAAGGAAAGCCTTGTTTGTAATGCAAAAAACAATATATGTATTACTTTGCTAATTTTGATTATGTAGTGCACAGTTATTGCCAAATAAAAAGGTTTATATGTAAAACACAACAATTGCGCAGATCATGGTCTGGCATGGATCCCATGCCGTTTTTCTTTTAATTTTGGCGGCTTCCTGGCCCTGCTAATTAACAACCAGCTTATACGTTACCATGATTGGGCGAAGCTTTGCTCAATCAGGGCGCAAAATGCAGTGTGCAGTGCATTGCAGGGCATTCAGCAGTTGCAAATTTAGGTGTTGAACGAACAGGCCGAACATTGGCTCATGCTTGAGCCAAACCATTCGCCCAACACTATTTACAGTATTTACTAAGTATAGGCTAATTATTAAAAAAAATATGGAAATTAAACTGACATTGAGCTTTAACCACTTAAGGACCCCTTCACCCCGGCAGAATGGCACGGCTGGGCACAATCACGTACCTGTATGTGTCTCTTTAAGCCCAGCCGTGGGGTTGCGAGCGCAGTCCGAAGCTCCGTGACCGCGCCCACGGGACCCGTGGACCCGATTGCCGCCGGTGTCCCGCGATCTGTCACCAGAGCTGTAAACACACCTTCCCTGTTCTTCATTGTGGCAGTGGCAGTGATCGTCTGCTCCCTGATATAGGGAAAGATGAACACTTATGTCACACGTCCAGCCCCGCCCCCCTACAGTTAGAAACACATATGAGGTCACACTTAACCCCTACAGTGCCCCGTAGTGGTTTACTCCTAAACTGCAATTGTCATTTTCACAGTAAACAGTGCATTTTTATAGCACTTTTTGCTGTGAAAATGACAATGGTCCCAAAAATGTGTCAAAATTGTCCGATGTGTCCGCCATAATGTCGCACTCATGAAAAAAATCGCTGATCGCCGCCATTAGTAGTAAAAAAAAAAAATATTAATAAAAATGCAATAAAACTATCCCCTATTTTGTAAACGCTATAAATTTTGCGCAAACCAATCGATAAACGCTTATTGAGAATTTTTTTACCAAAAATAGGTAGAAGAATAAGTATCGGCCTAAACTGAGGAAAATTTTATTTTTTATTTTTGGGGGATATTTATTATAGCAAAAAGTAAACAATATTGAATTGTTTTCAAAAATATCGCTCTATTTTTGTTTATAGCGCAAAAAATAAAAACTGCAGAGGTGATCAAATACCACCAAAAGAAAGCTCTATTTATGGGAAAGCCACGTTGCGCGACCGCACAATTGTCAGTTAAAGTGACGTAGTGCCGAATCGCAAAAAGGGGCAAAAAGGGGCAAGGTCCTTAACATGCATAATGGTCCGGGTCTTAAGTGGTTAAGGAACATTTTCTAAAAGTGAACATAAAGCTGAATAGAAGTCCTGCTTCTATTTTAGACTAAACACAAGCCAACCTTTCCTATGGGCTACTATTTTTAAAAAGAGTTTCAGCACTCAGACCCTAGATAATCAATTATTCTCCATGGAGTTGGTTTACATCTCCACACCAAGTCCCCTTAAGCTCAAAAAAGTTCTATAGCTTTTTTGTAGCTGAAACTGGGCAGATTTGTGCATTTTCCAAATTTTTGTATGCTTTTAGTGTGTTTTTGTGTGCTTTTCTGCTCAAATGAAAAAATGTAAACAAGAATTGGAATAATAAAAGAATAAATTAATGTAAAATAAATACACAAATAACTAAAAAGCATAAGTAAATTAAATTAATGCATACTATGTCATAATAAATAAATAACAAATAATTAACCCCTAACCTTAAAAATATATTAAATAAATGATTAATAATAATAATAATAATAATAATAATAATAATAATAATAATAAGAAGAAGAAGAAGAAGAAAAAAAAACACCCGAACAAAGAAATGTTATTAATAATATTATTATTATTATTATTATTATTATTATTATTAATAATAATAATAATAATAATAATAATAATAATTATTATTATTATTTACTGTATTTATTCAATTTGGGTTAGGGTTAGAGTATTTATTTATTAATATTATTTATTATTATTATTATTATTATTATTATTATTTTATTTTATTTCTTTTAATGGTATTCATTTATTGTATTTATTTGTTAGTTATTATAATTTTATTTATTTGTGCATTTATTTTACATTTATTTATTCATTTATTATTACAACTATTAATAGTAGTATTAGTAAGCTCATAATAAATGAATAATAATAATAATTCAAAAATAACTACAAGCTGATGGAAAAGCTAAAAAAGCTGAAAAACCAAGTAAAAAACGATGCAACAGATGATAGTTTTCTCTATTGGCTAATAACAAATTGCCAAAGCTCAAAAAAGCTGTATACAAACTGAATTGTGTCTAATGCAAGCTAAATGATAACGCAGCCTATTAATCACTTTAGTTGCAGAGCCTTTTTTTTCTCCTGTCCACCACTGGGTCAATTGCATTTTTTTTTTACATTTTAGAGATGTCTTAGTTCAGCGCCTTTTAACTTTTGTAGTCTACTAAAATATTATACACTTTTTTGGGAAAGACAGAGCTTTAATTTAGTAGAATAATTTAATAAACATATTTTATTTTAGTTTATTTTAATTAGTTAGAGCTACATTTTAAAAATGTGCTTTTCTGAATTTTTTTAGTTAGCATAAGTTTACATAATTTGAGCAACCCAGATATTTGCCCAAAAATAATAGACAAAGCTGTCTGACTAAAGGGAGCTCACACAAGTGTGATTTTTAATTTACCTAATGAAATGGTAAAACTCAAAGTGAAAGTTTTAATTTAGGAAGCGCTTTTTTCTCCTTTTGAAATCACATCTCAATGCACACAGGAAAAACTAATTTGTTTTCATAAGCTGTTAGTGCGACATTAGGATGAGATCAAGTTGGTTTGAATAGGCGGAAATAATTACGGCATCATTTTCACAGGTTCGCAATTGTATAAAAGTCCAAATGTTACTAGGCTCGCTTGCATCAGAGTTTGACACTAATGCGTTTAGAGGTAAACTAAACAAAAAAACAAAAATTGTATTATACATATATATATATATATATATATATATATATAATTTCTACTTTCCAGCTCTTAAATGTGGCAGCCCCATTAACTTTCTTGTTTCAGGCTAAGAACATTTTCGGTAAATACAGGAAATGCCTGTGAATCCTGCCAGAAATGATGTGTCCTTGTCAATTCTTGGAGAATAAACTAAAAGCACAAACAATGTTATCTTCCTTCTGTAAACAACTAACCCCTCTTATCCCCCACATCATGTTTTGTGTCCAAGGGCATGAATTGTGTTATTTGCAGGATTACAGAGTAAAAATTAAGGAAAAAAGCCTGAAAAATAAAATAAATGCAGCCACCACATCTAAGGACTGGTAAGCTCTGCAATATATTGTGCGCCAAGTCAGGGGGCAAGGGTCTTAAATAGGTTCTACCCAAGATGACTGTGGAGGTCACACAGGGCCCAGTGTCCAATCATACAGCTGTTCTGGTGACCACAAAAAGTCATAGAGCAACTACACGCAACTTCCTTCCGCTTCTGTATTGCCACTTTGGTTCAGTGCCAGAGTGGGGAGTACAGACTGCACCTGCCTACATGCAGGTAATTCCAGCACAGAACCCTACTTAAGCCAGCCATAGACGGATCAAAATTCAGCCAGTTCAGCAGGAAGCAGCCAATTTTCAATTCATCTATGGGACATGTGTCAAACACATGGCCTGTGGGCCAAATCTGTCCCTCCAGGCCATTTCATGTGGCCCTAGCACACAGGGGTAGGGGTGAAAGTAAGATGTGAACAGCCTGTGAAAGAGCAGATTCCTGCACACTATGCATACAAAAACACTAAACCCTGCACTCATGGGCGTAGGAACCGGGGGGGACGGGGGGGACGGATCCCCCCCAGATAATAATGCGGGGGGGACAGGTATGGTAAAATCCCCCCCACCCGCCTCGTCCAGTCAGTGTCCAACAAGCTGGCAGCATGAGCGGGCTGCGCTGTAGGGGAGGTGGAGGCGGAGCGGCCAGGCCGACAGTTGCTGAACCTGCCAGGAGCCGACTGAGGGGGGTAAGGGAGGCTAAGGATGCCGCTTGTTCCGCACTGCTGAAGACAGCCTTGCCGGCCGCCAGTACACTGTCTGCAGCAGAGCGGTGCGAGTGTACTGTGAGTGAATCACGGACCATTCACTTCCCTGTCAGGCTGCCTGACTCAGGCAGAGTGTTCTCCGCCCGACAGGAGCTTCCTAGTCCCGCCCGGCGTGATGTCATTCACAGACCGGGAGGCGGGAAGAAAGAGCCGAGGAGAGTGCTGCTGTGAGGAGCCAGTGAAGCCCCTGCAAAAGTGCAGGTAAGTTTTCCAAGCTAAAGACGTAACCTAAATCACTGTTGTCACAGTGGCTTAGCTGTGTCAACCTGCCTGAAGTGTTTAACTCTTTGGGGGGGGGGGGGGGGGGTTACATTGGTATTTGAAATATGCAGCATGGAGGGGGTTGTTGCATTAGTGACCAGTTAATTAACCCCCTTGTGCTGCATTTATGGTGCAGCATCAAAGGGTTCATAAACTCTGATACCAGTGCCACTAATGCAGCACAAAGGGGTTAAATAACTGGCACTGGTCACTAATGCATCAGTGGTGTATTCGATACTACCCACCCCTCTCTTGTACATACTACCCACCCCTCTCTTGTACATACTACCCACCCCTCTCTTGTACATACTACCCACCCCTCTCTTGTATATACTACCCACCCCTCTCGTGTACATACTACCCACCAATACCCACTCCTCTCATGTACATACTACCCACCTATACCCACCCCTCTCATGTACATACTACCCACCCCTCTCGTGTACATACTACCCACCCCTCTCGTGTACATACTACCCACCCCTCTCATGTACATACTACCCACCTATACGCACCCCTCTCATGTACATACTACCCACCTATACGCACCCCTCTCATGTACATACTACCCACCTATACCCACCCCTACCATGTACATACTGCCCACCTATACCCACCCCTCTTGTGTACATACTACCCACCCCTCTCATGTACATACTACCCACCAATACCCACCCCTCTCGTGTACATACTACCCACCTATACCCACCCCTCTTGTGGACATACTACCCACCCCTCTCATGTACATACTACCCACCAATACCCACCCCTCTCATGTACATACTACCCACCCCTCTCATGTACATACTACCCACCTATACCCACCCCTCTCATGTACATACTACCCACCTATACGGTATAGGTGGGTAGTATGTACATGAGAGGGGTGGGTAGTATGTACATGATACCCACCCCTCTCATGTACATACTACCCACCTATACGGTATAGGTGGGTAGTATGTACATGAGAGGGGTGGGTAGTATGTACATGAGAGGGGTGGGTATTGGCGAGTAAAAATGCTGTCCCCCCCAGATTTGTAAGGGTTCCTACACCCATGCCTGCACTCTGTATAAAGCGCACCTCTGAACTCTGCAGCCTGTACATAGCGTACCTCTGAACTCTGCACTCTGTACATAGCACACCTCTGAATTATGCACATTCTACATAGCGCCCCTCTGAACTCTGCATATTGTACATAGTGCACCTCTGAACTCTGCACTCGGTACGTAGCCCACCTCTGAATGCTGCACTCTGTACATAGTGCACTCCTGAACTCTCCACTCTGTACATAGCACACTCCTGAACTCTGCACTCTGTACATAGCGCACTCATGAACTCTACACTCTGTACATAGCACACTCCTGAACTCTGCACTCTGTACATAGTGTGCTCCTGAACGCTGCACTCTGTACATAGCGTACTCCTGAAATATGTACATGGCGCACCTCTGAACTCTGCGCTCTGTACATAGCGCACCTCTAAAATCTACTCTGTACATAGCACACCTTTGAACTCTGCACTCTGTACGTAGTGTACTCCTGAACACTGCACTCTGTACATAGCGTACTCCTGAACGCTGCACTCTGTACATAGCGCACCTCTGGACTCTGCGCTCTGTACATAGTGCACCTCTGAACTCTGCACTCTGTATGTAGTGAACTCCTGAACTCCACAGAACACTCCTGGTATTTATTGCCCAGTTAAGATCCTCCCACTTTCCAGTGCAATTTGGCCACATCAATTGATGCAGTTCGATGGGGGTGTGATTAAGTTCCTGCACCTATTCCCCCCCCAAAAAAATAAGCCCTAAATTAATTGATATAGTCTTACAGATTCAACCGGCCCTTTGAGGACAACCATAATGTTAATGCGGCCCACAATGAAATTGAGTTTGACATCTTTGATCTATGGGTAGGCTCGTCGTACTGAAGGCGGTCTATTAATCAAATTCAGTACAACCAGTTTGAATTAACATCAACATGTTTAAACATACACTTTTAACAAAACTATCTCTGTCTATCCAAACATAAAAGGTGCAACTGAAAGAGATGGTAATACCAGTTCACCAAGTCTCAATTATGCTGGCATGCTCGACATGTTTTGTGGAAGTTCATCGCTTCTTCAGGAGCTTTTGTTTGCATAATAATGTATTGAAGGAACAGAGACAGTGTATAGTACTAAAGAATACGAGAACTATAATACATTAATAATGATGAACAAGGTACAACATCACATAAGGTGATAACATAATGACTGGGTAATGGTGAGCATGGTGTCCCCGCCCCAAAGGTGATCACGGTCCTTACCCAGAGAAGTGACGTAGGCCACGGTCCAAAAGACTGACTGTTCAGTTAATGAACTTGAAATATTTTACCTAGCTTTATAATATAAGGTGAGCCCTCTGGACTTTAATATGTTTACCCTGGGAGTTTTTTGGCTATCTATACTGACCAGTGCTTTATGCACTTAACAGATTAGCATTGAACATCTCGGCTAATACCTGATTAAATCCAATGTCCACTTGTTAACTGGACACAGCTGGGTGAATTTATCTCTTGCCTGCCCTGCATAACTCAAGAGGGTTTAGGGAGAAAAATACCTGGGGACTCAAATGGTTAAGATGTATTAGGCCATCTGGCCTTCTTAGCTTTACAGGACATAATCTATCATTATACTCTACATGCCCTCCCTCTGGTCATTTTTCTCTTTCTATTTACACTACTGTAATGCACACATAATCCAGCAGAAAGGAGACAATGCCAGCCGATAGAATACTTAGCCTGGCCAATGATATGACTCTGTAATTGGCATTCCCAGAACAGTAGGTCCATATTAAGCACTGGCATGGCCAGGATCAATCCCTGGTCCTCGGGCTGGTAAAATGTGCATCCTTCTGCATTTTTGTGCTTCATTTTCCAGCAAGATAACTATTTTTCCTTAAAGCACACCTACAGCATTGATGTGCATTTTCTATAAGGTATGATTACAGGAGTAGAAAAGGTGCCAGGTGTTACAAAGAGCACTTATTGCCTTATTTAATGAGCTAATTTGCAAAACTAATTTCCCTTGCCTGGGCAAAAGCCTCATTCTTTCTCAAAGTGGTTAATTAAAGCTCTTCTTTCTGAGAACAGAGACACGTTAGGTGTGTATGATTGCACATCTAGAAGAGCAGGTGCAAGCACTTAAATCATTTTTTGCTCTCTACATTCAGTGTGAAACCCTCCAGAGGGATACAAATGCCAAATCCTCGCTTGTCTGTCATTGTTTTCTAATATCAAAGTAATTGTGCCAATTCAATTAAAAAAGTTGAAGTTCTGCTTTGTTGAAGTACTCTAACTGCTACAAGAAACTTGAGCTATACATTGGAACATTTATTAAAAAAAAAACAGCATGGGGTACAATGTGAGGCCTGGTTTAAAGGAAACTCAGCGTTTACCTATTACATAATTCGCCTGTTATGCTTTCCGAAGTCACTTTTCAATACTCAATGACCCTCCCTTTTTTTCCAATACCAATTGTTGCAAGCTTATTCTGCTTGTAACTTGTTAGAAATAGTATAAGACTAGCAAACTATATCTGTAACAGTGGCTATCACAACATGGGTTGAATTGAGATCCTGAAAGCAGCAATCCAAAAATCCCTACTAAGCAAGCCACTATGCCAATGCAAAGTCGTAGCAAACAGGCACATTTTTTAAATTGGAAAGAATGGCAAGCATGCATATTTAGCTATGCCTTTTACTAACAAGAGGTAAATGACTCTGAGGCCTCGTATACACGACCGAGATTCTCGTCGTAAAAGAAACGTCGTTTTCCTCTACAAGGTTCTTGTCAGGCTTGACGAGAATCTTGTCAAGCTTTCCTTGCATACACACTGTCAAGACAAAATCTCATCATTCTCAAACACGGTGACGTACGACGGCACTATAAAGGGGAAGTTAGTTTCCATTGGCGCCACCCTTGGGGCTGCTTTTGCTAATCTCGTGTTACTGCGTGTTAAGTAAAAGTTTTGTGAGAGACGATTCGCGTCTGTTACAGCGTGACGAATGTGTTATCTCCTTTACGAACGCTACTTTTACCGAAGGTGCGCTCCCGTCTCATACTTTATTCTGAGCATGTGTGGGTTTCTAAGCATACACACAAATGTGTTTCTCGTCGTAAACCAGCCTGACGAGAAACACGACAAGGAAATTGAGACTCCCGACGAGAAAAAAGAGAGAATGTTCTCTTTTTTTCTCGTCGAGATCCACAACAGTTTTCTTGACGAAAAACACGACCGTTTTTCTCTGCAAAAATGCTCTCCCAGCATTTTTCTTGATGGATTTTGCAGAGGAAAACGGTAGTGTGTACGAGGCCTGACCCCTGAATCGAGAAGGGTAAGGCTGGGTACACAAGGGACCGAATATTGGCTAAAATCAGCTGGTATAGTTGAAACTTTCGGCCCGTTTTCACACTGGACCTCATGCAACTTGGATTCTGTGCCTCTCCACTCTTCCTCCAGACTCTGGGACCTTAATTTCTAAATGAAATGCAAAGTTTTCCACATTCAGTGATGATTTGGGGAGGTATGTCATCTTCTGGTGTTGGTCCGCTGTGTTTTTATCAGGTCCAAAGTCAGTGCAGCCCTCTACCAGGAAATTCTAGAGCACTTCATACTTCCCTCTGCTGACCAGCTTTATGGAGATGCTAATTTCTTTTTCCATATAAAAAAGGTGGAAGAGGAATCAAGGCTAAAGATATACCATGTGAGATCATGTCATTTTCCAGCAGGACTTGGCACCTGCCCACACACTGCCAAAAGTACCAATATCTGTTTTAATGATCATGGTATTACTGTGCTTGATTGGCCAGCAAATTCGCCTGATCTAAACCCCATAGAGAATCAAGCATATTACAGCTTCTGGCTCAAGAGGAAGATGAGAGACACCAGACCCAACAATGCAGACAAGCTGAAGGCCGCAATCAAAGCAACCTTGAATTTCAGAACACCTTCAAATGCTTGAAATATAACACTCTGTGTGTAATGCATCTGTATAAAATATATGAGTTTCACTTTTTTAATTGAATTACTTAAATAAATTAACTTTTTGATGATATTCTAATTATATTGTCACAAATGTCACGTCTACTAACAATAAAGGCGAACACAGACGGGAGAATGCAACAGCCAACACCCAGATGCTGGAATGAAGAGCAGTAAGCGATCACTGAGTGATCCTGACATTACCTTCCCTCTGAGGAGGGGCCCGTGGACCCTCAAAGACAAGCTGGACATCCAGCACAGGACCATCAGACTGGGCAAAGGTCAGGGGATTCACGAGGTCAGGCTGGTTAGCAGAGGTCAAGCCGGATAGCTAGAACATGAATGGATTACAGAGAGCCCTGAATAAAAGGGTGAAAGCCCCTCCTGGCTGAATGAGGCAGTTTATCCAAAGGGTAGATTGAACCTCTTAGACCGGTTAGAATGGGTGTAGTAGAAGTAGGGTGAGGCCAGGTTACAGAACGCCCTGAATAAGCAGGAAGCTCAATGGGCATGGGCTGGATGGGCACAATTGATGCAGAGGCCAACCGAGCCGCATCGCCAGGTGTATCGACAGTCTAAATTGCATCACCAGGTGTTGCGTCAGTCTAAATTGCATCACCAGGTGTAGGGACTGAATCGTATCACCAGGTGTGGCGACAGTGGAACTTGCGGACAAATTAGCCTGACTGTGCGTCCAAGAGAGTTTAGCGACAGGCAAAGGTAGGGGTAATCCAGGGGACTTGACTTCTGAGGACTTAGAAGATGTTTCCAAACAGGGCTCAAGGCTATGAGACAACAGATAAGCTTGGTTTCTAGGAGGAGAGGGTTCAGGCTGTAGCAATTGGCTGGAGAGGTGACCTGTAGGGAATTCAATAGACTTGTCAACGTCTTTTGTTATAACAGAGTCCTATAAATGCACATGGAAACTGTAGTCACATTTGGAAACATTGTCATGATCAGGATCTGAATAGGACTGTAATAAAGGCACGTGACTGGTACTGGCCACACAAGAGTTAAACATGGGCAACTGGTCAGTGGTTTTAATTCAATTCTGGATGCAGGTCTGGAACCAGTACCCAATCTCTTCTGCAGCCCAGTCTATGTGCGGGTTGTGAACTTTAAGCCAGGGATATCCTAAGATAAGGGGATAAGCAGGAGATGAGATGAGTCAGGTGCCCAGTGGCAGAAATCAGAACAGTACTGTTCATCGGTGAGTTTATCCTGACGTAATGACCTAAGGTTATCTTCAGCTGAATGAGAATGGTCAGGATCATAATACAGTAAACCTAAGGCCTTAAAAAAAGGCTTCAACTGACCCTCTGCGGAGAGACTAAATGCCCAAGACTGCGGATCCCCCTGCAACCATGTAATAATTAGGCTGACCTGATGTGCTTCAGAACCAGAGGAGTGTGGCTTAAGCTTAAAGTATAGCATACAACTATTTTTAAAGTTAGAAAACACATGGGGGTCCCAAGAAAAACGGTCAGGCAGGATTAACTTTGGGCTCTGGGTCCTGCGTTACTGCTGGCAGTGCGTTTACACGCACAGACAGTTCCTGGACATGGCGTGTCAGTTTGCAAATTTCCTCAGCAAATTAACAGGCCTGTGTAGTGTCCATTTTGACAGAATTATTATAATTTTTTTGATAAAGGCTTGTGATAATTTTACGAATGTCACATTTACCCCAATGCAGGTGAACACAGACAGGGGGGATGCAAACGCCAACACCCGGATGCTGGAATGAGGAGCAGGAGCACTAAGTGATCCTGACATTTATGAGATGCACCTGTGCATATACAGTATGTGCATTAGGGATGAGCCGAACACCCCTCTGTTCGGTTCGCACCATAACTTGCGAACACACCAAATGTTTGTGTGAAATTTAGAACCCTATTAAAGTCTATGGGACTCGAACATTTGAAATCTAAAGTGCTCATTTTAAAGGCTTATATGCAATTTATTGTCCTAAAAAGTGTTTGGGGACCGCGGTCCTGTCCCAGGGGACATGTATCAATGCAATCCTTATCCGAGCACGTTAACCTGGCCGGCCGCAGAAAAGAGGGGGGACAGAGTGCGCCCCCCCCCTCTCCTGAACCGTACCAGGCCACATGCCCTCAACATGGGGATGATGTCCCCATGTTGATGGGGACAAGGGCCTCATCCCCACAACCCTTGCCCGGTGGTTGTGGGGGTCTGCAGGTGGGGGGCTTATCAGAATCTGGAAGACCCCTTTAACAAAGGGGACCCCCAGATCCTGCCCCCCCTATGTGAATTGGTAATGGGGTAAATTGTACCCCTACCATTTCACGAAGCAAGTGTAAATAGTTAAAAAAAACACACACAGACACAACGTAGAAAAAAGTCTGGTGTGAATTTTTGGGGGAACTCCACGCCATTTTTTTTTAAAATTTGGGGTGGAGTTCCCCTTAAAATCCACACCAGACCTGAAGGGTCTGGAATGGATATTTGGGGGGTTCCCCTTAATATCCTTTCCAGACCTGAAGGGCCTGGTAATGGAATTTGGGGGGACCCCCACGCTATTTTTTTTTTTTAATGAATGAATTCACTCTGAATTGCCAGAGCCGACAATTCAGTATAGCCGCAAAGCCAGTTTTAAAATTTCCTTTCAGAAATGACACTTTGTGCAGGGACAGTTCTAAGTACTGGAAACATGCGCTATTTCACATGCTAACTTTACACCCCCCCTAGGTACGAACTTTAAAGGAATATTTCACTTTTATTGTTTCACTTTTAGCATTATTAATTTCACTGCTCCCCAAAAAAACGTCCGTTTTTAAAACTTTTTTTTTGCATTGATACATTTCCCCTGGGACAGGACCCAGGTCCCCAAACACTTTTTAGGACAATAACTTGCATATTAGCCTTTAAAATTAGCACTTTAGATTTCTCCCATAGACTTTAACAGGGTGTTCCGCGGCTTTTCGAATTTGCCGCGAACACCCCTAATTGTTCGTTGTTCGCCGAACAGGCAAACAGGCAATGTTCGAGTCGAACATGAGTTCGACTCGAACTCGAAGCTCATCCCTAATGTGCATATGTTTGCATAATTGAAGTCGCCCATTCACTTAGTAAATGAGGCAAACTTGTACTAGATTAAATCATTAAATCACATTGGAGAAAAAAATCCTGTTAATTTTTTTCTTAACTTATTTTCCTTGCACATGATTTGGTACTCTTTGCAAAGTGAACTTTCACTGTGTTTCACTTCATTGATTAAAATAAGTGAATGATCACTTTGCAAAATGTAAATTCACTTTGAAAGTGAAAATGCTCTACTGTTTTAGTAAATCAACATTTGTCTGTATTGTGTGGCTATGGGGTTTGATCTTGTTAGTGGGATACTAAAGCTAACTGGAACTGGTGTAGTAGGAGGCAGTTGGCCTAAGAGGGTTGAAAGTATAAATCTGGTTTAGTTGTTGCAATAAATACTGTTAGGCCGCGTACACACGACCGATCCAAACCAATGAAAATGGACTGAAGTTCAGTTTCATCGGTCCAAACCGACCATGTGTACAGCCATCGGTCTGTTGTCCTTCGGTCAAATAAAAGAGGTCAAAACCGATGGTTAGTACACAAAAGCATCAGTTCAAAACCCGCGCATGCTCAGAATCAAGTCAACGCATGCTTGGAAGCATTGAACTTTTCAGCACGTCGTGTGTTTTACGTCAAACCGTTCTGACCCGATAGGTTTTTGAACTGATGGTGTGTACGCACATCAGACCATCAGTCTGCTTCAGCGGTGAACCGATAAAAAAGGTCCGTCGGACCATTCTCATCGGATGGACTGACCATGTGTACGCGGCCTTACATATTCAGCTATGGCTTTTCATCTGCTGGCTTCCAGGACTGTCCCCTCACATGTATTTTTGTACAGATTTTGATGACAGCAGCAATCACTGATCAGCCCTCTTCTCCTGGGCAGCACAGCACCAGATAGCTCCAGCAAAATCTGGCCAAATACCATGGTAGCCCCTTCACTGCAAACTTGTGGTGCTCTCTCTCAGCTGCTCAGCACAGAAAAATGGTTGCAGCAGTCCCTACAGTGGCTTCCGCACTGCATTCTGCAGGTTCGTGGCATAGCAGAGCTCCCTTTCTCCAGCCAAATCACTGTTTACCAGACACAGCCATGATAGCTTCCCCTGCACTGTAGACTCTCCATAGACAAGCATTACAAAGTGGTCTCCTTAAAGATGACTGCTGCACCTCTGCGTTAATGAATATTTAGTTTAACCCTATCCACACTGCAGGGAGATAATACAGCAACAACAAAGGAAGAAGTTCCACAGCAGTTATCAACCATAGCCAAGGTTACATTTATAATATAGGTAATGCCTAAAAATATGATCACATATTCAGCCATATAGAGACAGTTACAACAATACAAACTCGGATGGTAACCATTCGTAATAATACAATGAGAAATGACAAATGGAGTTCTTGTGAAATGGTACACTAATGCCGCGTACACACGATCAAGCTTTTGCCCGTCCAAATCACATCGGAATTCCAATGGAATTCCATCTGAGAAAAATAGAACATGTTCTATATCTAAACTCCGATGGAATTCATCGGAATTTCCAATGAAAAAATCTCAGATGGAGCTACACACGTTTGGAATATGCAATAGAAAAAGTCTGTCTGACTGTTTCCATCGGAAATTCCGATCGTGTGTACGCGGCATAACACTTGAAGCCCAACATAAGAAATATTGTGCACCTCTGGGACTTGGAATCAGGGAGATTCCAAAAAATGGTAATTATAATTTATTTTTAGATATACATATGGATTGTATTCATAATAATGGCCCAGATTCAGGTAGATCCGTGCAATATTTGCGTGGGCACAGGGCAACGAGTTTTGCTCTGCGCCCACGCAAATATTTTGAAATGCCCGCGATTCACGGAGCAGTAGCTCCGTAAATTGCGCGGGCGATATGCTAAACAGCCGGGCGTAAGGCTGCCTAATGTAAATGATCCCGCCGGGGGCGGGAATCATTTAAATTAGGCGCGCTCCCGCGCCGAGCGAACAGCGCATGCTCCGTCGGGAAACTTTCAGCGCCATTCACGAATCACTTACGTAAACGACGTGAAATTTAAATTTCACGAGCGGGAAGCGCAGCTATACTTTAGCATAGGTTGCCCCTGCTATAGCAGGAGCAACCTTGCGCTAAAATCGCCGTACGGAAACTCCGTACCTTGCGTGCGCAGGGCCCGCGCAACTTTTGTGAATCGGTGGTAGTATGCAATTTGCATACTATACGCCGATCACAATGGCCGCGCCCCCTAGCGGCCAACGCAAGAATGCAGCCTGGGATATGAAGGCATAAGGAGGCTTATGTCTGTCATATCCTAGGCTGCAGTCGGTGTAACGAGGTTCCTGAATCAGGAGCACTCGTTACACCGGAGCAAGTAAGCACTTGCGCCGCGCAACCTATGGTTGCGCGGGCGCAGGGCCGGCCTTTGCGCTGTGCGGGTTGTGCGCCCGCACAGGGCGCCATGAACAACAGGGGCGCTGTGCGGCTTTCACAGCTCGCAGTCAGTCAGAGCCGGCGCTACCACTAGGCCTAGAGCGCACTGCTGCCAAGGGCGCAGCCACGACTACTGGATCCCTCAATGTGTGACACTGACAGTAGTAGTCCTTACCCGCAGTCCTGTGGAGGGAGAGGAGGCGCTGGGAGCTTGTCACAAACGCGATCATCCAGTCAGTGGGTGGATCCATGTGCTCCCCCTCCCCCGGCTCCTCCCCTTGTCCCGCGCTCTGCGGATCTCCTGCCATGTGCAGAGCGCGGATAATGATGACTGCCGCCGCCGCCGCTGAGCAGCTCCTTGACCTTCTCTCCTGGATGGACAACAGCCGCCCGTAGTGTGTGGAAGTCTGGAAGACCTGCCAGAGCAGCCAGCGATCATCGGAGAGGTACTGTGAATGACAGTCCGCTGCCTGGCCGACACTGACAGGTCAGCATCCCGTGACGTCACTGCCTGATCGAGGGTACCCCGAACATCCCCGCTGACCTCACACACAGATCTAATGCTATGATGCCACCTACTGTCCCTCCCCTGTCATCACATGCTCCTTGGCATCCCCCTGTTTCTGGCATCCCACCACCCTACCTCTAAAGCCTGTCAGCCTTCTTTCACCCACCCCTGTCATCTCCATCCTCCCTGTCATCCACCCCTGTCATCTCCATCCTCCCTGTCACTCACCCCTGTCATCTCCATCCTCCCTGTCACCCACCCCTGTCATCTCCATCCTCCCTGTCACCTCCCTACCACCCACCCCTGTCATCTCCATCCTCCCTGTCACCCACCCCTGTCATCTCCATCCTCCCTGTCACCCACCCCTGTCATCTCCATCCTCCCTGTCACTCACCCCTGTCATCTCCATCCTCCCTGTCACCCACCCCTGTCATCTCTACCCTCCCTGTCACCCACCCCTGTCATCTCTACCCTCCCTGTCACCCACCCCTGTCATCTCCATCCTCCCTGTCACTTCCCTACCACCCACCCCTGTCATCTCCATCCTCCCTGTCACCTCCCTACCACCCACCCCTGTCATCTCCATCCTCCCTGTCACCCACCCCTGTCATCTCCATCCTCCCTGTCACCCACCCCTGTCATCTCCATCCTTCCTGTCATCTTCCTACCACCCAACCCTGTAATCTTCATCCTCTCTGTCAGCTTCCTACAACCCCACCCCATTACATTTTCTGGTGCACAAAACATATGATGGACGCAGGGACAATTTTTCTCTTGATTTTACTATAGGAGGCATTAGTGGACTACAAGGCCCAGCATTTTGCTATAGGCGGCATTGGTGCAGAATTTTACTATAGGGGGCATTGGTGGACTACAAGGCTCAGCATTTTACTATAGGGGACATTGGTGGACTACAAGGCCCATCATTTTAATGTAGAAGCATTGGTGGACTACAAGGCCCAGCATTTTACTATAGGAGGCATTGGTGGGACTAAAATGCTAGGCATTGTAGTCCACCAATGCCTCCTATAGTAAAATGCTGGGCCTTGTAGTCCACCAATGCCCCCTATAGTAAAATGCTGGGCCTTGTAGTCCACCAATGCCCCCTATAGTAAAATGCTGGGCCTTGTAGTCCACCAATGCCCCTATAGTAAAATGCTGGGCCTTGTAGTCCACCAATGGCTCCTATAGTAAAATGCACAAATGCTGTAGTGTCCGTGTGTATTGTGTAGTGGTCTGTGGGTAGTTTATTGTGTATCGGTCTGGGGGGGGGGGGGCGCCACAGGATTAGCTCGCACAGGGCGCCTGAACACCTAAGGCCGGCCCTGCGCGGGCGCAAGTGCTTCTTGAATCTGGGCCACTATATATAATATATAATTTAGCTAGTAAAAACATTAGCAAGAATTTAGCAGAATTTAAAATGCAGTACAGGTTTACTTTAAGATGAAGGTTGTGCTATTGATTTATATATTCTTAATAATCTATGTGCTTTAAACTTGGCTACGGTAATGCATCAATAACATTTTCAACTTACATGTTCTTATAGGTTAATAGCTATAAAATAAATAGAAGTAATAGATTTTAGATAAGGTATATGTCTACGTGTGATAGTCCACTGCATCCATTAAAGGAAAAAGACAGGATGAAATTACAATGACGGAGGTCTAATGGACTTACTAATATAGCAAAGTTAATGGTTGTAAGGTCGTTCAGTTATTGCATAGGGGGAAAAAAAGAATACATGATGAAACTGTATGTTAGTAGTCTTTCTTTAAGATATAATGATTTGGTGAAGGGTGTGGGGAGCTGGTAAGCAGGCACTAGTGAGTCCTTAACCACCTGACCTCCGGAAGATTTACCAGGCCATTTTTACTGCGGTACTTTAACCAACAGTCGTGTGACTCTGTACCCATTTTTTGTCCTTGTTTTCCCCACAAATAGAGTTTTCCTTTGATGGCATTTGGTTTTGATTTGATTTGATTTTGCGTTATAAACAAAGAGACAATTTAAAAATATATATATAGGGCCAAATCCACAAAGAGCCGGTGTAACGTAAATTTTTCCATTTAAGTTACACTGCCTTAAAATTTCGACCTAAGTGCCCGATCCACAAAGCACTTACCTAGAAATTTTCGGCTGTGTAACTTAAATTCCGCCGTGGCAAGGCGTTCCTCTTCAAATGGGGGCGATTCCCATTTAAATTAGGCGCGCTCCCGCATCGGCCGTACTGCGCATGCTCGTGATGTCATTTTCCCGACGTACGTTACGCCGAGCTTTGTGTATCGCGTCGGGTCAATAAAGTTGTGTCGGGAAAAAAATAAAAGATACGGCGAAAAAAAAAAAATTCAAAACAAAAAAAAAATCGCGTCGCTGGACAGAAGGGTCTGCTTTTACATGGTGTACTAACTTTACACTTTGTAAAAGCAGCCCTAATTTTGCATTTGCAAACTAAAACTTACGGAGAAAAAACGAAGCTGAAAAGCTTTGTGGATCTCCGTAAGTGCTAATTTGCATACCCGAGGCGGCATTTCGACACAAAATGCCCCCAGCGGCGGATGCGGTACTGCATCCTAAGATCCGGCAGTGTAAGTCCCTTACACATGCCGGATCTTCTGCCTAACTATGGAAAACTGATTCTGTGGATCAGTTCCATAGTTAGAAACAGGGATACGACGGCGTATCAGTAGATACGCCGTCGTATCTCTTTTGAGGATTTGGCCCATATATTCTACTTTCTGCTATAAAACACATCCAGCTAAAAAAAAATAAAAAAATCTATTTTCTTCATCACTTTAGGCCAATGTGTATTCTGCTACATGGTAAAAAAAATCCCAATAAGCATATATTGAATGGTTTGCATAAAAGTTATAGAGTCTACAAACGATGGGATATTTTTATTTATCTTATTTTTTATTTTTATTTACTAGCAATGGCGGTGATCAGCGACTTATAGTGGGATTGCAATATTGTGGCGGACAAATCGGACACTAACTGACACTTTTGACACCTTTTTGGGGACCAGTGACACTAATACAGTGATCAGTGCTAAAAAGTATGCATGGTCACTGTACTAATGACTCTGGCTGGAAAGGGGTTAACATAAGCGGCGATAAAAGGGTTAACTGTGTGCTTAGCCTGTGATTCAGTGCAGTGGGGGAGGTGCTTTTACTAGTGGAAGGCATGGTTCAGTGTTCCTGCTTTACAGGAACACAGGATCCATGCCTTCTGTACTGAGAGAAGGGCAATCTGACTTATTTACACAGACAGATTGCAGTTCGTCCTGTGTACCGAAGCATCGGCGGGTGCTGGCAACACAGAGTCCGCCGTACATGCCGATCAGCTCCCGCTGTATATAATCACAGCGGGAACAGGCCACCCTTGGCACGTGTGCGTACCCCAGACGTCCTAGGTATGTGATCACACACAGAGTGCCTGCCCTGTCGCAGTCTATGTACGGTGGGTGGTCTGCAAGTGGTTAATGACCAGTGATGTCACCCACCCCATTAACTTACATGGCCAGGAATCCCCAGCCATGTAAGCAAAAAAAGGGCAGAGATAGATAAAGAAAAAAAAATCACGGGAATTGGTAATATACCTTTCAGGCCTGGTAAGACTTTTAAGGGGGAACCTCATGTAAAGATTACAAAAAATCCTAAGATCCACCTACCAAAAAAAAAACAGACCCAAATCAAAGCATGTAGCCTGGGAAGGCAGGAAAGGGGGCATGAGCGTGCCCCCCTCCTCCTGAACAATACCAGGTTGATGGGGACAAGTGCTCCTGCTCATTCACGAAAAAATTACAAATTCTAGATAAAGACTGTGAACCAAGATTTGTGTGTGAGCTGCTCAGGTTGTATGGGGCTAAAAAGTCCTGTGCCCACCATGGTGAGTGCTGGCTGGGAAGGGAGCTTGTCTATGCTCCAGGCAATGGTAGAGAGTGATAGGTATCCTGGAAGCCGCACATCAAGTCAAAGCCTGCTGTGTGATAGTGAATGGCATTTTCAGCCTGAACCCCTGCTGGGCCACGCCCCAACGAATTTCACTCTGCCCATCAAAGCTTACTCATGGGAATGGGGCGATCCCCATGAGTAAGCTCTGGTGGGCAGAGTAAAACGTGTTTGGGGCATGGTTTGGTGGGGTTCATGTTGAGACTGCCATTCACATTCACTAACACAGCATGCTTTGACTTGAAATTCACAGCCAATCACGTGATCCAACAATGATATAGATCCACAGCAATCATAATGTTTAATGCCAGCCAAAAGAAAAAAAAGTGGCCACCAACTTGTGTCTGCTACTGTGACATACAAAAAGTAACAAAAAGTCACCAACGCTAAAAACGTGGGAAAAGGTGGAAACAAGGAGGGATCATAATCAGCAGTGTGGGGTATATGCCCAGTGCAGCTGGACAGAAGCCATAACTGGAGGATATGGATAGACCAGTAAAAAAAATAAAAAAATAAAATAGTCCAGTGTTCAATGGGTTGTAGAAGCAGACAGTCTCACAACAGGCAATGGAACATGAAAACAGTTTATTTAGTATAAATCATGATAAAAAACACTCCTGTAAGCAGACAAAAAAGAATGAAAAGGATGTGAAGATAAAAGGCTTATGGTGTCACCAGGAGACCACTGGGCACTGAGGAGCTGACAGTACCCGGGAATGGTGAAATTCCTCACGGCAGAGAGGAGCGTCAATGCCCCTGCAGTGTAACAACCGATGATGGAGCCCGCTCACTGGCGTCTGGAAGGTGGTCAGACGTGCTGGAGGAGGCGACTAAAGCAGCGTTCGGCAGAGATGAACAGACACACTTCATTACCATGTGTGCCAGTGACGTCAGACCTGCTGGAATCCCGACATGGGAAGGAGAAAGTGCCACGGTAATGCAACTGAGATCTCTTTAGTCTCTACTAGTGAAGCCAGACACACGAAAAACTGTTCACCGCTGGAAGGCATGTGACTAGAACCGGATGATGGGATTCAGAGATGGGTCGGCTGTCTGGGATATCTGTCAGAGTTGCCAGGGGTTGCCAGGGATGATGGTAGTTGGACAACCTCCTGGGACATGATGACTCATAGGCTGCTAGGTTGCCTTAACGACGCGTTTCTTGCGCATGCACTTTGTCACAGTCATAGCAATAAGCAACCAAGACGTTTAAATATTGTAAAAGGGCAGAGATTTAACCGAGCAGAGGGGCAGGGCAATTTGAATGACTAAAATTAACCCCTTGTTGCTCAGTGGATAAACATTAAAATTAAGGACATTTTTACACAGCCTAAATGTAAATGTAAATCTATACATACTACCCGTATAATATAAAAAAAAAAATATATATATATATATATATATATATATATATATATATATATATGTAGCACTTCCCCTCGAAGGAGCTGCTGGTTTATTTTGGGCGGCATGTTACCTCTATTTCCTTGCCGTCTAGGGTATCAGATGAGAGTTGAGAAAAAGTTCAATGTTCACACTTTAGATTTATTTTTCTTTGCTTTATTTGTCGAACTTGGTAAAAGAATAAAATAAATAGTTGAAGAGGTGAAGGGTAATAGGTAAAAGGTTCAGGGGTATAACTTCTGTTCGTAAACACTCCTGCTTCCAGCAACACAGCTTTCGTCGCCACTCTAGCCAGAGTGGGAATTGTGCACCTGGATAGGCCTCTCTCACTAACCTAGCAGCCAGTATGTCACACGGAAACTTGGTAAAGTCTCTGCCACAGACCTTCCCAAAGATGGAGGTTTATTCGATCCAAAATCCTCTCAGCACAGGATTAAGCACCTGGATCTCTCCCGAATAACTTCTTGTGAAATTAGAACTGACATGCGACCATCATTCAGCCTTTCAGTAATGGTGTATCCTTCGATTAAGTTCTAGGCCTCTCCTGAGATATCAGCCTCATGCTCGGTGCTCTCCAAGGTTCTTCATCGAGTGGCTTCCTCCCTCAGGACGGACAGCACAGAACCACTCTGCAAACGTAGACCCAGTCTGACTACCGGGCCTACTTTAGATCACAACCCCGGACCAACGTGTTCCCGGAGCCAGAAACACTTAAACAAGCACCCCCGGCCATGAGGGCCAGGATCGACGACGACCCCGGACTAGTGACATCTCTACTATAAGTACTCCTCCCCAGCATGCAAAGTGGGACGATCAACTCCCTCTGATTGGCTGCTGAAGGGGAACACCCAAAACACCTTGACCTGACTGCTGCCACCCTCAGCCTGGGGTGATAACAGCACCCCAGACGACAATAGTGGTCACTCACAGTACAGCCATGGCTGGAACAGAGGCCCAAATTTAGTGAAAAATAATACAGTCTGAGTCAACTAACTCTCAGACTACCCTCTAAATTTAAAGCAGCACCAGCTAGAAAATAGCAGGCCGCTACATATATATATAGATATATATATATATAGATATATATATATATATATATATATATATATATATATATATATATATATATATATATATATATAGATAGACAATATATATGATGTCAATAATGAAAAACCAAACAAAAGAAAAGAAAAAATATATGATAATGATAAATTAGATATAGGTATATATATATTAATTAAAATTATACATATATGCTTGATATATACATCCTTCCCATTTCCTTTTGTCTGCTAACAGGAGTGGTTTTTATCATGATTTATACTAAATAAACTGTTTTCATGTTCCATTGCCTGTTGTGAGACTGTTTGCTTTTACAACCCATTGAGCGCTGAACTATTTTTTTGTTGTTGTTTTATACTGTGACATATTTGACCATATATTGTCATTTAATTCTCCCTTTAGACCTGTTTTAAGTAAAAACCTTCCTCACAAAACTCTATTTTTTTATTCACAGCTATAACTCAGCATGGCAATATGCATATAGTAAAGACATAATCCTCCCCTACAAATCTAAAGTGCACATGGTTACAAAGGTTCCCAGGGAGGGCAAGAGTCACCATAAATCTTTCAAAATCTGCTACACTTCAGCAAAATATGCCTCCCACCCACAGTTTACACCCCAATCCTGCAGTATGTATCCCCAATTCAATGAAAAATACCATCTCAGATCTTAGTATAAATATCTATTTAACACTATACACTTCTCGCTTAACATTATACAGCCCACTGCCAGAATACTTTCTTTCAGGTAGTTAACCCCCCCCCCCCCCAAACAGCCCCTATACCTTCTCCCCAGCAGGCAAATGCCACTGTGTACCTAGCAGACATTTCAGATAATTTCTCGCCATTGTCCCTCCTAACTCCTGGCAGTAATCCTTGCCTGTCATATCTTCTGCCAGCACTATTTATTAGGAGCTGGTTACAAACTAGCTTTTCACGACCTTAAAACCACTGGGGTAGATTCAGGTACGACTTGCGCCCACGCATCGATATGCGCCGCGTAAGTACGGATTTGCGCCCACGCAACTATGCGGGTGACCCAGAAAAAGAGCTGAGCCTGAAATTAGGCTTCTTCCTACGGACGCAGTTTCTCTGCCCCGGCGCATGTAATGTGCATTTTTGCGCAGGGTGCAACTTGCGCTCTTATTGTTTTCCCTCAGCAAATATGCAAATGAGGAACTAACGCTGATTCAAAAACCTGCACGTGTGAGGCGCAGTTTGCGCACAAAGCGCGCAAGCTGTTCGGCCAGGGCAAACTTGCTCCTTATAAAAGCAGGGGCAAGTTAGCAACAGACGTCCACAGGTCAGCTGGAGAGCAACTACAGCAGCACCAATACGGACAAGCTGAGCAAGCAGAGCACCCACACTTTCTGGACCTCACATCTGTGTGCCAACATGCCAGGGGCAGCTATGGTCCTAGCAATACTACTGAGTGAACTGACTCGTAGGAGGGCACGGGAGAGGATATACCGAGTGCGCAGAAACATCTTTGACATGGGGGAATTGGAGGTGTTTCGCATGTTTAGATTCAGCCCTGAAGTCATCCTGGAATTAGCCACAATCCTGCATGATGCCATCACCAGCCAGACACATCGTGCACATGCAGTGGAGCCACTGGTCAAGGTAGTGGCAACACTGCATTTCCTGGCAAGTGGATCTTTTCAACGCACAGGTGGAATTGTGGCTGGGATGTCACAATCCTCCATGAGCAGATGTGTGCACCAGGTTGTCCCTGCAATGCTGAGACGCATGGCCAACCAATTCATCAAACCCACCCAGGAGGACCTGCGGCAGAAGGCAGTGACAGATTTCTATCAAATTGCCAGATTCCCACGCACTGTGGGGGCCATTGATTGCACACATGTGGCACTACGGCCCCCCCGTGACATAGAGCATATATACTGCAATAGGAAGCATTGGCATTCAATCAATGTCCAGGTGATAGTGGATGCCCAAGGCCTCATATGGCACATCCGTGCCAAACACCCCGGGTCCTGTCATGACAGCTTCATATACCGTCAGAGCCCCATCCCAACAGAATTTGAACAGAACGTGTACAGGGATAGCTGGCTGGTTGGTGAGTGACATGCCCCCCCCCCATGATGCAGACATCACAAGGGGCACATGCATGACTAACAACCTCCTGTCTTTTCCCTTCCAGGTGACTCTGCATATGCACTGGAACCCCATCTTATGACTCCATTCCGGAACCCCCAAACCCCAGGAGAGGAAAGATACAATGCTGCACACGCACGTACCCGTGGAGTGGTGGAACGCACATTTGGCCTCCTGAAGTCACGTTTCCGATGCCTGCATAAGTCTGGGGGGACCCTGTTGTATTCCCCAAACTTTGTATGCAAGATAATCAGGGCATGTTGCATTCTGCACAACTTTGCTGAGAGAAAGGGCCTGCAGATTGACATACGTGATGACCTGACCCCCGAACCACACAATCCCCCCCCAAGAAACTCTACCCGGTCTACTGAGGGAAGAGCAATCAGGAGTGGTCTCATGGAACGTATCTTTGCACGTTAAACACACACATTAATCATGTCACAAGTAGAATGCATGCGTGCACACCACTGTGGTCCCTAGCACACACACCCCACATGCACCAAAAATTGGATTAGACCCAAGGATACCGCACGGTATTAGGGAGCAGCAACGCCGCGCCAAGGCTCCAATTATGTTGCTGTCCATTCATACACCTTTCACACGGCAGAGGGTGACACCCCTTTTCCAGCAGGAGTGACACCCCCGCGATTCACACACCGGTCACACTGTAGTATACACTCCTCACCGTGTGTAGGGACTAAAAAAAAACCTCAAACTTTGAGCAAAAAATAAAATATAAAAAGCTCATAATCTGAGCATTATACAAATTAAAAAAATAAGCTCATAATATGAGCATAATACAACTAAATATAAAAAGCTCATAATCTGAGCACAAATCGATATTTAAAAAAAAAAAGATCCGCAGGAATTTTTTTTTTCTTTTGGACATCCTGGTGCAAAGGGTGCCCCGGCTCTGGCTCCTCAGTCGGCGTGGTGGAGCCTGGTCTGAGGATGGAGCCTGGTCTGAGGATGGAGCATGGGGTGGGGGGGAGGGGGGAGGAGCATCATCCCCTACTTGCTCACTCCTGGCAGGTGGTGCCTGCCTGCCCTCCATGGCGTTGGCCAGGCGGGTGAGCACAAAGTTTGTTTGGGCCAGCATCCGCAGCTGCCGGGTGGTGTTGTGCTGCTGGTGCCGGCGGGTAAGTCTCCCATCCTCCCGCACAGCGGCAGTGTTGGCCTCTACCGCCCCTGCCAACCTGCTCACCTCCGCTGTCAGCAAAGCAGTGGCACCCTGCTGCTCCAACATGCAGGTGACCATGGCCAGACAGTTGGAGCTCACTTCCTGCAAGCTCTCAGAGTATTTTTTCCCCAGCTCCGCATGCAGGGTGAGGGCCTGCTGCACTGAGGAGGAGGAGGAGGCCAGGCTGTCCGCCACCCGCCTCAAATCTCCCACCATGGCCCCTATATGGCGTGTCTGCCGGCCCTGTTCCTCTTGCAGCCCTTCTCGGAGGCCCTGTTTTTGAGAGAGCCTTCCTGGGAGGAGAGGCTGGGGCATGGACTGAGGGAGAAGAAGGGGAGGGGGCCACACTGGTGGGGGCGACACCGGTTGGAGGGACACTGGAGGGGTCGATTGACCTCCACCAGGAGGTATATGGAGTCCTCCTGGTGGAGATCAATCGACTCCTCCAACACTTCCTCCTCCATAGATGGCCTATGGGCGCTCTCCTCCTCCACCAACATGGCCAGGATCTCCATGGGGCCTGACTGGACCCCATGATGATGTGGGGATGCCGTGGGTCGCCCTGCAGCCGACGACGGCCCAGCTTCATCCTCAACTTCTATGGATGACACAAAAAAACACATGTTGGTGGAGCGACACACTTGTCACATGTTCCCTTCTACCCCCTCCCATGATACACAGCAAATAGGAGATAAAACACACTTACCTGTCCCCAAGTCCCCAACAGTGGAGTCATAGCCTGGGACTCCCTCCACCTGCTCCAGCGATAAACTTTGGGCGATCACCTCCTCCTCCGCATTCAATCGCAATGGGCAGGCTGGTCCTCCTCCCGTGCCCCTGGTATGTTTGCGGATTATTACCAGTTTATCCCGGACCCGACGCCGCATGTCATTAAATTTTTTTTGGAACTCGTCCCATGTCCTCTCCTCATTCCCGAGGGCATTGATGTCCAGCGTTATCGCATCATAGATTGCCCTCCTTTGGGCTATGGTGGTGTGTTTGCGCTGGGCACCATACAGGGCAGCATTATGTCTAGTGAGTGCCGCCAGCATAATCTCCATCTCAGAGGAATTAAAGTTATTTTTCCTCTTTTTTACACTCTGAGGAGGTGCCATTGCAACTAAGGGGCAAAATTACCTTGCTTGGGGGGGTGAAAAAAGCAGGATGTAATTTTGCACAGGACCTGCACATGTCTGCCCCTATTTATTTGCTCAGTGCAAGCAGGTGGGCCGGCGTAGCCCAGGAAGTAGGACAGGCGCAGTTGCACGCATGTGCATGCTCCGTCGAGGATGCGCCGGGCGCAAGCCACTGCTGAACGGACAGACCATCATTTGCATAGGGGCACACCCACTTTCACTTGAGCAGGCTTGCGCCCTCAAATTTATCTTACGCAGGCGCAAATTTACACACAAAGGCATCCTGAATCAGGTGGCAATCTCACACGATTGCGCCGGCGCAGCGCAATTGAGCTGCGCTGCGCATGTGTAATAAATGGGCAAATCTACCTGAATCTACCCCACTGTTACAAATGTATCCAAAAACAAATGGCCTCTTCTCGTCCAAGTTCTGAGGCACCTAGTAGAAAGCTTTAGGATCTAGTAATGCCACATCTCAAATAGAAAAATCTGATGGTTGAGTGCAACAAATGGTTTGCAGATTTGTCTACCCATTCTTTTCTGGTTTAATTGGATCTAGTATTTTAAAATCTACAGCCATTATACTGCTCATTAAATTAGCACCAAGAAACCTTGCAAAGTGCCCAATCCAAATTGTTTAGGTTTTTCAGTTCAGTGTGCACTTAAACATAAAGTTGCAATAAACAATTCAAGTAAAATGTATTCCCAATCCCATGACATACATGCACATTGTTATATGATGATGAAGAACACTTTACCTGCTTCAGAGTTTGCTACATCTGTCAGTGTTTATGAAATCATCAGTGTTCTTACATTTTGCAGAAAAGCTTCTAGGTTTGATCACACATTCATGTCTTATTCATTGAAAAAAGGCTTTTAACCTGTGTTCTGTGTGAAGTTGATTTTGGCATCATTGAATAATAATAAACAAAATAATATATAAATATATATATATGTGTGTATATATATATATATATATATATATATATATATATATATATATATTGTAAGGGGTTAGCTCGGTAGCGGGGTGTGTGACCCCTTGGATGGGTTCACCACACACTGAATTTATACAGACTGGCAGTCGAAGACGGTTGAAAACAAAGTTTTTGATTTATTTTTCCATCTTGCTGGAAAACAATTGTAAGCATCCAAACAGCATAAACAAAATCAAACTTAAAATACTCTGGGCGTCTACCTTCCACACAGGAACCTATCTATGGAGTCTGGCTCAGCCTAGTGCTGGGCAGACAGTGCTGGTCGTACAGCACAAAACAATAGTCTTTTGATTTTTTATCACACAGAAAAAATCACTCATCTCCTCAGAAGACTTTCAGTGCTTCAGTGCTGCTCTCCTACTCACAAAGCCTTAGGAATGATGCAGCAAATTAGTGGTAATCCTCTGGGCTACTTATAGAGGCCTTAATTGCCTCATTCTGAACAGCTGAAGTTTTTCAACGGCCTTTAGCTTTTCTCTGGCTACGTTTGTAGCCGACGCCCGATAATGATTGGTGTATTGTCCAAACAAGGCAGAAATGTATCTCCCGTCTGTGACAACACCCACAGATTTACCTGACTTCCTGTCACAATATATATATATATGTATATATATATATATATATATATATATATATATATATATATATATATATATATATATATATATATAAAATTAAAAATATTTAAAAAAAATTGTGTTTATGTAAAATAAAAAAAATAACATATACTTCTTTGAATAAAACTTTTACAAGGGCCTTTTTTGAATGTCATATATGAAAATAATATACATAACATCTGTATTATGGATTCTATGTGCATCAAAATCTGTTACTTTTACATTATATGACTTAATAAAAAAGATGTGAAATATAAAAATGTAAAGTGTTTAAAAAGGAAATACATAAATATAATATATACAGTACAAAGACAATCAGTCATGTATTGCAGTTAATAGACAGAGTGGGTTAATGTGAATTTTATTTTAAGGTCATTCTATTGTGATTTTAACATATTTACGTACTTCTGCCATATTTTCATAGTAGTATTGCATATGAAAATCTAAAAAGGCAACCACAGCAAGATCATAAGTATGAGCTTATAAAAAGCTTTTTTTATTCCTTGTACAAAAATGGCAGTGTAAAAATTAAAACCTCAGTAGAGACATGCTTTGTTTCGAGCTCTTAAACATAACTTTCTTAAGCAAAAAGCAAACACCAGTATTTTTTTATGCACCACAAAAACACACTCCAGATCCGTCTTGGATGCATTTCTGTTTTTGATGAGTTCTGGTGCATTTTTTATGTGATTCCGGGTGCATTCTAGATGCCTTTTTCCTGTTTTTTTCCCCCCCCACGGTACCGGGTCAGTGCATTTTGATGCGTTTTACAGCATTCCAGCACAGTCCAGTGCAGGAAAAATGCAGCATGTCCTACTTTTTTTCTGGAACTGGAAAGCCCTGGCATTGACCGCACTGTTGTGAACTATGCCATTGGAAACCATATAGCCTACTTTCCATTAATTTTCTATGCAGAAAAAAAACATCACTGGACTGCATGTGGTGTGAACTGGCCCTTAATCTGTAGCTTGAAAAGTATAGTCATGAGTAAAGGTATTTTTACATCAAGTAAATTGTTTATTTTTGGATTTGGTTAAAAGGCTAGAGAAATAAAAAGATGTATCTATGCGCTGTGGTGGGGCAGCAGCTGACACAGATAAGTAATACACCCTCCTTTTAAATAATCGGAAGAGAAAAAGTGTGTAGCGCCAAACATAAATGAACAGCGATGAGATGAGAATACTGTGTTATAAATGGACAACACATTGAAATAAAGTCCAAAAAAGTGTTAAAAGTGAGCGTGATCGCTAAGTCACACGCTCTAAGGTGAGCATTTAATACCTAGGGGGTCACTCAAATGAGAGCACCAATGCATGATCTGCAACACCTGTCAATCAATGTGCAAATGTGCAAGTAAATGCAAAAAAACAAATAAGTGCAAAAGGATTAGAGAAAAAAAATGAAAAAAAAAAATGTAATAAAATAAAAAAACGGTGCTACACTTGCTGTGTAACTGGAATAATTAGCTAAAAATAAATATGTTTAAAATAGAGGTTAGATGTGCAACCATAGGGTTATGCAAACAAAGTGCAAGTGAATAAGTGCTATTTATACACAAAAATCTAGAAACAATAAAATTCAAATCAATAAAAAACATGTCCATTTCAAAGCCAGCTTCCACACGGCCGATGAAAACAGTGGGTATACAAAGGGGCCACTTACCAAATTTGTTGGATTTCTATCACAGAGATCATGCAAGCTCAGCACACAAAGGCTCACTCAGATAACAACAGTAGCCAGTCACATTCTCATCCAGACCCTCTCCTCCACTGAAAGTCCGGTAAATGTGATAGGTGAACGTGTTTTAAAAGAGGAAAAGAAATTGCTTCATGGTGCAGTAAGTTCTTAAAATAAAGACCCTTTATTTCAAATGCTGGGTGACTGACATCATGAAACTTTCAGCAAAAAAGTTCAAAACCAACATGCAAACAAACAACCAGCTGCGGCTCAAACAAGCCAGCTGGGGCGTGGTGATGTCAGGTTCTTTAGCTCCCCCCGACGCTGCGTTTCTCCGTATGGGGCATCTACTGGGAAGGGAGGCTAGAACCAGACGTCACACACCACACTATAAATAAGCATCTACAGGAGAGTGACACCAGAAACCTGACAGAACTCACTTGTCTCCAGGTCACCAGTGTATAGGACTCCAATACTGTTAGCACATATAAGAACAACTTTGGAACACATATGCGATAGATTGTGTCCTTCAATGCATAAGGCATGTAAATGTAAGACATAATGACCGCGGTAGGGTCATGGTTATCACACAAAAGAAATTAATTAAAAATACAAATATGATAATGAAAGTACATTTATACTGTATATGCATTGATAAACAAATGTCCATCTCATGTCAGTGATAAAACATTAGTATTATTTTTTTTCCCTCTGGTGTCAGTAATATAAACGGATAAACGGGCACAGTGGGACATATATAAAACACAACATACCCATACATGATTAAAAATTATACATAATTAAAAAATATGTTTTTATATATATATATATATATATATATATATATATATATATATATGCCATTTTAAACTAATTCATTTAAAATAAATTCATTAAGATGGAAGAAAACAGTAGACCTACTGATTAGAGGGACACGCCCCCCTATAAATATGTGCCTGTAAGTGAGGGTGGAGTGTCATAAAAGGAAAGGGTGGGAGGAGCCAACCACTATTGTAAACATTATGGCCCAGATCCACAAAGAAGTTACGTTGGCGTATCTATTGATACGCCGCATAACTTCTAGGATGCTCCGGCGTATCTTTGTTTTGTATCCACAAAACAAGATATGCCAGAATGGGGGCTAGATCCGACTGACGTACGTCTTAGTACGCCGTCGGATCTTAGATGTATATTTACGCTGGCCGCTAGGTGGCGCTTCCGTTGATTTCCCCGTAGAATATGCAAATTAGCTAGATATGCCGATTCTCAGAACGTACGTCCGCCCAGCGCATTTTTTTACGTCGTTTGCGTAAGGCTTTTTCTGGCGTATAGTTACCCCTGCTCTATGAGGCGTACGCAATGTTAAGTATGGATGTCGGGCCAGCGTCAAATTTTCCGTCGTTTGCGTAAAACGTTCGCGAATAGGGCTTTGCGTAAATTACATTCACGTAGTCTAGGCATTGAGTGGGCGTAATTTAATTTGAAAATTCTACGTGATACTGAGCATGCGCAAGCATGCGCCGTACGAAAAAAGCGTCATTTACGTGGGGTCATATTAACTATTGTTTATGTAGCAGTTAATGTCCCACTCAATATTAAGGTCCAAGGGTCTGTGACACTGCATTTCGAAAATCCATTGCGTTTCGTGATGTGATAAGTGGCGTTTTAGATCATTTCCTCTCCAATGTGGAATATATCTCTCAATACCTATGACTTCCAATAATGATGGATCCCGATCATGATATTGGCAGAAATGCCACAAAACGCTGTGGCCAATAAACCCTCTGCGAATGTTGGAGAGATGTTCTCCTATCCTAACTTTTAACGCATTGGGTGGTTCTGCCAATTTATTCAAAGCCACAGGGACAACGCAACAAGTAAATTACCCCTATGGTGCCACAGGTGATGAAATCTGATATGGAGTATTCTTTGGAGGTAGTATGCAAAGTAAAAGTGGAAGTTCTGATAGTTCTGGATGATGAGCATACCTTGCATCTTTTGCAAGGTATGTCGCTGTGGCTTCGAATACATTGGGAGGACCACCCAATGCGTTAAAAGTTAGGATAGGAGAACATCTCTCCAACATTCACAGAGGGTTCATTGGCCACAGCGTTTCATGGCATTTCCACCAATATCATGATCGGGATTCATCATTATTGGAAGTCATAGATATTGAGAGATATATTCCACATTGGAGAGGAAATGATCTGAAACGCTACATATCACGTCACGAAACGCAATGAATTTCCGATATGCAGTGTCACAGATCCTAGGGCCTTAACATTGAGTGGAACATTAACTGCTACATAAACAATAGTTACATTTTTTTGACCCAATATAATCTACACATTTATGATATATAATGTTTACAATAGTGGTTGGCTCCTCCCACCCTTTCCTTTTATGACACTCCACCCTCACTCACAGGCACATATTTATATTAGCGGGGTGTCCCTCTAATCATTAGGCCTACTGTTTTGTTCCATCATAATGAATTTCTTTTAAATTAATTTGTTTAAAATGGTATATATATATATATATATATATATATATATATATATATATAGAGAGAGAGAGAGAGAGAGAGAGAGAGAGAGAGAGAGAGAGAGAGAGAGAGAGAGAGATTTTTTTAATTATGTATAATTTTTAATCATGTATGGGTATGTTGTGTTTTATATATGTCTCACAGTGCCCGTTTATATTTCTGACACCAGAGGGACATTAAAGAAACACGGAAATAATAATACTAATGTTTTATCACTGACATGAGATGGACATTTGTTTATCAATGCATATATAAATGTACTTTCATTATCATATTTGTATTTTTAATTAATTTCTTTTGTGTAATAATCATGACCCTACCACGGTCATTATGTTTTACATTTACATGCCTTATGCATTGAAGGACACAATCTATCAGCATATGTGTTCCAAAGTTGTTATTATATGTGCTGACAGTATTGGAGTCCCATATACTGGTGACCTGGAGACAAGTGAGTTCTGTCAGGTTTCCGGTGTCACTCTCCTGTAGATGCTTAATTATAGCGTGTGTGTGACGTCTGGTTCTATCCTCCCTTCCCAGTAGATGCCTCATACAGAGAAACGCAGCATCGGGCGGAGCTAGAGAACCTAACGTCACCATGCCCCAGCTGGCTGGTTTGAGCCGTGGCTGGTTGTTTGTTTGTATGTTCGTTTTGAACTTTTTTGCTGAAAGTTTCATGATGTCAGTCACCCAGCATTCGGAATAAAGGGTCTTTATTTTAAGAACTTACTGCACAATGAAGTCTATCATGTTTGCTTCCAGTGACTCTATCCCTACCAAAACCCTGAAGGAGATCGTTTGCAGTCCCCAGACTTTCATTGGAGGAGAGGGTCTGGATGAGAATGTGACCGGCTACTGTTGTTATCTGAGTGACCCCGTGTGTGCTGAGCTTGCATGATCTCTGTGATAGGGATCCAACAGATTCGGTAAGAGTCCCCTTTGTATACCTACTCTTTTCATCTGCCGGGTGGAAGCATAGGATGAAGATCTGCTCCTTTGTCTTTTTGATTGCAGTCTAGCTCTCATAGCTGGCTTTGGAATGGACATTGTTTTTGTTTTTTATTGAATTGAATTTTATTGTTTCTAGATTTTTGTGCATAAATAGCACTTACTAACTTACACTTTGTTTGCATAACCCCATGGTTGGGCATCTAAACTAATTTTTAAACATTAAAAAAAAGGGGCTAACTTTACTGATGTCTTATTTTTTAATTTAAAAAAAAGTGTGCTTGTAAGACCGCTGCGCAAATACGGTGTGACAAAAAGTATTGCAATGACCGCCATTTTATTCTCTAGGGTGTTAGAAAAAAAATTATAATGTTTGGGGGTTCTAAGTAATTTTCTACCAAAAAAAATTGTTTTTAACTTGTAAACAAAGAGTCTGAAAAACAAGAAAAAAAAGTTTGCTTTATATACACTTCAATGACATAAAATAACACAAGAAATCCATCAGCGTTTATTATAAAGAAGTGGCATCAAACACAAACAAAAAAAAGTTGCCACCATAAAAATGTTTTTCTCTTGGCTTGTCATGTAACTATTTCCCAAACACACAATAAAAGATTACCTTAATGGATGATAGGTTTTTAAGGGTTGAACATGTACTTTTTGGAATTAATGTTGCATTAGTCGTTCTTGTAGCTTTTAAATAAATGCTACAAAAATGTAAAAAAAAAAAAAAAAAAAATTGAGCACTAACGCAGATGGGGACACAATTAAAGAATGAAGATTGCAGATGGAACAAGGACAATAAAAGGTGAAGTTGTCCAACTGTGTAATCAAAAAGAGCGTGGCGGCTGCAAAATGGACATAAGCAAATGGATGAAGCCGCTAATAATAACATCCTTTAACTATTAATGAGGGTTTTTTGCAATGTCAAGCACAACTTGAGTTTTATAATGGTTGTTTTCATTCTTGTGTCTTCTTCATTATAGTGTACAAGGTCTGGCTTAAATGCAAAGTGGAAATTACGGAGAACTGCCTTATGTATCTATTATGCTATATATGTATTTCCAAAGTTAGAAAGTGCAAATGCTAATCAGCATTAGATTGTGTATTAAGCCACTCTCATTTGCAGTTACAGTTTAAGTTCAAGGCAAGAATGTAGAAATAAGGGAGGCATCTCTATTTTTTGGGAAGATATCCAAAACGTAATGTTCATGTTTCATCTTAAAGGGAATACATAGTGGTGTATATGTTTTCGTTATTTGTTGTGTTCAGGACCTAAAAAGTAAAGTATATACTGTCTATAGTAACATTTATATGTAAAATGGGTTATGTTGTCTGAAAAGGTTTAGGATTGGAGGTTCGTAGATTCATGGCTTCTTAACCAATTCAGCCCCGGAAGAATTTACCCCCTTAATAACCAGGCAATTTTTTGCGATACGGTACTGCGTTGCTTTAACTGACAATTGCGCAGTCTTGTGATGTTGTACACAATGTATGTCCTTTTTTTCCCACAGATAGAGCTTTCTTTTTGGTGGTATTAAATCACCTCTGTGGTTTTTATTTTTTGTGCTATAAAGTTTGAAAAAAAAAAATATCATAAATATCCCCAAAAACAATAATCTTCATCAGTTTAGGCCAATATGTATTCTTCTAAAATTTTTGGGTAAAAAAATCAATAAGCATATATTGTTTGGTTTGCGCAAAGGTTAAAGAGTCTATAGGGGATATATTTATGGCTTTTTTTTTTTACTAGTATGGGCGGTGATCAGCAATTTTTAGCAGGACTGCGACATTGTAGCGGACAGATTGAACTCTTTTGACATTTTTCTGGGACCAGTGACAATTATACAGTGATCAGTGCTAATAATAGCCACTGATTACCGTATAAATGACACTGGTAGGGAAGGAGTCAACACTAGGGGGCGATCAAGGGGTTAAGTGTTTGCTAGGGGGGCGTAGGGGGGAGTTATTGCTGTTCCTGATCACTAGGAACAGACAATCTCTCTCTACTCCCCTGTCAGAATGGGGATCTGTTTGTTTACATTGACAGATCCCTGTTCTGGCTCTCCGTGGAGCGATCATGTGTGGCCGGCAGACATTGGCTCCGGCGACATGCCGCGGGTACACCTATGGCAATTTGCACAGTAGAGCCAACCTGATGCAGAATAATGACAGAGGCTGGTCAGCAAGCTGGTAAATACTTGTTTTATCATGTAAAGCCATGGAAGTCAGAGAGACATGCTGAGCTCCAGTGCTGGAGGCTGCTGCTTATCTGACAGCGCAATAAGAGCCTGCTCTATGGACTGAATGTGAATAGTCCTCTGCACTACTATGAGACTATACTAGAACAGTGTTTCTCAACCTTTTACCGTGAAGTAACACTGCAGGTCTAAAAAAAAAAAAATCTAAGTACCCCTGTCTCAAGAAAGTAATTTATATTGTTTGGTAGACATGTGCACACTGAAATATTTTGTTTCGTAATTTAATTTCCGTCCGAAAAATAAATGAATTTAGTTATTCCCGAAATTTGTTTTTATTTATTTTGTTTTTCATTAAAAAAATGCATTCATTGGAAAATCTGTCATTGAAGGCTTATGGTGTCTGTCGAATGTTCTAAGAAGAAAAAAAAAAAAAAAGAAGATTCGACAGAATCTTTAAAAAAAAAAAAAATTTGACTCTTCATGTCTATCTATGTCAAATCTTTTCTCTATGTCGAATCTTTTCTCTTTATGTAGAATAATATTGGACTAATAGAGTTAAAGGGGTTGTAAAGACAAACATTTTTTCCTCTTAAATTAAAGTCTGACAGTAGCTGATAAAGTAAAAAGTAATGTTTTGCATTATAACTAGTTTGATACCTGTTGAAATCGAGCTGTTTTATTCACCTCCGTCACTCCTGAATCATTATTCTCACTGACTTCCTGGTTTGCGGTGCGCATTCATTCTTGCTACATCACGGCCTAATGGGAACTACGGATCCCATTAGGCTTAGCCTCCATGCCTCTGAGGGATAAGAGAGCATCTTCACGCAGGGTTGTAGTCATAGGGAGGGGGTGAGCACATTCTGCTTTCCACCATGCAAAATGGCTCAGATGCTGGTGGAAAGCAAGAAGAGGAGAGACAGGAAATGGCATTTTCAAACCTGGATTACTGTATTTTGGAGGTCAAAAGGAAAAACGAGGTAAGTGATATTTAAATGCTCTTGCTTACAGCAATCAATTGATCTAATAAAAAACGAACCTTTAGTGTTCCTTTAAGGTTAGGCACAATTAAGGTCGAATCTGTCATTGAAGGCTTATGGTGTCTGTCGAATGTTCTAAGAAGAAGAAGAAGAAAGAAAAAAAAGGTTTGACAGAATCTTAAAAAAGAAATAAAAAAATGTTTTGACTCCTGAAATTCGGACGAAAATGCATTTGGACGAAAACAAAATGCACATGTCTATTGTTTGGGTGTCATGGTTTTTGTACGTCTATTTGTTTTGATTTCTGTGTGTATTTGTGATGGTTTTTCTGTGTGCAGAATCATTGTATGTGTGCATGCTGCAATGACAGATACATATACAATTACTGATGAGGTTGCACTGATGGGCACTGATAAGGCTGCTCTGATAGGCACTAATGAGGCTGTACTGATAGGCGGCACTGATGAGGCTGCTTTAAAAGGCAGCCCTATTGAGGCTGAACTGATAGGCGGCACTGATGAGGCTGCGCTGATAGTCGGCACTGATGGGCAATGATGAGGATGCACTAATGGGAAATGATGAGGTTGATGAGGTTGCACTGATGAGGCTGCACTGATGGGCAACGATGAGGCTGCACTGAGTGGCACTGATGAGGCTGCACTGAGGAGGCCACAAAATTTTCACTGAGCATGGGCTTGGAAAAAAATCCAGTCCACTTACAAAGTATGATTAATAGACAGGTTCACCTCCAGCTCTCCCTAATCTGGTTCCCACCTGTCTGAAACTCAGAGAGCTCCATCACAGGCACCTGTGACCCCTCAGCCAGGCACAAGATGACTATGGATACCGCGCACTCTTTCCTTCCAGGATCTGTTGCTTAAAAGGGTTGTAAAGGTAAAAAAATGTTCCCTAAATAGCTTCCTTTACCTTAGTGCAGTCCTCCTTCACTTACCTCATCCTTCAATTTTGCTTTTAACCTCTTTCCCACCGGGCTTGTTTTTCAGATTCAGTGTTTACAAGACTAAAACAGTTTTTTTTGCTAGAAAATTACTTAAAACCCCCAAACATTATATATTTTTTTCTAACACCCTAGAGAATAAAATGGCAGTCATTGCAATACTTTTTGTCACACCGTATTTGTGCAGCGGTCTTACAAGCGCACTTTTTTTGGAAAATAATCACTTTTTTGAATAAAAAAATAAGACAACAATAAATTTTGCCCAATTTTTTTATATATGGTGAAAGATAATGTTACGCCGAGTAAAATTATACCCAACATGTCACGTTTAAAAATTGCGCCCGCTCGTGGCATGACGTCAAACTTTTACCCTTAAAAATCTCGATAGGCGACGTTTAAAAAATTCTACAGGTTGCATTTCTTGAGTTACAGAGGAGGTCTAGGGCTAGAATTATTGCTCTCGCTTTAACGATCACGGCGATACCTCACTTGCGTGGTTTGAACACAGTTTTCAAATGCGGGCGCTACTCGCGTATGCGTTCGCTTCTGTGCGCGAGCTCATCGGGACGGGGCGCTTTAAAAAAATGTTTTTTTGTTTTCTTATTTATTTTTATTTAGTTAATAATTTTTTACACTGAAAAAAAAAAAAATGATCACTTTTATTCCTATTACAAGGAATGTAAACATCCCTTGTAATAGAAAAAGGCATGACAGGTCCTCTTAAATATGAGATCTGGGGTCAAAAAGACCTCAGATCTTATATTTAGACTTAAATGCAAAAAAAAGAAAAAAAAATTGAAACGTCACTTCCGCCCAGCAGAGCTATGGGGACGGGTGAAGGACATTTTTCCCTCACTCGCAACCCCAGTCAGCTGCCGAACGGACCCGATCGCCTCCGCTGCTACCGACGGCTCCGGTAAGCGGCGGAGGGCGTGGGAGAGCGGCGGGAGGCCCTCTCCCGCCACCGATAACGGCGATCTTGCGGCGAATCCACCGCGGAGACCGCCGTTATCGTGTACACCACCGCCCACTGAAGAGATGGATATCTCGGTTGTGGCAGCAGCTGCTGCCGTTACCGAGATATCCATCTTTAAAAAGAGGACGTCTTTTTGACATGGGGTGGTGGTCAAGAGGTTAAATGTCCTTATTTCTTCTGAGAAATCCTCACTTCCTGTTCTTCTGTCTGTAACTCCACACAGTAATGCAAGGCTTTCGCCCTGGTGTGGAGTGCCGTGCTCGCCCCCTCCCTTGGACTACAGGAGAGTCAGGACTCCCACTAACACACAGCTCCTTTCTCTATCTGCAACGTAGATAGTGTCCTAACTCTCCCGTAGTCCAAGGGAAGGGTGCCAGCACGACACTCCACACCAGGGAGAAAGCCTTGCATTACTGTGTGGAGTTACAGGCAGAAGAACAGGAAGTGAGGATTTCTCAGAAGAAATAAGGACATTTGAAAGCAAAATCGAAGGATGAGGTAAGTGAAGGAGGACTGCACTAAGGTAAAGGAAGCTATTTAGGGAAAAAAAATTGTACCCTTACAACCCATTCAATAAGGCAAAAAATGTTACTTTCCTGTCTGTGTGTCCCCCTCTGGGGCCTTTAAAAATATATAATATATAAGTTAAAACATTTTAAAATTAAAATAAAAAATCCTTGCATTAGTTTCCTTGCTTTAGACCTCTAATGTATATTATGGTGTTAATCAAAAATTAGCAAATACAGTTATTCAGTGAACTGTTAATTCAGTATACAGTATCTGCATTTGATGAGGTTGTAGGCACAAGGCCTCTATTGCCTAAGACATTGTCCTTTTAATGACCACTTGTTAAACAACATCTGTCAAAGCCATACATGTGACATATTGTCATAGTTCAAGGATCCAGAGCCTTATGAGACAAAAATTACTTTCATGCCTGTGTGTCCCATTCTATGGCCCTCAAAAAACATAATACATAAATCTCAAATGGTTTAACGTTTAAAAAATAATAAACTACCACCAGACCAATACAGTTTCCTTTTTTTGGACCACCAATGTATATTAGAGTGTTAAATATAAAGTTACAAATACAATTATTCAATGAACTGCTTATTAGGTATGGATTTATACTGTATCTCAAGAGCTTGTAGGCACAAGACCTTTATTGCCTAAGGCCCTCTCCATTAAATGGCCACTTTTTTAAACAACACCTGTCAAAGCCATAGATGTGACATATTGTCACAGCTAATGTAATTCCCTCAAAGGGAATGTAGCAGTAACAGCGCAATACCACAAGAAGGAATGTGATCAAAAGCAGTAAAATTCTGCCAGAAAAAAAACATGTATTCTGAATCAATGCCATGCTTCCAGAACTAATGTCACCATAAACAGCCCCAAAACGACTGCAAAATTACTAGAGGGAGTGTGACCAAACTAAGAGCTGCATTGTGTTATGAACAAGTGCCATGTTGCCTGCAATTTTGTTCCAAGAATGTGTACTTTGTTGCCAGATGGGACGTATTACCCAAAAAAGTTTTATGATGTCCCAATGTCAATGCTAGCAGAGAAATAATACAGCAAGACTTACCTGTTCACAGAATTTTCCTGACATTGCTATTGCTCTTCTGTTTAAATCTAGATGAATTCATCTTGTCTAAAAGTTTTCCCCACTACTAGGGATGAGCAGAATATTTTTTTTTCCAAATAAAGTTTTTAGGGCTGTGGAAATTAACTATTAATTCATCGATTAATCTTAATTTTTTTTGATCGATCAAAATTATTTTGATTGGTACTCTCCGCCGGCTTCCGGGCCTTCAGGGAGTTCCCGTCGGAGATCCGGTGACGTCACGGACACCGGCGGGGCTTGCCGTATCCATCTGAAGGGCTCCTTTGCTGTGCCTTTATATCTGCATGCCCTCTATCAACCTGGGATTCTACAGCCTGATGTTAACCCCTCCTCCTCTGGATTCAGCAGTACACATTTTTATACCAGTATCATACTTAGCTACATGTTTTTATGACTGCTTTTGCTACCGTTTGCTACCGTTTGGTATTACTCACACCATTTTTACAGTTAATGTAGCTACATCGATTTTATCTCCAGTGCAATAATTATTTTGTTACCTACTTAAAGACTATAAAAGTTTTAATGCTTTTCCCATCGAGCACTGCACTGTGTGTTTTTTGTATCCTGCTACTGTATCTATTTTTCCAGTGGTTGGTAGCTGCACTGGGAATCAGCCTGCAAGGAGATCAACTAAAAGTAGTTGGATCTGTATGTGCGTTATAATTAATCAAAATTAGTCGATTAATCGATTAAAAAAAAAAACGATTAATCGAACACAACAATTTTAATCAGTAACAGCCCTAAAAGTTTTTAATTTTAACAAAACAGAAAAATTTCACATCCAAAATTTCAGGAAAATTAAAACTCTGAATGTTGCTCATGCTTACGCACTACATTTCTGTATCCTGTTATTCTCTAAATAGACAGGAATTGAATTATGCAGTACTTATGTCTGCTGTCAGAAAAAAAGCTGGAGGACAATACGGAGCACAGCACCTGTCTAATGGATAGAGCTGTGAGATGTAAATCCATGCCCTGTATATTTACAAGAATAACACGAAGGCTTGGTTCCAGGTAGCTATAGAGTTTTTAGTGAACCTGATGCACAGCATTAATTCCTGGATGTAAATTGGAGGCACGTTACTGGTAAATTGTCCCCTTTGTCTATTTAAATGGCAGATTTTAATGTTTAACTGAAGTATACCATTAAACTTTATTTCTTCTTCTACAATGACAATTTTTATGTTTTACCATGTGTGCAAACAAAATATTTCAGTAGATCTATTACCACAAATGGATTTTATATAACATCTATAAATGTCTTTCATAAAATTATTTTCTTGTCATGTTTGTTTTTACTTTCCACATACTACTGAGTGGGCCTACTGTAGTTCCAAATTATATTGACAGCATGCAAAATGTTTTCCTGCACCGTTGCTATTTCTGAGATGCATCTTGAGCTTGTCAGCAGTGTTAACAACAAGATAATGAGCTCCTAAATTAGGACAATAGGCAATTTGAGTCAATCATCTGACTATGCAAATTGTTTCTGTAATAAAATTAGTCTACATAACACGGTAAGTTTGGACTTGATTGATGAGTTGTCGGAACCTGTAATATCATCCAGGCACTGAGATCCCTTGAAATATCAAAGTTAATTTTGGCTACAAGAACAAGAACATTAACTTTTTTTTGTTAATTGTAGCTAATTTATACACTGTGTATATATATATATATATATATATATATATATATATATATATATACATATATATATATATATTGTGACAGTATGCGAGGTGCGATACATGATCATAGGTACATTTCACCTCGCATACGTTCCATTATGAGAGACTGAACCGGAATCCATTCCGGGTTTTACAGCCTCTGGGCCTGGCTAGGATTCCGGTCCGGATGTTTGGGTCCACTGGAGTCCACAATCAGCTGGAATTTAAATGTCCAGGAAGAGAGCACAACAGGGCTCTGGCTTGAAACTCAGGAAGGGACCTGAGTGAGAGGAGCGCTGAGTGCTGGATTGAAAAGGTTTGCTTTACTGCATGTTTTGTGGGTGTCAGGGACTAGCCCCACACTGTATTGAGAGGAGATCCTGTTTGTTTAGTTTAGCGCCGGACGGCAAGGATTTAATTTACTGTTTTGTTTATTTTAATCTGCAAACCGTTTATAAATAAAATCTGGCATCCGCCAGACTTAAAAGAAAGTGCCTGCTTACAGACTGTGATTTCAGAAAAGGTGATCCCCACAAGCTAATCCCTCACACGTGGTGGATTCAGCGGGCACTTTTCTGAAAATGGAAGAAATATTAAAGGCCCTGCTACAGGCCAATGCAGCCCAGCGGGAAACCAACCGCCAAGTCGCAGAGGCCGCTGCAGCACAACAGGCTGCCCAGCAGGAGATAAACCGCCAAGTCGCAGAGGCCGCTGCAGCACAACATCGCCAAGTCGCAGAGGCCGTTGCAGCACAACACGCTGCCCAGCAGGAGATGAACCGACAGTTCGCCGAAGCTCTGGTGGAACTGAAAAAGGGGTCCGCACCTCCGGTGTTAGCGGAACCAAAGATTGTACGTGCTTCCTACCACCTGCAAAAGATGACACCGGCGGATGATGTTGAGGCGTACATGGCGACTTTCGAGAGAGTCGCTGACCGCGAAGGATGGCCAAAAGAGCAGTGGGCGGGACTATTGGCCCCATTCCTAACAGGAGAACCCCAAAAGGCCTATTTTGACCTAGAACCAGATAAGGCCCAGGACTATGAGACTCTAAAGACAGAAATACTCGCACGCTTGGGTGTCACCATGGCAGTCCGGGCCCAGCGCGTGCATCAGTGGTCCTATTCCAGCAACAAGCCACCTCGGTCACAAATGTTTGACCTGGTCCACCTCACCAGGAAGTGGTTGCAGCCAGAGACTCTGACCAGCCCCCAGATTGTGGAGCGTGTGGTAATGGACCGGTACCTGCGTGCGCTCCCTGCTACCCTGAGAAAGTGGGTCGGACAGGGGGACCCCAACACTGCAGCCCAAATGGTGGACCTAGTGGAGAGGTACAGTGCTACTGAGGACTTGATAAACCCACCTACGCCCCACTTCGGTGTGTCTCGGGGTGCAAGATCTCCCAACGGTTCGGGTAAGACTGTTCCGGGGTTCAAGAGTTTGGGGAGAGTGGATAAGACTGTTGTTACAGCAGATGAGACTGTAGGTCCTAGACCTGGAGACTGGCCAAAGAAGCCAGGAAGGTTTTTGGGACCGTTAAAAGGACTGGGGGTAGGGCAAATACGGTGTTTTCGTTGCCATGCATTAGGCCATATTGCTGCAGATTGCCCTCTAAATGATGAACCTATGCAATGTGATTATGTTGATAGGGTAAGACGCATTTCTCTGTTTGCACAGGTCGCATGTGTTGCGACAAGTCAGAGTCGCCTTGAAAAACAAATGTGCGTTATTTCAATAGATGGCAAGCCTCTTACAGCCCTGCTAGACTCTGGTAGTGTGGTGACCTTAGTCAGGAGTGCGTGTGTAGACCCCGCAAAACTACACCCCAGTTGTATTGGGGTAATATGCATCCATGGGGACACTCGGGACTACCAGACAGCGGTGGTTGAGGTTGATACCCCCTGGGGCTGTGTAACACATTCAGTGGGGGTGGTACCTTCACTGCTCCATGAAGCCTTAGTGGGGAGAGACTTTCCTCATTTTTGGAAGTTATGGGAGAGTGAAGGGAGGCCCGTAGATAGCGCTCCCCCTACTGGGGAAACACGGGAACTCTCACCAGACCCCTTTTGCCAAAGGGAAGGGCAGGCTGTTGGTGGGATCGAGGAGGCCGGAGATCCTCCACCATTCCCTGCCATGGCTGGGGAACCGGAGGACTTAGAAGCTAGCACCCAGCCTGAGGGTAACGAACAGGAAACCTCGCCTGACCCTGACATGGAGAGTAGCCAAAATGTGGTACCCGACTTGGAGGTCAGGAGGGAGGATTTCTGTACCGAGCAGCTGCGAGAGCCCACCCTCATGAATGCCAGGGAAAATGTTAAGGTGTTGGATGGGGAACCGGTGGATCCTAATTGGGTGGTGTCCTTTCCCTACATGGCAATTAAAAACAATTTGTTATATCGGGTGATAAAACATGGAGAGGAAGAGGTAGAACAGCTACTGGTTCCCAAACCCTTTCGCAGGGTGGTGCTAGACCTGGCTCATGGTCACGTAATGGGGGGACATCTCGGGGTCGAAAAAAACAGGGAGAGAATCGCCCAAAGATTCTTCTGGCCCGGTTTGCATGCAGAGGTCAAGGAGTACTGTGAATCGTGCCCCGAGTGCCAAATGTCAGCACCATCGCCCCATTTTCGCAGCCCCCTTGTTCCTCTACCAATAATTGAGGTCCCCTTTGAAAGGATTGGCATGGACCTGGTGGGGCCGGTCGTGAAATCTGCCCGAGGTCACCAGCATATTCTGGTGATCCTGGACTATGCGACTCGCTATCCTGAGGCCATACCCTTGCGTAACACCTCCGCCAAGGTTATTGCCAAGGAATTAGTCCAGGTGTTTAGTCGAGTGGGGATCCCAAAAGAGATCTTGACCGATCAAGGCACTCCTTTTATGTCAAGGGTTACCAAGGAATTGTGTAGATTGTACAAAATCTCCCATCTCCTTACTTCTGTCTACCACCCCCAGACAGATGGTCTGGTCGAAAGGTTTAATAAAACATTGAAGAGTATGTTGAAAAAGGTGGTCGACAAGGATGGGAGAGACTGGGATTTTTTGCTACCATATCTCATGTTTGCCATACGAGAGGTTCCACAGGCCTCCACAGGCTATTCCCCCTTTGAGCTCTTGTATGGTAGGCATCCCAGGGGCCTGCTAGATATTGCTAAAGAAACGTGGGAAGGAGAGGTCAGTCCATATAGGAGCATCATAGAGCATGTCTCCTTGATGCAGGACCGAATCGCAGCCGTTCTGCCCCTAGTACGGGAACATATGGAGCGAGCCCAGGAGGCCCAAAGGAGGGTCTATAACCGGGGTGCCAAGGTCCGTACTTTCAACCCGGGGGACAGAGTGTTGGTACTGGTTCCCACGGTAGAAAGCAAGTTTTTAGCCAAATGGCAGGGTCCCTTTGAGGTTGTCCAAAGGGTGGGGGAGGTAAAGTACAAAGTCTACCAGCCAGGGAAAAGGAAACCACACCAAATTTACCATGTAAATCTCTTAAAGCCCTGGAAGGACCGAGAGACTTTACTGGCCACGTCCCCACTTCCAACAGATACCTGACGTTCCCATCACGGATTCCCTGTCCGTAGCACAACAAAGTGACGTTAGGGCATTCGTGCAGAAAAATAGAGACTTTTTCTCCCCCTTACCCGGACTGACCAACACGATCCAACATGACATAGTGACGGAACCAGGGGTTCGGGTAAATGTAAAACCATATAGAATTCCAGAGGCCCGGCGAGAGGCAGTTGCGGAAGAAATAAAAAATATGTTAGAGTTGGATGTGATCGAGGAGTCTCACAGTGAGTGGTCAAGTCCCATAGTGCTGGTCCCAAAACCTGATGGCAGTATTAAGTTTTCTAAAATCATTACAAAACCTAACAGTGTGTCCAAATTTGACGCCTACCCGATGCCCCGGGTCGACGAACTTGTGGACAGGTTGGGACAGGCTCGCTACATAACGACCCTAGACCTAACGAAAGGTTATTGGCAGATACCGCTTACTGAATTGGCCAAGGAGAAGACTGCCTTTTCCACTCCTGAGGGCTCGTTTCAGTATAAGCGGATGCCGTTTGGTCTGCACGGAGCCCCTGCATCATTCCAGCGAATGATGGACAAAATTTTGAGACCACATCGCTCGTATGCAGCGGCGTACTTGGACGATGTGGTCATCCACAGCCCAGATTGGGAATCGCACCTGCTCCGTGTACAAGCGGTCGTAGATTCCCTTAGGGAAGCACGTCTCACGGCCAATCCAAAGAAATGTGCCATAGGCCTGGAGGAGGCCAAATACCTTGGGTACATTATTGGCCGGGGGATGGTCAAGCCGCAGACCAATAAGATTGAGGCAATTCAAAAATGGCCCCAACCAGTCAATAAAAAACAAGTGAGGGCCTTCCTGGGCATTACGGGGTATTACATGCGTTTTATACCCAATTTTGCCACCATTGCCGCCCCCTTGACCGATCTAACGAAGGGTAAGGGGTCGGTCATGGTCAAATGGAACTCCGAAGCCGAGGGGGCATTTCAGAAGTTAAAACAGGCTCTTTGTATGGTACCCGTACTAGTAACCCCGGATTTTAGCCAGGAGTTTGTTATACAGACGGATGCCTCTGAGGTGGGACTAGGGGCCGTACTGTCACAGATCAGGGATGGTGAGGAGCACCCAGTGGTATACCTGAGCAGGAAGCTGAACAAGCACGAGAAAAATTATGCCATCGTAGAAAAGGAGTGTCTCGCCATTAAGTGGGCCTTAGACTCCCTGAGGTATTACCTACTGGGAAGGTCATTTAAGCTGGTCACAGACCATGCTCCCCTGAAGTGGATGTGTGACAACAGGGAGAAAAATGCTCGTGTGACAAGGTGGTTCCTGGCTCTACAGCCTTTTAAATTTGCGGTGGAGCACAGGCCAGGGAAGCTCCAAAATAATGCAGATGCCCTCTCCCGTGTGCACTGTATGGTTGGGTCAAGTGCTCAGCCGCAGGGGCTTGAGCAGAGGGGGAGGATATGTGACAGTATGCGAGGTGCGATACATGATCATAGGTACATTTCACCTCGCATACGTTCCATTATGAGAGACTGAACCGGAATCCATTCCGGGTTTTACAGCCTCTGGGCCTGGCTAGGATTCCGGTCCGGATGTTTGGGTCCACTGGAGTCCACAATCAGCTGGAATTTAAATGTCCAGGAAGAGAGCACAACAGGGCTCTGGCTTGAAACTCAGGAAGGGACCTGAGTGAGGGGAGCGCTGAGTGCTGGATTGAAAAGGTTTGCTTTACTGCATGTTTTGTGGGTGTCAGGGACTAGCCCCACACTGTATTGAGAGGAGATCCTGTTTGTTTAGTTTAGCGCCGGACGGCAAGGATTTAATTTACTGTTTTGTTTATTTTAATCTGCAAACCGTTTATAAATAAAATCTGGCATCCGCCAGACTTAAAAGAAAGTGCCTGCTTACAGACTGTGATTTCAGAAAAGGTGATCCCCACGAGCTAATCCCTCACAATATATATGTAGCACTAACCCCCGAAGGAGCTGCTGAGTATTTCGGGCGGCATGTTACCTCTATCTTCTTGCTGTCCAGGGTAATAAAAGAGAGTTGAAAAAGTTCAATGTCCACATTGTACACTTACTTTTCTAGGATTTATTTGCAGAACTTGGTAGAAAAGAAGTTGGAGGGGTGGAAGGGTAAATAGGTAGGTAGGTTCAGGTGTATAATCTCAATTAGGAAACACTCCTGCTTCCAGCAAACAGTTCTCATCGCCACTCTAGCCAGAGTGGGTATTGCTCACCCGGATAGGTCCCTCTCACTGGGCCAGCAGCCGGAATGGCGCACGAAAAGTACAGTCTCTGCCACAGACCTTCCTTTATGAGGAGACACTTTTGGTCCAGAATCCCCTGCCACAGGATTCAGTACCCGGATCTCTCCAGATTAACTTCTGTAGAACTTAGATCTGACAGGTGATCACCATCAAGCCTCTCAGTATATGGTGCATCCTTTGATGAAGTTTCCAGGCCTTCTCCCAAGATACCAGCTTCTTGCATGGTCCTCTACAGGATAGGTCTTCCCCTGGCTTCCTTCATCAAGTGGCTCCTTCCCTCCAGGGCAGACAGCACAGGATCACCTTGAAAGTGCAGACCCAGTCTGACTACTGGGCCTACTAGACTAAACCATAACCCTGCCTCGCATATGTGTGCATTGCTACATCTATAATTAAAGCTCATGTCTACAACTATAATTACCTGAGCTATACCTTGTTGGTGGTCAAGCCTGAACTCTTCCCTATTCCCCGCTTTGGGGACCCTTGGGGTCTAACCGCACTATCTTTCACCTACAATTGGGTCAATGATGGTTGTACTTCTCACCTTAATTGTTACACCGCCTTTTCCTTTTTCACACCTCTATCACGGTGGTTCACCTAGTGTATCTTCACTCTGTATTTAGAGTGTACTAATTATTGCTCTGTATGTAGTCAATACAGATTTCCAACTGCTGGGGGCAACTCCATCACCATCTATAGCCTACGTGAGACTTTGTCTCTACGTGGGGCCTAGGCTCCTTCAAAGAGTTAATCTGTATTCACAGGTAAGCCGCACAGTTTTTGCTTTGTTGGAACGCATAAGGCGATCACGCGATGACATTATCGCCCAGCTCCGTGATGCATTCCAGCTTGGAACGTGGAAGTGCGTCTTATACGGCGCTCCATTTGAATTACTGCAATGCTCTCCAGCTGATCTCCTGCCTATAAAGGCATTCAATGGAGATACAGCTGGCGTTCTATTATTGCCAGCCGTATTGTCAGCCATAGGCTTAGGCCTGGCCTGTCCGCTCAGCCATGCTGCTGTCCTTGCTTCCTTTGCCGGACCACCGCTCCAGGAAACAACTACTACTTTGCTGCTAAAGACTTCTTACAACAACTACATTGCTGGGAACTCTCTTCATGTCATGAACATATTGCACTATGGACATTCCATCTCCTGCAAACGGATAAGTAGACATTCCTTCACTTGTAGTTCTATAGGAAGATCTAATGCTAATGATTCATCTATTACAATTGTACTATTAAAAATACTGTGTGGATATTACTATATCTTCTGGGAGATAATAATGTACTAAAGCTTATTGCAAAGGAGTACCTTAAAGGGACAGCTACCACTAATTCATTATAGTAATAATTACCTGAGCTATACCGCCTCTCATATGTGTGCATTGCTACATCTATAATTAAAGCTTATGTCTACAACTATAATTACCTGAGCTATACCGCCTCTCATATTATTCTACAAATACATACCTCACGTATGCTACTATAATCACCTGAGCTATACAGCCTCTCATAAGCAATAGTATTACATTTACCAATTTACCTCAAGTATGCTATTATAACTACCTGAGCTATATTGCCTCTCATATACAAGTACTACTACTCAACTAAACTACTTGTTATATGCAAGCTACAGTTGTTACTACAACTTCTATTACTACGTGCCCGACATGAGTACAAATCCTCGGAGGCCTTGTCCTAATTGTTTGAACTTGTTCGCTCTAACTTTTCTATGCTAGGGGTTGATGTTATTCCATAGCATCTCCCCTAGTGGCCTTATTATATCTCTACATGCCAAGGTGATATGATGTAGAGAACCCCCAAACTCCTGTTATGAGGAGAGACGCCTGGGGTCCTTACTGATAATCACCTGCATGTAGTGGTGTATTGGTATAATTTCCTTGAACTAATTTTAAACACTAAGCTCTGGTCGCATGCTGTAATGCGTCCATGCTTAGTAGCTCAACGCCTTTCTTTATGTGACAGAGAGATGATGTATAGATCCCCCAAACTCCTGTTGCGAGGAGTGACGCCTGGGGCCTCTTACTGATTTGTCGCATACAGAATCTCATTGAACTCCTTTTTTTTCCAGACCCGTATCCAACTGCTACGGCAGTTGTGGTTCCCTCCGCTCACCAGTGCTGTTACAGATGGCTACCCTGAAGGTGGGAGCGCCACACGAGGAGAAGACCCAGGAAAATGGCGTCTGCCCCATAAATACCCCTCCCCAGCATACACAGCGAGGAAGCCTCCTCCTGATAGGCTGCTGGGAAAAAGTATCCAGTCCTTGACTCCACTGCTGCCACCTGCTGACCTGGGGTGGAGCTGCACCCCAGGAACAACAGCATGAGCCCACAGCACAGCCAAGCTGGGACAGAAGCTCTAAATTTGAACTAATTAACAATGGTCAGAGTCACTTAACTCTTTGACCCCCTCTAAATTTCAATAGCACCGATTCTGAAAAGTAACCAGGCGCTACACATATAATAGCATTTATATTACATTTTTGAAAAGGTGAACTTAGTCTTTAAATCTGCTAGTCCATCTACCACTCCCCACCCCCAGACTGACAATGTTGCTGTACTAATGTGCCCCCCGTGCTTCTTTATCCAGAGTGGGGGTGCTCTAATGCAGAAGGTGTGTTATTGGCCAAATCACCAGATGAAAATAGAGAAAAAGGACAAAAAAAAAAATATAGAACCACCAAATCCAATGATTGGTAAGCTGCAATATATTACATTTTTGGTTTGGGGTTTAATACTTACATTTTAACATAATAAGACTTCATCTGAATATGATGATAACAAATAAAATCTATTTAACAAGTAAATTATATAAATAGGATTTTCCAAATTACGATTTAACAAATTACCTAATTTTGAAATTCCCCAAAATTCTGTATTTTGGCAGGATTATTTTAGTCTAACGTGCTGCAACTAAATAACAATATCGGACTGGAGGCTGTATTCTATTTATTTCTTTGAGTTCACTTTAAGGGAAAACTCAACAATATCGCTTTGAGTAAGCATTCTATTTTAACTGGGTAAAGTAAGATGACTGTGCAGTTCTCCCCAGCCATAACCTGTCAGCTTTCAGCATTATCAGTAGCTATTCATGCATCACAGGAGAAACAGTCCACATATGCCAATTTTCCCTCACTTGGCAACCTTTTGTTACCCACTTGAGGGAGCATCTCAGACCTGCATCTCCTTTGCATAAGTGAGTTGAACTGCAGTTCAACAGATGTCTGGGGAATATAAAGGGCCAGTAGTAATATGATTAGTTTTTCAATAACAGAACATGCTTGGCTTGATTCTAGAAATATCTCCTGATTTTATTTTTTTATTTTTTTATTATCAAAGAAAAACTAGCCCAAAATAGTAAATACAACTATACAAAAAAAACGTAGCTATATATTTTTATGCCCTTACCACGTACCACCACCAAAAAAAATGACTATTGCGGCAATACTGCATATGTGGAAAAAACAAAAGTACTTTTTTATTTCTTGTGTAGCGATACCCCCGAAGGAGCAGCTATTGTTGATTCAGTCCGTTACTCTGCCTCTCATCACTTATAACAGCCTTAGCACACCTGGCAAAAGTGTAAGTGCAATGACCAATGAGAAACACACACGTTATGGTAAAACACAGAAATTGTCTTTACTGCAATATTTCTGTGGAAGGATAATAGTCAATAACAATATACACTGCTTAAAAGAAATTAAAGGAACACTTTTGAATCAGAACTACTGGGATATTGATCTGGTCAGTTAAGTAGCAAAGGGGGGGGGGTGTATACAGAGGGGGTTGTTAATTTCAATTAACAGCAAAGCAGCTGAAACTGATTAACAACAGGTGCACTAGATGGGCAACAATGAGACGACCTCCAAACCAGGAATGTTTTTTTCAGGTGGAGGTGTCTGACATTATTTTTCCCTACTCATCTTTTCTGACAGTTTTTCAGTAGTTTTGCATTTGGCTAGGGTCAGTGTTACTACCGGTAGCACAAGGCCATACTTGGACTCTATAAAAGGTTGCACAGGCAGTCCAACTCCTCCAGGATGGTACATCAATACGTGTCATTGCCAGAAGGTTTGCCGTGTCTCACAAGCATGGAGGAGATTCCAGGAGACAGGCAGTTACTCTAGGAGAGCTGGACAGAGCCATAGAAGGATCTTAACCCATCAGCAGGACCGGTATCTGCTCCTTTGTGCAAGGAGGAACAGGATGAGCACTGCCAGAGCCCTACAAAATGACCTCCAGCAGGCCACTGGTGTGAATGTCTCTGACCAAACAATTAGAAACAGACTTCATGGGGGTGGCCTGAGGACCCGACGTCCTCTAGTGTGCTCTGTTCTCAATTCTGGACACTGTGGAGCTCAATTGGCATTTTCCATTGAACACCAGAATTGGCAGGTCCGCCACTGGTGCCCCATGCTTTTCACAGATGAGAGCAGGTTCACCCTGAGCATATGTGACAGACGTGAAAGGGTCTGGAGAAGCCGCAGAGAACTTTATGCTGCCTGTAACATCGTTGAGCATGACCAGTTTGGTGGTGGGTCAGTGATGGTCTGGAAAGGCATATCCATGGAGGGATGCACAGACCTCTACAGGCTACACAATGGCACCCTGACTGCCATTCGGTATCGGGATAAAATCCTTTGACCCATTGTCAGACCCTACGCTGGTGCAGTGGGTCCTGGGTTCCTCCTGGTGCACGACAATGCCCGGCCTCATGTGGCGAGAGCATGCAGCCAGTTCCTGGAGGATTAAGCAATGGATACCATTAAATGGCCCCCATGCTCACCTGACCTAAATCCAAAAGAACACCTCGGGGACATTATGTCACGTACCTGGTAGGAGTCTGATGTGACGAGGTCGGCCTCCCTTGTATCTCCAGCCCAGAACCCCTCTGAGGATGGGACAGATGGCGGTTCAGGTTAGGAGGAACACGAGTGCCTGTGAGTGTTGCTTGGAGTGCTGTCAGGTGGAGGTGAAGACAGAAGACACTGGTAGAGCAGCAGGCACTGGGCAAGGTGGTGTGAAGAGAACAGCTGGAGTTAAGAGGAACTCCAACCCACTTGCAGAGTCAAGTTGAACAAGTAGCGGGAACGTCCGGAATGCAGTGGTCAGAGGATAGCCGGGTTTGATAGCAGACGGGCAGCGAAGTACACAAGGATCAGCAGGAGCAAGGTCAAATGGATAGCCGGGATCAGAAGCCAGGTATTCAGGAGGAATCAGGGTCCAGAGGGAGAGTCAAGGAAGCCGGGTCGGTAACAGGAATCTGGTAGATAATACAGGCGTCAGGAAATCAGGGAACTGCTGAAGACCAGTCAGCACCGCCTGATGATCAGAGCTCTCTTTAAATAGGCAGCAGGAAGGATCTTCCTGTAACATGATGAGCCTATGGCTCCCATTTCTTCTACTGGCAAGATTGCCAGTACTTCCTCTATGGCCATTTCTTCTACTGGCAAGATTGCCAGTACTTCTTCTACGGACATTTCCTTGACACTCCGTCCTTTCCTTACACATTATGTTCCGCTGCCGCCAGGTTGCACCTCAGTCTGTTCAGGAGCTCAGTGATGCTCTGGTCTAGATCTGGGAGGAAATACCCCAGGACACCATCCATCGTCTCATTAGGGGAATGCCCTGATGTTGTCAGGCATGCATACAAGCACTTGGGGGGCATACAAACTACTGAGGACCATTTTGAGTTGTTGCAAGGAAATTTCAGCAAAATGGACTAGCATGCTGCATAATTTTTTCACTTTGATTTTCGGGGTGTCTTTGAATTCAGCCCTCTGTAAGTGGATAATTTTAATTTCCATCAAATGATGTGCCATACTTTCATTCCTAACACATTACCCAGTCCATATCAGTATAGATATCCAGCATGAGATTTTTGCCCGTTTGATATGTTTTCAAAGTGTTCCTTTTTTTTAGCAGTGTATATTAAAGTAATCAACTAGAGAGCAATAACTGAGATATAAGAGCAATAGAGCTCTCAATCTAATATTCAAGCTGCTTTCAGGGGATTCCAAACCTGAGAAAGTCCTCAAGAGCAGAGGCAAACTTAAATGTTAAATAAAGCACAATATGACACTTTAAATCGGATTGGTTACCTTCATTCAGGTTGGCTCTATGAGTCCAGTCAGGAGGAGAGCAAAATAATTTTGTCAGGCCTTTGTGTCAGGCCTCTATCCTCTGTCACCTGACACCATAGGCCCAACTTTAAACACTAATTCAAGTCAACAATTAATGGCTTAACTTTTAAGATAAACTGTCCCACACACCCAATGCATATGCAGTATGAAGACAATACCTGTCGCCAAAATTGTGTTTCCAGCACAATGGCATCGCGCTGATTCTCGGCGACATGGTGCCGACATCTCGCACTCGTTGGAATAGAAAAAGCACATTCCAGCAAGCGCGTCATAGAAGCGACTGTGATCCGACTTGGATTCCCGCCAATTCTAGCCACGGCGTTTGGTATGAATCATCAGGGGGCACTCCACGCCAAATTTTAAATAAAAAACCGGCATGGGTTCCCCCCAGGGGCATACCAGGCCCTTAGGTCTGGTATGGATTGTAAGGAGAACCCCCTACGCCGAAAAAACGTTGTGGGGGGTCCCCCCACAATCCATACCAGACCCGTATCCAAGCACGCCGGCCGGTCAGGAAACGAGTGGGGTTGAGCAAGCGCCCCTCCTGAGCCGTACCAGGCCGCATGCCCTCAACATGGGGGTTGGGTGCTCTGGGGCAGGGGGGGTGCCCTGCGGCCCTCCCCACCCCAAAGTACCCTGTCCCCATGTTGATAAGGACAGGGCCTCTTCCCGACAATCCTGGCTGTTGGTTGTCGGGGTCTGCGGGCTTATCGGAACCTGGGAGTCTCCTTTAATAAAGGATCCCCCAGATACCGGCCCCCCACCCTAGGTGAATGAATATGGGGTACATCGTACCCCTACCCATTCACCTGGAGGCAAAGTGTCAATAAAATAAACACACAACACAGGGTTTTAAAATAATTTATTAGTCACCTCCGAGGGGTCTCCTCCACTCTCCGGGGGGTCTCGGCGTTCCCTGGTTCTTCTCCCGCTCGCTCTCAGGTGCCTTCTTCGGGGCTGGCCGCCGCTATCTTCTTTTTAGCTCTCTAACTAGCGGTGGCGCAGCCCGCTCTTCTTTGCCGTCTTCTGCCTTCTTCTTTTCTTATGTTGACGCAACGCTTCCTCCCGCTGTAACGTCACAGTTCCTGTATTCTGTTGTTTGCTAGGGCTTGCATTTTTCGGATTATAACCTCTTTTTAATAAAGTCATTGATTTTGAGCGCAGGTGTCCAGAATTTTCATCTCACACACAATCAGAAAATCAGACGAAAAATACAGATTTCGGACCGATTGTGCCATAATCTGATCGTTAGTACAGAGCTTTTCGAGAGTCGATCAGAACAGTTCATCTGATATTATTTGATCGGACATGCACAAATTTTTTTTCCGTACGATGCCAGATGGTACAATTTTCTTTTAATCAGTACAGCTGTCGTTTGAAAATGCAGTACAAATGCATTACAACACATGACATCACTTCCGAATTTTTATTCTGTCATATGCAAATTTTCGTGACTTTAGTAAACTCATCAGATTCTGAGATTAGCATGCAAAAAAAGAAAAAAAAACGGACGATCATTTGTCCGATAATCTCATTGTGTATACCGGAAATTACACTGACATTAAATCTAAAAAACATTTTTTCTTACCTAAAACACACTGACACTACCCTGCTACTAACTGCCACTTTCAGTGCCACTAATTGACATGGACAGGGATGGACTGGCCATTGGGACTACAGGGAGCTTCCCGGTGGGTCGATGGCTCAGTGGGCCGGCTTCAGTGACAGCGGACTTCCGCCCCCCTCAGCTCCTCTGTCTCTCCCTTTCCGCAGCGCTCACCTGGAGGGACAAAGAAGTAGAGGGGACGACAGAGGAGCATGGGGGAGGGGACAGACAGCTGACTCAACAGCTATGGCCTGGGAGTTTCTCACTTCTGCCTAATCTTGTCCCATAAGGGGGGGCACCAAACTGATTCTTTTTCCCCCGGGTGAAATAATGTCCAACTTCCCCACTGGTACTGCCTATAAGAGTACCAGTACCAGCCATTCTACTCTTATAAAGTAGAATGGCTAGTGAAGGGGGAGAGGGGGTTTGGGTGGCCGGGGGGGGGGGTGGTAGTTGCCTGGCCGCCATGGGAGAGACCTGTCAAAGTGGGCCAGTCTGGATGAAGTCCCGGGTCAAATTTTTGTCCCAGTCCAGCCCTGGACATGGACACTAACAGTCCTGTCAAAGATGTTCCTGCGCACTCGGTATATCCTCTCCCGTGCCCTCCTAGGAGTCGGTTCACTCAGTAGTATTGCTAGAACCATAGCTGCCCCTGGCATGTTGGCACACAGATGTGAGATCCAGAAAGTGTGGGTGCTCTGCTTGCTCAGCTCGTCCGTAACGGTGTTGCTGTAGTGGCTCTCCAGCTGACCTGTGGACGTCTGTTGCCAAGTTGCCCCTGCTTTTATGAGGAGCAATTTTGCCCTGGCCAAACAGCTTGCGCGCTTGGTGTGCAAACTGCGCCTCACACGTGCAGGTTTTTGAATCAGCGTTAGTTCCTCATTTGCATATTTGCTGAGGGAAAACAATGAGAGCGCAAGTTGCACCCTGCGCAAAAATGCACATTACATGCGCCGGGGCAGAGAAACTGCGTCCGTTGAAAAATGCCTAATTTCAGGCTTAGCTTGTTTTCTGGGTCATCCGCATATTTGCCTGGGCGCAAATCAGTACTTGCGCGGCGCATATCGCGATTGCGCACGCGCAAGTCGTACCTGAATCTGGGCCATTGTTTACTGCTACATAACATTGGGTCCATCTAAAGCAAAATGGGAGCAAGAAGGGGAAAGACAAGAAAAAGGAAGCGCTATAGAGCCCTAGTCCAATATAGATGGGATCAGTCAGTTGTCTATATAAATATAAAATCTAAAGGAGTGCCGAATCATAAAGATGTTACACTTGCCAGATAACATTGGCCCGGATTCAGTAAGAATTGCGCTTTTTTTACGGAGGCGCAGGGCAACGTTTTTGCCCTGCGCCCCCGCAATTTTTTTGCGCTGCCCTCGATTCACGGAGCAGAACCTCCGTAAATTGCGCGGGCGTACCGGCAAAATGCCCGGCGTAAGCGCGCGCAATTTAAATGATCCCGTAGGGGGCGGGAATCATTTAAATTATGCGCGTTCCCGCGCCGATCGTAGAGCGCATGCTGCGTCGGGAAACTTTCCCGACGTGCATTGCGGCAAATGACGTCGCAAGGACGTCATTTGCTTCAAAGTGAACGCGAATGGCGTCCAGCGCCATTCACGAATCACTTAAGCAAACTACGTAAAATTCAAATTTTGCGACGCGGGAACGACGGGTATACGTAACATTGGCTGCCCCTGCTAATAGCAGTGGCAGCCTTACGCAAAAACCGCTGTACGGAAACAACGTAAATTGCGTACGCAGGGCTCGCACAACATTGTGAATCGGTATTAGTATGCAATTTTCATACTATACGCTGAGCACAATGGCAACGCCACCTAGCGGCCATCGCAAGAATGCAGCCTAAGATATGCGAGCATAAGAGCCTTATGCCGCGCATATCTTAGGCTGCAGTCGGCGTAACGAGGTTCCTGAATCAGGAGCATTCGTTACACCGGGGCAAGTAAGCAATTGCGCTGTGTAACCTATGGTTACACAGGCGCAATTGCTTCTTGAATCCAGGCCACTATGTTTTTTACACTGTTATTAGGGCTAGTTGTAAATAGTTCCATTAATTATACATCTTTGATTCTCATATATAGGGCAGCCTGAGATAGACACTCTGGGGTAGATTCACATAGAAGATACGACGGCGTATCTCCAGATACGCCGTCGTATCTCTGAGTGTGCGGGGTCGTATCTATGCGCCTGATTCATTGAATCAGTTACGCATAGATTTCCCTAAGATCCGACCGGCGTAAGTGTCTTACACCGTCGTATCTTAGGCTGCATATTTACGCTGGCCGCTAGGTGGTGTTTCCGTATGTTTACACAAGGAATATGCAAATGAGCTAGATACGCCGATTCAGAAGCGTACATCCGGCCGGCGCATTTTTTTTACGTCGTTTACGTTAGGCTTTTTTCGGCGTATAGTTACCCCTGCTATATGAGGTGTATCCTATGTTAAGTATGGCGGTCGTTCCCGCGTCGAGTTTTGAAAATTTTACGTTGTTTGCGTATAGAGCAATGACGATTTGCGGCAAAAGTTTTGAAAATGTTACGTTGTTTGCGTATAGAGCAATGACGATTTGCGGCAAAATTTCGAGCATGCGCACTGGTATTTTTTCACGAACGGCGCATGCGCCGTTCGTAAAAAGCATCAAATACGCGGGGTCACATTTAATATACATAAAACACGCCCACATCATCCACATTTGAATTAGGCGGGCTTACGCCGACACAGATACGTTATGCCGCCGTAACTAAGGGCGCAAGTTGTTTCTGAATACAGAACTTGCGCCCTAAATCACGGCGGCGTAACGTATCCGACATACGTTACGCCGGGTGGATAAATAGACCATTCTATCTGAATCTAGCCCTCTCTCTTTTTCCAGTTAAGAGCAAAATGACACCTCGCCGCCATGGTATCACGTCTTAACAACTTATTCTGCAGTTTAGGAAGTTTGCATGATGATAATCCTAGCAAGAATAATTTAGGTGTGAATAGAAGCTTAGACTCGAGCAGCATTTTCCTGTCAACACTTTCAGAGGTGCTTGAGCTGAAGGTGTCAGAAAGGCCTTTCTCATCTCCACCAGGTGAGTTACGCTAGTTCCATAGTTGTCCCCTTGTCTGTTACCTCCTTAGGTTATGGTATATTCCTTTTGTTATTGAAAAGTGGGAGTGACTTAAAGAAAACTAGAATATTCCGCCCCACTGCAAGGGTTAACTGCTCATTTAGACCACGGGGCAAAGAAAGGAAGATTTATTTACTCAATCCTCCACTCCTCCGTGTTGCCAGACCAGTCTGAACATCGTCTTCTCACCCATGCTCCAGTGGTCTATGCTCCTGACAACATCGACACTGATGCAGGATCCATAGACCGGGGGACAGTCCACCATTGGAGCATAGGAAAGCACTGGCTGCCAGGCAGGGAGTGGAGAATCGAGTAAATACAAGTCCTTTTATTCTCCCCTAAAATAAAAAAACAATTAGCGCCACAGCACCACTGCAAAGGAGAATTCTCAAATTTCCCAGAGTGGGGCTTTAAGCTTCCTACAGTTTGCCACCAGTCCTATAATAAACTGAAATATTTTCTGGAATCTGTCCATTACCCATTGGTCAGGCTAAACAAACTTTCCAATGTTTGATCAGGCCACTAGTGATTATTAGAATTAACATTTTGTATAAAATGTGTATTAATGTTAACCAAGAGGATTTCTGTCATTAACACGTGCTTGAGTGACATTACTAATCACAGTGCAATTCTGTTTGGAGTCAAGAACTATTAAAATGTTAAATAATGTTAGAGACAATGCAATTTTTAGAAAAAATAATTGTTAACAAATAAGAAATGGAAGATGAACTGATTACACTCTGCAGCCTCGTCGTTACCGTAGACAATACAAGATGAAAATTGTCCTCAGCAATACAGTGAAGGATTAGTAAAATTGAGTATCATTGTGGCAGAATGACAGCATTATAGAAAACACAATTACGCTTATTTCAATAGTTTTGTAGTAGCTGCCTGAAAATGAAGGCTTTGTTATTATGGTTTCCTGTAGATCTTCACTTTGGTATAATTAGCATGTCTTCATATTTATCAATTAGTGGTTTTTGTTTCCAGTAAGAGTTCAACTCATGGGCATGATTATTGATTCACAATGAAGCTGTAAATGAAAAAGTACCAATCTACTTAAGAACAAACTCAGAACAAAGGGTCATTCAGTGACATGATTTCTTAAAGTCAGCTGTAGCTGTAAATGACTGGCAGACACTTTTGAAGATGTTTAAATGCATGAAGTGATACTTTGGAGCTCCATATGTTGTGAACTGCAGAACTTGGGCAGCCTGGCTGTAGTCCTATAGTGGGTGTCCCTGCAAACCAAAGACTGGATGAAACATGATAAGGGGCCATACACACAATACAATTTGCTTTATTTCTTTGTTCTAATAAAAGGGAAAATAAGTGTCCTTGTGTGGAAAATTAAAAGTGCAGGAACAATCAACAGAGGGTGAAAAGGCTGAGGCAGATTATTGCGGTAGATCACCAGAAAGTACAGCACAGGAAGCAGAATGGGAGCTACAAGAAAGTTATACCAATAGGAACATACTGTAGTTTTGCCGAATTACCTTTCATGCTTTCAATCAGTATTTCTCAACCAGAGTTCCATGGAACCCTAGAGTTCCTCAAGAGGTTCCTAGGGGTTATTTGAGTGTTGAACAATTTCTGTCTCTCAAATAAGTTCCCACTAACACCATCATTTTTTTTAGCTATTTGTAAGAGGCTATTTCTTCCTAATGACAACACGTGAGAGGAGCATTCTTCCCACTGACCATCACACTGATGTCTCATGAGTTGTAGGTATAGTGATTTTTAGCAGGGGGTCCTTCAGATTGGAACGTTATTTCAAGGGTTCCTCTGCGTTGAAAAGGTTGAGAAAGGCTGCTGTAGATGATCAGGTACACTGGACAACTGTGAAGTTGAATGACCGCACTCCTGGTAATTCCCTGGCATCAGATAAATCTGAGGACAAACAATAAACTCTAAAACCTCAAGTTTTGTATTTGGTTACCTATGCATTTTTTTTTAAACACTTGACCACTGGGCACTTAAACCCCCTTCTTAACCAGACCAATTTTCAGCTTTCGGTGCTCTCATATTTTGAATGACAATTACTCATGGATTGGCAAGTTGCTACAGCCGCCTGGCAGGATGAGATAGCCACCATCACCTCAGGGATCCCAGGCGGGGAGGCCGCCGCACTTTCGGCCTGGTCTGTTTGTGACGGCATATTGTGAAGGCGCGCCAGCGGGTCCCAGAGCTCTGGAAGCGGGGCTCTCCACTGCCTCAATCACCGCTGGAAACTTCAGTTTCTTGCCCTGTTTCGGGCCCCCAGAAGTCTTGGAAGGCATAAGAATCCTATGGGCAAGGATTTGTGCCGTTATCCCCCAGATACGGATAAATGCTCGGATTCTCCCCAGCAGAGCTCAGCAAACACGTCCGTTCAGTCTGCCATGCTGGCCACGCCCCACAAAAAAATATTTCTGAATGACAATTACTCAGTCATACAACACTGTACCCATATGACATTGTTGTAATTTTTTTCCACACAAATAGAGCTTTCTTTTAGTGGTATTTAGCCCTGGTTCACACTGGGCTGCGGGAGTGAAGCCGTGCGAGTTCAGCTGAACTCGCACGATTTCACTCCCGCCGGCAGTCCCGATTTCGGCCGCGATTTAAGAGACATCTGTGCAGGTTTCTGCACAGATGTCTATGTAAATCGCGGCCCGAAATCGCAAAAAGTAGTACAAGAACTACTTTTTGAAATCGGTGCAGCGCCGCAGATGCGGCGTCGCACCGATTAGGACGGCGCCATTGCCGACAATTGGCGGCATTTGAGATGCGATTTCATATGTGAAATCGCATCTCAAATCGAATGAAATCGCACCCAGTGTGAACCTGGGCTAAATCACTGTTGGGTTTTTTATTTTTTTCACTATAAAAGAAAAAATTCTGAAAATGCTGTAAAAAAAAGAATTTTTCTTCATTTCTGTTATAGAATTTAGCAAATTAGTAATTTTTCTTCATAAATGTTGGGCAAAATTTATACTGCTACATATCTTTGGTAAAATTACCCAAATCTGTGTATATTATTTGGTCTTTGTGAAAGTCCACAAGCTATGGTACCAATATCTGAGGCCCCGTACACACGACAGAGTTTCTCGGCAGAATTCACCGAGAAACTCGGTCAAAACCCGGATTCTGCCGAGAAACTCTGTCGTCTGTACAGTTTTGGCTCGATGGAGCCGCCGAGGAGCTCGACGAGAAAATAGAGAACATGTTCTCTATTTTCTCGTTGTTCTATGGGAGAAGGCGGCCCGCCGAGCTCCTCGGCAGCTTCATCCCAAAACTCGACGAGGAACTCGACATGCTTTGCACGTCGAGTTCCTCGGCCGTGTGTACGGGGCCTGAAAGTTGATCACACCTGAAGTTCTGATGGTCTAATTTCTTGAGACCCTAACATGCCAGAAAAGTGCGAATACCACCCAAATGATCCCTTTTTGGAAAGAAGAAATTTCAAGGTATTTAGAAAGAGGAATGGTGAGTTTTTTGAAATTGTAATTTTTAATCACAATTCTTTGCAAAATCAAGATTTTTATTCTTTTTTCTCCATAAATGTCATATTAGCAGGGTATTTCTCACACACAGCATATGCTTACCACAAATTACAGGCCAAAACACATTCTGCTATTACTCCAGAGTATGGCGATACCACATATGTGAGACTTTTACACAGCGTGACCACATACAGAGGCCCAACATGCAGGAAGCACCTTCAGGCGTTCTGGAGCATAAATTACACATCTAATTTCCTGACTACCTCTTACACTTTTGAAGGTCCTGGAGCACCAGGACAATGTAAACGCCCCAAAAATTACCCAATTTTGGAAAGAAAACACCCCAACGTATAATCTGAGGCATAATGAATCTTTTGAACATGTCATTTTTTTCTACATATTTTTGGAAAATGAAGAAAGAAAATTAACCACTTCCCGCCTGCCGTCATATGACATCCTTGACTTTGTGCGGGGATATCTGAATGATGCCTGCAGCTACAGGCATCATTCAGATATCATCTTTTCGATTCCCTACACCATAAGAACAATCATAGCAGCTGTTCCACCGCTTGATCATTCTTACGAGAGGGGAGAGGGGACGCCCCCCCTCCCACTGCCTTCCAAGGCTTTTACCGACTCACTGCTAAGATCAGTGAGTCATAGACAGGATCCACTGGCCCCGGATGTTTGTCCTAGAGATTTGCAGTGGACCAGATGGTGTCCAGAGTCTCTATGATCATCGGAGGCCAGGGGGTGATGTTATGAGGTCACGCAAGGCCTCTGTATTCGAACAAACAGCGGCGCCTCGGCTGGCAAGCCAGAATCGTTTGTTTTTATTTCAGGCTTCCCAGCCTAGAGGTGAGATGTGAGGTCTTATTGACCCCATATCTTACTGTAAAGAGGACCTGTCATGCCATATTCCTACAAGGGATGTTTACATTCCTTGTAATAGGAATAAAAGTGATCATAAAATAAATAAGTAAAATGAACAATACATTTTTTTTATTTTTAAAGGGCCCCTGTCCATGTGTGCTTGCATGCAGAAATGCAGAAGCGCACGCAAATGTAAGTCCCACCCACATATGAAAACGGTGTTCAAACCACACACAACAGGAACCTTAGAGCGAGAGCGATAATTTTAGCCTGAGACCCCCTCTGTAACTCAAAACATGTAACCAGTAAAATAATGAAAGCATCACCTATGGGGTGTATGCACAAATACTGTGCAAGGTGCAATGACCGCCATTGTATTCTCTAGGGTCTTTGCTAAAAAAAAAACATATATAATGTTTGGGGGTTCTATGACATTTTCTAGCAAATAAATGATGATTTTTACATGTAGGAGAGAAATGTCAGAATTGGCCTGGGTGGCAAGTGGTTAAAACACATTTTTTTAAACACAAAGTTGTGCATTTATGCAATATTTCTAACACATAGCATGTACATACCAAAAATGACACCCCAAAATAGATTCTGCTTCTCCTCCTGAGTATGAAGGTACCACATGTGTGAGAATTCCACAGCCTGGCCACATACAGAGGCAGAGTACAACCGAGTATGGCTGAGCATGGGCGAGTATGGCTGAGCATGGCTGGGTATGGCTGAGTATGGCTAGGCACGGCTGAGTATGGTAAAGTGTCCCAAGGTAGAAAGAAAAACACCTCAGTCTTACCACATCCCTAAACTAGAACTGTCTTTGTATACCACAAGTGGTGCGTTTTCCTCGACGGGACTTTAAATTGGAAGACTGGGTTTGTTTATGACAAAAAATTGGTCAAGAAGGTATAAAAATTGTATAAATATATTAATTAAATTGAATGACGGCCAGGACTTGACATAAAAGACAGCATCCAGGTGACCAAGGGGAATAAACATGGGAAATACACTTGTCGGCGGCAAAATTATTCAATCAGAAATTATAACAAAACAAACAACAAAAACCAGAGAAACTGTCTGTACAGTGGAGACAGATATTCCAACGTTTCGAGGCTTCTTTATTTTGTATGGCCTCTTCTTCAGGGGAGGGGTAATGCAACTTGTGTTGGCAGCATAATCTAAAAATGTCCAAAGAGGAAAGAAAATGCAAACAGAAAAAAGAAATGGGAAACCAGGAGTAGTAGTCATAAGATACAAAAAAAAAAAAAAAAAATTCCCTCACCCATGCTCTTAATGCCCATAGCCCAGTTTTTAAGTACATGGGGGGAGATAGAACCCCAGCAAACCACAGCATGCAATTAACAAATTTAAACAAAAATATAACATTTCATAACTACTGTAGTAAGTACTAACCAATTTGTGTGCTTATGGCTGTTTTCAAAAAGAGACAATTTGCCGGTCATGAAAGAGTGTTTACAGTTCTTTGAACAAAGGCAAAACAAATCTTCAGGTGTGTATCATGCAGTCTGAAAAGGGGAACAAAAGACAGGAAAGAAACCGCTTGAGCGGGGGCTCGCGTATATAAAGGCTAGAGGGGCGCTGGCACAGGGGGCGGCAAGGATGTGTAACATACCTCTGTAAGGCTGGGTTCACACTACGGTTTTCCCGTCCGTCAGCCGCATACGATTTATATGAAAAAACGTATGCGGCTGAAACGGACGGGAACGTATGGCACCGCACATATGTTCGTTTTCCATTAACATTAATGTTAAAGGAAAACGTATGCGGTTGCCATACTGTTTTAAAAACGACCGCAAAACCGTGGTTGAACACGGTTTTGCGTACGTTTAAAAAACGTTTTGCCAGCAAATCGTACGCACCCGGATGCATCCGAGTGCATACGATTTGCAATGCATTGTCTATCTCTACGTTTTCCCGTCCGGGCCCGTACGTTTTCAATACTGAAATCGTATGCGGCTGACGGACGGGAAAACCGTAGTGTGAACCCAGCCTAAGCGAAAAACTAAATTGATGCAACAGACGGTATGTATGAGTGCGTGATCCACAATACAGGCGGCACCTGAAAGATGCAGTAGATAAATAAAGGATTGGAAATTGTCAATCTCAGGGGTAGTTAGAAACATCCAGGTATTCCAAATGGAAATGCAGATTAGTACATTGTATCCGTATGCCAAAAAATATTAGATTATTAAATAAATTAGAATAAACGTAAGTTGTGAAAAAATTGGGTATTTCTTTGCTTACCTATAGATAATGGGTACCTGTAAGCAAACCAAGGCTGCAGGTGTGTGGCTTGATCATCTGTCCTATAATGTGCGCTGACTATGCCTGGTGAGAAGTTTTTTGCCAGCAGGCTGGAAAATATAAATAAAAGTAGAGACCTCAAAAATCACACCTTATTGAAAGGTATTTGAACCTCCTATAGGTATATTAGTGAGGGAGCAAAAAGTCCTATACAGTATAGAGGAATTTGAAAACAGAAGTTTCCAAAGAAAATTTCCGGCAAGTCAGACAGGATCGTGCCACTGCTGCAGCGTTGACTGGTTTGAAAAGAGTGAGAGAGTGATTTATATGTGCCTGTGGAGTCAGTGATTATAGCCAACACAGGTGTGTGTATTGGACTGAGCCGGAGGATCTCAGGGGTAGTTCGAAACATCCAGGTATCCCAAATGGAAATGCAGATTAGTATATTGTATCCGTATGCCAAAAACTGTTGAATTATTAAATTAATTAGAATAAACATAAGTTGTTAAAGAATTGGGTATTTCTTTGCTTACCTATAGAAAGTGGGTACCTGTAAGCAAACCAAGGCTGCAGGTGTGTGGCTTGATCATCTGTCCTATAATGTGTGCTAACTATGCCTTGTAAGAAGTATGGCTAGGCATCGCTGGTATGGCTGGGAATTGCCGAGAATGGCTGGGTATCGCCGAGTATAGTTTGGTATGGCTGAGTATCGCCGAGTATGGCTGAGTATAGCTGGGTATGGCAGGGTATCACAGAGTATGGCTGGGTATCGCCGAGTATGGCTGGGGGTAGATGGGATGGATGAGTATGGATGGATGAGTATGGATGGCGGGATTGATGAGTAAGCAAATTAAGACCTCAACTAGGTTAACATGCAAACGGAAATGTGAGTAAGTGAGCATTTGTAAATTCTAATTCGGCATAGTCGGTTCCATAAATGGCAATTGCCAACGAGTTTCCTATATGGAACTGCACTGCAGTATTTACGGTAGCTATGACCACGTGTGTACATGTATGCCAATAAACCATTCGTATATGGAGTGTGCTCTATCTTGTGTGCGGCTATTTATATATATTACAATTATTGTGCATAATTAGTTTTCTTCTTTTGCTAACAAATGCTGTCCTGAATGAGTATTACAGAGTAATGTCTACTATTCCATGAGGTTACATGTATTTATCATTTACAGTTACATATCTGTTAAAAAAAATCATGTTACATTTTTTTTTTAGGCGACATTAGAGTTCTAATTATCTATGTTTATTCTTTAATCATACTAAATTATTTTGCAAGTATATTTGTACTCAGCATGTTGGCCTAGTGGTCTGCACTGATGAACACAAAGCACTTAGGTTATGAGTTTAAATCCCAACCATGCTAACACCCTGTGTTCACTTGTTTTATTTCCACACAATAATATTTTTGCTAAATAACATACCATGTCATGCAATTGAGAATGTAAATCATAGAAACAATCATGATGATGTGGCAGTGGCAATTAGGCGTTCACCTATTTTCAGCAAAATTTAAGTAGGTGATATAATGCTTGGGATTTGAACCAATGATCAGAGCCTTTCTAGATAGGAGCGCTACCCACTAAGCCATTGAGATGAGCACACACAAAATACAAATGCAAGATCATTGCTAAATTTGTAGATGTCACATGTTTTGCTTATATTTATATTATTATTATTTATTTATTATAATTGATGTAAGAGTTATAGCTATATTATATATATATGTCAAACTTTTTTTTATGTCCAATTCATTTTTGTTTTAAATGTTGAGTTCTATTTATATATGTTCATTCTGTAATCATGGTACTTCTTTATATTCTAGGTAGAATTGTACTCAGCACAGTGGCTTACTTTTTAGCTAGCAACACTTAGGTCATAAGTTCAAATCCCACCCATGCTACCACCTCCTTAGAATTGCAATTGCATGTCTGTACAATCTCCTTTAGATTGTATTTTAGACCTATATAATGGGAGGACACACCAGCCCTTCTGATCATTTTGTATCCAATCAGGCAGGCCCTTGCACTACATAATTGATGGCAGATCTAAACGAGATTGTATAGTCACTAGTGTATGCTGAGCTTTATAGAACCCAGGACACGCTCCTGTTTTCAATACTACAGCTTTATCCAAATAGGCTGTTATCTGATCTCTCATTTCCTGCACTCTCCAAATAAACAGATCTACTGTATGCAAGATAAATTTAAGACAAAAAAAAAAATCTGTATTTAGTGAGACCAGTGATCACTGAATAATTGTATTAGAAAACTGTGCACCTAGCTGGGGGTGATTGGAATCTGCTGGAAGGAGGGACACTACAGGTGTGTGCTAATGAGGTGAGCTGATGAATGCCTTCCTGTGTCTTACTAGCGTCTATGTTGAATATCTACATACCAACAAGAAATGAAGCTTTCAAAGGAAATATGGCAAAAGTCAGCATTGCGAGGAATGGGGAAGAAAATTAGCATTGGAACTGTTAAAAGCTTGCTCTTTTAGTTTTGGATTTACACTTTTTTCTAATGATTTGCATGTGTCCAGAATAAAATTATTTTGTAGAAAATCAGACTGAAAGGTGTGTTAACAATACATTCCATTTATACAATATTTTATAAATCTTCAACCAAAAAAAAGCAACAATTCAAAACCACAAAACTACACTTTTTTGGACAATAGGAACACTATTTTGTACATTCATTTACTTTGCCCAAAAAATTGATTGGCATTTAATATTGCAAATTTTTTCACAACACTTTACAATAAGGTTAGGGTTTTGGCGAGGGTTAGCGGGAAGCTTAATTTTTATAAAAATAATTTAGGAAACTAGATCAACATTAGGAGCTGTCTAACACGTGAGATTTGTAAGTAACAATCAAAAGAGAAGGGTCAGCTGATGCTCACAAACAAGAAACGTATGGTCACACTGGACAAAGACACACAAAAATCCACTTTTGAGGGCCAAAATGCAAAATAATTACAGCAAACAGACAAAACGTTCATCAAACCACAGCCGGTGTGGGTCATTATGCACACTATAGCACCCTGCCCACAAATCTGGCCACTTTTCAGGCAAAGCAAACTGCACTTGTGCAGGACTTTATATAACATAGGTTGGATTGATAGCACACCTACACGCACCCAGTAAAGGACACACCCACCAACATAATTAAATCTGTCTCTTCGTGTATGACTCAAGTACTCACACCTGTTGATCAGGAACACACACTCTTGGCAAATGAAAGAATGCATCAGCTATATACAGTAAGCATATGTATCTGTGCAGTGTATAATGGAAAAGATCAAATGTCCAAGTCTCTGGCCATGATCAGTAAAACCAAAAACAAAACAATTCAAGTTGTAAGTTGTTGGGCATGTGCAGGAAATGTCAACTTTGTGAGGGCTGCTTCACACAAATTGTTGACAAGCACATTCATCATCAGCATCTAACATTTAAATATGGATGCATGATCATGTGATACTTATAAATCCATATCTTCTTTTTCATATTCTTGGAAAAAATAAGCTTTAACACCACAACAGAGGAAGAACATACAAACCTCTAATCAGATAGTAGCATGTTTGGGATTTCAATCAACAACACCAGTGCTGCAAGAAGAAGTGCTAACCAGTTAGCTATTGTGCTACCACATGCATGGAGCCACCATCCCTGTGGTGTTAAACATCCCTAAGTCCCTGGGGTGCAAAGAAGTTAATTGATGCAGATGTACCCTGGAAGTCCTGAGTGTCATTGGCCAACCTGTTTCTGTGATATGCCATCTGGTTCCAAGGCTGGGCATGGCTGATTACTGTCAGCATGCTGCTATAGGACCATCTCTAATGTTGGGGCTTTTTGCTTGTTAAAAGGCTGAAATTGGTGCTGGTGTGGAATTCACAAGGATGCTTCTTGTCCTTCCCTGTGGAACACATATGGCAAGATTTACAATGGTGGTGGAACCCTCCTAGACCTAAATACTAAATTTCTTTATGCATTTACCTACAGGTGGTGGAATTACATCAAGCAGGAGTTCTGTTTCTTGATTTATTCTGTGATATTTGGTGTTTATTCGTGTATAAGTGTAGAATAGTGGTGTTACCCCCTGAATTTTGGTAATGACATTTTGATTCATGATTTTGGTACACATATTACATTTTTGTGGTGAAAATGATGATCAATTGGAAATACTAAACAACACACAAAATTGTTACTCATTTTAAATCAGCAATGGTGTTGTGTGTGTGGTTTGTGAAGACAGCTGTGGGAGTTTTGTGAGATAGAGAGATGGAGGGCCGGGGCCTAGTCGGGGCCCTGGGAGAGCAGATGGGCAGTCCGCCCCGACGACAGCCGTGTCACAATCCAGAGGTCGCCCGGCGCTTAGGCCAGGGTCTGCGACCTCCAGGCATGGTCCGCCTGGGGGGGTTGACTTCTTCTCGGACGCCGGCTTCGGAAGACAGGTCGGAGGGCGAAGTCTCAGAGTCGGACGGAGAGGAGCCCGCGGTGGCGTCGCCGGCGGTGGACGGGCCTGTTAGGGCTGTGGGAGACGCATCCAGCCGACACGGTAAGCACACTAATTCTATGGAAGGGGATGTAGCTGCTGTTTTGTGTAGATTGTTGGGGGTTGGGGGTGGGGGGGGCACCTGTTGCAGAGCAACAAGTGCATTATCTACCATTTACTTATCAGATGTCAAACAGCCAAGTCTCTGAGCATGCTCAGTGTAACCAGAGATATGGCTCAAATGGCAAAGTGGCTGAGCATGCTCAATGTAGCAAAAGATATTTCACAAGTGGCAAAGTCCCTGGGCACACACAATGCACATGCCAGTATATACACAAATATATATATACTGCAGAGAATGCATATAGAATATCTATCTATCTATCTATCTATCTATCTATCTATCTATCTATCTATCTATATAAAATATGTTTTATATATATATATATATATATATATATATATATATATATATAGAGAGAGAGAGAGAGAGAGAGAGAGAGAGAGAGAGAGAGAGATCTATATATAGATAGATATGTAGAGAGAGAATAAATAATATCTGTTCCAAAAACATGAAAACACTACATATTATTTCCCAGTTGTGAACGTTTGTTTGGCATTCCTACATCTCGGAATGTACTATAGAACAGGGCTAAAAAGAAATGAGAGCAGGATTGTGACTAGTTTTCAGTCTGGGCATGCTCAGTTGTTCTAAAAATGTGAAATTGATCTCTTCTCAGATTTTCAAGCATATTTCTGCTTTCAAAACAATATTTCAAGAAATATAAAAGCAGATACCGTATTTATCTGCCTATAGCACGCACCGACGTATAGCGTGCACCCCTAATCTAGACGTGAAATTCCTGGATTTTTTTTTTATTACTTACAGTGTTGGAGTCTTGTCCAGCGTCCATTGGCAGCCTTGTCTGGGCCGGCGTTCGTCTGCGGCCTTCGTAGTGTCCTCCCTGCTTCTCCCGCGCTGTCTCTGAGCCGATCCCCGCTTTCTGCGCTGTGTTTGAACGCCGCCGCCGACATATACCGAGCGCAGTACACTCGGGCACGCTCGGCCACGCCTGGCCGAGTGTACTGCGCTCGGTATATGTTGGCGGCGGCATTCAAACACAGTGCGGGAAGCGAGTATCGGCGTATATCGCGCCCCCACGATTTTGCCCCCCGATTTTAAGGGCAAAAAAGTGCGCGGTATACGCCGATAAATACAGTAATCTCCAAACATTAAAGCACATGTTTAGGAACCATTTAATCTATGAGATTAAGCTCTAAAAATTATTTTAATGCAATTCTCATGCTTCTACCACGACTACTGATTTAGTCGGTCACTGATTTATGTAACTAGGGATGTCCCGATACCACTTTTTTAGGACCGAGTACAAGTACCGATACTTTTTTTGATGTATTCGCCAATACCGATTACCGATACTTTTTTTTTAAATGCAGCCATGTGTCCCCAAATGCAGCTGTGTCCCCAAATGCAGCCTTGTGTCCCCAAATGCAGCCTTGTGTCTCCCCCAATGCAGTCGTGTCTCCCAATGCAGCCGTGTCTCCCGTACTAGTATCGGTATCGGGACAACCCTATATGTGACCCATAGTGAATTGGATTTTGCGACTGTGTTCCATGCGTGCTATAGTGAATTCCTAGATTTAGTAAATTTCTATGGATTTTAGTCGCTTGTGACCATTTGTTCCCCCATTTGTAGACTAGGTGCTATATTAAATAAACCCCACAATGTCACTTTAGTTTGCAGTTACAATTGTAGACCTGCGTTTTATGTTTTTTGTCATTCAATGTCTATACATTCAACTTACTGCCATTCTGAAGCGATTAATAGCATTATGGATTTTGCTGTTCAGGATGCTTCTAGCTATCCGCCTACCGAAATGCCATTGTTTGCACAACTTTAAAAGCATCTAAAACAACATCTGTGCGTTTTCTCCCTTTTATTTTCACCTTAACGGCATCTGCTCTGCGGTGTGTTTCTAAATACTGAAATTCAAAATGCGCCACTCTTTTCTCATCAAAGTGCTTTGATAACAGTTATTACCCCAGTTGTGGGATTTGTTCAGAGCCAAGAAATACTTTTTATGTAAAAATATATTTTGTGGCATCTTCTTAATAAACAATGATTGTTACTTTACTCCAAAATAAAAAGTTCTCACTTCCACACACTGTACAAATGATGCAATCCCATTGCAATAATAAGAAAAAAAAATGCAGACTGTGAATGCTTTGCAAATGTGGACTTCCAAGCTCCTGGTGGGGTTTTCCCATTTCTTATATTGTGTAGATTTCTTTTGTCAAGATTACATTTCTCTCTGTGTCCCCATGTCCAAGTCATGACCTGAAACTCATGTAAAGGTGAGCATTGTTTCTGTCTCCCATGTGACAATGCTGGGCTAATCACTAACCACCATCATGGACATTTGGAAGTAAGGGAACAGAGACATATGCTCCACCATAGCTGGAGGTACTAGTAGCCGGATTCAGGTACACTGGATTAACTTTAGGGCGGCGTAGCGTAGCCTGTTTAGGCTACACCGCCGTAAATTAGCTAGACTAGTAATGATTCTCAATCTACTTACCTGCTAATTTGCGGCGGCGTAGCCTAAAACGAGCGGGCGTAAGGGCGCCTAATTCAAATGGGTTGAGGGGGGGGGGGGCGTGTTTCATGGTAATGAGGCTTGACCTCACGTTTTTGACGTTTTTTATCACTGCGCATGCGCCGGGGGCCTACATTTCCCAGTGCGCATTGCGGCTAAGTACGCCGTACGGGCCTATTGATTTTGACGTGGACGTAAACAACGTAAACAACGTAAAGAATTCGAACCTCGTGGCGGGAACGGCGGCCATACTTTAACATTGTTATTCCACCTCATAGGTGGAATAACTTTAGGCCGCCTAAGGCCTTACGGAAACGACGTAATGCGACTGCGGCGGCCGGGCGTACGTTCGTGAATCGACGTAGAAACTCATTTACATTTTCTACGCCGGCCGCAATGGAAGCGCCACCTAGCAGCCATCCGAAACATTGCAATCTAAGATAGGACGGCGCAAGCCGTCGTATCTTAGATATGTTTAAGCGTATCTCTGTTTGAGCATCCGCTTAAACATCCGTCGGCGTAGATTCAGAGTTAGGCCGGCTTATCTACTGATAAGCCGGCCTAACTCTTTGTGAATCTACCTATAGGAATTTATATTCAGTCCTGGCACCTAAATGTGTGGGTGGGAGAACAAAGGGAAGGTGAGTATGTTGTACTGTTAGGGAGTATCCTGTTGCTTTACCTTGTAGACAATTGCACTACCAAAAAATTTGTTTCATTCATTTTTTTTTTTTTTTAGTTTATAAGATCATTCGTTACTGTAAAACAATCCATTTAGTTTAAAATAAAATTGAAAGGCAAAACATGTGTGTATAGATATAAAAATCAAACAATATCAATACCCTTTTCCCTTTTTCTATAAGTGATTACATTCCCTCTGTTCTCAGCTGCATAAGAGATGGGGGAGGAGAAGCAATAGTACACTGAACTTCCTAGTGAAAGGCTGTGCAGGGAAGTGGGCTGTGTCAGGACAGCTCTGATCATTGGAGGAGAGTAGGCTTAGTTCCCAGCCTAGCTAAAGAACTGACCATGCTGTGTTCTCCTGCTTAGTGCGGTCAGTTTTTAATAGGAAAGCAGAAGGACTCACAGGAACACCATGGATTTCATACAAAGGAAGTTATTCAAAGAGAGCAGGATACTTTTTCATACAAGTACATGGTACAGCAGCAACCTATCAGGAAAATTATATGTTGGGTTTATATATTTTTTAAGCTCATTTACTGTTTGCTAAATATGTAATTAATTGGATGCCAGTATCCCAGCCATAAGATGTCGTTAAGGTAATATAACACCAGCCTTTTCAGCATGTTTATCAAAGCTGCAAAGAACTGAAAAATAAGCACTTTATACAAGGTTTTTCCATTGTATCCAGATGGGAAATGTTCTTATTTCGCTCATAACTATTCTGTCTCTCTAACGCATCATACAATTTATAATTGGGCATGTGGTGTTCACAAAGACATAACCTGCTTTGTTTACTGTTTGTATTAAAGTGAACTTTGTTAACACTTCAAAACTAAAGAACAAACACCACAAGGCACCTGATATTACCTTTTATTTAATTGAAAGTCCTTTCCAATGTGCTGAGGGAACCCTCTGGGTAGGCTGAAATACAGATAGACACTAGTGGCAAAAACAGTATGTGTAATACTAAAATGAAAATGTATAAAATGGGAAAATCATGTATAAAAGATACTTTAAAGATAATAAATAGCAGTTTTGTGTATATTTTCTTAACTTTTTAGGCCTCATTTCCACTGGCGTTTTTACAGCCACGTTTCTGAGCGTTTTTTACAGCTTAAAAACGACTGTCCATGTTATTCTATGGCTTCATTCCCACATAGGCGTTTTTGAGCTGCAAGTGGCATAGACGTTTTTGAGCTGTAAAAAAAACGCGGGACCAGGGCGTTCTGAAGCTCCAGAGTAGAGCTGTAAAAACGCCAGACGTTAAAAAACGCTCAAAAACGCGCAAAAACGCTCAAAAACGCGACCACGGCATTTTTAAAGCTGCAGCTCACAAAAAAAAAAATTTTTTTTTTTTTTTTTTTTTTTTTACAAAATAAACATGGACAGGCGTTTTTAAGCTGTAAAAAAGCCTAACAACAGTGGCTGTAAAAACGCCAGTGGAAATGAAGCCTTATAGTCAGGAATTGGGATGAGCAGAATGCACAGTGGCTTGATTCGAGGCAATTTTGGAGAACATTACTGAAATTCAGGTGCAAAATCAAAACCTCATTGAAGCAAATGAGAGTCCCATGTTTAGGTGTACGTTTATCAAACAGAGAAGAGCTGAGATCCTGATGATCACGGGTGATCTCTCAGGTGTGCCAGTTTATGAAGCTGAGATGAGGAGTGGAGAACATGTTTTTCACTTCTCATCACAAGACACACCCTTCTCTCATTCACTTTTACACAGATGACCAGTTTATGAAGGTGAGATCTGAGGATCTCACTGGCTATCTCTGTAAAATATCTCCGTCCCAGATTCTCCAGCTCAGAGGTTGAGAATATGGGTGAGAAGCTGCTGTGATGTGAAGAAGGAGGTTTCTTTCCTCTTAATATCAGCAAAAGCAAGCTTAACCACTTCCAGACCTTAGGTGTTTTTCAGATTTGGTGTTTGCAAGACTTAGCCCTGGTTCACACTGGGCTGCGGGAGTGAAGCCGTGCGAGTTCAGCTGAACTCGCACGATTTCACTCCCACTGGCAGTCCCGATTTCGGCCGCGATTTAAGAGACATCTGTGCAGGTTTCTGCACAGATGTCTATGTAAATCGCGGCCCGAAATCGCAAAAAGTAGTACAAGAACTACTTTTTGAAATCGGTGCAGCGCCGCAGGTGCGGCGTCGCACCGATTAGGACGGCGCCATTGCCGACAATTGGCGGCATTTGAGATGCGATTTCACATGTGAAATCGCATCTCAAATCGAATGAAATCGCACCCAGTGTGAACCTGGGCTAAAACAGTTTTTTTCTGCTAGAAAATTACTTAAAACCCCCAAACATTATATATTTTTTTTTCTAACACCCTAGAGAATAAAATAGTGGTCATTCCAATACTTTTTGTCACACCGTATTTGCGCAGCGGTCTTACAAGCGCACTTTTTTTGGAAAAAAATCACTTTTTTGAATTAAATAAGACAACAATAAATTTGGCCCAATTTTTTTATATATTGTGAAAGATAATGTTACGCCGAGTAAAATGATACCCAACATGTCATGCTTAAAAATTGCGCCCGCTCGTGGCATGGCGTCAAACTATTACCCTTAAAAATCTCGATAGGCGATGTTTAAAAAATTCTAGAGATTGCATTTTTTGAGCTACAGAGTAGGCCTAGGGCTAGAATTATTGCTCTCGCTCTAACGATCGCGGCAATACCTCAATTGTGTGATTTGAACACCGTTTTCATATGCGGGCGCTACTCGCGTATTTTTTTGTTTTCTTATTTATTTTTATTTATTTTATTACTTTTTACACTGAAAAAAAAAAAATTATCACTTTTATTCCTATTATAAGGAATGTAAACATCCCTTGTAATAGAAGAAAGCATGACAGGTCCTCTTAAATATGAGATCTGGGGTCAAAAAGACCTCAGATCTCATATTTAGACTAAAATGCAAAAAAAAAAAAAAAAAAAATTGAAACTGTCATTTTTTCAAATGACAAAAAAAAAAATTGTCTCTTTAAGAGGCTGGGCGGGACTGACGTTTTGACGTCACTTCCGCCCAGCAGAGCTATGGGGACGGGCGAAGGAGATTTTTCCTTCAGTCTCGTCCCCAGTCACCAGCTGAACGGTCCCAATCTCCTCCGCCACTACCGACGGCTCCGGTAAGCGGCGGAGGGCGCGGGAGAGCGGCGGGAGGGGGGGGGCCCTCTCCCGCCACCGATAACGGCGATCTCGCGGCGAATCCGCCGCGGAGACCGCCGTTATTGTGTACCGGACCACGCACACTAAAGATCGATACCTCGGTTGTGGCAGCAGCTGCTGCTGTTACCAAGATATCAATCTTTAAAAAGAGGACGTACATCGTCGTGCGCAGGTCTGGAAGTGGTTAAAGATTGATAGAAATAATAACTATATATGTATATAGGTGATTATATATAAATGTATTACACACACACATACACGGTATAGTTATAATGTATTTTCTTTTAGGACCCATTCACATCTGAGCAATGCAGAATTGTTGGCAGAATTGTGCAATTCTTTCCACAATTCCAAATTGCTCTAAAATTCTGTCAAAATACGCAATGCGTTTTTGGGTGCCATTCATTGTTAATGGCACCCCAAATGCAGTTAGCAAACATGCATTTTGACACACATTTTGTCATTTGACAAATACTCTAGCAACTTGCCAAAATGCGCATTGAAAAAATGCACAATGCTCCATGCCCAAAATGTACATTTTTGTGCTTTTTTTAACATGTATTTTGGCTAATTTCTTTACCTGCGTTTTGGAGTGCTTTCCAGAAACACATGCAAAATGCATGATATGCTTGCGGTGTCATTAATTGTTAATGGCAACCCAAAAGTGGCTAGCAAATGTGTGGTTTACCAAAATACGCATAAAAAGCAAATCAAAATGCACATTAAAAAGGTGTCAAACTATATGCTAAAAAAAAGCGCCAAAGTGTGCATTACAAACCATACCAAAATGCATCTTAAAATAACCTGTGCCAAAATGTGTGCTAAAGGACCAAAATGTGTGTTTAAAAAAATGCACAATAAAAAAACCTACGGCCAGTGTGTGTTAAAAAATATTCCATGTTAAAAAAAAAACGCCAAAATATGCATAAATAATGCCAAAATTAGCAATTGAAAACACACATTTAGCCCTGGTTCACACTGGGTACGATTTGGAACGATTTGAGATGCGATTTGACATGTCAAATCGCATCTCAAATCGGCGGCAATTGTCGGCAATGGCACTGTCCTAATCAGTGCGACGCCGCATCTGCGATTTCAAAAAGTAGTTCCTGTACTACTTTTTGCGATTTCGGGCCGCGATTTACATTAAATTGCGGCCAAAATCGCGGTAAAATCGCGGCAAAATCGCAGCCGCGAAATCGCGGTAAAATCGCGCATTTTACCGCGATTTTGAATTCGCAGCAGTGTGAACCTAGGCTCAATCAATGTGCCAAAATGTGTGTAAAAAAACTGAGTTAAAAAAGCGCTTATTATTTTCATGTAATAACACAGTCTTTTTAAATTTGCTTTCACTTTTAAAACTCAGCTGCTCTGTAATCACACAGGTGTATGAGGGGATCACAGGCAGCCCCTCCCCCCTTCTACTCAGATCTCAGGTGTTCTCAGAGGAAAAACTTCTCATCTATTCTCCTTCTGAGAACAACTGTTCTCCGCTTCATAAACAGGGTGCCAGAGGAGAAGATTTTTCTCTGAGAACTGAAATGAGATAAATTATCAATGTTTGATAAACGTACACCCTAAAATGAATTCTGCCAATTTTCTAGGTTAATAGACAAAGGATTGTCAAGGAAGAGACACAGGGGTACTGGGCACTGCCCTGGGGGACATGTACCAAAGCAAAAAAATATATATATATGTATAAAGCGGTTTCCATTTGGCAGGGAACAGCAAATTTAATGATTAAATTGAAATCCTTTAATCACTTGCCGACTGCCTAACGAAGATATACGTTGGCAGAATGGCACGGGAAGGCAAAGCAACATACAGGTAAGTTGCTTTGAATGTGCCACCTAGCGTGCTGTCCCAATCTCTGTGACCGTGCCCGCGGGACCCACAAACTTGATATCCGCCGGTGTCCCTCGATCATGTCACGGAGCGGCAGAACGGGGAGATGCAAGGCATTTCCCTGTTCTGCCTAGCAGCAGGACAGTGATCTACTGCTCCCTGTCATCGTGTCACTTGTAGCCCAGCTCCCACACAGTTAGAATCACTCCCTAAGACACACTTAACCCCTTCCTCGCCCCCTAGTGGTTAACCCCTTCCCTGCCAGCATAATTATCAGTGCATTTTTATAGCACTGATGGCTGTATAAATGTGAATGGTCCAAAAATAGTGTCAAAAGTGTCTGATGTGTCTGACGAAATATCGCAGTCATGATAAAAATCGCTGATCGCCGCCATTACTAGTGAAAAAAGAATATAATAAAAATGCCATAAAGCTATCCCCTATTTTGTAGACGCTATAACTTTTGCGCAAAACCAATCAATATATACTTATTTACCAAAAATACGTAGAAGAATACATATCGCCCTAAACTGAGAAAAACATTTTTTATATATATTTTTGGGGGATATTTATTATAGCAAAAAGTAAAAAATCGTTTTTTTTTTCAAAATTGACGCTCTTTTTTTGTTTATAGCGCAAAAAATAAAAAACACAGAGGTGATCGAATACTGTATATACTCGAGTATAAGACGATCCGAATATATGCCGAGGCACCTAATTTTTCCACAAAAAAATGGGAAAACGTATTGACTCGAAGTATAAGCCTAGGATGTCCATCTGCATGGCTCACTGTGCCTCACTTTGCCTCACTATGTCCATGTGCATGCCTCACTGTGTCCATGCCTCACTGTGCCCATGCCTCACTGTGCCCATGCCTCACTGTGTCCATGACTAGACGGACGTTTAACATGGGAGTCTATGGAAGGGGTGCCCAGCTTTTTCCCATAGACAATAAACATTGCACACTTGTAGTGGAAAAATGTGTGCCAAGTTCCGGGTCCAGGGGACCTACTATCGGCCGGTACCGGGTCCACAAAGTCACTGGAGAAATTAATGTTTAACATGGGAGTCTATGGAAGGGGTGCCTAGATTTGAAAAATCAGTGCTCCCTGACCGTAGGTCTCCCGAACAACAAACTTTGCAGACTTGTAGAGGAAGAGTTGGGCTACATGTGTGCCAAGTTGCCGGTACTGGGTCCCCAAGGTCCTGGAGATCAGGCGCAAAAAGTGTATCGAGTATAAGCCGAGGGGGGCATTTTCAGCACAAAAAATCTATTTACATTGTCAGCAATTGGTAGCTTCAGCCTCTTTAACCACTTCCTTACTGGCCACTTAAACCAACTTCCTGCCCAGGCCAATTTTCAGCTTTCAACGCTGACGCATTTTGAATGACAATTGCGCGGTCATACAACACTGTACCCAAATGATATTTTTATAATTTTTTCCCACAAATATTGCTTTCTTTTAGTGGTATTTCATCACCTCTGCGGTTTTTTATTTTTTGTGCTATAAATAAAAAAAGACAGACATTTTAAAAAAAAAGCACAATATTTTTTTACTTTTTGCTATAATAATATCGAAAAAAAATGTAACTATTTTTTTTCTCAGTTTAGGCTGATATGTATTCTTCTACATATGTTTGGTAAAAAAAATCACAATAAGCGTATATTGATTGGTTTGCGCGAAAGTTATAACGCCTACAAACTAGGGGATTGATTAATGACATTTTTTTTTTTTTTACTAGTAATAGCGGCGATCTGCGATTTTTGTCAGGCCTGAGATATTGCGGCGGACATATCGGACACTTTTTACACTATTTTGGGACTTTTACATTTACATTTATTCAGCGAACAGTGCTATAATTATGCACTGATTACTGTATAAATGTGACTGGCAGGGAAGGGGTTAACACTGGGGGGTGATCAAGGGGTTAAATGTGTTCCCTTCGAGTGATTCTTACTGTGGGGGGAGGGGACTGACTGGGGGAGGTCACCGATCTGTGTTCCTATGTACAAGGGACACAGCATCAGTCTCCTTTCCCTGACAGGACGTGGAGCTCTGTGTTTACACACAGAGCTCCACGTCCTGCCTCTGTAACTGCCGATTGCGAGTACCTGGCGGACATTGCAGCCGCCAGGCACGCGCATCAGCACCACGTGACACGGCGGGCACAGCTTTTCCCCGCGGAGGGGGTGTGGTTTAAGAGGACCCATGCCCCCCCCCCCTAATGGCCAACTAAGCTATATGCTCTGATAAGAGTCTGGAATAGAATTTGGGAGGGATCCCAAACTTTTTTTTGCATGAGATTCCCCTTAAAATTTATACCAGACCTACAATGCCTTGCATGAATTATGGGAGAGCACCATGCCATTTTCTTTATTTTTTCTTTAACTATTCCCGGCTGCTTTGTTTACATGGTCAGAGATTCTCAAGAGATTCTCAACCAGTAAATGAAAGAGCCTAGATCATGTCACCAGTTACTAAGTCACTTTAACACCCTTACCAGCGGAAGAAGGAAGTTGTCTTATATAGTAGCAGGAGAAAAGCCTAGTTAGAGGAATGGCTGCCTCATCCTTTACCCTCCTTGTCTGTTTTGATGGCTCCATTTGAATTTGTAATCAGAAAGAGAGTGATAGTATGAAATAAAATGTAGGGATGTCAAGTTTATATGGTGATAATTATACAGACCTTGTTCTAGCACCAAATCAAAAAAACAGAAGGACAGGGGAAATCTAACTGAAGAAAAAACAAGCCTTGTACACACAATCGGATTTTACGCAGACAAAGCCTCTGACTTTTTTTCCAAAGGGCGTTGGCCAAAAACTTGTCTTGCATACAAACAGCACACACTTGTCAACCAACAAACACGAGCGTAGTTACTTACTACGTAGTTTTTAAGCTCTTTAGCGCCACCCTTTGGACTCCTTTTGCTAATGTTTCGTTTGTTGAGCATTGCTTCCGAGCATGCGTGTTTGTCCTTTCAGACCATTGTTCAAATTTTAAAGCCTGCCATCCAACATTTGTCCGCGGAAAATCCAACAATAATTGTCCAATGGAGCGTACAAACAGTATTTTGTAAATAATTTGTAAACTTCAATATATTACATTTTTGGTTTGGAGTTTAATACCACTTTAAATGCATTGGAAATCACTACAGTAGTTATGCATAATGCTAGCATTTATATGTACCTCTGTGCTACCCATCACTAAAGAGAGATTCACGCTCTTGCACACTATTGCCATGCAGTTCTAATCCTAGTGCATTGTCTAGCAGGGCCCATTTATATCTGAGCAATCCATTGTTGTGTGTTAGCACATGTTACGGCATTGGCATGCATTAATCTACAATGTGTTAAGGCAAGCTATTTATTATGAATGAGCTGCCAAAACACCCCAATGGATGAAATACATGCATAATGCTTTTTTTTTTACAACGCAACTCTTAACCACTTATGCTCACGCCGATATACGTCGGCAGAAGGGGGACCCACGGACCCGATCGCCACCGGTGGCCCGCGATCGGGTCACAGAGCTGAAGAACGGGGAGAGGTAAGTGTGAACAAACCTTTCCCCGTTGAGTGAGTGAAAATGTTTTATATAGCGCTACACATGCGAACTGAATGGCCTCTGGGCGCTTGTTTGACCACTTCTCCCTTCAGCTCAGAAAAGGTGGGTTTTGATCTTTCTCCTAAAGGCCAAGTGGTTCTCCTCCAACCGAATGGAGGTTGGCAAAGTGTTCCAAAGTCGAGGGCCTTGGACAGCAAATCTTCTTTCTCCTTTGGACTTGTATCTGGTTTTGGGGATTTGGAGTAAATTTTGGTTGGAGGATCGCAGGGCGCGATTGGGGTTGTAGGCTTTTATTTTGTCGCATAGGTATCGGGGGGCATTTCCTCAAATACATTTATGCGTTAGACAGAGTGCTTTGAAAGTGATTCTGTCTTTCACTGGTAGCCAGTGAAGGCTTCTCAGTGATGGGGAGATTGATTCCCATGGTTTTTTTCCAGTCACCAGAGTGTATCGAGTCACCGTGTTCTGAACGACCTGCAGGCGCATGATTTGGTACTTTGGGATTCCGAGATAGAGGGCATTTGCATAGTCCAGCCTGGAGTTAACAATTGTTCCCACCACGACTGCTATGTCTTCTTTAGGAATAAATGGGATTAGTCTGCGTAATAAGTGTAGCAGATGGTGTGATCCGCTGACTACTGACCCTATTTGTGCATCCATTGTCATGTAGGTGTCAAAGAAGACCCCGAGTCTTTTGACTTTGGTGCTAGGAGTGATGATTTTTCCTAGAATGGGCGGAGGTGTCCAGGATGTTGCCAGTTGATTTTTCCGATTGGCGTGAAACAGGAGAAGTTCTCTTTTTGAGTCGTTGAGTTTAAGATAACTCTTTGTCATCCAGTTCTCTATCAAAGAGAGACATTTCTCTAGATTGAGATGGTGATCCTTTTTGTTGCAAATACGAAAATACAATTGTGTGTCATCCGCATAGGAGTGGTAGAGCAGCTTTTGGCTGCTGATAATTTCAAAAAGAGGGGCGGAGATAGATATTAAACAGCACCTGCGACAGAGGTGATCCTTGAGGGACTCCGCATGACACTGTGCGTTTTTCAGAAGTGAATGGTCCCAGTTTCACTACTTGTGATCGGTTTTCCAAAAAGGAGTGTGGAGTGTTCCTAGTGTGGCTGTCACTGATCATCTGTTCCCTGTGTTAGGGAATGACAATCAGTGACGTCACATGCACAGCCACACCCCCCCAACAGTAAGAACACACTTAACCCCTACAGTGCCCCCTCATGGTTAACCCCGTCACTGCCAGTGTCATTTTCACAGTAATCAGTGCATTTTTATAGCACTTTTCGCTGTGAAAATGACAATGGTCCCAAAAATGTGTCAAAAGTGTCCGATGTGTCCACCATAATGTCGCAGTCATGAAAAAAAATCGCTGATCGCCGCCATTACTAGTAAAAAAACAATATTAATAAAAATGGCATAAAACTATCCCCTATTTTGCAAACACTATAAATTTTGCGCAAACCAATCAATTAACGCTTGCGATTTTTTTTACCAAAAATATGTAGAAGAATACGTATCGCCCTAAACTGAGGAAAAAAAAAATTATATATTTTTTGGGGATATTTATTATAGCAAAAAGTAAAAAAATATAGAATTTTTTTCAAAATTGTCGCTCTATTTTTGTTTATAGCGCAAAAAATTAAAACCGCAGAGGTAATCAAATACCACCAAAAGAAAGCTCTATTTATGGGAAAAAAAAGAACGCCAATTTTGTTTGGGAGCCACGTGACACGACCGCGCAATTGTCAGTTAAAGCGAAGCAGTGCCGAATCCCGAAAAGGGGCCAGGTCCTTTACCTGCATAATGGTCCGGGTCTTAAGTGGTTAAAAGGCACGGTATATGTGTTGTGCATTAGGCTCTACTGTACAATTTGGTGAAGTGCCTATCAGAATTAATGGGACCCCACGTGGCACATGGAGCAACTACATTGCCATGCATTGTCACAAATTTGTGCATTAACAGGTGTGTTTTAGCATGAACTGCCACAAAGCATGATCATAAATGGATAAATGGGCCCTAAATGAAAACAAAAAACAATAGGCATCTATAGGGCTGACTACTTCAATTCCTTTTTCTTTTCTTTTTTTAACAATAAATTTCTATTTGTTTATAATGTACATCAATACAAATATTTCGTAACATAACCACTTACGGACCGCCGCATGCCATATATATACGTCGGCTGTTTGAAGAGGGATATCTCTGTTATGGCAGCAGCTAGCTCCCATAACCCAGGTATTCATCTCTTCAGACGGCGGTCCGGTTTCCGATGATGGTGGTCTCTGCTGCGGATTCACCGCGAGATTACCGTTATCGGAGGCATTCCCCCCTCCCGCCGCTCTCCTGTGCCCTCTGCCACTTACTGGAGCCGTCAGTAGCGGCGAAGGCAATCGGGTCCTTCTTGTTGCTGGGTATGGAGCCGAGTCAGGGGAAGATGTCCCCCACCTGTCTCCATACTATAGCAGGGCGGAAGCGATGTCAAACCATTTTTTTTTTGCATTTTAGTGTAAATATGAGATATGAGATCTTTTTGACCCCATATTGATCCCATATTTAAGAGGACCTGTCATGCTTTTTTATATCACAAGGGATGTCTACATTCCTTGTAATAGGAATAAAAGTGACACATTTTTTTTTTAAAGGACAGTGTAAAAAATGAAAGGTAAAATAAATAAATAAATATATTTTTTTAAATGCGCCCGTTCCGCCGAGCTCGCATGCAGAAGCGAACGTATACGTAGCGCCCGCATATGAAAACGGTGTTCAAACCACACATGTGAGATATTACCACGATCGTTGGAGCGAGAGCAATAATTCTAGCCCTAGACCTCCTCTGTAACCGAAAACATGCAACCTGTAGAATTTTTTTAAACCTTGCCTATAGAGATTTTTACTGTTGTCTTATTTTTTAATTAAAAAAAGTGTATTTTTCCCCCCAAAACGTGTGCTTTTAAAGCGGGGGTTCACCCTTAGAGGGCACTTTTCCCCCTTAGATTCCTGCTCGTTTTTACTAGGGGAATCGGCTATTTATTTTAAAATATGTGCAGTACTTACCCGTTTACGAGATGCATCCTCTCCGTCGCTTCCGGGTATGGGCTTCGGGAATGGGCGTTCCTTCTTGATTGACAGTCTTCCGAGAGGCTTCCGACGGTCGCATCCATCGCGTCACGATTTTCCGAAAGAAGCCGAACGTCGGTGCGCAGGCGCAGTATAGAGCCGCACCGACGTTCGGCTTCTTTCGGCTACGAGTGACGCGATGGATGCGACCGTCGGAAGCCTCTCGGAAGGCTGTCAATCAAGAAGGAACGCCCGCTCCCGAAGACCCATACCCGGAAGCGACGGAAGAAGATGCAGCTCGAAAACGGGTAAGTACAGCTCATATTTTACTACAAATAGCCGATTCCCCTAGACCGAACGAGCAGGAACCTAAGGGGAGAAAAAAAAAAATTCATAAATGGGTGAACTCCCGCTTTAAGACCGATGCGCAAATACGGTATGATGGTATTGCAACAACCGTCATTTTATTATCTAGGGTGTTAGAAAATAAATGTATAATGTTTGGGGGTTCTAAGTAATTTTCTAGGCAAAAAAATAAATAATGTTTTTGACTTGTAAACAACAAATCTCAGAAAGAGGCTCGCTCCTTAAAGTGGAGGTTCACCCTAAAAACAAATTTTTAACATTAGAGCCAGCATAGTAAGGGCATATACTTTCGGCAGGTTTTTTTTTTTTTTTTCTCCGTACATACCTTTATATTCTGATTTGGTCCAGGGCTTCCGCGTTCTGATGACTCCGGGAGTGGGCGTTCCTATCCCTGCCTCAGGGTTCCGATGACTGCGGGACTGGGCGTTCCTATCCTTCCGTTCGATGATTGACGGCTTGTGAAACAGGTGACCTGTCCCACAACGCACGTCACCAGATTTCCGGAAATAGCCGAGCTGCGAGTCGGCACTATATGGCGCCTGTGCCCGCCGTGTAGAGCTGACTGCGCAGGCGCCGTATAGTGCTGACTCGCAGCTCGGCTATTTCCCGACATCTGGTGACGCGCGTTGTGCGACAGGTCACCTGTTTCACAAGCCGTCAATCATCGAACGGAAACATAAGAACGCCCAGTCCCGCAGTCATCGGAACCCGGAAGCCCTGGACAAAAACAGAATATAAAGGTATGTACGGAGAAAAAAAAAACTGCCGAAAGTAAATGCCCTTACTATGCTGGCTCTGCTAGATGTAATATTAACATTTATTTTTTTGGGTGAACCCCCGCTTTAAGTGGATAAGTTATGACTATAAAAAAAAAAAATGGTCGTAGTGATAAGATTAACACATATAGTAATAATCATTTGCAACAAAAGGAAGGGTTAACAGATGTTGATATAATACTTGATAATCAAGTCCTGCCCTCCCCCATTGGGTTCAAGCTGTAAGCGGGGGTCGATTATCAAATTAACAAATTTTACAATTAACAAAGGTCGAAGTGATAGGTAATGAACCACACAAAAAACTCAGATTCAAGGGAGTTGTTAAGGGTTAAATTCTTTTAAGTATTTAGAGGCTCTAGACTAGGGTGACATATCCTCCTGACTACTTCAATTCTAACAAATATGCCAGGATTAAAAGCTGGGAATAAAAGTATGTAGCGTAAAATGTGCTGAGTTTTAACAGCTTTCAATCAAGAGACAGGCAAGTGTAAATTACAGTGTTAAACTTACCTGCTAACGTTTCTTTATTTCACACTTTCTGGTTTTCTCTCTTAAATATTTATTTGTAAAACAAACATTTTATTTAAAACCTAAAACTAAAACTAAAATTAAAATCAAATTGTATTACGTTGTTTTTCAGCTCTTTAGCACCACCCTTTGGGCACCTTCTGCTAATGTCATGTTTGGTGAGCATTGATTACGAGCATGCGTGGTTGTACTTTGGAGTTTTGTCCAACGGACTTTTGTACATACGATCGGGAAATCAGACAACACACAATTGTTGGCAGAAAATTTTAAAGCTTATCATCCAACATCTGTCCGCGGAAAAACCGACAACAATTGTCCAATGGATTTTCGGCCAACAGCCTGTCATCACACAATTTTCTTTGGAAAATCAGATCGCTTTAGGTGCAGAAACTTATAGCAACCAATTTAATTTTAGCAAATAATCTTTTCAATCTGCAGTGCTGTATTATCACTGTCGTGTGTATTGGTCAGGCAGCACATTGACACCTTTGCAGCCATTGAGCTAGGTGCTCAGTGTGCTCCTGTGCCTTTAAGAAGAGGTGGGCTCCCCTTCAGTCCACCTGCCTTCACCTATCCATCAGAATGCATGTGCCTCCATTGTGGGGACACTCATAAGTTAGGCCCCATACAAACGGGAGGATTCATTCGCGGATACGGTCCAGCGGATTTCTATGCGATGGAGTGTACTCACCATCGCATTGAAATCCGCGCCGAAATCCTCTGGCGATGACGTGTCGCGCCGTCGCCGCGATTATGACGCGGCGACGCTGTCATATAAGGAATTCCACGCATGCGTCGAATCATTACGACGCATGCGGGGGATCCCTTCGGACGGATGGATCCGGTGAGTCTATACAGACCAGCGGATCCATCCGTTGGGATGGATTCCAGCAGATAGATTTGTTTGGCATGTCAGCAAATATTTGATCTGCTGGAATCCATCCCAGGGGAGAAATATCCGCGGAAACAGATCCGCTGGAGTGTACACACCATAGGATCTATCCGCTGAAACCCATTTGCTGGGATTTTTCAGCGGATGGATTCTATCGTGTGTATGGGGCCTTAGTGTTAGGTACCACAGATACCAGGGTGCCGTGGCGATGCTCTGAGACTTACCCATGCATTTGCAAATGCGTGCAGACTAAACTCCTGCATTTAATGCATACTGTTAGACAGGTTTAATTGGTTGTCTGCGAGTTGGTCGGTAAGTAAGCTTGTTTTTTTTCCATGAATTTATCCATGGCCCAGTTTATATCTTATGTAGCCTTCCAATGCTGCTTACTGCAATGGTCAGCTATAAATGGGGGCAGTGGCATCTTTTTTGTATCCATAAAGACATGGATAAGCGAGTTTGGGGAGGAGGAACTTGAGTGGCCTGCACAGAGTCCTGACCTCGATCGAACACCTTTGGGATACTTCGGAGACTGCGAGCCAGGCTTTCTCGTCAAACATCAATGCCTGACCTGACAAATGCACTCTGGAAGAATGGTCAAACATTCCCATAGACACACTCCTAAACCTTTGTGGACAACCTTCCCAGAAAAGTTGAAGCTGTTATAGCTGAAAGGGTGGGTCAGCTCAATACTGAACCCTACAGACTGAGACTGTGGTTCCATTAAAGTTCATGTGCATGTAAAGGCAGGTGTCCCAAAACCTTTGAAAATATAGTGCATTGAGCAAATTACGAGGAAGATTCTTTTGACCTGCAAGTTATTGACACATTCACACAGAGAATTTTTTATTTATACAGAGATCCCCTTTAAGTATTATTTTGGACACTTTTAAACTGAAAGTGTCCAGTAAGTACAGAAAAAGCTATTTGTACGGCATTAATGCATTTTACAAAAAACTAGGACGTTTCTTGTGCGTGACTTTCTATGAACCAACCATAAGTCTCAGCTGTATTGAATAAATCATTGATAAAGAAGGCTGAGTTCCAAAAACGAAGATGTAACATTGAGTCTGGTTTGTTAGGACATGGGTCTGAACCATTATAGAGATGACTGAACAGTTTGTCGACACAGATAGAATTTCTGCCACTATTCCCCCACCCCCAATTTTTTTTTATAGTAGTCACAACAGACAACAGGCAGTACAATGATATAAGTATGGTATTTTTAAGATGTCACACTGCATCTGTTTGTGAGCCCAACACAACATTTTGTGACAGTGTGACACATTTAATTTTGCCAGTTGTTCACATCAATTAATGGCAATTCTACAGAAGCACTTAACGCTTTATAAAGCCCACTGTAAACAAAATAGTGTATAATGGCCTTCAATTACCAACCCAAGAAATTTAGGGATAATAATCAAGAATGCAAGAAAACGCCCCCATCCCCTCATCTTTACAGATATGGCTAAAGCAGAACACACATACTGCATACCTCCCAAACATTCCGGATTCTGTGGGGCTTTCCTGAGATTTCAAAGCTGTCCTGGGGTCCCGTGGTTCTGGGCTGGAGTCCACTCGGTGGGGGTATTCTCACTGGATGCAATAAATGCTTTCACTGCACTCTCCGCCACTCTCTCTCTCTCTCTCTCTCTCTCTCTCTCTCTCTCTACCCCCTTATTTTTTCTTTCTCTCGTTGGTTACTAGGACGTGGCATCCTAGCAACCGATGATGCATTTTGCAGGCACAGGGACTAGGAAGAACATACAAGGAATTCTCAGCTCTGCCCCCTAAACTCCAGCTCCGGCTTTCTGCTTTTAACAGTCTCCCGCCAGGTAAGGGGACTCTGGATTCCATGTACAGTGTTCTGTGCTGCAAGTTAATCCAGGTTAATGCAGGGCACCTAGGAAATGTGAGTAAACCCTGCTGATCAACCTGCACTCGGACAGCGGTCACTTCCCTGGACTCTGTCTGCCTCTCCACTGCCCCTCCCCTCCCCGCACCTATCCTCTTTTCTCTGCCGAGCTGCACAACTTACAAGCCCACAGCTGTGGCTCCCTGTTTCTCTGCAGCAGTAGATCCGACGTTGGCTCCATGCTTCCCTGCCACTCACACACCCTAGTGACCTCTGGTCCTCTCTTCCTCTCGCCTGAACTGAGCTGCAGTGCTGTCATCATGCACACTTACTGAGAGACTCCATTCACCCTGCAGCAGCATTGCTTACACTATTCATGCCTGGCTAGTGACACAGGGAGGCAGCGTTTTGTACCTTCAGATCTGTGTGGTAATTTGCAGCTCCAGAGAGAACACAAGGAAGTGTAAAGCTCTAGTCCCATCTTACTTCTCAGTAACTTATCTTTACCTGCTGGGTACTGCATACCTCCCAACTGTCCCAGAATGGGCAGGACCATCCCAAGATTTCATCAGCATCCAGCACATCGAGGCCAAATCCCAGAACCGGAACTCATCTCAGCTCATATCTGCTCTGATCCTGCTTTGACCCCCCTAAAGCACATCCAACTTCTCCTCCTCTTCCCTCTGCCTGTGCTGCATCCTGTACTGCATCTTCACCCAGTGCCATCTTCCCCCCACCATTCTAATTTCCACCCCCATGCCATTCCAATTCCCTGCGTCCCCCCCACAGCACTGCCTGCTCTTGCTGCAGCAGCTGCAGGGCACAGAAGAAGAGGATTGGGTTCAGGATAGAGAGTGAGGGGCCACTGCTATTTCCCCAAGGCTCCCCAATAGGGCTGTTAAAAATTTAAAAATTCCCAAAATTAAAAAAAAATACATAAATGAAATAAACAAATGTAGCACTACCCCCAAAGGAGCTGCTGGTTAGTTTTTGGGTGGCATGTTACCTCTATTCCTTCGCCGTCTAGGGTATACAAGGAGAGTTGCGAAGAACTGAAATGTCCACACTTTAGGTGTCTTTTTCTGTGCTTTATTACCCAACGGGGGTAGAAGAATAAAAGTAGTAGCTGAAGAGGTAGACGGATAATGGGTGGTAGGTTCAGGTGTAAAACTTTGTTCGGAAACAATCCTGCTTCCAGCAATATAACTTTTGTAGCCACTCTAGCCAGAGTGGGTATTGTGCACATGGATAGGCCTCTCTCACCAGCCTAGCAGCCAAATGTCACTCAGAAACTTCAGCAAAGTCTCTGCCACAGACCTTCCCAAAGGTAGAGATGTATTCGGTCCAGAATCCTTCTCAACACATGATTAAGCACCCGGATCTCTCTCTTGAATAAACTTTAGAGCTCAAACTGACAGGCGACCATCACCCAGCCTTTCAGCAATCGTGCTTCCTTCAATGAAGTTCAAGGCCTCTCCTGAGATATCAGCCTCGTGCTCGGTGCTCTCCAAGATGGCTTCCTCCCTCAGAACAGCCAGCACAACTCTGGAATTGTAGACCCAGTCTGACTACCAGGCCTTCATAGTATATCACAACCCCGGACCAACGTGGTCCCGGAGCCAGGAACACTTGAACACGCAACCCCGGCCATGAGGGCCACACGGGGGGTGGTGGGATGACAGACCCAGGATCGACGACGACCCCGAACTAGTGACGTCTGTCCCTTAAGTACTCTCCCCCAGCATGCTCAGCGAGGCGATCAACCCCCACTGATTGGCTGCTGAGGAAAAACACCCAATACACCCTGACATGACTGCTGCCCCCCTCGGCTTGGGGTGGGACCAACACCCCAGACAACAATAGTGGTCACTCACAGTAAAGCCATGGCTGAAACAGAGGCCCCAAATTTGGTAAACAATACAGTCAGAGGTAGTTAAATCTCTGACTACCCTCTAAATTTAAGGCAGCACCAGCTATGGAAAATAGCAGGGCGCTACACAAATAATTATGGTTTGTTCACACTTTCAGATTGCTCTTCATAGAGCATTTGACAGGCAGTAAGGAAGGGTTATATGGCCTCCGCCCCACCTGCTTCATCCCCTTTAACCCCCACATGCCACAACTGTCCCCTCCCAGTCATCATCATTTAACCAGACCCACTTTTAAACCACGCCCACTTTTGCTGAGACGCACTACACATGCCACAAGTCACTCTCCCCCTAAAGTGTCACTCATTCTCAACTTCAAAAGTTGGGAGGTGTGATTCTGTATAAAAAAAAAAATTACAATAAAAATAATACTGTTTAAAAACACAGATAAGCAGAAGCGATACACTACTGCCTAAAAACTACAATATAAAGTTCTACTTCCAATGATTTATTTGACAGGTAAACGCACACATATATCTAAAACATTTATTATAAAATAAATGGGTGGTTGATATTTCTTACTACCAACAAGCCTCACTTTGTTGGCAAATATCGCACATGCTCCTCATGGAACTTTTAGGGAAGATAGGATAATTTTGTATATTTCAATAAAAGACTGGAATGCCAAATTTAGTACAAAAGATCCACAGTACACAGTTATGTAACATGCAAACAAAATACTATATCAATGTTATTACATAAACATAACATAAAAACGTGTTTAAAACTCCATTAGGTAGATTCAGGTAGAATAGTGCAAAGTTACGGCGGCGTAGCTTAGCCTGTTTAGGCTACGCCACCGTAAATTAGCTAGGCTAGTAATGATTCTCAATATACTTGCCTGCTAATATACGGCGGCGTAGCCTAAAGCGGGCGGGCGTAAGGGCGCCAAATTCAAATGACTTGGAGGGGGGCGTGTTTGATGGCAATGAGGCTTGACCTCACGTTTTTGACTTTTTTTTTTCACTGCGCATGCGCCGGGTGACTACATTTCCCAGTGTGCATTGCGGTTACATACGCCACACGGGCCTATTGATTTAGACGTGGACGTAAACGACGTAAATCCCGATTCGCGGACGACTTACGCAAACGACGTTAAAAATTTGAATCTCGCGGCAGGGAACGGCGGCCATACTTTAACATTGTTATTCCACCTAATAGATGGAATAACTTTAGGCCTGTAATGCGCTACGGAAACGGCGTAAAACGACTGCGGCGGCCGGGCGTACGCTCGTGAATCGGCGTATAAACTAATTTACATATTCTACGCCAGCCGCAATGGAAGCGCCACCTAGCGGCCATCCAAAATATTGCAACCTAAGATAGGACGGCGCAAGCCGTCGTATCTTAGATATGTTTAAGCGTATCTCTGTTTGAGCATACGCTTAAACATAGGTCGGCGTAGATTCTGAGTATGGTCGACTTATCTACTGATAAGTCGGCCTAACTCTTACTGAATTTACCTACATATGTCCATGGTATATAAAACTTTGTTGTGGTATGCCTATTGTGGCTTGAATTTTAATTAAGACATCAGGACAAAACCCAAAGCATTTTGGAAAAATGCCTTCTTCAGGGGTTAGAACAGGGGTATGTCATATCTAGAAAGCAATCAAATGATTGAATATCTCACATAATACAATACCAATATAATATCAACTCGTTGTCATTTTACATAATCACCAATCACTTGGATAAAACACAAACAGGAGTTTCTCTAAAAGGCGTTGGGTTTTGTCCTGATGTCTTTATTAAAATTCAAACCACAATAGGCATACCACAATAATATTTTATATACCATGGATATGAGGTTTTAAACACTTTTTTGTTAGCTGTGTTTATTTAATAGCACAGATATGGTATATTTAATTGTATGTTATACAATTGTACACTCGGTGGATTGTATGTTATATAATTGTACACTCTGTAAATCCACCCCAGAATGTCATTGCATGTTTAATGACTCATTGAGGTTGATTTACTAAAGGCAAACAGACTTTTCACTTTGCAAGGGAAGTTGCACAAGGAAATTATCCCCATAGTTTAGTTAATGAGGTAAAGCTCTGTGTACTCCTATCATTCAATCATGTACAGTTTTATTTTACATTTTTAAACACAGGATTGGGTATTCTTTGCAAAGCGAAGTGTCATTTGCCACATTGAGATCGAAAATTCCCTTGTAAAGTGCAACTTCAATTGCCTTTAGTAAATTGACTCCATTTGCAATCATGTACCTGTTTTCAGCCCGCTTAAGTCTGGTCACATGATTCAGCTCCCATGTGTGAGCCAGCAGCGGCTGCAGGGAAGACGGGGGAGCTCCGACAATTGATGGGTAATGGGAGCCTATGGGTGAGGTCACCGCTCCCAGGCATCACCAGCCATTGTGGAGCGCTCTCTCCTCTCCTTTGCAGCTGCCACTGGCTGACACAGGGGGTCACATGGCTGACAATAGGTAAGTACATATCTCTTTCTTACACAGATTTGTCAGCATAGATGTTAGGAGGGGGAAGGGGGCATTTTTATCTTGCTCCGATGAAGATCCGTTAGGATCGAAACATGTAAGCATTATGCTTATCAGCGATGAAACAGGACTGACCATCATCCAAGCCACCTGATTATATTTCTACTGGGGGCCCTCTCTCCCAACCTGAGAATTTATTTATACTCCAGCATACATCACTGTATGGACATTATCCTGAGATTCACAGCAAGGATTCTAAACTGCATGCTGACTCCTCATTGCCTATTTACACTGCCATCTACTGGCCTCTTTACAAAGGCATTCATTCACCCTGAAACCAAAAATTCTGGAACTCAACCCACTGGTTCCTGTATGCCGAGGACCTCAATTGAAGGTGAACTCCTTACCATCCTGCTGGAGGAACTTGCAGAAACGCCGGCTTTTGTAACCAGAGGGAGCTCTGTAATCTACAGAAACGGACTATCTTCCAAGGGTGGTAAGATCTGAGCAATAAGCAGTTTTTGTGATATTGTGATCTTGTTTTTCAGCTGTACCGATTTATGGTACACCTTGCTGATTACAGCCTCTACAGCAATCCTTGCATGGTTCAAACAGATCCTATTACATGGTAATCATACGTATCACTGCCAAACTAGCAGTGCTTCCAATGACTCACTTGCTGTTGTCCACCATTGAATTGTAGTTTAGTCTACTTCATCTCCATGTGGAATAGTCCTCTGTGAACTGGTGATAGAATTTGACTGGAACTGTACCTAGCTTCACAGCTTTGTTTGCGGCTATATTATCTTCAATCCAGCCCTGTGATATTCTTTACCATGCCCCAGCTCTTTGATTCCTGCAGGTGTATGTAAGCTGTGTGTATGGCTGTGGTGGCCACCTGTCCTTGTTTAGACTAACGTCTAATTTTACTAGTGCTGTGGAGATACTGGCACCTTTGTGTTATTTAATGTGTTTTTATGTGGATAATTAATACATTGCAGTCAAATTTATCCGTATTCCTTTCTGACCAATTCTTTCTTTCCCATTTTTGATGGGCATTTTTATGGCTAGTTAGGTTTAAGCTGGAATTCTACTTTGCTTCACCCAAAATGGAGAAACCCATTTTGATTGGAGTTGCCTTTTCTCTCACACTTTCTAATTTTGAAATTGTAAAAAAATACTCTTCAGTAACCTATATAGGGGACTATTGATCAAGCCTGGCATGTGCAAAAAGAAAAAAAAAAACATTGTACCTTAAACCATGACATATGAAATACCACATTTGAAAATTACCTTTGAATTATTCCAAAAGGTTAACATTAGCAAGTAAAACATATTTTAATTGGCATCTAATATGTTTCATCAATATGCGGTACTAAAATAACTCCATTAGAAGTGCGCATCTCCTCTACCCTCTAGGTAAAACTTGATATCGCCTGAGGCTTTTGACAATGTCAAGATAACTTGCTTAATTAACTGCATTGAAAACCTGTCCCTGACATATTTTTACCATTGTGGTACAGCAGTTTAACGCTACATGTCTGGCCTCACTAGGGTAGCCTTTACAAGCATTGTTCACAGGGCTGACACTGTGATCTGTGTACTCTAAAAGATTAAATAGAGACACAGATACATTTAGTGTTAATTCTCCAGGAGAGGCTTGGTGCTCTGAGCACTAAGAAAGGGTCATTACTTAGACACTCCATGATAACGTGCATAGGATAAGACTGTACAGCTATATTTTCTGTTAGGCAGCAGACAGTCTGCAGATGTCACTGAGCTCTGCATTGCTTTCAGAAGAAGCAGTGTCTGGTCTCATCTAAGCCATACAACATTTTCTAATAAAGGAATCAGGATATAAGTCCTGTTGTTATATATTAAAACATGAAGAGACCACAGACCATTGCTTAACCACTTAAGGACCGGACCAATATGCTGCTACATGACCCAAGGGGTTTTTACAATTCGGCACTGCGTCGCTTTAACAGACAATTGCGCGGTCGTGCGACGTGGCTCCCAAACAAAATTGGCGTCCTTTTTTTCCCACAAATAGAGCTTTCTTTTGGTGGTATTTGATCACCTCTGCGGTTTTTAGTTTTTGCGCTATAAACAAAAATAGAGCGACAATTTTGAAAAAAATCAATATTTTTTACTTTTTGCTATGATAAATATCCCCCAAAAATATATATAAAAAAAATATTTTCCTCAGTTCAGGCCGATACGTATTCTTCTTCCTATTTTTGGTAAAGAAATCCGCAATAAGCGTTTATCGGTTGGTTTGCGCAAAATTTATAGCGTTTACAAAATAGGGGATAGTTTTATTGCATTTTTATTAATTATTATTTTTTTACTACTAATGGCGGCGATCAGCGATTTTTTTCGTTACTGCGACATTATGGCGGACACCTGGTACAATTTTGACACATTTTTGGGACCATTGTCATTTTCACAGCAAAAAATGCATTTAAAATGCATTGTTTACTGTGAACATGACGATTGCAGTTTGGGAGTTAACCACAAGCGGGCGCTGATGGGGTTATGTATGACCTCATCTGTGTTTCTAACTGTAGGGGGGTGTGGCTGTAGGTGTAACGTCATCGATTGTGATTCCCTATATAAGGGAACACACGATCGATGACAGCGCCACAGTGAAGAACGGGGAAGCTGTGTTTACACACAGCTCTCCCTGTTCTTCAGCTCCGGGGACCGATCGCGGGACTCCAGCGGCGATCGGGCCCGCGAGTCCCGCGGCCACGGAGCTTCAGACTGGGTCACGTGCACGCGCCCACGGCCCCATGGCTGGGCTTAAAGGGCAATGTACAGGTACGTTGATGTGCCATTCTGTCGACGTATATCGGCGTGAAGGGGTCCTTAAGTGGTTAAAGGGTTTGTTACATATAGTAGGTGAGGTTGAAAAAAGACACAAGTTCATCAAGTCCAACCTATGTGTGTGTTCACCCTTACAGAAAAAATGTAACAGTGAACTAACATAAGGCATCTCCCCAACCTCTTGGTCCCCACTATACTTACTTTCAGGATTGCCGAGCTGTTAACACCCCCACAACTGCTCCAGCGGTCCGGAGATTTAAAATCCTTGCTCTTCTCTCTCTTCTCTGTGTATCGCTTCTGGGCTGAACCAGGTTGGTTCACTGTGACACTGTTGGCCAATCAGAATCAATTAGGTCCATCCCAGACACACTGCATGGAAATAAGGGAGAAGAGCGTGGATTTCAAATCCCAGACCGCTGGAGGGGCTACGGTGGTGCTATCAGCTCAGCCAATCTAATAGTAAGTACAGCAGAGACTGAGGAAGTGGGGAGCGAGATGGCAAAGCAAGATCGCTGTTTAGGGACAAAATGGCTTCAATATAAGAATTTAATCTGTGCTTGTTCTTTTTCTTTACATGTACACTTGGCATATTGCATAAATAATTCTGACGACTTACTGAAACGTATGATTTATGTTTGGAACCTGTGGCAAAGAAGTTCCTGGAAAATCGGCATCTGGACAATGGCACATCAAGCCACAAGCAAAAATCATCTCATGATAACTTGTTAATGAACCATAATCACAATGCTTGTTGTAGTCATATAACTCTTTGATTGGTCAATTGTACAGGTGGTTCTCAAAAAATTAGCATATTGTGATAAAGTTCATTATTTTCTGTAATGTACTGATAAACATTAGACTTTCATATATTTTAGATTCATTACACACAACTGAAGTAGTTCAAGCCTTTTTATTGTTTTAATATTGATGATTTTGGCATACAGCTCATGAAAACCCAAAATTCCTATCTCAAAAAATTAGCATATTTCATCCGACCAATAAAAGAGAAGTGTTTTTAATAAAAAAAAAGTCAACCTTCAAATAATTCTGTTCAGTTATGCACTCAATACTTGGTCGGGAATCATTTTGCAGAAATGACTGCTTCAATGCGGCATGGCATGGAGGCAATCAGCCTGTGGCACTGCTGAGGTGTTATGGAGGCCCAGGATGCTTCGGTAGCGGCCTTAAGCTCATCCAGAGTGTTGGGTCTTGCGTCTCTCGAATTTCTCTTCCCAATATCCCACAGATTCTCTATGGGGTTCAGGTCAGGAGAGTTGGCAGGCCAATTAAGCACAGTAATACCATGGTCAGTAAACCATTTACCAGTGGTTTTGGCACTGTGAGCAGGTGCCAGGTCGTGCTGAAAAATGAAATCTTCATCTCCATAAAGCTTTTCAGCAGATGGAAGCATGAAGTGCTCCAAAATCTCCTGATAGCTAGCTGCATTCACCCTGCCCTTGATAAAACAGAGTGGACCAACACCAGCAGCTGACATGGCACCCCAGACCATCACTGACTGTGGGTACTTGACACTGGACTTCAGGCATTTTGGAATTTCCCTCTCCCCAGTCTTCCTCCAGACTCTGGCACCTTGATTACCGAATGACATGCAAAATTAGCTTTCATCTGAAAAAAGTACTTTGGACCACTGAGCATCAGTCCAGTGTTGCTTCTCTGTAGCCCAGGTCAGGCGCTTCTGCCGCTGTTTCTGGTTCAAAAGTGGCTTGACCTGGAGAATGCGGCACCTGTAGCCCATTTCCTGCACACGCCTGTACACGGTGGCTCTGGATGTTTCTACTCCAGACTCAGTCCACTGCTTCCGCAGGTCCCCCAAGGTCTGGAATCGGTCCTTCTCCACAATCTTCCTCAGGGTCCGGTCACCTCTTCTCGTTGTGCAGCGTTTTCTGCCACACTTTTTCCTTCCCACAAACTTCCCACTGAGGTGCCTTGATATAGCACTCTGGGAACAGCCTATTAGTTCAGAAATGTATTTCTGTGTCTTACCCTCTTGCTTGAGGGTGTCAATGATGGCCTTCTGGACAGCAGTCAGGTCGGCAGTCTTACCCATGATTGCGGTTTGGAGTAATGAACCAGGCTGGGAGTTTTTAAAAGCCTCAGGAATCTTTTGCAGGTGTTTAGAGTTAATCAGTTGATTCAGATGATTAGGTTAAGAGCTTGTTTAGAGAACCTTTTCATGATATGCAAATTTTTTGAGATTTTGGGTTTTCATGAGCTGTATGCCAAAATCATCAATATTAAAACAATAAAAAGGCTTGAACTACTTCAGTTGTGTGTAATGAATCTAAAATATATGAAAGTCTAATGTTTATCAGTACATTACAGAAAATAATGAACTTTATCACAATATGCAAATTTTTTGAGAACCACCTGTATATCTTGACGCAACCTACATGGCATATGTCAATCTGTATATTTAATCTGAGAACCGCCATATTAAAGAACAGCTTACTCATTATATGAATCTGTCCAGTCGCTATATACAGTAGCTACATGATATCTTTTGAATTGGGCATCACTGACAAACAGAGGTCAGGTATCCGTAACTGAGTTGAAAAATCCCACGACAGGGAATGTGTTAATTCATCTTTTCAAAAAATAAAAAATAAAATCTGCAAAAGTGAACTCACACTTTAAAACCAAAAAGTATAATTGTTATTAGATTATTAGATTACTGCAGTTTACTAGTGCTTAGATGCATTGTCCTCATTAGTTTTTACTTTTATGATTTTTTTTCCTCTTTTTTTTCCCCTGGAGATCCCGCCATACTTTCTGTCCCTGGGTGGCTACGATCACTTATTCAACTGTATCTATGGAGAAAACAATGGATGGCACACTAGACTGAAAATACATTTCCCTCTTTTCCTTTACCATTACATTGGAATGTGTAGTTTACAGGTTAAAGCTTGAAAGTGGGAATACAATTGTTTGTCTTTTAAATTCAATTCACAGAAAGTTCAAAGGTCAATGCATTTCTGGCAAGATCAACATACTCAAAATGTTCTTTTCTCCAAAAATAAAAATAAAATGCAGCCATCACACCTAAGGACTGTTTAGCTGCAGTATATTGCATTTTTGTCCTTGAGTTTAGATAACATGTAACTAGTTAAAGTTAATGCATTGCAGGCATGTGCAGTAAGCATGCATTTTACCACAATGCACAGTAACTTACACACTCTGTTGTGTTGCTATTCATTTTTAATGGAGCCCCAACATGAAATTAGCTCCCATGCACACTGGGGGGCAGATCCACAGAGCGAGTACGCCGGCGTATCTACTGATACGCCGGTGTACTTTCAAATTTCCCGCGTCGTATCGTTGTTTTGAATTCTCAAAACAAGATACAACGGCTTCTGGGTTAGATCCGACAGGCATACGTCTTCGTACGCCTTCGGATCTAAGATGCAATTCTTCGGCATCCGCTGGGTGGCATTCGTGTCGTTTTCTGTGTCGAGTATGCAAATTAGCTATTTCCGACGATCCACGAACGTACGAGCGGCCGGCGCATTCCTTTATGTCGTCTCTAGTCGGCTTTTTTCGGCGTATAGTTAAAGCTGCAATTTTGTCGCGTATAGTTAGACTTGCCATGTTAAGTATGGCCGTCGTTCCCGTGTTTAATTTGAATTTTTATTTATTTTTTGCGTAAGTCGTCCATGAATCGGGATGGACGTAATTTACGTCCACGTCAAAACAATGACGTCCTTGCGACGTAATTTAGCGCAATGCACGGCGGGAAATTTAGGGACGGCGCATGCGCAGTTCGTTCAGCCCAGGGACGCGCTTAATTTAAATGAAACACGCCCCCCTACTCGCTGGTTTGAATTAGGCGCTGTTACGCCGCGAGAGATACACTACACCGCCGTAACTTACAGCGCAAATTCTTTGTGGATTCAAAGCATCACAAAGTAAATTACAGTGGCGTAGCGTATCTCCCATACGCTGCGCCCATGCAAATCTACGTGGATCTGCCCCTGGGTGTTTAGACCTGCTACACAAGGGTAGATGGAGGCAGGGCCGTTTTTAAGGCAGGGCAAAAGGGACAGCTGCCCTGGGCCCCATCATTGTTGTGGGGCTCAAAGCAGCCTCATACTTGCCAACCATCCCAGTTTTAATTCCCCTTGTCCCTTGTTTTAGTGCCATGCTTTGTCCCAATATCTTTAGTGTGAAGTTCTGTTACTAATGTTGCCCAACTCTGACCTATTATTGTGTACAAATGACTCACCTACAGACCCTGTGTTTACATGTGGCATTAATATTTAAATAGCCACGGATCGTTTGCATTGATATGTAAATAGAGGCTGCATTCATATGTATATCATGCCCCCCTGAGGTCATATCCACCATCTCCTCTGCTGAATGCTGCCCACAGGGGAGGTAAAGGGACATGCTTGGAAGTCCTGCCTACAACTGTGGTCATTAAGCTTAACATCAGCCTGTTCTGCAGAGGTAAGCAAATTGGAGGTGGAACCCTTTTTCAAAATAACATGGTGCCACAGCACCGTAAATTTTTGTGCATGTGAATACGCATATCTGGGGAGATGTGTTAGGGTGTCATTAATAGTTTTATGCACTTTTGTGTATCTACTAAAGAGCAGCAAGTTTCTGTGGTGTCAGGAAAGTGATTTTTATGTGTTCCCCACAGACACAAATATGGGTGCAGGCTAAATGGCTTAGTTACATTGAAGGTCAGTATAAGTCTTCTCATTACACTGGGGCTTGGTGTACAATCTTTTCATTCACACTGGTGGCCAGTGTGAAGGTCCCCTTTAATTGGTGGTTAGTGTAAATCCCTCCTTACATTGGTGGTTACTGTAAATGCTCTTATTACATTAGTAGTCAGTGTAAATCCCTATTATATTGGTGGCCAATGTAGAAACTCCTCTTTATATTGGTAATCGGTACAATAATCCAAACTTGCATTTGTGGTCAGTTTTGAATCCTCCCTTACATTGGTGGTCCATGTAGAAGCCCCCTTTAAATTGGTGGTGAGTGAGTACAATTTCCTATACATTGGTGGTAAGTGCAGAATTGCCCTTACACTGGTGGTCAGTGTAAATCCCCCTTTACATCGGTGGTCAGTGTAAATTTCCCCTAACATTGGTGGTCAGCGTAGAAGTGTCACCCTACATGGCAGTCATTGTATATATCCTCTTACACTGGTGGTTGGTGTAAATGCTCCTATTGCATTGATGTCAGTGTAGAAATCCCTCTGTATATTGGTGGGTGGCATAAAGTCCCCTGTTACATGGTGATCAGTGCAAATTCCTGCTCACATTGGGATCATTGTAAATTCCCTATTACATTGGTGATTAGTATAGAATCCCCCATAATATACTTGCCAAAGATTTCCAGCTTTGCTCTACATGATTCAGAATTTTCTAGTGTACTGCTTCCTAACTAATCCTATCCCCCCACCACTGCCACTGATCCCATCAACCCCCCAGCATTGCCACTGATCACACCCCCCTTCCCCCAGCATTGCCACTAATCCTAAGATTCCTAGGAGTTTTCTGTCTATTAATGGGTCCCCTCACCTCCCCAGTCCATGGTGTGCAGGCAGTGGAGCACAAGGTCTCTAACATCCATCAGCTCAGTAATGTTGTCATGAAGGGGTGGAAGAGGACTCCAGTGGCAACCTGTGAGCCTCTGGTGAACTCCATGTCCAAGAGGGTTAAGGCAGTGCTGAAAAATAATGGTGGTCACACAAAATATTGACACTTTGGGTCCAATTTGGACATTTTCACTTGTTGCCAGAGGTTTAGACATGAATGGCTGTGTGTTGAGTTATTTTGAGGGGACGGCAAGTGTACACTGTTCTACAAGCAGTACCTCTCATTGTAGCAAAGTGTAATTCCTTCAGTGTTGTCACAAGAAAAGCTATAATCAAATATTTTCAAAAATGTGAGAGGTGTACTCACTTTTGTGAGATACTGTATATACAGTGGGATAATAATTGTTTGATCACCTGCAGATTTTGTATGTATCATTTCTTTGTAAGTGGGCAAACATACAAAATCTGCAAGGGATCAAATATTTTCCCCACTGTACTTATGGTTAATATTATATGTTGTTTGCAGTAGTTCCTCTGCTCCTGATTACTTTGATTACCGTATTTATCGGCGTATATCGCGCACTTTTTTTTGTTCCCCTTAAAATAAGGGGAAAATCGTGGGTGCGCGATATACACCGATAGCCGCTTCTCGCGCTCAGTTTGAATGGAGCCGCCGACATATACCGAGTGCAGTACACTCGGGTACATTCGGCTAGGCTCGGCTTCGCTCGTGTTCACGCATAAACGTCACAGAGCGTGAGCACGAGCGAAGCCGAGCCTTGCCGAATGTACCCGAGTTTACTACACTCGGTATATGTCGGCGGAGGCGTTTTGAACTGAGCGCGGGAAGCGGGGACTCGACTTGAGGCGCGCGCTGGAGAAGCCGGGAGGACACCACCGAGGCCGCAGACGGACACCGGACCGGACGATGGACGCTGGGCTGGGCAAGACACCAAAACTGTAAGTAATAAAATCTTATAATTTTTTTTTTACAGGAATTTCGGGGCAACTTTAGGGGTGCGCTATACGCGGGAGCGCGCTATACCCCAATAAATACGGTAGATTACTGGTTAATTTACCTAGAAGGGAATTCCCTCTGTTCATAGAGGCCCTATATTAGGTGGGGGCACTGCCAACTCAAACCCACTCTTTCACTTAGCAGAGGTTCTGGATCTCTTATTTACCTACCAGTTTAGCACAAAATCCTGTTTGGGGAGGGTCAATTCTCATAACCCCCCCCCACTCCCCCAAAAAAGAGGGCTTCAATAAAAATACACAAAATGATAAAGGATGTAGTGTGTCCAGCATATTTCACACCCAGAGCAAATTTTTTTACACTCCCATGCTCTATAGGAAAAATTGTTTCAGTAACAATCATGAAATGGAACAAATAATAATAATGGCCAGAAAAGAAAGACCAATGTTGTTTTGTGAACAAACCTTTTGTATAAAATAATGTTGGTAATGTTCTGGGCACTCACTCTCAGTGCTGCTCAATTCGATTGTTTTAGAGGAGTCCAGAGCACAGTTTCATATATGAGAAAATGTACCATGTAATATTGAACATATATCAATGGCACTTTAAGAACAAAAGGAAAGTGTTAGATTGGCCGCATCTGGAGTATTCCATCCAGTTCTGGTCACCAATCCTTAGAAAGGATGTGCTGGAACTGGAGAGAGTCCTGAAAATGGCTACTAAATTAATATGGGGACTGGAGGACCTTAAAGGAGTTGTAAAGGAAAACATTTTTTTTGCTGAAATGACTGTTTACAGGGTATAGAGACATAGTAGTTAACTGATTGCTTTTAAAAAAGATTAAAAATAGATAAAAATCAATCATATAATGTACCTACAGTTTCAGTTTCGTTTTTGCATGCTGTTTCCTGCTCTGTGATGTACAGAGACACAGAGCCAATACAGGGCAGTGATGGTTTGTAAAAGGAAACTGATTGGTGTTGAGGGGTTTTAGACAAAGTAATCACACCTCCTTGATTAGTGACCACAGAGAGAAAGCTCCCATTACTTTTTTCATCAGGAAACAGACAACCAGGAAGTGTTCAGAACAGAGAAGGATTAGAGCAAAAACGAACAATGAGGACATGAAACCAGGACTGCAGTAAGGTAAAGGAAGCTATTTAGCTAAAAAAAAAAAATCCTTTAGTGACCCTTTAATTATGAGGATAGACTACAAGTGCAAAATGTATTCTCCCTGGAGAAGAGACGCTTGAGAGAGATATATGCTAGCAATATACAAATATGCCAACGAGGATCACAGCGTAAGTATGAAACGTTTAAGTCTCAGGGAGTGTAAGAAGACACGGAGCCACACGATGAGACTGGAAGAGAAGTGGTTTAAACTTGAGCTGCGTAGGGGTTGTTCCACTGTTAGGGCAGTAAGGATGTGGAACTCTCTTCCACAATCGGTGGTGTCGGCAGAAAGTATAGTTAATTTTAAAAGACTATTTGACGTGCACCTTAGCAAAAACAATATACTGTACAGGGATATGGGAAATTATATTGCCACACGCACGCACACACACACACACACACACACACACCAACACAGGTTGAACTAGATGGACTGTTGTCTTTATGCAACCTTACCAAACTAGGTAACTATGTAACTATGCAAAAAAATCGAAATTAACATATGACATGTCATCTATTAATACAAGCCACTTCCAAGATGTAACCCTCTGGATATCCAAACTGTTAATTTCCAGAAAACACTCTCATCTCCTATCTATAACAAGTTGACTGGGTATGGGACAACCTAGCTTTTCCCAGGCTTAATGCCATAAACAATCAGCACCTCTCAGGCCTCGTACACACGACAGAGAAACTCGACGTGCTTGGCACGTCGAGTTCCTCGTCTCGTTTTGGGATGAAGCCGCCGAAGAGCTCGGCGGGCCGCCTTCTCCTATAGAACAACGCGGCCAACGAGAAAATAGAGAACATGTTCTCTATTTTCTCGTCGAGCTCCTCGGCGGCTCCATCGAGCCAAAACTGTACAGACGACAGAGATTCTCGGCAGAATCCGGGTTTTGACCGAGTTTCTCGGCGAATTCTGCCGAGAATCTCTGTCGTGTGTACGAGGCCTCACACATTCACACCTTTCTGTTTTTATACCATTTTGACAATGTATGCAAAGAATCGAATTAACATATGCTATACATACCTCTCATTAATACCAGCTGCTTCCACTATGTAACTCTCTAGACCAGGGGTCTCCAAACTTTTTAGCCCGGGGGCCACATTGTAGATTTTCTAAGTATTCGCGGGCCGAAAAGATGTATTTAGAAATAAATGAATAAAAATGTAAATAATCTCAGAGCCTTTCCTCATTTCTGTGTCCCCCACCCTGATAATACACCCAGATACCCTCCTAATATGATAACACCACTCATACCCCCCCCCCCAGCCTGATCACCACCACCCCAGATACCCCCAGTCTGATCACACACACCCCTATATCTCTCCACTCTAATCACACCCCCCCCCCTTCCCCATACCTCTCTCCTAACACACACCTTTGGGTTTTGCATTTCTGCAGACAGTTCCTCCCAGTCCTGCGGCTCCTCCTCCAGATGATGACAGTGGAGGAATCTGCAGCACACCAGGGTGGGTTAGCTGTCACTGGAACAGGCACAATACCTTTCTAGAAATCTGGTGGTGGCAGCTGCACAGAGAGGGAGCCTCCTCCACTCCAACCTCATCACAGGGCTGGTAATTTGCACCCTAGGCAAGACCAGCTACAGGCCACTACAGTATGGGTGAACAGGGTCTTTTGGGTGGAAATGCACCTACATATGTGGTGTCACTAAACAAATAAATGTCTCTGCATTGATAGTGTTGCTGGAAGGACAAATGTCTTTGTACTGGGCTGTGAAGATGTTGGTGCTATATAGACATTTATATGGGTAGAGTGGGGAAGGCTCTTGCTGTCCTTGTACATAGCTACAGTCAGTGTTGACACTATACTTGGTGCAGTAGAATGGGGATTGATGGTTTTTTCAGATAATGGGGAGCTGCTCCCACTCCTGTTTTATGCCACCCCCCTCCATGTACACACTGCTCCCCTGTCATAAATACAGCCTATCAGTGGCCTGTATTTAAGTATGTCTTTACAGGGCGAGCAAGAGGGAACAATGCAGGGGAGGCACAGTACATGAGGCAGGGGGAATAATACATGGAGCATGGGGACAGGAGGGCATAGTATAGGTTGGCACAGTACAGGGGGTCACAGTACAGGAGGTGTTACAGAGCTCTGTCACCCTGAAAGGGCATAGTATCCAGGAGTAAAGTGTCAGGCTTACCATGACCATCTGAAGATCAAAGCCATCCACGACTCCTGTGTGTAGCTCTGGGTGATCTGACTGCTCTAATGCTTCTCAGTGAAGGGGAAAGATAAACACACACCTGCATATTCTGATGTCTTTTATCCACTCAGCCTGCCGGTGTAGCAGTTCTTTGCAGGCAGTGTACCCCTCTCTGCATGCAATGCACTTTCTGCTCCATGGGGCAGCGGGAAAATGCCCAGCTCCCGAGATGTTTAAACACAGGGTCCGCCCCCGAGTGTCATCAGACAGAACTCTTACCATGCCCCATTCCAAGCTCAGCTTATGAAGAACGGCTGGCTGTTAAACTGTGCACGTGCAGTTTGTATTTGCCAGCGTTCGGCAGAGTTGTCATTGTTACTGACAGGCAGCTACCCCATGTTCAGTCTGCGGCAGATGAAACTTCAGGGGCTCCCCATACACCTCGGGCCCTTGCATTAAGATGGCCTTGCCTCCTCAGTGTCTCCACCCTCTCTGCAGTGTCAGTGTCCAGGTGTCCTGCGGGTTCCGCTCATTGCTCTCCCATGCCCCCTTCCCCCTCGCCGGGACATGTATCTTGCAGGACCCCACCCGACTTTAGCGCACACACAGCCAGCCCACATCCATGCTGCCCGACAGTGGGGCCCCGCCTCCTCCCTGCATGCATGGTAATCTGCCCAGAGGAAGGTGGAGCACCTTCCTCTGCGTCATTGGATCCGCTCTGTCAGCGCCGCGGTACACATACATTGCCCGCCTGCCTTCTGCTCTGTCCCACTGTGCGTGCAGGGGAATTTAAGCAGGCAGTCTCTGAATGAGCTGCGGGCCGGATAAAACATTCAAGCGGGCCGGATGTGGCCCGCGGGCCGGGGTTTGGTAGACCCCTGCTCTAGACAAACAAAACTGTTAATTTCCAGAAAACACTCTTACCCATAACAAGTTGACAAAGGTGTGGGACAACATATCTCTTCCCAGGCTTAAAGTGAATGTAAAGGCTGAAGTTTTTTTTTACCTTCGTGCATTATATGCAAGAGCCACAAGCAATACAAAAGTCATTAAATGTCCTGTTGTTTCCAAACTTGGCAAAGAGTATCAATATGTTGCTTTATAGCAGGGATCTCCAAACTATGGCCCTCCAACTGTTGTGGAACTACATGTCCATGGAGGCATTGTAAAACTCTGACATTCACAGGCATGACTAGGCATGATGGGAACTGTAATTTCTGAACAACTGGAGGGCCATAGTTTGGAGACCCATGCTTTATAGTCTCAGCAAAATGGTACCTAAAATTGGAGAAAGGGCACCAATGAGTCCTTCTTTTTCTTATTTCATCAATGCACATTTCTCTTCATAGTCTCAATGCACAGCATATGTTGTAAGCAAAGCTAAAGTTACAATGATATTAATAGACTTAGACAATGTACTATGAATAAGTGAATGAACTAAAGTTATTATATAATTTTGTTTATTTCATACCTCACCTGAAAGATCTAATCCAATCAATGAAATAAACAAGGTGGCTTTTACTATGTATATTGTGCCATGATAGCCCAGAAGTAAGGTTGTCTTCCAAGAAATTAGAAGACTGGAACTTGATTAAAGACAAACAAGTATTGTTTTCACATGTTTTGATCCAAATGCTAAATATATCATTAATCTCAATTTTTAATTAGAACAGACATGCAGCTATGGTCGGGGCAACATGTGTGCTATGCTTTAGTTTTATTAATTTTCTTGATTCAGATAATAGCATGATCTAAACATTGCTGTCTAGCTAAATGCATACTTTTGAATATGTTAAAGCATTTCTGTCACAAAGAAATTCAAGATTCTACAATGTATGCACTTACACATGTATTATCTATTTTAATAAAGTGGCTTTAAAAGATTCTATACTATGGGGAGCTCCTCTCTTTTTCCTTCTGGGATCACAGGCTCCTGTCATTTGAATGGCCGTGCCACGATGATACTATGATCGTGACACGGCACTCTGAATGGACTAGTTCATTCATATTGCAGTGCACATGCGCCGTTGACTTCACCGCTACAGATGGTAACATCTCCTAAACGGTGCACATTTAGGAAATATTCCTTGGCCCGGATTCACAAAGCACTTACGCCGACGTATCTCAAGATACGCCACATAAGTGCAAATAAAAAAAAAAGAAGTAAGAAGTATCGGTGTTCTCTACCTGTAAATGCAAAAAATTGCAAAAGAGCCCAACGTCTCAACACATCCCTAAATAAGCCAATTGCTATACCCCCAAAGGGGTGTGTTTCCTTGGTGGGACTTTAAGTGTGTGAGGCGGGCTGGAGTATAAGACTAAATTAGTCAACACGTAGGTATCAAAAGTATTCAAAATTTATTAAATTTAAATAATGTTGCTCATTAGAACAACGTATCAGAAAAAGTTTGTTAACAGCATAGGATACAAAAAAGGTTTTCCAAAATGACCATTTGAGAACAAGAGAGCACGGCCTGGGGAGGACAATTAACAACAGTACCCCACATTAAGCATGGTAAGACAAGACAATCAAAGTTGTGTATACGTGTACACGCGACAAAGGAGCAGCAGAAGAAGCCCTCAGGACTGTCACATGGGTATAGACAGGGATGCCAACGTTTCGAGGCTTTTTTTTAATTAAAGTATCGCCTCTTCATCAGGGCGAGGGCGGTGCATAAGATGTCGCTGTACCGTCGATGGATTCGAAGGTAGGTAGATCAGTCTCAGATGGAGACCATGAAGATTACTTGGCCGATTGTGCAAGAGGTATGTCCTTGGTCATTGACAGTACAGGTTATTCACACAGTATTACCATACTATGTGACCAGAGTTACAAGAGACGTATATAAAACAAGAAAAAGAAGGAAAGTAAGAAGACAAAAATCTCCTTCTTTCTGTGAGGTTCTCCCTGTCAGGGAGCAGAGTGAACAGCAGAGGATTTTGAAGATGCCAGGAGCAGCAGATTGCTCATTAGGAACAGGTTCTGTCCAGAGCGTTCTGTGCTGGTTACTGGCCACATTAGTGCAAATATGCGCCGGCGTATCTGTGCGCCGGACCCACAAAGTAAGATACGCCTAAGAACAGGCTTCATCCCAGCGACTTAACTTGCCTACACGGCGTAGGGTGGGCGCACATTTACGCTGGACGCATGGTGGCGCTGCCATTGATTAGCCATTCAAATATGCAAATGAGGAAAATACGGCGATTCACGAACCTGCGCGCGACCGACGCAGGCTACGAGAGGTGTGCGTAAGTTGTACGTCCGGCGTAAATTTAAGCCCCATAAAGGAGGTGTAACTCAGCAGCAGACATCTAAAGGTCTGCATCAGGGAACACAAGCCGGCGTATTTTACGTAGTTTACGTTGGACGTGTCTGGATGGGCGTAGATTACGTTCATGGCGTAGGCAGTGATCCGGGGTATCTTAGGTAGTTCTTCCGATGTGGTTATGAGCATGCGCACTGGGATGCGTCCACGACACGACGCATGCGCAGTTCGTTAAACGTACTTGTCTGGCTCTCCAATCATCATTTGCATGGGGTCACGCCTCATTTGCATGGCTTTGCATGAGGCAAGCCCACTTCCACCTACGCCGGCCTGCGCCTTCAAAATCTACGCCACGCCGACGCAGCTTTGGGAGCACTGGCTTCCTGAATTCCATGCTTGCCTCTTTGCACTGCGTCGGCGTAGCGTACATTGATATGCGCTACGGCGGCGTAATGTGCGCCCGCTCTCTGTGAATCCGGGCCATTGTACTTATAGGTAAGCTTTATTATAAGCTTACCTGTAGGTTCTTGTGATCAAGCAGTGTTTACATACCGCTTTAAGTTCACCAGTTTGCACATTGATTTATTTGCACAATTGTGGAGAGATTGTTTATGCTTTTGCACTTTAGCACTTTATGTAACATATATTTTACTTTATTCATGTAGTCATATTTTTATTGATATAATGTACATGACATAAGTACAGTAGCTTGGGCTTCTGTAGTTCAGCTGGGCAGCTGTGGTCTTCAACAGTTCCTGGAGGCTCTGGTGGTTCCAGAGGCTCCTAGGCTCCGAGGCTGAAGATGGTCACACAAGAAGCATTGTCAGCTGTGATGTATGGGAGGCATGGTCGAGCTCGTGTTTGGAGTATGTGTGCTCCTTCATCAGGCATATGTTGTAGACATCTGTAAAAGATATATATAATAAATTATCTATAAAAATATGCAAAAGGTTTATGATTTTTTAGTTGCATACCCATATCTACTCATATATGGCATATGTAGATAAGGAACTCAATGACAGCCATGTCCATGCATGCGTATGTGTGTGTGTAGGTGTGAGCGATCCAATTGCAATTTCACATTTGACAGATGCAAATAATCACACATTGATTATCACATAGCAGCATGCAAGCATATATATATTGTTTTTTTTTTTTTTCAGAGCAAAATAATGTTACCATAGTAACATTGTACTACTCTGGGGAAGTAATAAGGATTTTTTTTTACACATTGTGATTGCTTATAACAGTGTATTTCATTGCTATAAGCAAGCATTTTACTGAATTAAATCAATGCATTAATTTTATTAATTGTGATTAGCTGTGATTGGCCACAGCTAATCACATGATACAGATGTGATTCGCCCTGTTTTTACCATGTGATCACTGTGACCAATTACAGCTAACAACACAGTTGTAACAATTAATGGCATGAATCAAAGTCATTAATTGTTTACAATTGTCATGTGGTCTGCTTTGATTGATCACAGTGGTCACATAGTATTGGCAGCAGGCCGGTACACTGATCAGTCATTGGCTGTGTCCAGTGGACACAGCTGGTGAAAGATCGTGCTTGCAGCATGGCCGCAGGTCCGTACCCGATGCTAGTTTCGGGAGGATTTCCACTCGGAACAAGGAAAGTCACGCTCGGCCTTCAAATTGCTATAGGCTGGACTGGAACTGGTTAAAATATCTTCTTGCCAGGCCCTTTAAATCCACACTAGCTTGTTGTGGATAATGGTAAATGAAAAATGATCAGCCATTTTGAATGACAAAATAAGTTTATTTGAAGCATGGGACCTATGGATATAATACATCCCTGGTGGACAATTAATAGTTTTATTAGTTGGACTTGTGGGACGGGCAAAGAAGTTGTGTGCATCTTATCACATGTAATCTTTTCTTTCCTCTTTATTTTTCCTTTCCTTATTTCCATTTTTCTCTCTTCTTTATATATTTTAACATTTTTAATTGTGAATATTTGGGCTTGTTAGCATGAGACATGTATTTCCTGACTGTATAAAATGTATGTTGAAGGAAAACCGATACCAAAAGAGCCACCATGGGAACCATCAGCAGGGGGATGATGCACTTTCAGAGCCTTATAAAAGTGATCGGTGGTTCTAGAATTGCCCTGATCACTTTTACCTTGAAAACCCACCACTACAAATTAATACCAAGCTCACCTGCTAATTTCAAATCGTAAATACCAGGGCATTCATAAATGTACCTTAGTAGATAAGGAGTTAAACTTAGTCCTCCAAGCAACAGAAATACTTTTTTTTTTAAATACAACTGGCCAGGGAATTTTTATAACGTGTCCTGTACCAGTCTCTAGGTGTCTTAATGGAATGAACAAAAAAAACATGTAGAATAAATATCCACCATGCCCACTATCAACCTTGCTGAAGCATTACAAAAGGTTATTTAAAATACTTATATATCACCCAGCCCTGTCACAGTGCTGTCTGGCCTGACAATAGGGCATACCATGTGAATGGATCAGATCACAGACTGTCACAGTCATTACTCACAGCTGTGCCATCTCACGGCATGATGCAATGACACAGCTAATGCTAAATAATTAATACATTAGGCATTTCATATAATATGGCGTGAGCAGCTGTATGTACCAGTCATTATCAGCGCTTCCATACTTAAAATAAAATTCCTATGTCCAATCTGGACTAATGAGCTTATAGATATATAATTATGTAAAAGCATAAAAACCCACCAACTTGAATAACATTATTAGCTGGCTTTAAAGGAGTTGTAAAGGAACATTTTTTTTTGCCTAAAATTAATGTCTGCAAGGTAGACAGACAGAATAGTGTAATGATTCTGTTAAAAAATGAGTAAATACCTATTAAATTCCTTCATCTATATCACCTCCTGCGATCTAGTTTCTGTTCTCTCATTCACTTCCTGGTTTGCGACGCTCGTTCATGTAAGAACTACATTTCCCAGTATGAATTGCGGCACGCCCAGTAATTCACACCTCCTTGAAGTCTCTAACACGTAGAGAGTGTCCTGCCACAAAGATGTAGTTCCCAGGAGGGGGCGAGCACGTTACTGGCCACCGCAGTAAAGCCTCCCTTCACGGTGGTGAGTAACAATCAGACAAGCAGGAAGTGAACAGAACAGAGAAGAAATAGAGCAACTTCTGAGCAAAAACAAACAATGAGGAAGTGAAAAGAGGAATGTCTGCAGGTAAAGGATGCTTATTATGAAAAAATAATTCCTTTACAACCCCTTTAACTACTTACTGCTCTGGTAAATTTTGATATTTTTCACGCACCTGTTAGAATCTTCATTTTTTTGGGTAGAAAATTACTTAGAACACCCAAACATTATATACCTTCTGGAAGCAGAGGCCCTGAGAATAAAATGGTAGTTGTTTAATTTTTTTATGTCCCATGATATGTGTACAGCTCCACAAATGCACATTTTACTTAAATTGATTTTTTACACAAGTTTAATTACATTCATCTTTAGTGTATCACAAGAGATTTGCGCCATGCCTTGTGATAGCTTGGGCAGTGACAGCCCCTTTATATGGAGATATATGGGGTCAAAAGGATCCCTCCTTTGCTCCAAAACAGCCCTGTTTCATCCACTGCGGTACTGGCTAGGGAAATACATCATTAAAACGGGAACTGACAAAATCCTTGTTGCTTCCAGCTTCAATCATCACAAAGAAGATGGGGGGGAGGCAGATGTTCCTCCATCCTTTTTGTGGGCAGCTGGCCTGACCACTTGGAGCGGTCCCGGGCTCCTCAGTGGAACGGGAGAGCCTGGGAATGGTAGGCAGACAGTGGTGGGGGAGGGTCTCCTGAGCCCTGTAAAAGTGATTGGGTGAATGTAGAGCCATTCAGATCACTTTTACTTGAAAGCTGGTCACCAACTTAAAATATTGACACCAAAATCATGGCTATAGTTGCAGCTATGATCCTGATATAACTTATATAATTATCATCTAGGACATTTATATGAATAAAGGATGATGAGCGCAAACTGAAAATCTAACAGTGAATAACAAGACAGTCCGTAGGGACTGATAACAATCTATTTATAAACTAAACCAATGGGCTGTGCATTAAAAGTGAAAAAAACCAAAACTGATGCTATATCCAATAATAAAGTCCAAAATTAAAATTTGAGTGGATAAATGTGCTGTGTCAGTGATAGACAAGTCTTCTGCCCTTGGGACATCAATGTGAAGAATTTGGATACACTTCGCTAAGCCTGGGCTCACAGAGCGCTTACCTCCAGTCACTGGGTAATGTGCATCAACGAAATCCTCCAAAGCCTGGGACAGGATCCAAACAATGGGTAACTCGTATTCCACAGAATCCTCCAAGTGTTGAAATAGAGTCGAGGGACGTTCTCTGTGTCCAATAGCAGTACAGGTCCAGGCAGCAGCGAAGTCAACTCAGCAGGATAGCCACACCATGTATCAGGAGCAAATATGGAAATAAAAAGCTCTCATAGTGAAGTATGTAAGCACTTTTAAGTTTAATGAAGATAAAAAAATGTGATTACATCAAGAAAACGGGTAAAAACGCCAAACAGCGGTACTTCCGGTGGACGGTCAGGGTATCGCGTCACTTCCGGTCACGTCTAACCTTACGCGTCACGTGACTTCATCAGAGGTTACGGAGTGACTGACGGATGCTGTCTTATATAGGTACAAAAAGGAAATGGTCTGCAGCCATTTTGGATTTCAAAACGCCATTTACACAAGACTAAGGTGCGGCCATTTTTTAGAAGGGCAAAGAAAAGGGAAAGAATTTGACCTAAATTTAAACCAGTAACCGTAACATTAATACGGACCAGAAAATATTAGATTAAACAAGCAATCATCTTAGATAAGTTTACTATACATAAATAGAGTCTCAAAATGCCAAAATGTATATTACATATGTGAAACATATTAAAAACTTGTCAAAGTAAAAATAATATGACAAGATTACAGACTACGGATACTTACAATCAATTAATAAAGGTAGCTAAACCAATAACTGACGGGATCCTAAAGATATGTATATAATTAATTAATAGTAGTCTGAATTCTAATAACCTTTCAAGATAAAATTTACCCATTATTACCCATTGTTACCCATTGTTTGGATCCTGTCCCAGGCTTTGGAGGATTTCGTTGATGCAAATTACCCAGTGACTGGAGGTAAGCGCTCTGTGAGCCCAGGCTTAGCGAAGTGTATCCAAATTCTTCACATTGATGTCCCAAGGGCAGAAGACTTGTCTATCACTGACACAGCACATTTATCCACTCAAATTTTAATTTTGGACTTTATTATTGGATATAGCATCAGTTTTGGGTTTTTTCACTTTTAATGCACAGCCCATTGGTTTAGTTTATAAATAGATTGTTATCAGTCCCTACGGACTGTCTTGTTATTCACTGATAGATTTTCAGTTTGCGCTCATCATCCTTTATTCATACTTTTATTTGTTGTTAGCACATTTCAGATTCGAGCAGCATTTTGTTTTGTTTTTTCACTGGTTACATACTAATTTTCATGGTTGGCCAGCGTTTTAGTTCACCCACTTTTTTGTTCCATTATATACTAACACCACTAAAGCTTGCTGCCATGGAAGTGTTCTCTTACATGGAACACCGCAATGTGAATCTTGATAAAGTGTTTAATGGTACCCACATTACTAGGAAAACTGACCTTAATAGCCAATTTAGAGTCTTGGCACATACTATGGAAAGGAAGGTTAATTTGTGGTGGGATATTCATACTTTTGACCGGTATATAAAAGAAAAAATTGTTCCGAGAAGACTTAGGTGGGATGTTCCCCCCAATGATGGTCTCTTGGACAAACAATCTATGGATGAATGGTTCCACTTTTATAATGATAAAAGTTTGGAAGCCATTCATTTTCTCCTTAAACGTAAACAAAAGAAGATGCGGGCCATGGATGCTATAATAGGAGAAACTAAAATTCTTTTGGAACCATTCAAAGATTCAACTGATTTCAAAAAATTATCCACTCAATTAAACAAAACATTAGCCACCAAAGATCGTGAAGTTCAATTAAGAAAAACTAAGAAATACCAACGAGACATATCAGATTACAAAGTAGACCAGGTGTTCAAATGGCAGGCAAAACATACGCCTCCATTACCTACTTCAACATATTCGACACCTGAGAAAGAAGAGTATATTGAAGATTTAGGGACAAATAGACCTGACAAACATTTAGGTTGGCAGGATCAAGCTCCTCCACCTGTAAGAGGAGGTCAAGAGCAAAATAATGGTGAAGCACAACGTCACCAAACACCTCAAAATGCACGTTCAAAAAAACCTTTTTAAAAAGCCTTTCAAGAAACCGTACTGGAATCGTCGTAACTCGGAGAGGGATTATAGGGATAATAGGGGGCCAATATACTATCCACCGCCCCATAATTCCAACCCTCACTATCCCCAATATTACAATTATCCGCAACGGAGTCCTATTCCTACACATAACCGATTTGAACCTTTGTGACAATATCAAGACCACCACTACCATGCACCTTATTATGGGCACAATTCCCATGAGTCCTTTTTAGACAGGGATCGGAGGAATTATTCTCCGAGACGGTACCCCCAAGACCCTTACTTATCTCCAAGGAGGCAGACACGGGAGGATCAATCCCCAAGAAGAACAACGGAATATCAAAGATCCCCAAGAAGACCTCACAACGAAAAGGAAACCCGAATTCCCAAAGAAAACGGGGATGTAGAGGAGGAAAGAGATCCAAAAAGGAAAAGAGTGGAAAAGGGGAGGGGGTCTTCAACCTAAGTGGCAAGGAGCTTACTGCAGAAGAAATTATGGTATTAGAGGGTGGTCTCAAACATGCACCTGTGAAGAACTTAAATAAATTTGAAACCTTTATAGGCATACAAAAGTACATTAGGAAAATGAACATTAAAAAGTACTTTTTGGGTAATCCAATCAAACATGGATCATCCACATTGACATCCATAAATCCCATTCAACATAGTACACTGCGCAATAATTCTGTGTTTAATCCACAGGTCAGCAATAATCCAAATATTGAAGTTTTCAAAAAATTAGTCCTACAGGACCTTGATGGACTAAAGCTGAAAAAAGCGAGTGACCCTATACATCTTAAAAAGGGAATGCAGTCCCTGAAAAAACACAAAGACATTGTAATTAGACCTGCCGATAAGGGAGGAGGAGTGGTGGTTCTATCTAAAGAACAATACAATACAGAACTCCTGAGACAATTGGCAGATACTGAGACCTATACTAAATTATTAGGAAATCCCACCTCTAAATATAAAGAACAATTGAAACAACTTATTCATTTGGGAGTCAAAAGTGATATCTTAAACAAAAAGGAATCTGTATTTTTATTACCGGAAGTTTGCAGAATACCGATAATATACATTATTCCGAAAATACACAAGGACAAGGTCAACCCACCCGATAGACCCATCATCAATGGTATTGACTCACTCACAGCTAGGATGGGTCAATACCTTGACCAATTTTTGCAACCAGCTATTCAGCAAACCCAAGCTTACTTGAGAGACACCAAACATGTTTTGCAACTATTGGAAGAGGTACCTGTTGTGGAGGGACAAACTTGGATTGCCACGGCAGATGTATCCTCTTTATACACAATAGTAAAACATCACCAAGTTTGTAGTGCCACTAAGTGGCTTCTAAGGAACTACACTATGCTGATTTGCAAGCAACGGAAGTTCCTCATTAAGTGCTTGGAATTCTGTCTGAAATCTAACTATTTCTGGTACAATCAATCGTACTATAACCAAAGAACTGGCATAGCCATGGGCGCAAAATTTGCGCCCTCAGTGGCTAATGCCTTTATGGCACAGTGGGATGAGAGTGTTATTTATTCAAACACCCCCACTCAATTAGTATTCTACAAAAGATACATCGACGATGTGCTCATGGTTTGGAAAGGTACCAAGGAAACATTTGAAGATTTCTGTGCAGAATTAAATATTAATGATCAAAACATTAATTTGGTGTTCAATATTAGTGATCAATCAGTACATTTTTTTGGGATCTTGATATCACTATATCATCCAACAAATTGATTACCAAAACACACTTTAAAAGTGTTGATTCCAACAGTTATTTGTCACTGAATAGTTGTCACCATAAATCATGGTTGCTCAATATCCCTAAGGGTCAGCTTGTTCGTATTAAACGGAATTGCACAAACAATACAGATTTTTTTGACTCAGGCAGAGTTTATAGGTGCAAGATTCAAAAATAAAGGTTACTCAGATAATTTTATCGATGAACAAATCCAATCAGTTGCGGGTCTAGATCGAAATACGATGTTACAGGGAAATATGAAGAAACAGCGGGATACGATGGCTGCAGCCATCATTTTGGATTATAATATTCAGCATAAGGATGTGGAAAAATTGATCAAAATACATTGGCATGTTTTGAAAGGAGATAGGCATTTAAAATCTATATTGTATAAAAGAGCTCCTACTATAAGAGACATCTTGGTAAAAAATGTGGTTGACCCTCCACCTAAGAGTGGTTACACGTTTTTTAACACAAAGGGTTTTGTTCCCTGCAAATATTGTTATGCCTGTAAACATTCTAAAGGTCCTCAAAAGAAAAGGACTGAGTTTATCTCCACCCACACAAATGAATGTCATACCATTAATGACTTCATCAGTTGCCATACTGAAGGGGTGGTTTATGTTCTGCAGTGTTCCTGTAATTTGCAGTATGTAGGAAGAACAAAGAGAGCTCTAATGGTTCGAATAAAGGAACACGTTGTCAATATAGAAAATGGCTTCCCTAAGCACAACATGAGTAGGCACTTTGCGGAGAAACACAATAAAGATCCTAAACAGTTATCGTTTTGGGGGATAGACAAATTCAAAAAGCCATGGAGAGGAGCCCATCTGGTTAGGACTATTAGCCAGAAGGAATCTCAGTGGATCCACTCCTTAAACACATTAGTGCCCAATGGGTTAAATGTGGAGTTCGACGTAAACTGTTTTTTAAGCAATTTTTAGTTGTTTTAAGTTATATGTTTCGGTTTATAATGAATTTCATGACTAATTGATTGGAGGGGTGTATATTCGTGATGTAAACGCAAGGGGTACCACTCACTCCAGTCTAGTCCAGTACCTTATTTGGTCATATATATATTCATTAATTTTATATTTTAACATTTTAATTTTTTAAATTTTATCTTGAAAGGTTATTAGAATTCAGACTACTATTAATTAATTATATACATATCTTTAGGATCCCGTCAGTTATTGGTTTAGCTACCTTTATTAATTGATTGTAAGTATCCGTAGTCTGTAATCTTGTCATATTATTTTTACTTTGACAAGTTTTTAATATGTTTCACATATGTAATATAAATTTTGGCATTTTGAGACTCTATTTATGTATAGTAAACTTATCTAAGATGATTGCTCATTTAATCTAATATTTTCTGGTCCGTATTAATGTTACGGTTACTGGTTTAAATTTAGATCAAATTCTTTCCCTTTTCTTTGCCCTTCTAAAAAATGGCCGTACCTTAGTCTTGTGTAAATGGCGTCTTGAAATCCAAAATGGCTGCGGACCCATTTCCTTTTTGTACCTATATAAGACAGCATCCGTCAGTCACTCAGTAACCTCTGATGAAGTCACGTGACGTGACGTAACGCGTAAGGTTAGACGTGACCGGAAGTGACGCGATACCCTGACCGTCCACCGGAAGTACCGCTGTTTGGCGTTTTTACCCGTTTTCTTGATGTAAGCAAATTTTTTTATCTTCATTAAACTTAAAAGTGCTTACATACTTCACAATGAGAGCTTTTTATTTCCATATTTGCTCCTGATACATGGTGTGGCTATCCTGCTGAGTTGACTTCGCTGCTGCCTGGACCTGTACTGCTATTGGACACAGAGAACGTCCCTCGACTCTATTTCAACACTTGGAGGATTCTGTGGAATACGAGTTACCCATTGTTTGGATCCTGTCCCAGGCTTTGGAGGATTTCGTTGATGCACATTACCCAGTGACTGGAGGTAAGCGCTCTGTGTAAGCGAAGTGTATCCAAATTCTTCACATTGATGTCCCAAGGGCAGAAGACTTGTCTATCACTGACACAGCACATTTATCCACTCAAATTTTAATTTTGGAATTTATTATTGGATATAGCATCAGTTTTTTTTTTTTTCACTTTTAATGCACAGCCCATTGGTTTAGTTTATAAATAGATTGTTATCAGTCCCTACGGACTGTCTTGTTATTCACTGCTAGATTTTCAGTTTGCGCTCATCATCCTTTATTCATACTTTAATTTGTTGTTAGCACATTTCAGATTCGAGCAGCATTTTGTTTTGTTTTTTCACTGGTTACATATTAATTTTCACATTTATATATTTATGCTGGATGGGAAGTGATTAAATGAAAAGTCCTATGCACCAGGGCTTTTTTTTCAGGTGGAACTTGGTGGAACTCAGTTCTACCACCTCTGGCTCAGACCCTTTGGTGCCTGCTCACCACAATCACTTGTAAACACAGAATGCAATGCAATACTGGTATTTAATGCCCCTTTAAGACCCTCCTACTGTTTGGGAGGTGTGTGGGAGAGTTTTTTTTTGGGGGGGGGGCTTCGTGAGTTCCAGCACCTATTGTTTGATAAAAAAGCCCTGCTATGCACAAGTAATAAGTTAACCCCTTCCTGACTTGCTGTAAAACAAATGTTAATGCCTAAGCACAATTTTGCAACTTTAACATGTGTTAGTGAAATTGTACATACAGTATCATCACAACTACTTTGTGTATCCAGGTGAATTATATTTAGTTTTTTTTAGGACAAATTGGGCTTTCATTTGGTGGTAAATGGTAATGGTTAGCTCCTGTGTTTTTTTTTTATTATTATTATTATTATCAAATTATAAATGTAACTGTATATTTCTTGCAATTGCCATAATTTACCACCAAAGAACAATCCAAAAAAAATAAAAATCCTGCTCCTGATGATGGCAGGGTTACCACATACGTGTATGTTAGTTGACCATAACACTAACCTTGCGGAACCTTGAGCTTGATATTTTTTTCTTTATTTTTTATTTGTATTCTTTATTTATTTACTTTTTGCTCACTTTTCTTACAGCTCTTGCAAGGAGAGTAAGATACAACTTATCTCGCTCTTCATTCAGAAGAGGAAGTAAACACAGGGGTGGGCTCACAGTTACTGATCACTGTGATAGACAATCAGAGGCTATTATAGCATTAGGTGACCCAGAATCAGGAGTCCTGGGTCCCGATTATTAGTACGAGACTCTGGGCTTTTGGTGAGAGCCCGGTATTCATGCTTTAGATCATTAAAGCTCAGAAAAACTATACAGAAAATAAAATCTCATTTATTTTAATTCCTGTAGAGGAATCTAATATTTTGGAACCTCAGCAGAGTATCAAAGCTCAGTAAAGGCGCTGTAGAGCAGGGGTCTCAAACTGGCGGCCCTCCAGCTGTTTCAGAACTACAAGTCCCATCATGCTTTTGCCTATTGGAGTCATGCTTGTAACTGTCAGCCTTCCCTTGTGGGAATTGTAGTTCTGCGCTAGCAAGAGGGCCACCAGTTTGAGACCCCTGCTGTAGAGTATCACATATTGCGGAAATTCTAATTCTAGCACATTAAGGTTTCTAATCTTGGTGAATCTCTGTAGAATATAAGTATAGCTAAAGACCAAACTATTTTTTTCGCTTTGGATAGAGTGGAGAGGGATGCTTCATGGACGCACAGACCAAGCAGCTTACTATGGGCACTAGTAAATACATTTCTGTAAGGTTTCTTATCACAGTGTATCAAATCTAAATAAAACTCTCTAAAGAGAATCCCTGTAAAGTATCAAATTTCAGTGACTCTCCATATAGAATTAAATCTTAAATAATCTCTGTAGAATATAATATTATTGTCAATGCCTGCAAGGTGTCACATCTCTGAGAATCACTTGAAGAAAATGTATAGAATATAAAATATCAGTAAATGTTACAAAATGTATTAAATCTCAGTGATATTTTGTAGAGTATTAAACCTCAGTGAATATTGGAAGAATATCAAATCTTGATGAAAATCTCAGTAAATCTCTGTAGTGTATCAAATCCTAATAAATTTAGCATATCTCAAATTATCCCTCCTGAGTATCGTATCTAAATGAATCTTTGAAAATAAAGTATTTTCCTGTATCGACAGGCGTAACAAGATTTTCACACTTTGTGCATCATCGTATTTTCACAGACTCCAGCATCTTCGACATTGTGTGACTTTAAGTTGCATTGTGTAACGTAGAAAAAGAGAGGTACAGTATTAGTTTAAACTGATGCAAATTGGTACAACATATTATTCTTCAGTGAAGTTCGGTTTTCCACTTTGCGCTATTTCTCATCACTGCCCTGCTAAATCTCCAGTAATGATGAGTCGAACTGCCTTGAATTAGGTTTGAGCTGGCCAGCAGCCAGCTTCAAAGAAGTTTGGATGCTGAACTGAACCTCATTGAAATCAATGAGAGTCAAATCTGTCAAATTAAAATCACCCATTTTCTGGGCTGATTTTGTATGGGGTTGTCAAAAAATGGTATGGACTATAGACCCCCCCCTCCCCCATAATGGTCTTCCTCCTCCATCACGTATCTTCACTCCTGATGGAGCCGCATGCATCTATTATAATACAGAGAAATAATAGGAGGAAAGTAAAAAATGTCAGCCCCCTACCTCCCCATCACCATCCCCATGTCCTTTTTATTTTCCTTTCTCTTTGCCTTTCTTCTTCTCTTTCATACAGATTAGTGGAGTGTTTTGCCATGGAAGATCCCCCCTGGCAAAGCGCCTTGTCTCCATTCTGACGAGAACAAGGGCCTCATCCTCACAACCCTGGCTGGTGGTTGTGGGGGTCTGTGAGTGAGGGGCTTCATGGGATCTACAAGCCCCCTTTAAAAAGAAGAGACCCCCAGGTACTGCCCCACCATGTGAATGAATATAGGGTAGTATGCCTACTCACTCACAAAAGAAGAAATGTAACTGTCACTGTCCAGGGACAGGCTTGGAGACCAGTGGCTGTAGCAGTAGAGAGGTTCACAGGCAGTCAGCTGGAATGTACATTCAGATCCCCCTAGTAGATGATGCAGGCTCACCTAAGGCATGAGGTCTAAGCATCAACTGGTATTTACCAGAGCTCCTGATAGTGGAAGTGGTTTTTGATGCATGTTAGGATCAGGTTGTGGCCCTCAAGATCCCCCCACCAAGTCGGGGTCCAGGAGCAGACTTAGCGGATAGGGATCAAGCAGAAGTGTAATCAGTGAACAAGTAGTGGCTGGATGGGCTCAGACAGAAACGTAATTGATGAACAAGCCAAGGGTTGGTAATGAACGGGATGAGGTAAGGACAGCAGCAGGTATGCAAGGAGCAAGATATCTGCTGGAAAGAGCATATTAATCTGGCAAACAGGACATGCAAAGACAAGATTTAAATCAAAAAGTTAATGGGGGAGCAAAGAGTTTAAGGTTCAAGAGAAACAAGACACAAGGTAAGATTGTGCAAGGAATCAGCCAGGGAGCTGTCCAGCATCCCTGGTGGCACAGTGAGAAGAGCCACAGAGGTTGTAGGTTCATACCCAAGTCCTGACAATAACCCAAAAATAAAAACATCCAAAATGTTGCCCTTTATCAATAAAATAAAAAACCCCGAAAAAATGTCCCTCATTGTAAATCCATTCTCAAACACAATGCCTGCACCTAAAAAACCTGACCACTTGGCGCACATAACCAATCTCGGCGGTACTGTTAGCTCAATGAGTATACAAGTGAAGGGGTGGGGATAGTGATGACATTACTGACCACATGTGGCCATTCATTTCCTTATCTTCTCAGTGTAGTGTTCACAAGTTTGCCGCTGTCAAAATCCTGGCTAAAAAGCCAGGGGCACAGCAAATCAAGTGAATCAAGTACAGTCTGCAATTGCAGCAGAACATAGGGGGGAGACATTAGGGATCTAATAGAGCCCTATTGTCTTCTTAAAGAAGAGCTGTGTCAACTTTCCAATGCTATCACATAGGGGATTTGTTATCCCTCTTGTGATATCAATAAAATAAAATCATGTAAAATAAAATAATAAAAAATGAAAAGCATCATGTTGTTCTGGATCCCCCATAAGCTTTAATTGATAAGTAGGCATTTAAGTGTGACTAAAATTTTTTAATTTGTTTTAAGGTTTGCCATTTTTTGTCTCTATTTATTCTAAACAATAAACACTAAAAAAATTTAAAATAAATTAAAAAAGTTTTTGTGTGCTCCAAACTTCAATTTAGTGTACTTTTTCTTGAAAATAGATGTAATAAACAGTTGCTCAAATATTGTGTGACATAAAAAATTGCAACTACCATCTTTTTATACAACAAAGTCTCTAGGTTCAGCAAATATATAATTCTCCAAGGGTTTTAAGTACATTTATAGCCAAAAATGCTTATTTTAACGTGTGTGTGCAAAAAAGGAAATAAAATGCTTTAGAGTGAAAGTGGTTAAAGGGGTTGTAAAGGTTTGTTTTATTTTCTAGATAGGTTCCTTTAAGCTAGTGCATTGTTGGTTCACTTACCTTTTCCTTCCATTTCCCTTCTAAATTTTTTTTTTCTTTTTCTGAATTTCTCACTTCCTGTTTCTCCTCAATAAGCTTGCTCCATGGGGGTTAGTCAGCCAGAACAGCTTACTGAGGAGGAACAGGAAGTGAGAAATTCAGACAAAGAAAACAAAGAAAAAAAACATTTAGAAGGGAAATCAAAGGAAAAGGTTAGTGAACCGACAATGCACAAGCTTAAAGGAACCTATTTAGAAAATAAAAACAAACCTTTACAACCCATTCAATATTCTACCTGGAAGTTGACTTAAAACATAGTTTAAAGGGGTTGTAAAGCTTCGCGTTTTTTCACCATCCTATGCATTAAGGTGAAAAAACATCCAAAGTTTACATACCCCCCCCCCCCAGCCCCCTGTTTACTTACCTGAGCCCTCGAAAGTCCTGCGTCGGCCCTTGCTTCTCAGCTCTTCATTGGATGATTGATAGCAGCACAGCCATTAGCTCCCGCTGCTGTCAGTCAAATCAATGACACAGCGTGCTGGGGGGCAGGGCCGAGTAATACAGTCGGTGGTTTACAGGGCCGCCATCAGGGGGGTACAGGCAGTACACCTGTAAGGGCCCCGGAGGTCCCCAGAGCCCCGCATGGCAACCCCCACTTTTTTTTTATATAAAAAAAAAGAATTTATATATTTTTTTTCTTTATTATTAAAGGGCCTAGTGGTCCCCAGGGGCCCGGAGGTCCCCAGGGTCCCGGATGACAACCCCCCCTTTTTTTATAAAAAATAAAATAATATATATATTTTTTCTTTCTTTTAAAATTTTTTATTAAAGAGCAAATGACAGAGTACAGAAACAATTATTTGCATGTTACCACACAAATGAAAACATACTGGTACAATCCACCAGAGGCAAGTATCAGCTTAAAGACGATTACAAAATATATAAGGTGTGGAGGGTCAAAATACAAAATGAGGATTGTCAAGTATATCTCGTAAATAAGAAAGGACCAACAAATCCGCAGCCAGAGAAAATTAACAGAAAAATCAACATAAATAGGGGGGGGGGGGAAAGGATAGGGGAGGTCCTGTATCATCAAAGGCATATATACCAAAAAAAAAAGGGGGGGTACTCTGTACATTATACTGGGACATAACGGGATGTAACACTAGGCAATAGCTAGTAGCCTTGCCCAGTGAACACAAACAAGAGCATTTCAATTAAGAACAGAGAAGGAAAAGAAAGAAAAAGATTAGAAAAGAGAGGACAAGGGGAATAAAAGGGGAAGAGAAGGCCGGAGCGGCCTGGAGAAGGTAGGAGGGGTAGGAGGGATGTCGGCTGAGTCTCGCAAACCCCAACGGGTTCGGATTCAGTGTGGTCGGAGCACACATCATGTCTTAAGATACTAACAGAGTTAAATCAAATCCCGGGGGCAGAAAATGTTCCACCCAGGGGGTCCAGGTTTTGTCGTGTTGAGCCATTCGGTCGAGAATCCTGGCCTCAATCTTACTATGGATCATCGCCTGAGTCACCCTATTCTTAACTTCTGCAATATGTATAGTTGGGGTCTTCCAAGCCCTAGCAATAGTTTGCTTGGCAGCAGTAGTCAGTTGAAGCAAGAGTCTAACCTGGGCTCTGGTAAAATCTGATTGTATATGATTCAAAAGGGCTAGGGATGGGTCGGGCGAAATTTTTTCTTGTAATAGGGTGGAGGCTATTTGAAATATTGCTATCCAGAACCGTCTCACTATCGGACAAGACCACCAGATATGCTCATGTGTACCCCTCTCTCCACATCCACGAAAACATCCCGCTGGGTAAGAGGGTAGAAATTTAGAAATCCTAGCGGGGACTAGATACCATCGCATCAGGACCTTATAATTGGCCTCAAGGGCTATAATGTTTTGGGATGAAGATTTTGTGCGATTCCAAATACCAATCCAATCCTCCCTATCCAATGTTATCTGGAGATCCTTGGACCACTGTGCAGCGTAGAGGGGGGGGGGTCAGTGGAGTCAGAGGTAAAATGACTATAAAGGCGGGAGATGATACCAGGGGCGTGGGGATCCGATTGACATATGTTTTCAAAGACGGACATACTGTCCAGGGAGGAACAGTCCCCTATAATTGAGCGAACAAAATGAGTTATTTGTAGGTAGTGGAAACATTCCCTAGGGGGAAGTTTAGCCTGAGCTTGTAAGTCTGGAAAGGACTTAAGGGACGTGTCAGTAACAAGGTCCCCTATCCTGTGTAGTCCTGCCCGGAGCCATAGATGGAAAGAGTCAGGTTCTGTGTATGCGGGATAGAACTGCGGATGGCCAAAAAAAGATAGTAGCGGGGCATGGGTGGACAACAGTCGAAAACGGCCACGTAAACTATCCCATAGCTTAAGTGAGTGGCGTGTTACCGGATTGAGAATTGGACTACGAGCCAGCGGGGGTAACCATAGGAGATTAGAGATTAGCAAGGGATAAATATCAACGGCCTCTAAACTAACCCAAATGGGCGTTTCCGATGTGGCGTGAAATAACGTAATTTGGGCAAGTTGTGCAGCCTGATAATAGCGGGCAAAATTAGGGACACCCAGGCCTCCACTAAGTTTATTACGCAGGAGTATAGATCTAAAAACTCGTGGTTTTATGGGACCCCAAACATATTTAAAGACTCTAGATTGAATGACACGGTGAAAATATGAGGGGACCGGAATCGGGAGAACTCTATATAAGTACAACAGCTTTGGGAGTAAAGACATCTTTACGGCTGCCACTCGTCCCAACCAGGAAACACAAAGCGGTTTCCAAGAATCCATTAAAGCGGTTAGGTGTGACAGCATAGGGAGGTAGTTAGTTCTGTAAAGGGAAGATAAATCCGAAGTTAATTTAATACCTAAATATGGGAGGGAGGTGGTAGACCAAGCGAAGGGGAAATACTCTTGCAGATGGGTGACTTCTGAGGGGGGAAGAGAGACATTGAGAGCCTTGGATTTAGATTTGTTCACCTCTAGGCCAGAGACATTGGCAAACTGTTCCAAAATTCTTACGAGGTTCGGGAGAGATGTACGGGGAGAGGTGACAAATAAAAGTGCATCATCTGCAAATAGACAGATTTTATGTGAGGTAGAGGCCACCTCCAATCTCTTGACATCAGGGCTAGCTCTAATCAGGGCTGCCAAAGGTTCTATAGCCAGGGCGAATATCAAAGGGGATAGGGGACACCCTTGTCTAGTACCCCTCCCTATCGGAAAGCTCTCTGAACGGAAACCTGAATATTTAACATAGGCCTGGGGATGGTTATAAAGGGAATTCACCCATTGCAAAAAGTGTGGACCGAAGCCCCAACGGGCCAGGATGTAATTTAGATAGGGCCAGGAGACCGTATCAAAGGCCTTCCTGATGTCAAGGGATAGTAAATGCATAGGGATCTTGCGTGTTCTGGCAAGGTGTTGTAGGAGAACAACTCGTCTTATGTTATCACTAGCCTGCCGGCGTGGTATGAAGCCCACCTGATCTTTGTGAATCAGTCTCCCAATAATGGGGTTAAGACGCAGGGCCATAACTTTAGCTAGTAACTTAATATCAAGATTTAAAAGTGAGATAGGCCGAAAGTTCGACCAGAGGGAGTTATCTACGTTGGGCTTAGGGATCATGGCTATGATGGCTGTCAGGGTGTCCCTTCCAAAAGACTGTTGTCGGAGTAATGCATTGAAGGAGTTAGCAAGGAGAGGGGCGAGGGTACCAGCAAATTTCTTAAAGTAAGTGCCCGAGAGCCCGTCAGGACCAGGTCGTTTATGAGATTTAAGAGTCTTGATAGCAGCTAAGACCTCATCCACTGTGACGGGTCTCTCGAGGCACTCACGATTCGAATCAGATAAAGTGGGTAAGGGGATATCCTGTAATAACGAATCTGCCATGGAGGGGGAGAAAACAGACTGGGTATTGTAGAGGTCAGATATATATATTTTTTTATTAAAGGTCCCAGAGGTCCCCAGGGCCCCGGATGGCAACCCCCCTTTTGTTATAAAAAAAAAAAATGTATATATATATTTTTAATTTTTATTTCCTTTTTTCCTTTTTTACATATATATTTTTTTATTAAAGGGCCCATAGGTTCCCAGGGGCCCGGAGGTCCCCATGTGGCAACCCCCCTTTTTTTATAAATGTTTATTTTTTTTATATATTTTTTTTTATTTATTTTTTATTAAAGGGCCCAGAGGTCCCCTGGGGCCCGGAGGTCCCCATGGCCCCGGATGGCAACCCCCCTTTTTTTTCATAAAAAAATTACATTTTTTTTATATTTCTTTTTTTTTATTAAAGGGCCCAGAGGTCCCCAGGGCCCAGGATGGCAACCCCCTTTTTTTTTATTTCTTTTTTATACATTTTAATTTTTTTTTTATATATATATTTATTTTTATTTTTTATTAAAGGGCCCAGAGGTTTCTTTTTTATATTTATTAAAGGGCCCAGAGGTCCCCAGGGTCCCGGATGGCAACCCCCCTTTTTTTGTAATTATATATATATATATTATTATTATTATTAAACGCCCCCCCGTTCTCTGCTCCAGGGGGCCCATACCTGAAGCTGTGTAAGGGGCCCCATAATTCCTGATGGTGGTTATGGCTGCCGACTGAATTACAGTTATGGCTGCCGACTGAATTACAGAAAGCGTGTCCGCAAGCTAACCCCCTTGGGAGAGCGTTTTCCAGAGGGGGTTATCTCTTGTGGGGAGGAGCCAAGACAGCCGACGAGGGACCCCAGAAGACTAGGATCGGGGGCCACTCCGTGCAAAACGAGCTGCACAGTGGGGGTAAGTATGACATGTTTGTTATTTAAAAAAAAAAAAAAGAAACCTTTACAACCCCTTTAAGGATAAACAGTTTTACACCCTGATATTCTACCACCTAAACTGTTGATAAAAGCCGTGTAATACCTTTCACCAGTTCCAAGCTCCCTTCAGCTGCTGGTACACAAATGCACCGGACATGGGCTCTCTGTCAAAGAATGATGTTCAGACAAGGTCAGCTAATCAGTGAGTTTGTCTGAACACAAATCCTACCTTTGACAGCTATTGTGTAACCTGCTGCCATAGCTGTGCACAGGTTGCTGGTGGGTAAACATTGCAAAGCTTTTATTATCATCTTTGGTGATGTAGTCGGAACGGGAGGTAGGTTTAGTGTAGGTTTTAAAGCATGTCTAAACTCAAGAAAAAAATTACTATATTGCAGCTTACTGTCAGTTGCATTTTTTTTTGTTTTCTCAGGCTTTTCCCCTTTTTTTGCCTGGTGATCTTGCCTGTGACACATTTTCTGTTATTGGGACAAGGCTACAGAACACCTCTCTGTCTCCTTTCTTTATAACATAGAGGGGTGGTGTTCCATACTCCACCAATGACAGTATGAAAACTGAAAGAAGACTTTGGGCAGAATCAACCGGTACTTTTTGCACGTATGTAAGAGATATAACAAAAGCTTTCAGGGGTATATTTACCAGACCAAGAGAGCAAATAAGAGAAGTTCATTGATATGGTTTACTTGCACCTGATAACAGTCATATATACACAGTATATGCTACTGTATATACGCAAAGTTCTTTTTCTCAGAGAATAGGTGCAGGAACTACCCACTTCTGGGTCACTTCTTGTCTCCACCCAACCCACTTCAGAACACTGCTCCTTGGTTCTATCCCATACCCACCTCCTAGAACCAACCCTTTTAGAGAACATAGAGTCGAGTTTTTTTTTTTTTTTTGGTGCTCAGTAGTTTGTATGGAATTTGCTAATTTTATTAGGAAAAGCAGTAAAATAGATCCACAGCAGTCAGCAGCAAGAGACCCTGTTCCCCAGCAACAATAGATTCTCATAGCAACAATAGACCCCCCTAGCAAAAAAATGATTTTCCAGCAGCCAGCATCAATAGACTCTCCCGCAGCCAGCATCAATAGACTCTCCCGCAGCCAGCTCAACAGTAGATCCCTTACTGCAACCTTGACCTCCAGATGCTATAGATCCATCCAGGAAAAGCAGACCACCCCTGCAAAAAGAGATCCCCTCCAGGAACAATAAATTCCCTTGCAGCCATTATCAATACACCCTTCAGGGCATCTCAGCACCCCTTGTCATTACATACATTCACTGCTGGAGGTGATGGAACTGCATTCCGCCATGTACCCACTGAAAAAAAAAACCTGTGTGCATATACCTGTGTAGGGCCTACCGGACAGTTTCCCGGCCTAGCGGACAGGTTTCCAGCGGACAAAAGTTTCTTAGCATGCTAAGAAACTTGTGCGCTGGAAGCCTGTCCATCGGACATGTCCGATGGTTAGTACGACTCATCGGCTCCCCATGTCCGCTGGCCGGAACTCCTGCGCATGCGTCAAATTGATTCGACGCATGCTTGGAAGCATTGACCTTCCGTGTCAGAGAAAGTCGGTGTTGTCTACATCACCGCGTTCTCTGTCCGCAGGGATTTTGGTCTGATGGTGTGTACACACATCAGACCAAAACCTCCCAGCAGACATGCCCGATGAAAACGGTCCGCGGACCATTTTCATTGGACATGTCTGCTCGTCTGTACAAGGCCTTAGGTGCCGCCACTTTGTGTCTTCGGATATGATGAATCCTCTGCTCAGGCCTTGGTAACGTCAGCCTTGGGATTATCTCAATGAACGCATATCTGCTTGTTGGTGGCACGCAGGGTGCTCCTGAATGCATGAATTCAACCCTCACCGCCACATATCCCAGTTGTGAAATAGGATTTACAGTCCCTGTTCTACTTGGAAAAGCTTGACACAATGATTCAGAACTTCAAATCTACGCAGCGATTTTTAAAAGAATGGAGACAATTCATGGAACACTCCTTCACTACAACAGAACATACACTTTTTATGAATGAATGAAAAACTTATATAGCGCGGCACATGCGAACTGAATCGCCTCTGGGCGCTTGATGTTTCGTGTCTCATGACATCAAAAGAGCAGAGTTTTAATCTGTCTTCTGAAAGTCAGGTGGTTTTCCTCCAACCGAACGCTGGTTGGTAAAGCGTTCCATAGTCTCGGACCTTGAAAAGCAAACCTTCTTTCTCCTTTGGACTTGTATTTGGTTTTTGGCACCTTGACCAGATTTTGGTCAGTGGATCGCAGAACGCGATTAGAATTGTGAGGTTTTATCTTGTCGCAAAGATATTGCGGCGCCTTCCCATGGATGCACTTATGTGTCAGGCAGAGTGCTTTAAATACAATTCTGTCTTTTACTGGCAACCAGTGAAGGGTTCTCAGCGAAGGTGAGATTGATTCACATGTTTTTTTCCCAGTCACCAGTCTGGCGGCCGTATTCTGTACGACTTGCAGATGAGCGATTTGGTACTTTGGGAGCCCGAGGTAAAGGGCATTTGCATAGTCCAGTCTGGAATTCACGATTGTTCCCACCACGACTGCTACGTCTTCTTTGGGGATAAATGGAATAAGTCTGCGTAGTAGGCGCAACAAATGGTGCGATCCGCTGACTACTGACCCTATTTGTGCGTCCATTGTCATGAAGGTGTCAAAAATGACTCCTAGACTTTTGACTTTGGAGCTAGGGGTGATGATTTGGCCCAGAATGGGCGGCGGTGTCCAGGTTGTTGCCAGTTGACTCTTTCGGCTGGCGTGAAACATAAGAAGTTCTGTTTTGGAACTGTTGAGTTTAAGATAACTCTTAGTCATCCAGTTTTCTATCGAAGAGAGACATTTCTCTAAACTGAGATGATGATCCTTTTTGTTGCAGATGCGAAAAAGTGATAAAGTAGTTCTTGGCTACTGATAATATCAAAGAGAGGGCGAAGATGGATGTTGAACAGTACCGGTGACAGGGGGGATCCTTGGGGGACTCCACATGGCACCGTGCATTTTTCCGACGTGAAAGATCCCAGTTTCACTGTTTGTGATCGGTTTTCAAGAAAGGAGGAAAACCATGGTAAATCACCTTCTGCGATTCTGGCTACCTCGGCCAGTCGCATCAGTAACATTTTGTGGTCTACTGTGTCAAAGGCTGCGCTTAGGTCCAGCAGAACCAGGAGACAGGATTCTCCCTCGTCTGCGGCCTCGAGGGCATCGTCCCATATTTTGAGTAAGGCCGTTTCTGTCCCGTGTCCGGGACGGAAACCTGATTGAAATGGATCGAGTAGATTGTGGGTATCCAGATGCTGTTGCAGCTGTTGTACCACTATTTTCTCCATTATCTTGGAGAGAATATTTAGGCCTGTTATGGGGCGGCGGTGAGTTGGGTCCTTGGGATCCAAGTTAGGTTTTTTCAAGATGGGCTGGATTGTGCCCTCTTTCAGCAGGGATGGCACTATGCCTTCCTTAAATGACTGATTTATAAGCTGTGTGATGGGAGGCGCCAGAATGTCGGCGCATTCCTTCAGCAGCTTGGTGGGAATGATGTCATTGGGTGCTGTGCTGTTCCGCAACGCACCAATGATATTTTTGGTGGTATCGATGGAGATCGGTTCCAGAGTGAACTTTGTTGATTGTAGAGCGTTTCTGTTGGTGTTTTGTAGTTGATTGAAGAGGGGGCTGAGGGGGGTATTATTTTGCAGAATACTTACCCGGATTCTTTCGATTTTGTCGATGAAGAAATCCGATAGTTCATTACAGAACTCTTGGGTGTCTGAATTGGGGACTTCAAGACATCCCGGATTCATGGTCTGGGTGACCATCTTGAATAGTTCTCGGGGGCGGTTCATGGCGCTGTTAATCGTCATAGAAAAATGATGTTTCTTAGCTTTGAAGATTTCTTTATGATATTGTGTTGTTATTGCCTTGTAGATGATGAGGTGATCTTCTGAAGGGCTTCTTTTCCAGGCGGCTTCCGCCCTTCTGCGCTCTTGCTTCAGTAGGGACAGCTGGTTGTTGAACCAGCCGGACTTTTTTTTCCGGATGCAGACTTTGCGTTTCGGTGCTACTAAGTCGGCTGATTGTAGCAGAGCTGCATTTATGGCATCCAGTGTATCTGAGGCTGTTAACTGAGGATGAATAGTTTCGATTCGGTTTCCCAAGGTAGATTTGAAGAGTTCCGAATGGAGCTTCTTCTGAGATCTAGCCCAGTGTACTGTCACCGGCTTGGGTGCTTTTATCACTGGTGGAATTTTGGAAATTATGAAACTAATTGCATGGTGGTCTGTCCATGGCAAAGGTTCATTTCCCAAAATGTTTATTTTCAGATTTTGTCTGAAAATTAGGTCGAGTGTGTGACCTGAAGCATGTGTGGGTCCGCATATAAGTTGCTGTAGTCCTAATCCTTCCAGGTGATCGATGCAGGCATCCGCAATGGGATCCTGTGAGGAGTTGGCCCACAGATTGAAGTCCCCGAGCAGCAAAAGATGTTTGCTGTTAAGGGTATAAGTGGATATGAACTCCGTTAATGATGGTAGAAGCTGCGATTTTGGCCCAGGTGGCCTATAGCAGAGGAGAATGTGAACAGTCTCCTGGGGGTTAGTTTGAAGTTGAAGAGTAAGGGTTTCCATAAATGGAAGAGGATTTTGAAGGACCGGCTTAGTGATTGCAATATGAAACTTATGGATCACCGCCAGGCCTCCTCCTCTTTGCCCTATTCTGTTTTCCGTTATAATTCGATAATTTTCTGGCACCAATTCTCCAAGAATGGTGTTGCAGTCGTCTGAAAGCCAGCTTTCTGTGATAAAGAGGCAGTCTAGATCGTTTTGTAGTAAGAAATCGTGGATTTCTGATCGGTGTTTTACTGCCGATCTTGTGTTGATCAAAGCACATGATATGTGCTTGAGCTGGGTTAAATGGTTGAAATTTTTGATGGTCGATCGTTGATCGAATCTCAAAAGTTGGTCTATTTTTAAGGCCTTTTTGGTGACGGCTGGTAATACTGTTGCGAATTGTCTCAGACCCCAAATCGTTTCTGCAGAGTATCGCAGTTCAACCATTGTTGCCAGTCACCGGGGGGGGGGGGGATTAATTGCAATAGAGGGAAGATTCGCTGAATCCTCTCGCTTGGCCTTGGTCCAGAGAAAGGCAAAAAAACCCTGGCAGTGCTAAGCCAATTTGCTGCCGCAGGGAAAAAAATTCCTTCCTGATCCCTGAAAGGCGATCGGACGAAACCCTGGATCAAGTACTGTTTGGAATGGGGGGGGGAAGAAGGGGGGGAGAAGGGTGTCACTGTAGCTGAGGAGTACCAAGATGGCCGCCGACCGGGCCACAGGCCTCAGGTTTGGGGGCAGTTTGGCTTGGTGGGTATGAGCTGGTTGTTAATCCAGGGGAGGATGGGATCCTCCAGGGATAGGGGGATGATCCCTGACAATTCCAGGAAAATTTCCAGGCTGTCAGTGCTCCTTTTTGCGGCGCGCCGCTAGGCCGCGGCTGAAGCCGCGGTCTTTCCTAATTGCGGCGGCCGCGAATAAGGCCTGGTCTGGCGCGGATGCGGGAAAGAGCCGCAGATCGCCAGAAAAAAACGCTGCTATGTGCGGCGGGTGGCTGGGGTGATTATGGGTGACTGATTGGGGTGCATGCGGCTCTAAGAGAAGGTAAACAGCCGCAATTTGGATCGCTGGAGTGGCTGTCCTGAAAAGGACGGTCACTAGCGATTCCTGGGGGTGGAAAGATGGCCCTGAAAGACAGGGTCTTACCTGAAGAGAGGGGCCCACGAAGGGAAGGAAGGAGCTGGTCCTATGGGCTGCAAGTTGATTCATGCAGCAAAGATTGTAGGAGCCTGCCTGCCTGTCTGCGGTGTCTAGCTGGCTATCTGTCTGGTCCCTGGAGAGAGCAGACTCGTCGGGAAGCATCCTACTCCCTCACTGAACTGACACTAACTGATTATCCAGCTAAGCCTATGACAACGTTTCAGTATATTGATTGGTATTTGAAAGTCGACCTCACCAAAACATTGGGATCCATGAAGATCCATGACTCTAGACAACCCCTAGATGCTGCCCCTTCATCAGCGTCAGCTGCAGCTGTTTAGTTACCCCCTGCGCTAGGGTTTTCCTGTCTGATGATTTTTCTTTTGCAGGTTGTAGTAAAGACGCTAAAGTTTTTTCATGACTTGTTCATTTTTTTAGTAGGATGCATACATCCACATTCCCATTCTTGCAATTATGTTATCTTTTTATATTTTGTCTGATTCTTCTACTCTACATTTTTATTTTCATTTTATTTGAGCACCAAGGGTATTGTGTTGTGTAATGGTGCCTTTTACTTTGTATATCTTTTGTACTCATTATTCTGTGAAAGCTGATATGCCACTTACATGAGGCATTTGTAGTATTTGTTATCCTTTTGTAATTTCTTTAAAAATTGTTAAAAAACACTTCTTTCCCCACCGCTTACTTAGCCTGTATACCTTGTGAAAAAGAGATTGATGTTCTTATGTTTTTTAATCCAGTAGCCTCACATGACCCTGCAACTCCGGCTCCCCTGTGTAAGAGAGCACTTAACAACGGCTTTAAATTCCGGGAGCCATGACGTCGCGCATAGGTTCCCATGGCCCAGCTGTTGCTGTCCCATGCAGCAACCGCTCACTGACACAAAAGGGTCTGGACCTGCAGGATTACGTGTCCAGACCAGAGCGAATTCAAACTCAGTAAGTGTACAGCCCTTTTCTATTCAGGGCATGCAGAATAAATAGGAAGAGGGGGGTTCAAATGTTTTTGAAAAATAATTAATGTTAGACTTTTTTCCACTTTAAGGAAAGTCTTGTAATTAAAATGGCTAAACATGGCTTTAGTTTGGTGTTCCATTCTCTACATGCATAATCCTACATGTCCTCCTGTCATAAACTCTACCACATTGATAAATTTCCTATCACTGGGTTCAGTAGGTAGAATTTCAGAGCTCCCTAACCTCTGCTTTGCTGAGTACACGTCGATTTGATTTCCCGAAATGTAATCCACCAAACCATGCATTTTCAGATTTTTGTTATAAGTATATTCACTTTGTTCAGTACATAAATAACGCAGAATTTACTTTCTTTGTACCGAAAAATTTAGCCAGTATGAGATTTGCTACATGCTAAAATGTTAGAGGCAACATATATACTTAGATTTTACAAACATAAAAAGAATTAGCACAAAAAATGCATGCCTATAACATTGTGATACATGGGGGAGGTGTGCAATGTATTTACTTTTTCATAAAGGACAACTATAGTTTTTAAACACATTAGTGTTTTTCTTCTCTTTTTTTTTTTTTTTTTTATAAGCAGCAAAGTCAAATTACTTTAAAAATACAACCTCCTACCACAGACCAGAGTAAACATAGCTTACATTGAGTCTCTCAATGGGTATAGAGCACAACTACCTGTTTTTGTCAATGTTCTTAGTGCTCAGAGTCATAATTGACGTTTTCTAAAGTGCACTGGTCAACACCATGGCTTATTGATTAGCACTTATAGAAGATGTCTCACTAAACTTTTGACTCTTTTATTTAACTCTCCAGATAACCAAGTGCATGTAGCACTTGGTCCCATGTAAATCCATCCTACGGTTACTCAGTAGCATGGTCAGAAAGTTTGCCCCAGCTGTCCGACAACGATGATAGAAAGGAGACAAATTTGTGAGTGACAGCTCTTGCCTCTGGCAGTGGGGGTTATATCCTGTTGCGCAATGTGATTTATCTATGGCTGCTTCTAAACATACACAGGCTCAGCCAATAGATTACTCAATGATCTTTCACTTTTATGAATGAACGATCAGTGCTGCAAAGCTGTGTCGTACACAGTGCCTTCCCTGACAGTACTGATTGTTTATTCGTTAAACTGAAAAATCACTCAGAGCTGCGGGGCTATGAGACCTATCTGCAGCTGCTTTGAAACATCCAGGACACCTGCAGATATATCACACAAACCCACAACACTGAGTGATCTTTCAAAATTCTAAATTAACAATCATTGCTGTCAGGTCTGTTCCATTTATTCATTTATATTAGTAAAAAAAAAGTCATTTTAGAAAAGGGGGGGGGGGGGAGGCAGTATACCTGACCCCCAGTGAAAGGCTCATAAATTTAGACTGAGGTGGGGCTACGGCCATATAAATCAAATCACCCACGCCAAAATCCAATTAAACTATAAAATTAATATAGAAGCAGCTGCCATTTAAAATTGAATAAATGAAAAAATGTGCACACTATCTATTGTGCAAACGGCTCTTGCCGAATGAATTGAATGAAAATAAATAATATGTGCTAGAATACAAATCTAACCTGTGTGCAAAAATAAATAATGAATAAAAGTGCATGAATTGAAGGGAATGTGTGCTAAACCAATGACAAACTAATGATTTAATATATGGGTGATTTTTTTTCTTTTTTTATATAGAATTGAAAAATGCGTGTAAGAAAGTCCAAATAATCGAAAAAGGCCCAAAGCGAAATCCTGGATGGTCCAGATGAAACTTCATATATCAATCATAAAAATGAATAAAGTATAGATGTCCACTCACCAGATGGTATGGATCCTCCTACCTTATGGCAACAAGAATCATAAAGGCCTGTGTGGTCTTCCCGACCTCCTGGGGTCTTTGAGCGAGTCCTCCAATGCCCTCCTCCTCGGGATAAGACATGGTTCCAGACAGGATATCACCAGCGGTGCAGAAAAAAATATATAAGAGAGGACAGACTCCTCGCAGTGTAATATCATTGGTAATTTATTTAAAAGCCTCAGTGGCTACAAATCAATACAAGTAAAACCAGAAATTACAAACAATGTATCCTCAGATACAGACAACCCCATTACACAGAAGGAACAGATGGAAGCCGCAAGACCCGCGACAGAGTCAGCCTGCGTTCCAACCAAACGTAAGGTAGCGCAGCGTGCATTCCAGGCTTACGTGTTTTGTCATCTATCGTGACATCATCAGAAGTCACGTTGCGCGTATCCATATATATCCTCCCAACCTTCCAAACCTGCCCCTCTACCCTCACATTCAAGACAAATAAATTATGGAAACCATATGGCAAATGGGATCACTCTTACTATAATGGATTTGGAACAAATATCAAACAATCATTTAATACTACCAAATAATAATGTATTAATGTGCCTAAGACCTTAAAATACGACCATCATTAACATTAATAAAGAGTTGCTTTTACTTCACAGCAGGGTTTCCAATCAGAATGGAATAAAGTGCTATGCACCCTTTGGAAATCTCATCCAGGACACTATCTGCATGAAGCTTGCATGTTCTAGCATGAGTTTATGCTGGGTACCCCAGTTTCCTCCCACACTTAAAAGACTCACTGACCTATAAATCAATCATAAGCAATAACTACATTTTCTTTCAAGACTTCTAGCGTACAGGAATGATGGGGAAATCTATTACATAAACAGTCCTGGTCTTACATTTATACAACCCCCCCCCCTTTTTTTTTTTTGTGTTCACCCCTTTATTGTTTTCCTCTAACCCGTTATCCCTGGTTCCCCGCATTACCCTAAAATAATCCACTCATGTAAATAAGCTTCAAATACAAATGAAAAAGGTGAAATACTTGACACCAATGAGCATGCTTTCAATCAACTGTACTGTACTGTAAATTGTACCTCATTTCAATTGACCTTGTTAACAGGTTCAATTGTTTACTCTTTTCTACTATGTTGCATTGTTGCATTGTTCTTTCATTTTCACCCAATACAATTTTGTGAAAAAAAAAAAAAAAGACATGATAGCAGGTTATTTGGCTCCTGTCTAAATTGGCCTTAGTATGTGTGTACAAATCGGCTGTGCATGTATGCTGACACATCCTGCATGCCAGTCACAATCCTAAGCAACTGGGGAGGGTTGAGGAAAGACCTGGCGACTTACCTGGAAAAATAATTACTAAGAAACTTCTAAATAAAAGGATTTCAAGCATAGCAGACATGGTGCCCAGAGATCTGGCCCATAGAATAGCTGAGAGTTGGATATGAATGAATGGATATATACACACATACAGTTGTGTTCAAAATTATTCAACCCCCCAATGCTGTAAAGGGTTTTAGGGAATTTAGTGTACATTTGTAATTGTATTCAGAATGAAATCCTACAAGGACTTCTTAAAGAACCATATGCAACTAAAATGACATCAATTGGTTTTGTAATACAGTAGTAAATGTTTCTTTTGTGAATTCTTCATTTACACAATTATTCAACCCCTTAAAGACTACCACTCTGAAGAACAGAGGTTCATTGAAGTGTTTTCAATCAGGTATTGAAAACACCTGTGGATGTCAGGGAGCAGCAATAAAGCCTAATAAGCACCAATTAGGCAGCTTTAAAATGACTGTGATACTCAGCTCCTTCTAGACATTTACTGGTGTGGTTACAAACATGGTGAAGTCAGGAGAATGGTCCAGGAAGACAAGAGAAGAGGTGATTACTCTTCACAGGAAGGGCAATGGCTATAAAAAGATTGCAAAGATGTTAAACATACCAAGAGACACCATAGGAAGCATCATTCGCAAATTCAAGGCAAAGGGCACTGTTGAAACGCTACCTGGTCGTGGCAGAAAGAAGATGCTGACTTCGACTGCTGTGCGCTACCTGAAGCGTAGAGTGGAGAAAAGTCCCTGTGTGACTGCTGAGGAACTGAGAAAAGATTTGTCAGATGTGGGTACTGAAGTTTCTGCTCAGACAATACGGCGCACACTGCGTAATGAAGGCCTCCATGCCAGAACTCCCAGGCGCACCCCCTTGCTGTCTCCAAAGAATAAGAAGAGTCGACTGCAGTATGCCAAAAGTCATGTGGACAAACCACAGAAGTTTTGGGATTGTGTTCTGTGGACTGATGAAACAAAATTAGAAGTGTTTGGGCCCATGGATCAACGCTATGTTTGGAGGAGGAAGAACAAGGCCTATGATAAAAAGAACACCTTGCCTACTGTGAAGCATTGCGGGGTGTCAATCATGCTTTGGGGCTGTTTTGCTTTTGCAGGTACAGGGAAGCTTCAGCGTGTGCAAGGTACCATGAATTCTCTTCAGTACCAGGAGATATTGGATGACAATGTGATGCAGTCCGTCACAAACCTGAGGCTTGGGAGACGTTGGACCTTTCAACAGGACAATGATCCCAAACATACCTCCAAGTCCACTAGAGCATGGTTGCAGATTAAAGGCTGGAACATTTTGGAGTGGCCATCGCAGTCACCAGACTTAAATCCGATTGAGAACCTCTGGTGGGACTTAAAGAAAGCAGTTGCAGTGCGCAAGCCTAAGAATGTGACTGAACTGGAGGCTTTTGCCCATGACGAATGGGCAAAGATACCCGTAGATCGCTGCAAGACACTTGTGTCAAGCTATGCTTCATGTTTAAAAGCTGTTATAACTGTAAAAGGATGTTGTACTAAGTACTAAGATTGAATGTCACTTGGGGGTTGAATAAAACTGATAATGATGTGAGCACAGAAAAGACATTTGTGGTTATTTCATTATAAATGTTATGTTATATTTGTCTGACCTACACGTGCCTCTTTGATTTAATTGTAAGCAGGATGACTGAATGATCAAAATCAGTGTCAAACTGGCCAAAACAATCAATTTCAGTGGGGGTTGAATAATTTTGAATACAACTGTACATACAGTTGTGCTCAAAAATTTGCATACCCTGGCAGAAATTGAGAAATGTCGGCATTGATATTGGAAATCTGAATAATCATGCCAAAAAACTGTCTTTTATTTAGGGATAGCATTCTCATGAAGCCATTTATTATCACATTGTTTTTTGGATCCTTTTTAAATCATAATGATAACAGAAATCACCCAAATGGCCCTGATAAAAAGTTTACATACCCTGGAATGTTTGGCCTTGGTACAGACACAGAAGGTGGCACACACAGGTTAAAATGGAAATAAAGGTTAATTTCCAACATTTGTGGCTTTTCACAATTAGTGTCTGTGTATAAATAGTTAATGAGTTTGTTAGCTCTCACATGGATGCACTAAACAGGCTTGACACTGAGCCACAAGGAGGTAGAAAATAACAGTCAAAAGACCTGCGTAGAGCATCTCCTCCCAGAATAGCCTTGGACCTCCCTGGGGTTGCTGCAGCGGCACATCCACGCCCTCCGTCTGCCACAGGGTGGGCCTGCGGAATCAGCCTACCACCCGGAGCGGCGTCTGACTTACGAATGCCCGGCGGAGGTGTCAGTGGGATCTGCGGAAGTCCCTGGCTACCCTGAGGCACATTTCCTCCTGAGGGCCGCTCCCACAATATTTGCGCATCCTACAACAGCATTGGGGATTGCGGTTTAGGACTGACTGCCGGCGTAGCGGCCATCCTGCTCCACTTAGCGACGGTCTGATCATCCACAGCCGGTAGCGGTAAGAGAACATGTCTCCGCCAAAAAGGACCTCCGAGGCGGTGAACAAGCTGGCAAAATTTTGCCATCAGGATCCAGAATCACAGGCTCAGGATGGTGCCGGTGCGGGCTCCGCGGCAGTTCATCAAGGCGCAGATACAGCCAAGGTCCTGGAGGCCATTGCGACGCTGCAGGGGACACTCATCGCTAAAATAGATGAGGTCAAGGTAGACATCTCCCTCCTGCGCCAGGATTTATCCAAGGTAAAAGACAGAGTCACTGAGGCCGAGACACGCATTGGAGTGGCAGAGGACATCCTGCATTCCTTTACTCCATACCATGGAAGACCTACAGCGCCAGGTCCACCAGCTGCATGCACACCAGGATGACATGGAGAACTGGTTGAGGCCCTGCAACCTCCGATTCATTGGTCTACCTGAAAAGGCTGAAGGTACCAACCCTGCTGAATACTTGGAATCCCTCCTGATCCAACACTTTGGGAGAGAGGCCTTTTCTGTAATGTTTGCGGTGGAGCAGGCGCATCGCATTCCAGCTAAACCTCTGCCTGCGGGAGCCCCCCCCCCAGAACCTTTATCGCCAAGTTCCTTAATTTCAGAGACAGAGATAAAATCCTTAAGCTGACCAGAGAGACAATATCGGCATGGGCAACGGCCACGTTGCAGTGTTCCCTGACTTCTCCAATGAAGTCCAAAAGAAGCGTGCACAGTTCCAGGATGTCAAGCAGCGGCTTAGGGTGGCCCACTTTAAATATGCCATGTTGTTCCCAGCCAGGTTGAGGGTGGAGGAGGATGGCAGGGCCCTATTTTTTGAGGATCCGAGGGAGGCGGCGCGGTTGCTGGATCAGCGCGGACGCCCGGATGGATGAACGGTTGCATGGCCTATTGCTGTGAGAACTGTTACCAATTTCGGATGATAGCAGGCCCCACCTTGCTTCTATACGTCCACTCTGCTGCGGGGGGATAGCCCCCCCTTTTTTTTCTCCTCATCAGTATTGTTGCTCTCACAGGAAAGCTCCCCTCAGTTGCTTATCCCCCCTCCCCTTCTATTTAGTCTGAGCATAATGCTGCATACACACCATCAATTTATGTGATGAAAAAAAACGACATTTTCTGTGAAGTAAAAAACGACGTTTTTGAAACTTCAATTTTCAAAGACGAAGTTGCCTACACACCATTGTTTTTCTCACAATGTTCTAGCATAGCAAGGTTACGTTCACCAAGTTTTTCCATTGAAGCTCGCTTCATAACTAGCTTCTGGATTCACTTTTAAACGACGTTTTTTGCTACACACGGTCAATTTCTGTGAAGTAAAAAACAACGTTTTGAAAAACGACACATAAAATTGAAGCATGCTTCAATTTTTTTTTGTCGTTTTTCAGAAGACATAAAACAACGTTTTCCCCCACACACGGTCATTTAGGCCCCGTACTCACGACCAAACATGTCTGCTGAAACTGGTCGGCAGACCAATTTCAGCAGACATGTTCCCTCGTGTGTACAGCCGCGCGGACAGGATTCCAGCAAACAATTGTCTGACAGACCGTTTCTGAGCAGACAACTGTTTCCCGGACTTGCTTTAACTAGTAGCCGACCAGCCACCGTCATTATACGGCGGCAGGTCGGCTCTCCTGGGCGAGAGCCCGTAGCTATACGTCCTATCGTATAGCCGCCACTAGGGGGCGCGTGCGCGCCGCCGGAGGCGCGCGCGCGCGCTCCCCGCTCGCCCCCGACTCCCGTGCGTGTGCCCGGCGGGCGCGATCGCCGCCGGGCACACGCGATCGCTCGGTACAGAGCGGGGAACGGGAGCTGTGTGTGTAAACACACAGCTCTCGTTCCTGTCAGCATGGGAAATGCTGATTTTCTGTTCATACAATGTATGAACAGAAGATCAGTGTTTCCCCTAGTGAGGCCACCCCCCCCCCCCCCCACAGTAAGAACACACCCAGGCATACTTAACCCCTTCCCCGCCCCCTAGTGTTAACCCCTTCACTGCCAGTGGCATTTTTATAGTAATCCAATGCATTTTTATAGCACTGATCGCTATAAAAATGCCAATGGTCCCAAAAATGTGTCAAAAATGTCCGAAGTGTCCGCCATAATGTCGCAATACCGAAAAAAAAATCGCTGATCGCCGCCATTACTAGTAAAAAAAATATTAATAAAAATGCCATAAAAATACCCCCTATTTTGTAAACGCTATAACTTTTGCGCAAACCAATCAATAAACGCTTATTGCGATTTTTTTTACGAAAAATATGTAGAAGAATACGTATCGGCCTAAACTGAGGAAAAAAAATGTTTTTTTATATATTTTTGGGGGATATTTATTACAGCAAAAAGTAAAAAATATTCATTTTTTTCAAAATTGTCGCTCTATTTTTGTTTATAGCGCAAAAAATAAAAAACGCAGAGGTGATCAAATACCACCAAAAGAAAGCTCTATTTGTGGGAAAAAAAGGACGCCAATTTTGTTTGGGAGCCACGTCGCACGACCGCGCAATTGTCTGTTAAAGCGACGCAGTCCCGAATCGCAAAAAGTACTCTGGTCTTTAGGCAGCAATATGTTCCGGGGGGTAAGTGGTTAAAACAGTCCGCTGGAAACCTGTCCGCCCGGACATGTACGGTCGTCTGTACAGACCTACCGTACATGTCCTGCCGCCCGCCATCCCTCACATGCGTCGAATGACTTCGACGCATGCGTGGAAGCATTTTCAAGGCAGGCCGCCCACGCCGGCGCGTCATTGTCGCGGCGACACCACGTCATCGACGCGTCGACACCGTGGACACGCCCCGCGTATTGTTTACGCGCGGTCTTCTGTTCGATGGTGTGTATAGCCATCGAACAGAAGTCCCCGGGCAGTCCCCGGCCAGACATGTCCGATGGAAACGGTCTGCAGACCGTTTTCATCGGACATGTCCTGCCGTGAGTACAAGGCCTCAAAGTGACGTTTTTAAAAACGTCGTTTTTTTTTCATCACATAAAGTGATGGTGTGTATGCGGCATTAGTGTCCTGTGTGTGGAGGCCCCCCAGATTGGGGGAGGTAACTCAACGCTTAAGTTCCCCTGGGGGAGCAGGGACTCAGTTTGTTGATACTCCTGGGAACTCGGCCCTTGGTCGGGAGCTGATTGGAATGCAGAGACTAACACCCTATGCCTCATGATACCCCCGCAGCATTTCCATGGAGATACCAAGGGGCTAACGCCCCAAAAACTTTGGTACACAAAGATAAGTATGTATCCTTGCAGTGTGAGTATCACTCAGAAAAAGAAAGAGACGCGTAGGATATGTTTAGTGCCCTACTCCTGCGCTACACAGTGAATAATCGCCCCCGGTTTGTTTGCAACCCCTACTTTTTCCTTAGTATTTTGAAATGTTTTGTTTACCATTTCCTAAGCACTGTACTTCCGGCTGAAGTTGATGCCTGGAAGACAATTCACAATAAGGTTGCAAGGGACTGCATGCTTCCACCGAGTTGAAGAGGTGAAAAGCTGGGAGGGAAGGAAAATGACGGATCTTTTGATCAGAGCATTGGGAATGTCAGCACCGTTGTGCACTTGTTATTTACTTGGAATGATTGTGAGCGAGCACTTACCATGTATGCACCATGTATGTTTAAATCTGTGACGAACAATTCAGCACGTCTACTGTTATTACTTCTATGCCAAACACTTTGAGAAGCCCATGATAACAGCATAGAGGACCTCAAAGTGTTTGGCATAGAAGCCATAATGAATAGTTTAGATAATGGCAAAAATATCAGATTCTCTGTAAAAGAGAGGCTTTCTGGATCTTCACCTTGGGAACTATGGCTCCACAGGGCCTCAACGAGGAGATTGAGTTACACAATATAGCGTGATCCATTGTAGAATAGAAGCGCACTCCCCAGTGGGGACAGTGAGGACCATAGAGGATTTGAGCCTTAGGCTCTTATCAGATAGGAATGGGTAGCTCCAATAAGTTAGTTTAGTATGTAGTACATTAGGGGATTGCTAATAGTGGGGCGATTTTTATTTCTCTAATCTTCCACTGCAAAATATCTTTTTAATGGGGGATTGTTTGTAACATTTTAATATACTGGGTTGTTTTCTCGGCAGATTATTGGTATGATATGGCCTCTCCATAGACCCATGACATTTTCAGGTTGGCCTGGGTTGTGTGCATAGTGGGTGGATGGAGGAGCATGTAGTGTTGCCTGGAAGTATATAAGTTGCATCAATAGCTGCACTTGGGTACCTTTTTTAACCTAAATCAAGTGTTTTTAGTGATTTTATCCATTTACTATTAGTATAAGTCTTTCACTTGGAGAGAGCTATATCCATTTAATTCTACATGAGAGTATGGGTGCTCTCCCTCTCTCTGGTTCCATTAATGAACTATAGTTGATTGGACCCTTGCTGAGATGTTAGATTTATATGAGTCCTTCTATTGATGTACCTGGCATTAGTATTATGAATCATCATACTAATTTTATCGATTGTAAATGTTAAAATTTTAAAAAATTTGGAATTTCAAATGTTGGGTTTTGTATTTAAATTTTGAGCAATTTTTTATACATTCTAGAAAGGTTTATCTAATAATTTATTATTTTATTAATCTATTATATTATATTCTATCTGTATTTATTGAGTATTAGGCAATACTGGATGTTCCTTCTTTCAGGCCCCACCCACTGTGTGCATACCGTATAGCTTTAGCTATAGCTGGAGTTTCAGATTTGTGATATAGTACACTATTATATGGCTATGTTGCCCTATGCCTTTGTGTGTGTAGCTATGCACTGAGGGCCTGCGAGTTAGGTTTTACCTGATCTCTATCGGCTTCCCCTCCCCTCCCTCCAAAAAAAACCCCTCTTGGTTTTATTGTACCAAAAATTCATTCTTTGTGTAGCCGTAGCTATCTATTTATATATATATATATATATATATATATATATATATATATATATATATATTTCTCTCCCCATATCCGCTGTTTCCCTGTTTTTTTATCTTCTGGCCACTAGAGGGAGTATTGGCGATAGTGGTGAGCCTGGATCACTGATCCCATTGTATCGGAGGAGGTGGGTGTAGTGTCAATACACCCAAAGCTCCTGATAGCGCAGTCCCAAACCGGAAGTGCCAGTACGACTGGAACGCAGGAGCCACTCGCACTTCCTGTTTGGGACAGCGTGCGGTCCAGGAGTGGGGGACGCTAGAGGAGACGCTGTTTACAATCGAGGTGAGTGCAGTGGCTGTTGTCTCCATAGCTGGGCATCTGCTATTACACTTTAGGGAGGCATATTTTTGCTTCCCTTTAAAGGGAAAATTTGGGGGTGGGATTTGCTAACTCTGTGCAGGTGCATTTCTATACACATACACACATATATATATACTGGAGGGCTTTCTGGAGAGAGCCATAATAGACCTCTCAGGCTCTGAAGAAAGGGGTGTGCCCCAGAAACGTTGGCTGTTTCGCTGCTAAAGGGTACCATTGAATCCTCCGAATTATCAAGTCTTGCTGGGAGGGACCAAGAAGACTGGTCTGATCAGTTGACAAAGCTGTATTCAGACTCTCGTTTGTGAGTATAAATTACCTGTTTTTACTTAAATAAAAATCTAGGCACTAGGTCGGTGCGCCCTCCCTCTTTTGTTTTTTCTTTTCTCTTAGTCTGTGAACACCCATAGTTCAGAGGAGGGCTGCAAGACCTGTCATTTTACCTTACGATTGGACTGCATTACCCCATAACAAAAACACCAGAGCGCAGGAGAATTTTTTGTACTGTTTTGTTAATCTGCATTGGGTGACTTTTCATGTGCTGCTGTATATTTTAGGTTAATATGGGAGTTATACTATCCTCCAGCCACAAGATGGCGCTATAGTCCTCGGTAGTTATTAAGGATTATATAATTAGTATTTTATATTTAAACCAGTAAAATTAGGTTTTATATAGGGTTTTAATATTTCTTAGGCAATCAATTATTTTTGCTGCTCTCCATGTGCGTAGACTGCAGAGTTTGTGTCCATCTTTCTCCTTTGCTGACGACCACAGCAATATGGCGGTTGGTTTTGCCTGTTGTCGTTCGGCTCTGTTTTGCTGCCATGGTAACGGTTGCCTTTTTAAGTCGATTGGGTGACGATTTTGGTCACTCCCCCCTGAGGAAGTTATTGAACGTAACGCGTACGGGGGACACGGCCGCACGTGACGTCACCCGCCTGCTGCTCAGTCCACTAAGACTTGTTTACATGCCGTTTTTGCTCATCTATATTGTGAGTAGCCTGTGTTTTAACATTAAATGACCCATGTTTTAAGAAACGGAGAGCACTTAGATCATTTCTTTTGTTCCCTTATTTATGCTGCCTGCTGAGATATTAAGAAATTTAGCTTTCTCTGTGGATTCAGTAATCATTTGGAGGACTCCATTTGAGGATTTGGTCTTTGGCTTATTCTGCTTTGCATGACTTCCTGGTAGTTCAGGGGTCCATGCTGGGAGGTGAGAGTACCCTGAGAGACTGTGGGTGGAGGGGATTGACACTTTTTGTGAATCTTTCAGCACTGGTGGATCATCTTTATGGACTTACAGTAATTTCACTTGCCACATGCTTTATTCATTATTAATAGGATTATATATTTTCTCATTGTATTTTTTTATAGAATTTTGCACATCATTTTTATTAATGGATTTTTCACTTGCTACATGCTTCATGTATTAGTATTCGGGATTTACTCTGAACATTGCACGTAAAAAAATGATCAATTTATTTATTTTTATCAGAGTAGAGTTATGACCTTGGCTTTTTTGGTACCCTATAGTTAAAGGTTTTAGAATTATGCTACATAAACAAGAAGGTTAATAAAATCTTCCTCATTAACTGTAGAACGGAAATATCTATATTTATAGCAGCTGGCCAATAGCCTCCTAATCATTTATGAATAATGGCCAACTAACAGTTTTTAATTGAAATAGGCATTAAATGTTGACTTCATCTCTTAGAAGCGTTTGTTAAGCACTTTTCCAATAAGGAAATAGAAAATAAACCTTCCAAATACATTATGATAATGCAATAAGGGTTTTCAGCTCTGGAACCCATGGCAACTAAGGACGGCTGTAATTGCTGGTCAGTTTTACGATACGCTTTTAACTGTTGTTCGGCTTTAAAATGGGAATTTAATTGACGGTCAGTTTTAAAATGCACTTTTAATTGTCGGTCAACGTCAAGAAATATGTTTTGCAAGATTGGATTCGTTCTCTTTGTAGACTTTATCGGTATAAAAATAAAACTAGGCGGAAAAAAATCAATAGCAATCTGATTAACAAGACGCACTAAACTCAATGCCTCCTTTTTTATTCCAGCTGTGCAATTCAGTTTAACATGAATGTCTCTATAATTAATGCAAATTATTTCAAATCAATATTTTAGCAAGTGTGTTGAAAGTAGCTGGAAGAAATTATTTATAAAATAAATTTCACCTTATATTTTCTGCTTTTACCACATAATTACACACAATTTACTGTCAGTGTGCTATTCACATTTTGCATTAAAAGTGTATTATATATTTATAGTCTGCTCAGTCTACAGACTAGGCTATGCAAAATTAACACAATCTGTCTCCTCCGAATTACTAATTACCTCGCTGCAATCATCAGGTAAGAATGCTCATTTGTGTCATTATGTTGTAATTATATTATAGTTTGGAACCAACCAGCCTGTATAAGGTCTGATTTACTAATGTCCCATTTTTTTTTTTGATAATTAAAAAAGCTAATTACCAGCACATTTGCATATTTGAATATATGTGCTTCCTAAAATCCTAAAGCTTATGAAAAAAGCAATGATTATATAAAAGTTACACTTATCAACCCAAAAAAAAAAAAAAGTGGTTACATTTTATCATGCAAATTTTCAAGATTCATAAGCAGAAATAAAATTGACTGACCTTATGCTGTGGAGATTAACAAAGTACTTGAAGACACACTCAAAACTCTAGTTTTGAGTGTGTTTATGTACATAATTTTTTTGGCATAATTCCTTATGCAAACACCATCTATGCTGAATGACTGGAAAAACATCTTGTTAGGTCATCTTTAAAAGAGGGAGGAGGATTTTTCCATCCTCTGACTCATTCAGCTGTGTGTGTAATCTGATTTGTGTTTTTTCAGTTCTAATCATAACTACAGCTATTTAAATCTACTTAAAATGTATAGTTTACCAAAATTCAAATACTTTGGTGTACCAGCCTTGCCTATTAGACTTGCTACCTCCCAAGAGGAAAATATGAAAAATATATATGCAATATGTTATATAATATGTGTGTTGTGCTGCACTGTTACAGGTAGGTGGAACAGACTTTAAACATATAGGGCCAGATCCTCAAACGAATTACGCCGGCGTATCTATGGATAGGCCGCGTAATTTCAAAGTTCCCGCGTTGTATCTCTGTTTTGTATCCACAAAACAAGATACGACGGAATCTGGACTCGATCCGACAGGCATACGTCTTAGTATGCCGTCGGATCGTAGGTGTATATTTACGCTGGCCGCTAGGTGGCGTTTCCGTCGAATTCGCGTCGAGTATGCAAATTAGCGAGATACGGCGATCCACGAACGTACGTCCGGCCGGCGCATTTTTTTATGTCGTTTGCGTTCGGCTTTTTCTGGCGTATAGTTACCCCTGCTATATGAGGCGTATCCTATGTTAAGTATGTCGTTCCCGCGTTGAATTTTGAAAATGTAACGTCGTTTGCGTAAGTCATTCGCGAATAGGGCTTTGCGTAGAATGACGTCACCGTCGTAAGCATTGGCTTGTTCCGGTTTAATTTCGAGCATGCGCACTGGGATACCCCCACGGACGGCGCAAGTGCCGTTAAAAAAAAACGTAATTTACGTCAGGTCACGACGTATTAACATAAAACACGCCCCCATCACATACATTTGAATTGCGCGCCCTTACGCCGGGAGAATTACGCTACGCCGCCGTAACTTTAGAGGCAAATGCTTTGTGAATACAGCATTTGCCTCTCAAAGTTGCGGCGGCGTAGCGTTACTAGGATACGCTACGCCTGCATACAAATTTGATCCGCAACGTGGATCTGGCCCATAATGTACTTATCAGATAAACAAAATACTGTAAAGTGTTAAGGCAATAAACTGCCAAAACACACATAAACATAACATCATCTGGCTAAAAACCAACCAATGACCAGGTATAAAGTAGAAAAATGTCCAAAAGTGCAACTTCTGCAAGTAAAATTATGCAAATGGTGATAACACGTATACAGTCCTAAGTGACAGTGCTGGGGGTGGGTGGAGTGATATAATCCCTCTTTCACTCTGTGCAGATAAACAGAAAAGATGGGTGCATTTTCTTCCTATATAGTGACACCTAAGTTTAGGGTGGCCTCTCACCTTACTGCTGTAAGGTAACAGCATATGTGGATAACATTAGAGATCCTAGATGATGTGATCAGTCTCGATGTGGATGGATAAAACAACTTCCTCTTTCCATCAACATGGGGACAAGGTGCTTTGGGATGGGGGGGCAGAGTCCTTTTTTTTTCTTGCATGTGAACGAGTAACCTTTGCAAATTGAAGATTTACCTAATTTACTAAGCCCTGGAGAAGCTGCACTTGCAGAGCGAAACTGCACTTTGCAAAGATCATTATCTATTTTCTTTAAATAAATCAACCCTGTAGGATTTTATTGAAGTGCGTTCAGGGGCTTTAGCAAATAACGCCTAACAGGTAATAGAACTAACCCTGCCTATCACTTGGTGCTCATGTTTGTTAAACAATTTTGACAAATATATGCCTCTATTAAATCTGTTATATAGAAAACTAAGGCCTTGTACACACGACCGAACATGTCTGCTGAAACTGGTCCGCGGACCAGTTTCAGCAGACATGTTCAGTCGTGTGTACGGCCGACCGGACAAATCGGACAGGTTTCCAGCAGACAAATGTTTCTTAGCATGCTAAGAAACATGTCCGCTGGAAGCCTGTCCGTCGGACATGTTCAGTCGTCTGTACGACTTACCGCACATGTCCGCTGGGCCGAAAGCCCTCGCATGGGTCGAAGTGATTCGACGCATGCGTGGAAGCATTGACCTTCCAGGGTCGCACACGTCGCCGCGTCATCGTCGCGACCACGTCGCGACACGTCACCGCGTTTGTTTTCCGCTGGGATTTTGGTCTGATGGTGTGTACAGCCATCAGACCAAAATCCGGCAGCGGACCTGTCCAATGAAAACGGTCTGCGGACCGTTTTCATCGGACAGATCCGCTGGTGTGTACGGGGCCTAAGAAATACATTTAAATGCATCTTTTTCTGCAAAACAATAGGCTTGCTTTAACCCATCAGTCATCCCTGTATATACCTACTTCTCCTATCTTCCCCCACAGTTCCATTCGGTATTGGGACGCAAAGGAAACACTCAGTGCTTTTGAGTATGAACAAGCATGTGACTCACACAAGCCTTTCCTCATTCCTGGGAGCTGAACTGAGCAGCAAACAACAGTAAAACCAGTCTGTATATTCAGTAAAGCATGCTCACTTTGGAACCTAAGGTGTTAATCCTCTGCATTGTGTAAAAAGGCTGTTTGATCCTGTATGCACAGATCCTCCCTCTTTTGCATTTCCCCCAAAACATGTCCGCATAAGAAAGTTAGTGGAGTCAGGCTGCACATGCTCAGTTTGGTGTGTATTGCTAGAGTTTTCTTTTCTTGAGAGGGTACATGTGATCAGCACAGGGCCAATCAGCAGAGTGTCAGGGGTCCTGCATCCTTAAAGGACAGACAGTGCAGTATGAAAACTCTTCTGACAAGCTTTAACCAGGCACTGATAGAAGTCACAAGACTGCTATATACTGCTGATGAGAAAAGGTATTTAGCAGTTTATATTTACTGAATTGATTAACACCATAAGTGTCCAGCGCATATACCACCACCTAGATGGGGAGAATGCAGTCTGCGCTCTGCATAGGTCCCTGCTATTCCAAACTCATGGACTGATGAGATTAAAATAGGAACACAAATGGGAAAGAGCGATGTACCATAGCAGAGCCATAAACCAATCTTGAATGAATAGAAACATGTCTATTATTTTAAACAGCCCAAGGCATACAGTGGTCAAGGAACATCCAGTGAGCAGCATGGCTGACCCAAGTGTGTTACCTGGAGGTGGAAGCCGCATGAGTGACCAGATGGTGCTGGGATGATAACTTGCTGGGGACAGACTGAGCTGTCAAATGGAGTGCGCACAGCAGGGCACCAGGGAAGAGATTCATCGTAGTCTGGCTAAATGGATGAAGCAGTGGAAGAGCCAGACAGGGACACCAGCGTGAATGAGAGTGGCCGGGGAGCCCTGGTAATGATGGTCTCACCACGGGGGAAGTCACGCCCCTCACCCAAAAGTGATGTCACAAATTGGTGGAAGTGGTAGTTGCTGGGCCTCAAACTGTGGGCAGCGCTGGGATTGGTGGGTGATCCAAGGCAAACTGTAGCCAAACGAGCATAAGATAGGAACAACATAAGCCAGTAGCTACAGACTGTATTTTTTGGGTGTGGCCCCTTCTTCAGGTCATAAAGTGCTACTTTTTAAAGTGATTGCAAACCCTTACATATAGCCAGTAAACTGACTGGCCCCAGGTGATACCCAGAGAAGCAAATCCTCCTACATAAGTTGTACATGTTTGTCTGCATTCTTCTATTCTCTACAGCTGTTCAAAGTCCCGAATTTATAAAGCTTTCAGAAAACAGGGTGGAGAGATGAAGTTATACTCTGCAGAGCTCAGTGGGGAGGGCTCTGAGAGCTGATTGGATAAAAGGCACACACCCCTTCACACAGCATACAGGAACAGAGCTGAGGCTGTCAATCACAAGTTGTGTGCTGGAGCTCCCTCCCCCGTCATCTTTTTTTCTCTTGATATCAGGAAAACTTGTCAGAAGTGATTCAAGCCAATAGCAGATGAAGGAAGCAGTAGATAGAAATAACACTTAGTGCTGTGAAAGTACACACTATAGAGGGCTATGCTTTGCTCATATTTCATGTCTGAAGATTACAACCAATTTAAAGATAATGAGGCAGATCCACAAAGAAAGTACGCCGGCGTATCTACTAATACGCGGGCGTACTTTCAAATTTCCCGCGTCGTATCTTTGTTTTGAATCCTCAAAACAAGATACGACGACATCTGGGTTAGATACGACAAGCGTACGTCTTCGTACGCCTTCAGATCTTAGATGCAATACTTTGGCATCCGCTGGGTGGCGTTCCCGTCGTATTCCGCGTCGAGTATGCAAATTAGCTATTTCTGACGATCCACGAACGTATGAGCGGCCGTCGCATTCTTTTACATCGTTTCCGTTCGGCTTTTTTTGGCGTATAGTTAAAGCTGCTATTTGGTGGCGTACGCAATGTTAAGTATGGCCGTCGTTCCCGCGTCGAATTTGAAAATATTTTTGTCGTCCGTGAATGGGGCTGGACGTAATTTACGTCCACGTCAAAACAATGATGTCCTTGCGACGTCATTTAGCACAATGTACGGTGGAAAATGTAGGGACGGCGCATGCGCAGTTCGTTCGGGGCAGGGGACGCGCTTCATTTAAATGAAACACGCCCCCTACTCGCCGATTTGAATTACACGCTGTTACGCTGCGAGAGATACACTACGCCGCTGTAACTTACAGTGCAAATTCTTTCTGGATTCAAAGCTTTGAAAAGTAAGTTACAGCGGCGTAGCGTATCTCACATACGCTGCGCCCATGCAATTGTACGTGAATCTGCCCCAATTAGTCTTGACTAGGCTTGCAGTATGTAAGAATATGACTACTCAGTCCTATATGAAATGTTTACAGCAGTTCCGGAATATGACCTGCTCCCCTTACAATTCAGAATATTCTGATAGTTAAATCAAACGTTGCACAGTTACACCAGATATATACTGCAGTTGTTTGTATTGCCTTGTGTATTGTACAGCAAATTTGCTCCTGGTCTCTTGTTGGAAGGTTAGACATGATCATTTCTGCCACTATAGTTATTATGTAACTAGCCTCATGTACGACTAAATGTAACTAAATATTGAGCTTGCAATGATAGGCTGCAAGGATTTCTTAAACCAGTTAAATAAACATTGTATTCAGATGTCACATTGTGTCAGCCGGGGAGTTCTGTTGAACCTTTTATCTTGGTGTCAGAAAATGTCAATTTATCTCAGAGGCAGCGTCTACCTTTCAACAAGAAATAGAAAAACGTTCAATTTGTAAAATGAGTCAGAGCTCCAGACTGAGTTTCACTGTCATAAAAAAGGGAAGATTGTCAGACAGAACTGGGAATAAAACCTAACGCAAAGTGATGACGAGTCCCACAGCAGCAATGTGTAACAGTGTCAATGGTTCTCGACCACATATCAACATATCACTCAAAGAACTCTGCCAAAGTGTTTTTTGCTCTTGTGACCATATCTGAACTGTATGACTTAGAAACATAGAAGAGTGACGGTAGATAAAAGACCTAGAGGTCCATCGAGTCTGAGCCATTTTGTTTATACGTTTTTATATTTTTTTCCCCGTCTGAGTATAGATTTATGTTCGTCCATAATACACAATATTACCAAAAGTACTGAGATGCCTGCCTTTACACGCACAATAACTTTAATGACATCCCAGTCTTAGTCCGTAGGGTTCAATATTGAGCTGGCCCACCTTTTTCAGTTATAACACCTTCAACTCTTCTGGGAAGGCTGTCCTCAAGGTTTAGGAATATGTCTATGGGAATGTTTGACCATTCTTGCAGAAGCACATTTGTGAGGTCAGGCACTGAAGTGGGCAAGAAGGCCTGTATCGCAGTTTCCACTCTAATTCACCCCAAAGGTGTTCTATGGGGTTGAGCTCAGGACTTTGTGCAGACCAGTCAAGTTCCTTCACCCCAAACTCAGTCATGCATCTCTTTATGGACCTTGTTTGTGCACTGGTGCACAGTCATGTTGGGACAGGAAGGGGCCACCCCCAAACGGTTCCCACAAAGTTGGGAGCATGAAATTGTTAAGAGTTTACTGGAACTAAGGGGCCATGCCCAACCTCTGGAAAACAACCCCACACATAATCCCCCCTCCACCAAATGATTTAGACCAATGCACAAAGCAAGGTCAAGAAAGACATGGATAAGCGAGCTTGGGGTGGAGGAATTTAACTGGCCTGCACAGAGTCCTGATCTCAACCTGATAGTAAACACCCTTGAGATGAATTAGAGCGGAGACTGTGAGTCACGCCTTCTTGTCTACATCACTCCCTAACCCCCCCGGTTCGGTTCGCACCAGAACTTGCGAACAGGCAAAAAATGTGTTTGAACATGCGAACACCGTTAAAGTCTATGGGACACGAACATGAAAAATCATAAGTGCTAATTTTAAAGGCTTATATGCATGGTATTGTCATATAAAGTTTTTGGGGACCCGGGTCCTGCCCCAGGACATGTATCAATGCAAAAAAAAAAGTTTTAAGTTTATTCACAATCTGAAGTAATAGCATAAAGTGAAGTTGGCCAGTAATACCGTAACCCTAGGAACGGGAAAATATCTGTCTTAGTCCCAAAAGGTTATGACACAAACCTATTCTGACCCTACTTAGGTGTAAGGTCATACACCTCAGGTGAGAGTCCATCCAGTGGAGGGAACACAAATCACATGCAGTTTGTCGCAAGGGATGAATAAACACCACGTGTTGAACACTGAAGATTGAGATATTTTTGTGTATTGCATAGTTACATAGTTACATAGTAGGTGAGGTTGAAAAAAGACACAAGTCCCCCAAGTCCAACCTATGTGTGTGATTATATGTCAGTATTACCTTGTATATCCCTGTATGTTGTGGTCGTTCACTTTACAGCACAAATTTATATTGGATTGACGGGACTTGATATTTCTTTGGTTTGGTTTATTTGATTTACTGTATCATTCATTTTTTTTTATTTTTTTTTCCTTTTTCTTTGGTGTTGTTAGAATATTATTACAACAATTCTGTAGTGCTGAACTAAAAAGTATGGAGAAAAAGATACATTTTAGACTATAGGCCAGAAATAGGAAGACAATTCATGAAATGCTGTTTTTATTTGCTTTCAAGAACATCAGTTTACTTAAAGATCAATAAACTTTTATTTTGAATAAGCCAAATATAGTCCAAGTGCATCAAATCAAAAGGCACTTTTTTTAAATAAGGCAGACACAGCTTGAGTAGAAAAGTCTGCCCTCTGCCAACAACTACCGAGTGAGGCCTCGTACACACGGCCGAGGAACTCGACGTGCCAAACACGTCGAGTTCCTCGGCGAGTTCAGCCCTGAAGCCGCCGAGGAGCTCGGCGGGCCGAGAGCTCCCATAGAACAACGAGAAAATAGAGAACATGTTCTCTATTTTCTCGACGAGTTCCTCGGCGGCTCCATCGGGCCGAAAGTGTACAGACGACAGAGTTTCTCGGCAGAATCAGGCTCTGACCGAGTTTCTCGCTGAATTCTGCCGAGAAACTCTGTCGTGTGTACGAGGCCTGAGACTCTTGCTCTCTGTATGGAACCTGTGGTATCTCTGCAGATATCCAACACACCCCTTGCTGAGTGAGACCTACAGGTCTGTAATCGGCAAAGCTTATGCTCTCTACTAATTGGAGAACTCTGACTCAACAGGATGTGTGTCTGTCCTGTGCAGACAGATCACTCTCAAATATATTAAGACGGTACACAGTTTTCTTAAGTACCTTGTTTATTTTGTGAATCTGTTGCAATATTTCATAGCAGGATACTGCACTGGATATTACTCTTTGTTGCAGGCTTCCAACTATTTGCAAACAGTTATGTCAGCCTGCAATGAGTGCTTCCCCAGTTTGGCCATTGAGCCTACACCAGTGGTGGCTGGTGACTTTTTTTTGGGCACAGGTCACGCTGTATGGGGCACAGGTCACGCTGCATTGGGCACAGGTCACGCTGCATTGGGGACAGATCACGCTGTATGGGGCACAGGTCGCGCTGCATTGGGCACAGGTCATGCTGTATGGGGTACAGGTCACTCTGTATGGGGCACAGGTCACGCTGTATGGGGCACAGGTCACGCTGCATTGACACTAGGACGGCTGTGTGGGGGCCCCATACAACATTTTGCTATGGGGCCCTGTGATTTTAAGTTATGCCCCTGATGATAATAATGAAGAAACCTGCACCCCCCATGGGGGGTCTCACAGTCGATCATCCAGCACTTACCCTATCTATGTTTCAGATAGGCAGCGTTGTGACGGGCGACGGACAGGCATCTCCTGCTCCTCTGCATCACGGCGGCTTCCACAATGCATCTCCACCCTCCTCCTCCTAGGTGTCCAATAGGATCGCCTGTCCTTTCAGCCAATCAGGTGACGGGTCTCACGATCCGCTTCCTGATTGACCGGGAGGAGGATCAATCTGAGAATAGTGAATATTAATTTGCTATTGTCACACAACTGGGTGGGCCCAGTGCTCTGCGCCCCAAGCTCAACCTATTTTGAAGCCTATTAGAGCCTTTGGCTCTAATCACGTGCTTATAAAAACACCCCCATTGGAATCCATGCATCCAGTGCCCCGAATGTAGATTAGGTGGCTGGATGCATGGATGGGGGGGGGCAGCACCCCTAATGGACAGGCCACCACAGCTAGGCAGCCCAATAGCCAACTGACAGAATGTGCATGGCAAGCTGACCATGCCGCTGCTAATTATGAGGGAGTTGCTTAGTGTCTTTTTGAGTTTTGGTCCACTGAAGGTGGTACAATTGTCAGGTAACTTTGCGCAAAACCTGTATTGGAGCTTGGACAATTTCAGGTCAACATCTGTTCGATACATACCCTTCTAACAATGTAATACTCACTCACATAGAATAAATATAGCCTTTGTTATAAGTACGTCACTATATCAAAAATAGAAAATGTAAAAAAATGAGCTTGCATGAACAAGAGATTGAACATTTTCCTCCGCTGTCTTGCTTTGCAATATTTGCTCCTTTACCAGTAATAGGTCCTTTTAAAGCTGATCTCCTACTATTGTAAAAGGGTACAATTTGCAGTGTCAGTGTCACTGGTAGTGTGGATGCTGTCAGTTGGATGTTGACAGAGTTCATGACAGGTTTGTCATAAAGTCCTCACAGTGTACTTTTAGGGTCCAAAAGCCTTCAAGCATGATTTCACAATACAAAAAAAGGGCAGGCACAAAACTGAGCAACAGAGAATGCAACTTTCAGTCACTGGTCCTAAGATCTCATTGCAGCAGATTTAGGTAAGTTTAGTGGTAGGGTGGGCTGACAAAGCTCCTTTCAGTCTCTGGTTCTAAGATCACATTACAGAAGATTTTGGCAAGTTTTGAGGTGGGGTTCCTCTTTTTTAAACCTAAATATGCACTCTACATGTGGGTGGACCAATTTTGATAATGAAACTTTCAAAAAAAACAGTGTAGCATAAACTATCATTGTATAGTTTTACTTATTATTTTTTTTAAATAAAGTTGCAGAAAAGTATTATTATATTTCATTTATGTGTGTTTTATTGAAGGCTGCTTTTTAAATTGCTTCGCCTGAAGCCATTTGTATTCTATGCAAATTCTAGACAAATTAAGGAAATGCCTTTTTTGCTATGTATTTTTAAACAGCAATTTATTTCCACCAGCGAGCTGTGTTAAAAATAAGAAGCTGACATGTTGATCCCCAAAGCTATGTAACTCCTTGTTAACTTATTGTTGCTTAAGTAGGGAATTATAATTATGCTTAAGAAATCGTAAAGCAAAATTAATAAATCATGACCTCTCCAAAGTTGAGATTTTCACCAACAGAATTAGATATACTTGGTGAAAAATTGCCAACACATACAAAGTTTCAAGTTTTAAAGAAGAACTGCACCTTTCATCTCAGTGCCTTTATTATATCCATTTTTTCATAGAATTTTTTTTGGTCAATTTTCCTCAAAGTAGGTTGCCAGGTCTTTCCTCAACCGTTCCAATTGCTTGACGTCTGGCACGTAGAATGAGATAACACATGTGCATGCATAGCCAATTGGTACACACATACTAGGACCAATTTAGACCGGGGGTAATTAGCCTACTTGCATGTCTTGGAGTGAGGGAGGAAACCAGGAGGCCTAAAGCAAACACGCACAACTACAGGTTTAAAAATAAAATATTCTACAATTTTCCTACCCCTGCTTTAATTTGACAGCCATACTGCAATCAAAAAGGTCCCATTTGTAGGCAGATATAGGCTTTAGTATTTCTTCCAACCTGAAGGTGGTGCTACATAATTTCTTTAATTTCTTATTCAGGCTGTCAGGTGCTCATTGACGAATAATTGTCTGCTAATGGCTCCAGGCAGCCATCTTGGGGAGGACAGGAATCCTATTGGATACCAAAATCCTGCGGTGTGCAGAGTGAATCAGGGCTGAAAAACTGTATAGTCTACAAAATATGTAGTATCATTGATGTATCTGCCTTGTTTTGCTCATGCAATTTCTACAATATATAATCAGGGCTGCGAGTGCACGTGGTCTGCATGTGCATGTAGGTCTGAGAGTTCTCGTGGTCCGTGGGTGCATGCGGGTCTGCAAATGCACACAGGTCTGCGAACGCAGGTGCCGACAGGGGCCAGCACATAGGCGGGTGGAGACAAAGAGGTGCAGGCACTAGAAAAGAGTAGATAGGTGGCAGTCAGGAAAGGGAAAGTGCCATGGAGGCCGATCCAGGGCTGGAGCATCCCAATGAGTACGCTCCTTTGAGTAACATTGGTGAAACCAGTCAGGGACCAGCACTGCTGGAGCTGAGGGACTCTCCTTGCTGCCAGGGGAAGAACTCCTCCAGTGAGAGTAGGGGGAGCGAAGGGAAAGGATAGACAGATTCTGGTGGTAGGGAACTCAATTTTAGATGGACAGAGAGGGAAATCTGTGACAAAGACCTGAAGCGCCGAACTGTCTGCTATCTACCGAGCGCAGAGGTTTGGCACATCATGGATCTGGTGGACAGTTTACTGAGAGGGGAAGACCTGGCTGTCATGGTGCACGTTGGAACCAATGACAAAGTCAGAGGCAGATGGAGTGTCCTAAAGAACGATTTTAGGGACTTAGGAGTCCAATTAAGGAAAAGGACCTCCAAGGTAGTATTCTCAGGAATACTACCAGTTCCCCGAGCCACACCAGAAAGGCAGAGGGAGATTAGGGAAGTAAACAAGTGGCTGAGAAGCTGGTGTAGTAAGGAGGGGTTTGGGTTCCTAGAGGACTGAAACGACTTCTCAGTCGGTCACCAGTACTATGGAAGGGATGGACTGCACCTAAATGAGAAGTGTGCAGATCTGCTGGGAGTAAAGATGGTCAAAAAATTTGAGGAGTTTTTAAACTAGGCGACGGGTGGAGGGTCCAGAGGTAGAGATAGTCAGCGTGGATCATATTCCAGAGGGTAGTATTGGTGGCATTAGTGGTAGGTTGACTAAAGCACATAAACCCAAGGTAAGTATAGTAACAAGTCCTAGTTGCAATCTCGGAACACCCAATAGGAGGATAGTATGCGACCAGTCTAAACTATGTGGCATGGTCACCAATGCCAGGAGCCTGGTGGACAAGATGGGTGAACTAGACATACTGTTGCACAAGGAGGATCTAGATTTTGTGGGAATTTCAGAGACCTGGTTCAACAGCTCTCATGATTGTCTGTCAACCCTTCAAGGGTATATTCTTTATCTCAGGGATAGAGAGGGTAAAAAAGGGGGAGGGGTATGTCTATATATCAAGAATAATGTTCAAGTGAATGTGAGAGATGACATCACTAAGGGAGCTAGGGAAGAGGTGGAATCCTTTTGGGTAGAGCTCCAAAGGGATGAAGCTAAGGGGAAAATAATACTGGGCGTATGCTATAGGCCCCCTAACCTGAGGGAGGAGGGGGAGACGGACCTCCTATCACAATTTGGATTAGCAGCAAGGATGAGAAGTGTTATTACAATGGGGGATTTTAATTGTCCAGACACAGACTTGGCAGAGGGAACCAGTCTAAGGCTTGCCAGTTCCTAAATGTCTTGCAAGACAATTTTATGGGTCAGATGGTAGACGCACCGACTAGAAATAAAGCGTTACTAGATCTACTGATTACCAATGTAACGGTCACCACCGTTTACGATTTCCCTTCCATCAACCACGACAGCTTATCTGACACTCCAACCAACAGGACCCCGATCCATCCTCTTTCCCAGAATAACCGAGACACACAGCTCTGGGTTCTGGTTTCAAATTAAAGACATTTTTAATGGTAACTTAGCTTTCTTATATACAGTACAACAGGTTACAATAATCAAAGGAACAACGAACTCTCCACCCCCAACATCACTCCATGGGCTTCAATCACATTCTTTTATCAATAGAATTCAAACAAAACACCATCACACAATGAGTTCCCCTCAATCCACATCTTTAGACAGACGGTCTGTCTCCGACAGAAAGGTATTCACACCTGATCATCAATAGGCTTTAAACAGTGTTATCACACAATGAAAGGTCTTTCAGGAGCCAGCCTTAAACCTTAAACCAAAAGCCAGCCTTAAACGTCCCAAAAACGTGTCAAAAGTGTCCGATGTGTTCGCCACAATGTCACGGTGACAGTAAAAAATCACAAATTTCCCGACGTGCTTTGTGCGAAATTACGGCGCGCCGACGTGTTTGTGAATGGCGACGTGCGTAACGTACTTACGCCGAAATTTTTTTTTTTCAAATTGGACGCGGGAATGACGGCCATACTTTAACATGGGCTGTGTAAAGTTAAGGCATGAAAAAACATGACTAACTTTGTGATGGGAAAAAAAGACTTGCGACGACGTAACAAACGCACGTACCTTCATGGATCGCAGTAAAACCTCATTTGCATACCCAACGCTGGAAAACGACGCGAACTCCACCCAGCGGCGGCCGAAGTATTGCATCCTAAGATCCGACGGTGTAAGTCAATTACACCTGTCGGATCTTAGGGCTATCTATGCGGAACTGATTCTATGAATCAGCCGCATAGATACTCTCAGAGATACAACGGTGTATCAGGAGATACGCCGTCGTATCTCTTCTGTGAATCTGGCCCTATGACTTTTGCGCAAACCAATCAGTATATGATTATTGCAATTTTGTTTACCAAAAATATGTAGAAGAATACGTATCGACCTAAACTGAGGAAAAAAAGTTTTTGTTTTTTTAAAATTGATATTAGTGATTATTATTATTGATATAAGTGCCCGGTATGGAAGTGGTTAAGGATGCATGCTCTGTATTGTCACCATTTAGGGAGGCCACAAGGATGGTGAGCCGTGACAGTGCATGCATCAGTAACACAATCCCTGTTGTGTTCCTGCTGGTGCAGACTCTACGTGGCATTGTTGATAGGGCACTAGAGGCAGAGCAGCAGGAGGAAAAGGAGGATTTCCTTTCCTCTCAAGGCCCACTTTATCCAGACACCATCATTCTTATGTCACAAAACACACAGGAGGGATGAGGAGGAGGGTTCTGGCACTTTCATAGGCCTCAAAGAAGAGGAAGACATGCATCAATCTGTAAGCAATGGCTTTCTAACCCCAGGACCCTTGGGAGTAGTACATTGCTGGGAGGAGGAAGTTCCAGATGCTGTCATCCTGAGTGAACATTTTCTTTAAAGCAGGCCTATAATTTGTCATGTGATCCCATTTAAAGAAAAGATCAGGGTTCATCCTACCATTTAGCAGAGATCAATACCTAGGCTTTTGGTTAAGTGAGTAGACTTTGTAGGATACTGCAGTGGCATATTCTACATTGACAATAAGTACTAGATTACATGTTATGACTTTTTTGAGTGGGATGGGCATCATATTTGACTACTGGTATGTCTGAAAGCAGAGTTCCACCCAAAGTGGAACTTCTGCTTATCTTATCCCCCCCCCCAGGGGGCTACAGCCCCCCTCCTCCTTCCTTCTACTTTCCCTGCTGCCAGGCCAGTAAAAGAGCACAGTGCAAGGCTTCACTGCCGGGTTTCCCTTACTGGCAATGGCAGTGGCAGCACCCGACAGCCGAAGTGCCAACATCGCTGGATTCCAGGACAGGTAAGTGTCCTAATATTAGAAGTCAGCAGCTACAGTATGTATAGCTGCTGACTTTTAATTGTTGGAGGGGGGGCGGAACACAGCTTTAAGATAAAAAAAATGGAAGCAGCAATGGTAACAGAAAGTTTATGTGATCTTTAATTAAATATATATATATATTTTTTTAAGGAAACTGCTGTGCAAGTTTGCTAACAATGTAAGGCCGGGTACACACGGACAAACATGTATGGTGAAAGCGGTCCGTCGGACCGTTTTCACCATACATGTCTGCCAGAGGGCTTCTGTACGATGGTTGTACACACCATCGTACAGAAGTCCGCGCGTAAACAATACGCGGGGCGTGTCCGCGGTGTCGCCGCGTCGATGACGCGGTGTCGCCGCGACAATGACGCGGCGACGTGGGCGGCCCGCCTTTAAAATGCTTCCACGCATGCGTCGAAGTCATTCGACGCATGCGAGGGACGGCGGGCGCCTGGACATGTACGGTAGGTCTGTACTGACGACCGTACATGTCCGAGCGGGCTGAATTCCAGCGGACTGTTTTAAAACAAGTCCAGGAATATTTGTCTGCTGGGAAAAGGCCCGGCGGGCAAATGTTTGCTGGAATTCGGCCCGCTCGCGCCCACACACGAGCAAACATGTCTGCTGAAACTGGCCTGCGGGCCAGTTTCAGCAGACATGTTTGCTCGTGAGTATGGGGCCTTAGAGTTATATTTTCCCAATTTTCCTTGCAAAGGAAAATAAGCTAATCATCAGCTTTCAGCAGCTCTCCAGCATGAAGAATTCTAAAGATAATTGTAAGGATAGGTGCTCATTATGGATTGGCATGCAGCTTTCGTTTGTGGCAGATTGCAGTTGTGTTCATGCTGTTGGCCATTGTCTCCTGTGGAGCCATGTAGAGATAATTCATCTCCATGGTGGAGATAGGTGCCAGTCAAACAAAAGAAAAGCAATCCTCTGCATTTCATCACCAAATAATGATTTCTTCAGTGTCAAACAATGATACTGATAACTACAACATTTATTCAGAAAAATAAGACAATAAACATATTACATGCCATGTGAACTGAACCAGATGAACCCTTCGACACCCAGTAATAACTTGAGACTAAAGCCTCGTACACACTAGTATTTTTTTTATTTTTTCAATACAGCAAAAAACCTGACAACTCAGAAGCAGCCACTGTACTAACTATCCAATGTTAGCACAATGATCTCTGCTATTCTATTGCGTTCTAAGGGGGAGGCACTCCCCCGCCAGAACACTCTGGTCAGTGCTCTCAGTCAGAGCACTGATCGGGGGCCGATCAAAATACCTTTTTCAGTCATACCTCTTTGACAGAACCCGGCTGAACAGCCAGCCTCTGTTGGACTGTCTCCAGTACACATGGGCCAAATGTCCAATGCCGTCCGACATTCGGCCCGTGTGTACTACTGAGGCTTAAGATGCCTCCTCGAGCATTGGCAGTAAGGCATGTGGTCATAAGCAGTAAGTCTAATTCAACTCATACCATATAGGTTATGTCATTAAAGCCTAATAAGGAACAAAAAAGGCTAAGAAAATGACAGAGTGTGGACTGCTCATAAATCTAAAATAATATTTATTGATAACAAATTGTAAAAACCACCAATTAGGTGGATATGTGTATGGATCTCATTCCCAGGTTCACTTGATACTGCATGAATTCATACTACATAAAACAAACACATAACTGAACTAAACACATAAACAAGCTTGTCCAGATGCCAAAGGGTGCTGGCACACAGAGTACTGCCACGGCCAATGGCCGTATGTCAGTAAATGGTGGTAGTATTCCCGTGTGTCAGCCCCCTTGGAGGCTCGAGCTTGCTAGTTGACTGAGGGGTTACTCAATGGCTGCATTGCTGGGTACCCTGTGGACATTACCGCGTACATGTGATCAGAAATTCCGACAAGGAAACCGTGGATTTTTTCTGACAGAATGTTGGCTCAAACTTGTGTTGCATACACACCGTCACACAAATCTTATCGAAATTCTGACCGTTAAGAACGCAGTGACATACAAGACATACGACGAGCTGAGATCAATGAAGTTCAATAGGCAGTGCGGCTCTTCTGCTTGATTCTCAGCATGCATGTTTTTTTTGCGCATCGGAATTGCATACAGACGAGCGGATTTTCCGATAGGAACTTTTTCCATCGGAAAAATAGAGAACCTGCTCTCAATCTTTTGTTGACAGAAACTCCGACAGCAAAAGTCCGATGGAGCATACACACGGTCGGAATTTCCGACCAAAAGCTCACATCAGACTTTTCTTGTCGGAATTTCCGATCGTGTGTACCCAGCATTAGACTTATTTAATCCACTAAACAGTTTTTAGTTTCTTTACCAATGGTGTAGCAAACTAATTATTGTTCTTTACTGTCTCCAAACAAGGCAGAGGATAAAAGGTCAACAGAGACTGCTCATGTAGATTATTTGCAATTCACAAATTTTGTAAACGTTTGTAAATTGGAGAGGGAGATGTGACTGTCCTATAGAAAGTTTATAGGTTTGGGGAAATTCTTTAGGTCCTAGCAGAAGCAACATAGAAATGTAGTAACTTTTACTCAGTAGTTTGTACCTAACCCAAGTAGTGGTAGATAATAGCAACAATTTAAAAAAATAAATAATGAGATGCCATGGAATCTTACAATGATAGTCTGTTTAATTTTTTTTTAGATATAATATTAAAGGAGTTTGGCTTAATATACACAATATTATCAATAATCACATTAATTTCCTCAATCTACATCAGTACATTTGAAATATGAAACAGAGAATACAGGCCGATTTATGAAGACTGGAGCTAGCATGGACACATTGCTCACAGCAACTGGAATATTTGCATAGTTTTTTGAAACATGTGAGAAAATGGAACTTTGATATGTATAAGTTCCAATTTTTCTTTTTCTACAGTTATTATTTTAACTGTCAGGAGGAAACAGGTTTACAGTAGTCTGACAGCTGGTAGACTTGGGACTTGATAGTTATGCTGGTCACTCAGAGAAGACAACTCTTTATGGATTATCCTGCTATATACAACTCTACAAGAATACAGATGGTGATCCTTCACCAGGTCTTGAGACAGCAGAATATATATATGAATGCAATGCCTGTAGCCTTGCTAAGAGCAGATGTTTTATATTACCCATGCCCACCCCTGGGATGTACAACAGTTACATGTCTGTAATAAAAAACAAACATTTTCTTTCTGCTGCATAGAAACAAGAAGAGCTGTAAAGTCTAAAACATAGTTACTACTGTGGAAAAGTCCATTATATTCAAGATATTATAAAATGTCAGCTTGCAACGATATGATAATTTTTCATCATTTATAGCCACCATTATATTTTCCCTTCCTAATTTGCATCTTCAGTGCCAGAATTGATCAGCTGGAGTTGGGCAAAAGAATGGGTGGCATGCCTAACCTGGCCTTGATCTCAGATGACCGGATCTATAAAAAAATTATTTACTTAAACAATGAATTTTCATAAGCCCCTATAGTCACTTTACTATATAAATATGGTCTTTTGTAAATTGGGTAAGTGTTATTCTCTATCAACAGTTTGTACTTAACCTTAGGTAGATAATAGCCAACAATTTAAAAAAATGGAATCAGATTCCAAAGAATGGGGAAGAAAAGTGAGTAGCCGTTTAGGCTCTCCTTTCCTTATGGGATCATGGCAGCTGCATTTTCCAATATTACGTTTAGGTTAGTTGTAATTAGTTAGTGTAGTTCAGGTGCTACGGGGTTAGAAAGTGCAAGGGGTCATTTAAATTCAGTAAAGGTGAAAGTTCTGGAAAGATAGTGGCGAGGAAAGGGATTGGTTAGCACAGGTCAGCTGAGGCTGTGGGTGGAGAGGAATGGATCCGGCAGTGTCTCACCTTACCTGTCAACTCGGAGTCAGGAGCGAGCAGCATGGACATCATTTCGGGAGTGGGAGTGAGCGGAACAAGCACGAAGGAGCAGCCATGTCTCGAAGCGGAGGCCGAGTTCCCAGCGTTTGCAGTTCCAGAGGTCGGGAGGTCGGAAGACGTCACCACGGAGGAAGACGCAGGGTGGAGACGAAGCAAGTGGATGCGCCTACTGAGGGGGAGCAAGAGTCCGGCGCCACCCTCGGCAGGCTATGGCAGCCCAGACATCTCTTCTTTATCTTGCAGGGGTCGGCACGCAGGCACAGTAGCGGATGCCGGAGATCATGGATGGAACATTTGGAGGGCGGCATTACCAACCAGAGGTCCGCCCCCTCAGCCTGTCATGCCTGCTACTCGACAGGGGTCGAACAGGGGAGGAAGAAGTGGACGCAGGTCTGAGAGAGTCAGGCAACGCAGCAAGAAGAGCGACAGACCGGCAGTATACCTGTGTGGTGCACATCTCCTATTGCAACCCCTGGAGTTAGTCCAGCTCAGGAGATGGTTGGTGAGTGCAATACAGCATCTAAGCTGTCTGCTTTATCTGCTACTTTAGAACAAATAATTACTGTAATGCGGTCTCAAGCTGTTCCTTAGCAGGTTACTAGAAATGAAGTTAGCAATATGAAAGGGGTCTGGCCAGCTGTGTCAGCCGACCCTACATCCATGCCGCAACCTTCTTTTTGCGCAATAAGAGATAATAATAATGATTCAGCAAGGAGTGGGTCGGATAAAGTGGCTAGGGAATGCATGACATGTTTCCTGTCACCCTTAGGTTTTCATTTACCTGTTTCCACTAAAGAGAGGATTTGGAAGGAGGAATATATTGACTTAAACACTATTCTTCTTCCTTCCAAGGAGACATCCAAATATGATAGGAGAGATGAAAAAAAAATACAAGCATGAGTGTGCTTTTTGCTCGGGTAACCATCTGGTCTCTAAGGCCCCGTACACACGAGAGGATCCATCCGCTGGAATTGATCCGCGGACCGCCTCCAATCCGTCCGAAGGGATCCCCCGCATGCGTCGTAATGATTCGACGCATGCGTGGAATTCCTTATATGACAGCGTTGCGCACGTCGCCGCGCCATCATCGCGGCGACGGCGCGACACGTCATCGCGAGGGGATTTCGGCGCGGATTTCGATCCGATGGTGAGTACACTCCATCGGATCCAAATCCTCGCAAATCCTCGAGAGGATTTATCCGCGGAAACGGTCCGGTGGACCGTATCCACGGATAAATCCTCTCGTGTGTACTAGGCCTAAGTGTTTTCGAAAGTTGCATGCACATCCAAAGGAGGGTTTTTCAAAAGGCAGCCACACCGGTGATACTCCCAAACATGTTTCCATGGTTACGAGTCTATCCAAAGCAGCGGTTGGCTTCCCTACTAATTGAAGGTTTCACGGTAGGTTTCGTTTTACCAAGTTTCTCAGGTATTGGTTGTACAATTGAAAAAAATGTAAAGTCTGTTAAGGATGCACCTCTATTGGTAAAAGCAAAATTGATGAAGGAGATCAAGGCTGGTAGGATGGAGGGTCCTTTTGACCTACCACCTTTTTCAGACTTTAGGATTTACCCGCTTGGTTTAGTCTCGAAGAAAGAACAAAATTAATTTAGTTTAATTCATCATTTGTCTTTTCCTTTCGGAAGCTCTTTGAATGTTTAAATTGACGCCGATAATGTGTCGGTATCATATTCATCATTTGACTCAGCAATTGATAAAATCCGTTTGTTAGGTAAAGGGGCATTAATGTCAAAGGCGGATATTCAAATCGGCCTTTCGGCTCCTCCTCTTAAATCCAAACTGTTTTAATTCACTGGGAATTTATTTTGAAAATCTATTTTATTTTGACAAAGCATTACCAATGAGCTTCTCAGTGTCTTGTTTTTATTTTGAAGCATTCTCAACCTTTTTAGAATGGGTGGTAAGTATGGTAACAGCTTCCACTTATCTTATCTATTACTTAGATGATTTTTTGTTTTTAGGGCCTGAAGGCTCCGACAACTGTTTTTACCTTTTATCGTTATTCCAATTGGTGTGTAAACATTTTGGAATCCCTTTGGCTGAAGATAGGATGGTTTTTCCTATAACGTATATTGATTTTTTGTGTATAACCCTGGATTCGGTCGCTATGGAATTTAGGTTACCCAACGAGAAAATCTATAAGCTCAGTCTTTAAGGTTATTTATCAGGAAGAGTAAAGTGACACTAAAAGAAATGCGGTCCTTGTTGGGAAAATTAGCGTTTGCAGCGAGGGTATTGGCAATGGGTGGGGATTTTCTAGAAGGCTGTATTCAGCTATCTCAGGTTAAAAAAATCCCTCAGCGCATGTTAGGTTGTCATCAGACATCAAACAGGATTTACTAATATGCGACCATTATTCATGATCGCATATTAGTAAAACTTTATCTGGTATCTATTTTTTCTTGCGCCTCTAAAATCTGCCTCTTTGCCACAGTTTCTTCTCTGTCCGGCAGGTTCTAAAGGGGTATAGAAGGGGTACTTTTAGGAAGGATGTCAGGTCACTTATTACCCCGGCCATCTTAGCACAGATTTGCGGGTCAACTTCGCTAATCTGCTTTTCTGAATATGAAGCTGCCTTGTTTAACTCTGTTTACCCTTGTGTTCTTTGGGGCATTCAGGATCTCCGAGATCCTTCCTGCTTCAAAGAGATGTAGCTCGGGGGTTTTACTGTCCAATACGAGAATTTTTGAAGAGGGTTTAAAGTTATTTTTAGGTTTTAGTAAAAAAGATCCCCTGGGTGTTGGGGCTTGGGTGGAATTAAAAAGGTATGTTGATAACAGCATTTGCCCAATGGCAAATCTTCAAGCCTATCTGAGTCTTCGCCCCCCCCATTGCATCTATCGGACAGGTCTAGATATTTCCTTTATGGATCTGTAAAAATGCATAGAGTCGGCCGCGGTCTGGGGTGGTGTTGACAGAAGGGTAGCTGTAAGCCCCCCTTCTGTCGGTTGGGAGAATTAAGAAAGATTTAAAGGATCACTAAAGGAATTTTTTTTTAGCTAAATAGCTTCCTTTACCTTACTGCAGTCCTGGTTTCATGTCCTCATTGCTCGTTTTTGCTTTGAAGTAGCTGTAATTCTGCTGTGATCTCCACACTTCCTGCTTGTCTGGCTCCTTATGAAAAATCTAATGGGAGCTTTTCACTGTGGTCTAAGCTGTTTGTCTAAAACTCCTCAGAACCAATCAGATTCATTTTAAAACAAAACACTGCCCTGGATTTGTTTGTTTTTGTTCTGTGGGTCTCTTTACTTCACATAAACATGAAACCAGTTTAAAACCGAAAGTGAAACTAGAGGTACATTATATGATAGAATTGTATCTATTTTTAATCATTTTTAAAAGGAATCAGTCAACTTTTATGTCTCTATACACTGTAAACAGTCATTTCAGCAAAAAATGTTTTTTCCTTTAGTGACCCTTTAAGTTTAAATACTGGTCAGCTCAAGTCTCAGTGGCTGGGCTGTGTATGGTTATTTATAAATATTTTGATTGAAGGTATGCAGTTACTGAAATATGAGTTATGGTGTATTATTAAATAGATTTATTAAACCAATGAATCAGGCCGTGGCCAATAATTCCCCCCCCCCCCCCCAAAAAAAAATTGTACATATCAAATGTGTAATTTAAATAAAGCATTGATAAGAGATATGTTGTTTGTGTTTATTTTCTGTGTGCATGTTTGCAGTGTGCATGATGCATGTGATCCCATCTAGAAGGGAACATATAGTCTGTTTAATTCATTTTTAGATATACTTTTAAAAGCATGATTACTTTAAATTATATTATTATATTATTAAGGTGTATTATGTTAAAGAAAGAAAAAAACTTTTATGCATATGTTGCATATGTTGTTGTATATTTTTTTATCATCACTTAAAAAAGCCCTATACACACGGCAGAAATTCGGCAGAAAAAAAAAATACTGGCCGACATTCTGCCTGTGTGTATGTCAGTCTGTCCGACAGAAGCCGGCTGCTAGTTCTCCAGCGGTCGGCTTCTTTCGGACAGACCGCATACACATGACATACACCGAAATACATTCTGTCAGACAGAGGACAGACTGACTCCCGAACACCAATGGCAGAGAGTGCTGATCAGAGTGTTCTGGCAAGGGGGCAGCCCCCCTATCAAAACACAACAGCTCAGCGGGGGAAATTGCTGTACCGACTTGCATGATTAGTACAGTGGCTCTCGACCGGAGCTGACAGTTTTTACCAAACTAGTAGTGTGTACCAGGCTTAAGGCTCTTTTTTTATGGTTTATACACACAGTTGTTCTGATTTACTGCTATTTTTCACGCTGCAAGTCTTGGAGGCGGTTGACTAATTGAGAACAATGCACTTTCCATGTGGCTAATCTGGTATGGCAACATTTGTTAAAGTGTAACTCAACTTTTGTTGAGAAAAAAAACATTCCCCTCTGGGTGATCTATGTACATTGCAATGAGTATAACAAACTTGAGGCCCCGTACACACGAGAGGATCCATCCGCTGAAAAATCTTAGCGGATCGGTTTCAGCGGATAGATCCCCTGGTGTGTACGTTCCAGCGTATATGTATCCGCGGATATTTCCGATTTCCAGCAGATAAAAATTTGTAGACATGCTTACAAATCTATCCGCTGGAATCGGAACCAGCGGATCGATCCGGTGGTCTGTACAGACTCACCGGATCGATCCGTCCGAACCCATCCCTCGCATGCGTCGTAATGATTCGACGAATGCGTGGATATCCTTATATGACAGCGTCGCGCACGTCGCCGCGTCATCATCGCGGCGAGGGCGCGACACGTCAACGCGATGGGAATTCGGCGCGGATTTCAATCCGATGGTGTGTACACTCCATCGGATTAAAATCCGCAGAGGATTTATCCGCGGAAACGGTCCGGCGGACCGTATACGCGGATAAATCCTATCGTGTGTACCAGGCCTAACAGTTATCAATCCCAGCATTTCAGGAATGTAACTGTTTTTGGAACTCTGTAAATCGATGGATTTAGTTCGCTTTATGGATTCCACAAAATGGCAGCCTCCAGGAAGAAGAAACAGGAGCAATGCTGGAAGCAATTTACAGCACACACTAATTTTGGTAGCATAATTATTAATGTGGAATGTATGTTGCTTGCTAAAGAACATACATTTTTTATCAAGCTGTTATGGGTAAAGTTCCGCTTTAAGCAGAGAGGTAGAACAAGGCTAAATTGAATGCAAAGCTCCCTCTAGTGACTAAATTCCAAACATCTATATTTAAAACAATAGTGGAGACCACTTAAAAATATTACTTTAACCAGTAGTGCATTTTGATTACGTTTTTATAGCGCAAATGTAGCACTTTAAAAGTGAATTCTGCATCTGCCCCAAAAAAACATAATTAAAGTGGTGAAGGTGAATGTAACACTTCCTTTCCTTCTTCTAAATTTTGTCATTCCCCCATGTTAGCAATTCCTGGGACTTGCTGTGTATTACAGCAACAGTTGGAGCTTCTGTTGTCAAAATAGAGTTTCTGATCAGTGTTTATAAATACTGTTCAGAAGTGTGATGGAGGGATAAAATGCAACATTGTTGTTACATTGTATTTACCCTGTTATAGTTATGTGCAGATCAAAAGGGTGACCTATGCTCTGCATTTGATGTTGGTTAAACAGTAAGGCACTTATTAAAAAGCAGTCCGCCATGTCAGTATGAAAACCTAATCAATATAGTGTACTCTATATAATTATTACAAAGATGTTATTAAAAATTACAATACCATTTTGATCTGAAGCCAGTTTTGATTTTACAATACATTCAAACATTTTAATTTCTCTTCCATGCAACTACAGCAAGACTACTCTGCTTTTCTAAAAAAGAAACCTATCCCCTAGCTCATAGGTTTGGTTTGCTGCGCTTCATAAAACACTATACAACGCCTAAAAACAAAATCACAGACATCCTCACCAACAGGAATTCATCTTTTGCCCTGTACACAGGACCGGTTTTCCCGTCGGAAAAACTGCAATGAGAGCTTTTCGTCTGGAATCCCGGCCGTGTGTATGCTCCATCTCACTTTTTCCTACAGGAAAACTGCCGGAAAAAAAAGAGCGCAGGATCTCTTTTTTCCCATCAGGTAAAAAATCCTAGTGGGAAAACCGTTCATCTGTATGCTTTTCTGACGGGAAAAAACATGCATGCTCTGAAACAATTTGATACATGCTCGGAAGCATTTTGTCGGCTCGTCGTAGTCTTTTACGTCACCGCGTTCTTGGCAGTCCAAAGTTCACCGGACTTTTTTGTGACCGTGTGTATGCAAGGCAGGCTTGAGAGGAATTCCATCGGGAAAACCATTGTTTTTTTTCCGAAGGGAAAACCACTCATGTGTACGGGGCATTTGGTGAGATATTTCCCAAGAGTCTTGTGTCAATGGTATGATAGGTCTGCAATATGCAATGAACGCCATTGGTAAAATATCCTGAAACCATAAATGTTGCTGTTCCAAACAGTTCAATCTACCGCAGAACAGTAGAAACATGAAACAGAGGATACAGGCATATTTATGAAGAAATGAGCTAGCATGGACCCATTGCCAACAGCAACTTGAATCCTTGCATCTTTTTTGAACATGTGAGAAAATTGAACTTTCGTATATAAGGAATATTTTTGCTTTCTCTCCAGGTTTTTTTTTAATAAGCCCATCTGACATTTCATCTGTCAGTAACTTTCATAAAATGATGTCTGAAAGAAAACAAGTTTGCAGTAGCCTGGCAGCTGGTTAACTTGGGACTTGATAGTTATGTTGGCCAGTGAGAGAGAAGACATCTCTTCATGGATTATCCTACTATATACTGCTCTACAAAAATACAGATGACCATCCTTCTCTGTATTTTGAGACAACAGAATTTCTATATGAATGCAAAGCCTGTAACCTTGCTGAGAGCAGAAGTTTTATATTACCCATACCCACTCCAGGGATGTACAACAGTTACATGTCTGCAATAAAAGACATTTTCTTTCTGCTGCATAGAAACAAGAGGAGCTGTAGAGTCTATAAGAAATGTATAACAGCGGAAAAGGTCCATTATATTCATGATATTGTGAATTGTCAGCTTGTAATGTTATGCAATTTGTTTTATTAACCATGGCCTCCATTATGTAACCCTTCTTAATTCATGGCTCAGTGCCAGATGGAGTTGGTCAAAAAAAATGTGAACCATGCCTAAATTGGCCTTTATCTCAAATGACCAGATCTTTAAAAATATTGTTAACTCACCGAAGTAACACAAATATGCAGCCCCACTGCACTGTTTTTTTTTTTTGCTGCGGGGCCGCATATTTGGTTGTGAGTGTCACCGGCGCAAAAGAAAATAGATAAATAAATGTGAACCGTGATCTGCTGCAGTACTGTGTGCCCTTAGTGGGGGTCAATAGTGCTCTAAGAAGAAAAATGTTACTGCGCTGATCTAATTATCCAGAGGTATTTAATCTCTCCTGACGACGCAACTAGCGAAACGCGTAGAGGCTGTTTGGACACACACATTGAGGGTGCAGCACACCAGCGCGCACGGACCCCTTGTAGCAATACATGCGGAGCACAGCGGGGCAAGCACACCTCTTAGGACGCCACTTAAATGCTGGTCAGCGGCTTTTAACGGTTGACACTGCCAAAGACACTCAGTGCCGGTCAGAGGCACTTTATATTGTAAGTGTTATGTATTTATTTAAAAAAGGTAAAAAAATATATTTTAATATACTACACCATGATGAGCCCCTTGTTTTTGAGGAATAAAGAACAAATACCTAGTTGTGATCTAGGTCAGTGCCATGGCTTAGTGTTTGAGTCAAGTAAGGGTCAAACGTCAGGGTCAGTATATTTTGGGCAGGATTTAAAAAAAAAATTAATTCGTATCAATGTCAGTGTGTTTTAGGACAAAAAATAAATACATTCTGCACTATTGTTTCTGGGCTGTACTACACCCGTAGTATAACAAATAACAAATAACATTTTTTTTCATGAAAAATCGCTTAAAGTGAGGTAAAGTGAAATTCCCTTGCAAAGAGAACAGCCTATCTGCCTTTAGTAACACATTCTTCAGTATTTTACCAATATCACATGTCATACATATGGGTAGCATGCAGATGTAGGGGTGAAGGGCCTGGACAAGAGAGTTTGGACACTTTTTAGCCCTGACTCATTAACCAGTTGGCCACCATGCTGAGCTGATTTACAGCTACAGTGCCTCGCTCTAGTTGTGGGTAGGCATCTCTTGACATGGAGGGTTTAGTGGGTATTTTAAAACCCGGAGTTCTGCTTTAAGTGCAAATGAAGCTTGATAAATCAGGGACTTTGTCAGCAAACTTTCACCCTACTCAGCCATCAGTTCAAGTCTCAGATATGGATCCAGGATGGATGAACTATAAGTGCACAGTACACTGTTCCACCAAGAAAAGTTCATATAGGGATATTAGTAATAATTCCCAGTTGTAGTAGGTAGGACAGAATTCCTTAAACATTTATTATACACAAGACAGGGTTGCTGACAGGCAGCAACATGATTTGTGGGGATTGGGTGGCAAACCTGCCACCCTAGGCCACATTGGCTGTGCAGATATCCAGACCTGGTTGTGGCACAGGCCGTGCTGTATTTCCCCTTTTGCAGTTAAGTTGGGGTAATACCTACTTTTTTTGTTACATGCCGGCCGCACGAGTGTCTCCCTCCATAGCCCAAGTAGGCAATGGTCTGCCGAGAGTGAGTGATAAAAGCGACATAACAAATATAACAGAAATCGAAACCCAATAATTAAAATTATTAAAAGAGGGAACGACAATCAGTGACGTCACACGTCCAGCCACACCCCCTACCAACGCTGTATCCTGGTCTAGGGCAGCACTTTGCAGGGGGGCATCACTTTGCAGGGGGGCAGCACAAGAAAGACTCTCCGCCGTCTTGCACTACACTGTTAGGCAAATTAGTCTAGAGCCCCCGTCATGCGGCCTCACTGCTTCCAATATGCGGGCAGCCGGCATTTTGCAGCTGTGGGGGGGTGACTCTTCTAATTTTGACTGTCCTATCATCCTGGACCACAAACCTTCCTCACTGTGCTATATGTTTCTGCTGCACCATTGGCATGATTATATCTTCTTAGTCCTCTCCATAAAATTATCAGAAATTTGTACTTAAAGTAGAACTATAGGCAACACTCTTTTTTTTCCATTTTGGATAGAGTAATGAAGGGTTCTAGCCCCTGCCAGTTTATTTTTTATCATCCCTGTCCCATTGCGGCGCTTTCCCTTCACTTCCTGCCCCATAGTCAAACAGGAAGTGAGAAGAAATCTATGCAAATTAAGGAAATAGTCCCGGTCTTAAGTGGTTAACAAAAGCCACAACATTTTGCGTTTAAGTTGGTCAAATGGCAGGGCAGTGGACCTCCAGTTTTTGGCTATTGTTATTTTAACTGAAATGAATATGAATGTAAGAAGCCGTCTTTGAAATCTAGAGGCTTCCGCCCAGGAATGCGTGTTTCGCTGATTTCGTCAGGTTAATCCGGGTAATAATATATATAAAAATGTAGACCCTGATCCAATATCTCCTGACCTTGGGGCATGTCCACCATATGTGATAGGTGGATCCCACTTGACTGCATCATCTAAAGCATCCAGAGGAGGCTCCGGGTACAAAGGTGGCCAGTCTGGCCGGTACCATATACCATCTCATTAAGACCTTATAGTTAGCCTCTATAATAGAGGTATTGATGAGCGATCTAGATGCTGTCTCTGATATCGCACGCCATTCCTCTAACTCAAGGGTTTCCTGAAAATCATGTTCCCATTGGAGCATATTGTTCAATTTAGATGAGATATACATCAAGATTGTATATATATCAGAGATGTTCCCGCTGAGTTTATTGTATTGTCTACACAAATTTTCCATGGGAGTCATTGTCACTAAGTCACCCTTATGAGCTACCATTTGTACATGATGATGTATTTGGGTATATCTATAGCGTTCAGAGGATGGCATTTGATATTTTTCTACCAGAAAGCTTTCAGATTGCATACCCTTGTGATCACAAAGATAAGCTATCCATATTAATCCCTTATTGGTCCACCATTCAAATGTGGGGGGAGTGAGGCCCCGGGTGAATTCCTTATTTCTCAATAGTTATAGGTGCTAATGGATTGTGGGGTGACTTGAATTTCTGAGTCCGTGAAAGTCTATCCCAAATTTCTATTGAGAAAGAAAGAGTGGACATAGTATAATTGGTCTCTCCTTCATTGGGAGCCAAGTCCCCCTTTTCTTTTTGGAGTGTACATTGTCCCTTTGTTCACCCTAGGCCTCTTATCTCCCCAGATAAACTGGAGAATTACATTTTGAAAGGCTTGGAGGTCGGCTCGAACTAATGAAACTGGTATGGTCCGAAACAAATAGAGGACCTTTGGTAATATGTTCATTTTTATCGAGTGTAGTCTACCGAACCACGATGGGGGGTGAATCTGCCATCTGGCGAGGCTGCTGACTTTTAATAATCAGGCCCTCACCTGTCCCACGGTCCAGCAATGCGGACTAATGAAGCCCAGCTCCTCTCCCTCTCCTCTCCGCAGCACCGACATTCTAACTGTGGGTGCCCGGCTGTGACTTAACAGCCGGGGGCACACGCTGCACGCTGTGACTGGCCTCGCAATCCTCTGGGACCTGAGACATGTACCAGAGGATTGCAGGGAGGGAGAGGGGAGAGGTGAACTTCCTTCTGGCGCCATGGAACCAGGGGAGGAAGTGGGAGCTCTAAAAACAGGGTACCCGCTCCTCCCCCAAAAAAATTACATGCCAAATGGCATGTCAGGGGGGGTCACCATCACTTAAAGTGGAAGTTCCATTTTTGGGTGGAACTCCGCTTTAAGCAATATTAAAGGTGTGCTTTCCTATGCATCTCCTATGTCATATCATGTGACATCACACTTCCACAGTGTCACATACACTAGTGCAGGGGTCTCCAAACTTTTCAAACAAAGGGCCACTTTATTGCCCTTCAGACTTTAGGAGGGCCGGATTGGGGCCAGCAAGGGAAGAAAATGTCACGGGCCCGGCATCAGTGAGAACAAATATGGCCTCAGGGTTGGTGGTCAATAGGAAGAGGAGTATTTCCCCTATTAGTAGGAGGAATAGTATCCCATCATTGGTATCAGTGGATAATATAGTGCCCCATTGTTGGTGTCAATGGGAGGAATAGTGCCTCATGTCAGTGGGAGGAATTGTGCCCCAAGGGCCGGATAAAAGCTAGCAAGGGCCACATCTGGCCCTCGGGCCTCAGTTTGGAGACCCCTGCACTAGTGCATTGTTGCAAAAACTAGCACTGCTTCCAGAAGGCAGCACTGTAATGAAGCATTGGCTGTTTCAGAGTAAATCTTTCTTTTTATTTCAATATTTTTTATTAGTATATAAAGAATCATATACAAACATATCTAACGTGTAAGTTCCAACAAGACTCATATAGATGTACATATCGTCTATTTGCAATTCTTATAACATTAAACTGCATAACAAATTATTTCTTTGTTTTGTAGAAAAAATTAAGAGTCCTTACTTATAGATAAAACAACTATTTTCATGTACAGCAGATATATTACTATTGCTTATACTACCGGTATAAATAACAGCTACATTACTATAACTCCACAGAATTATTACATACCCATGCAAAGTTTGCATGAAAGTAACATATTGGAAAATTAAGATTATAAACCAACATATATTACGATCCCTTGTATAACTCTCAAATGTTTTGGTTGACCCATGTTTTCCATGGTGACCATGCAACATCGAATTTGTGTAAGTTGTTTTGGGCTAAAGCCCACAGTCTTTCATATGTCATATGAAGATTTGTTAAGTCTACAGCTTCCATCACTGAAGGAGGACACGGTACTTTCCACCTTCTGGTGATTGAAAGTCTAGCTGCTAGGAGTAAATTGATGGCTGAAGTTCGTTTATTAGCCTGAATACATTCTACTCCCAGGGATAGCAATGCCAAAGCTGGGTTTGGTTCTATAGTAGTATTAGCTAAGCTATTTAAGATATCGAAAATATTTTCCCAATATTCCTTTAATTTGGGACAATTCCATAGTATATGGAGGAGATCACCTTTACCATCACATCCTCGCCAGCAGGCATCTGAATGTTGAGTGCCGAATTTAGCCAACACATTAGGTGTGTAGTACCATCTTAAGTTTATTTTAACTGTCAATTCCCATAACGTAGCACATCTGGATACTGTTTGATTTATTACACAAGCTGATTTCCATTGATCGTCCGTAAAAGAGAGATCAAGATCTTTCTCCCATTGTATGAGTGGAGCAGATTTAGTAAATTCTCTTTTTCCTTGAAGCGAATTATAGAAAAAAGAGATACCTTTAGCTTGTATGTCTATGGAATTGAAAAAATTCCAAGCATGTTTACAGATTTGGAGTTTCGCAGGATTAAAATTTTTTAAGCAGTTAAATACCTTTTTGTAATAAACTTGGTGTGTTTGGGGTAATCGAAATTCCGATTTAATCGCACTGAAAGATTTAATTTCGTTTTGAACGAAGAGGTCCTGAATTCGTGTTATCCCATGAGAATACCACACATCAGTTATCTCCGATGATGAGATTACCTGTATGACTTTCAATGGAATATCAATTGTTACTCTAGGGAAGGAGTTCTCAGTGCATTTTATAAATTTCAGCCAAGATGATATGGATATTTTCATAGGTGGTGGCAAGTGTGAGGGAACTTTTAACCCTATAAGTGCTCCTAATAGCCAATTTTTTGTTGGTTTTTGCAAGCAATATGAGGATTCTATGAATCCCCAAGATTTTGTGGGAGAGGCCTGAAACCATTCTCTAAGTTGGGTTAGTATAGAGCTGTGATAATAATCTAGAAAATCTACATAGCCCACTCCTCCCCACAATCTATGTTTTATAAGTTTATGGTGAGCGCACCGAGATCTTTTCCCCTGCCATACGAATTTAGAGAGAAGGGATTGTAGAGATTTGAAATAGCTAGCCGGAATTGGAATTGGAATACATCGAAATATGTATAGTACTTGTGGTAGGTGTATCATTTTAAAAGCAGATAATCTGCCCCACCATGAAAGTTCTTTTTCACCCAATTTGGACAGTTCTAACTGTAATTTTTTCCTCAGCGGTAAATGGTTCTTCGTAAATAAATCTTTGGTATTTTTTGTCAATTGGATACCCAAATAATGGATTTCAGATTCCGCCCAGGCGTACGGGAATTTGTGTTGTAATACAGCACTATTTACCGCGTCTATATTTATATCTAGGATCGAAGATTTGGAAGTGTTCACTTTATAATATGATATTTTGCTAAACCAAGTCAGTAAGTTATCTATTTCTATCAGGGAGTTGTATGGGTTGGTTATCATCAGTATAACATCGTCAGCGAATAAGCTGATCTTATGGGATTGTTCTCCTATAGTTATTCCAGATATATTTTGGTTAGACCTGACATGTTCAGCTAATGGTTCCATTAGGAGATTAAATAAAAGGGGGGATAAAGGACACCCTTGCCTAGTCCCGTTGGTTATGGAAAAGGATTGGGAAATAAAGTTAGACGCCAGTACTCTTGCATTTGGAGAAGAATATAGAGCTAAAATTGATTTCAAAATAAATCCTTCAAAACCGAACTTTTGAAGAGTCATACTTAAATAAGTCCAATTAATTCTATCAAATGCCTTCTCAGCGTCCAAAGATAGGAGCAGAGAAGGCGTTCCTGTAATATTAATGTTGTGGATTATGTTAATCATTCTTCTGGTTGCATCAGATGCTTGGCGACCCTTCGTGAATCCCGTCTGATCCAAATGGATCAATTGAGGAATCAAATTAACTAGTCTGTTCGAGATTGTTTTAGCAAATATCTTTATATCTACATTGAGTAGGGATATAGGTCAAAAATTTGGAGGTGATGTTGGGTCTTTACCTGGTTTGGGAAGTGTCATTATTAATGCAGACAGCATTTCTTTAGGAAATTTCGATTTTGAGGCCGAATGATTATAAAGTTTTGACATATGAGGGACCAGCAACCTTCCATACAGTTTAATATATTCATTAGTGAATCCGTCAGGCCCAGGTGCTTTGGCTTTTGGCAGGGAATTGATAGTTAGTAATAGTTCCACATCTTTGAAGGGAGCATTGAGCGCTTCTAGATCACTGTTAGAGATTTTTGGTAGATTTAGATGTGCTAGAAATGATTGTATTTCGTCTATAAAGGGTTGATGTGTGTTTCTATCTACGTTAAGGTTGTATAGGTTCTCATAGTATAAGCCGAATTCGTCTGCGATTTTTTGTGGATGTAAGATTTTCATTTGAGTAATTGGGTCACATAAAAAGGGGATTTTAGTTTTGGATCTATATCCTTTAATTCTGTGTGCTAACATCTTACCAGCCTTATTGTTGGTAGCATATGAGTTTGCTTTCAGTCGTCTTAATTTAATATCATAAGAATCAATGAGTAATGCTCTTAGTTCATGCCTTAATTTAAATATAGCGTTTTTGATTGTAGTTGAGGGTTTAGTTCTATTTAGTGAATCTAAGGATTTTATATTATCCATTAATTCATCTAATTTCCTGGATCTCTTTCTTTTTTCTCTAGATCCCAGTTGTATGAAAATACCTCTAATATATGACTTGTGCGCGTTCCATAATATTGCCGGGTCGGATACAGATCCCTCGTTATTCAAAAAGAATTCTTTAAGTTTACTATGAATATAATCTATATTTTCTTTCTGTTGCAGCAGAAAATTGTTCATGCGCCATATATATGCTCCTTGGTGAGAGTTCGAGTTTTTAACCTTAATGCTAATCTGGGCATGATCCGACCATGTAACATCATGTATATGGGATTCAGAAACATTTTGAAGTAGCCCTTTATCAGATATAAATAAGTCTATACGGGAATAAGTATTATGGCGGGGAGAATGAAATGTGTAATCCTTCTCTGTTGCATGGTAACATCTCCAAACATCGTATAAATCATTATCAGAGAGAAATTTTGACAATGGGGAAGCAAATCTCTTAGTACCTGAAGAGGAGTCTATAAGTATATCTGGTACCATATTAAAATCTCCACATATTAAGAGTTGACCTTTTTGTAATTCCTTAGTTTTCTTTAAAACTTTTTTTATAAAATTGTAATTGCTTAGAATTTGGTGCATATATATTTACTATAGTATACGTTATATTATTCAATTTACACACAAGTATAATGTATCTACCGTTCGGGTCCTCATATAAACTTAGCAAGTCAAACAACAATGTATCCTTAACTGCAATCAACACACCTCTTTGTTTACATTTGTAATCTGCTCTAAAAATATTAGGAAAATCTCTATGTTTAAATTGTGGTACTTTGTCTACAGCAAAATGGGTCTCTTGAACACAAATGACATCATACCTGCCTGAAAGTGCTGTTTTCCATAACGAAGATCTTTTCGCAGGATGGTTGAGGCCATTAGCATTCAAGGATAAAAAATTGATGGACATATTAACAGAAACCCGGGTACAATATTAAATACTCACAAATTTAGGTATTGTCGTAGTCAGTAAATCCCGGTTGTCAAATTGTAGTATGTAGGAATGCTCGAAAAGAAAAGAAACTTACACCGATATGGACCGATGTGTATCGTTCGTAAACTAAATAAAATAAAATGAATAAAATAAATAAACAAAATAAATAAATAAATAAATAAACAATAAATAAATCAATAAATTCAAAACAATATAATCAATAGAACTAAATAAATATAGTAAATAAATAAATAAATAAAATGTCCAGCAAAATAAGAATAAATAAATAAATAGTCAAAATGAATAAACAAAAAAATAAAAGTAAACAGATACTATTGAGATAGTAATCCCGATAGTATCTATAAGGTCGGGTATAATATCACCGACCAAATCAGGGGGAAAAGTTCAGAAAGGTTGTCTGACTAGGAAAGAGAAGCTCTCCAGACACCTAGGGGTAATATGCAGATAATATAAGACATATAAACATTAAAGAATAGGAGGAAAAGAAGATAAATTAGATTATTTTCTCTGCTTATGAATTATTTTCCTGTGGGTAGGAGATATCCTCTTCTCATGTTGCTATTTTGTCCTGTGTTTACAAATCTTCCTTGATCTGAAGGAGATGTTATGGGATTAATTCCCCAGGAATGTAGCAGTCTTAGTCCTTCTTGTTGTGTAGAAACAACTGTAGTCATTTCACCTCTGGTAATGAACAATGTAGCAGGATGTTTCCATTTATACAATATCTTGTGTTCATACAGAGTTTTTGTAACAATATTTAATTGCCTTCTCAGAGAAAGAGTGTGCTGTGAAAGGTCAGCATAAATGTGAACATCTTTGTAAGGCTCTGGAAGTATCTTTAATATTCTTGCTTTAGCTAGCATTTTTTCTTTTGTGTTAAAAAAATGAACTTTCATCAATATATCTCTGGGAATAGATGGATCCAGATGTCTAGGTTTAGGTATTCTGTGGATTCTGTCTATCATGCGCTCAATTTGCGGCAGATCAGGTAATAATGCTAGTATCAGATTGTCAGCATATGTAGGAAGATCTGCTGTGTTAATGGATTCAGGTACACCTCTCAATTTCACGTTTTCCCTACGTGATCTGTCCTCAAGGTCCGCTAGTTTCGTTCTGAACCACAAATTTTCCTCCATTTGAGCTTTGCAATTTTCCACTATTTCATCAACAGTATCAGATTGTGTCGCCATTTTGTGTTCAATAGTGCACACTTTGTCACTTAGTTCCCTCACTTCTACTGCCACATTGGACATCATATTAGATAAGCTTGACATAAGCGATGTTTGTAATGAAATCAGCATGTCCTTCATCGTGGTGTCAATAACTGGTGCGCCAGACGTCGGGTAATTGTTAATAGAGGAAGCGGTATTGGGGCCTATTATAAAATGATTGACACCTGTCATTTCTTGATTTTGGTGTAATTCTCCGTCATCCATTCTCCTTTTAGCCTTAGCAGGACTATGGGCAGAAGGGCTTTGTATATTTGAAACAGGGATTACATCTGTGTTAGAATTAGTAATCTGGTGTGCTGTGTCATTATCAGGCAGATCCGTGTAATGCGCCTGTAATGTAAGTGCGTCATTACCTCCGCCATGCAGGGACCTGTCACTCGCTGCTCCAGGAGCTTCAGGCAAGACTACTGCTTTTTTAGCTTGCTTTTGTTCCTTCCTCTTCCTTTGTGATGACGGGTCCATCTTCCCGTTTTCTCCGGTATTACAATTTCCTCCGTTAGTCGCGTATTACACGATCTTTTCACCGTTAACCCCTGCGGTGTGGAGGAACAAAACACTTAGGCAGCCATCCTCATCGCGCGCAAGCCACGCCCCCCCAGAGTAAATCTTTCTTGACAGGTTCCCTTTAATAGTTTTTCCAGAGATGTCAATTGAAAAATATTGTTGAGAAAGAATGTTTTCTTGTATTATGCATTTTATTAAGGACATCAAACTAAAATTTCAATCCAGTACTACCACCATGAATGTCTAAATAAAATGTAAGATGGTTTTCATATGTAAAGTAGAGTGTGTGCTGTGAGACTTTAGATGTTGAAGTGGTGTGTTTACATAAAAGCAGGAAACGGAGAGCTAAATGAAAAGGATTTGCTACATGGGCGATTCTTCAAATGAACTGTTTTGCAAGTAAAAATTGCCCGTATTCCTTCATGTCTGATTGCAGTTTGAGAAAACCAACAAGCATAAAACGTTTAACTGGATTTGACTTGGTATTCAGAATGCAAGGACCCATAAGCGTCACAAAGAGTCACTCAATTTGGCAACTGTTTGTGACTACTGCACACTTCTTCCAACTGGGTTCTAGAAGGACAATTCTTTTTTTTGCACCTAAATCCCCAAGTCCTTCTTTGTTCTTCAATTATCCTCCTTTATGTCGCAATTCATTTAGTGTAGATACCTCCAGTCAATAGCCTAAAATTCATTCATAAACTACAAGTGTGAGTTTTTACTGTGCGCTTGTCACTAAAAACGTCCTACTTTGCAATTTATCTTCCAAAAGTAAAATTCTTTGGTAACATTAGACCGAAGTTCAATATTTATGGCCAAATTTTGATAAGGTATGTAAAAGAAATGATAGATCAATAGATCGATCGATAGATGGAATTTTATTTAGTGTTTCTTGAAGCCCAATCAAAACTATATTTTTTTCACATTAACCACTTTAATACCAGGTACTTTCGCCTCTTCCTACCCAGGACAATTTTGAGCTGTCAGAGGCTTCTTACCACGATCGGAGATGCAGTGTGTCAGACTGACACGCTGCACTCGTGATCGCCGTGCCGCACGCCCCCACAGGAGCGCACCGGCATGATATCCTGCTGGACATCATATGATGCCCAGTCAGGATAACAGAACCACTTCCCGGCCATCATACTGCTATAGGCTGGGCGGGAAGTGGTTAAAGGTTTATCGAAATAGCTACAGTACAGAATAGAAAAGAAAAACAAATCACTTGAGTATGTAGCTTTCAGGCAGTGGGGGCTGGTGCTGAATATTTTGGGGGGGGGGTGGGGGCGGCAAGCCAACGCCCCTGCAGGATACGGATTAGAAGATGGCGATTCTCCAACCCTCCCCCCCCGCCCTGTGGGAGATGTATGTGAAGGCTGTGATCAACCCCCCCCCCCACCGCAGATAACAGGGATCGTGTTCCTCGCTTCGGGGTCATTGCCTCTCCTCCCGAGTGAACAGGAAGTGGACCCGATTGGCCGGGAGTACTACGACTTCTATTAATTCGCTACTGTCACACAACTTTGTGGGCTCAGGGTGCAGAGCACATGTTCACAGTCACACATTTCCTCAGTAGCCAGTCTAGTCTGTTGTTTTCTTTTTTTTTAGAACTTGGATATGGTTGAGGGAATTGAGTGGGATACTCCAAAACAGAAGCTATGTACAGATTAAAGACAATAAGCTGAAGCAGAAGTCATTGTTTATAGAAAACTGTGAACTTGGCTTTGTATTGAAATACGTAAATGCAGACTTCCTCTGCCACAAGAGCAGAGTCCCTTCACAGAATCAGATAGACACCAGTAGATGTCCCCTTTAGAAAAACACACAGCTGACTCTCTAGCACAAGAGGGGTGGTGGCAGCTCAAAAGCCTCTAAGATCACTCACATAAGTCTGTACTCACTAAACTTCTGGGAACAGTTGCTTGCCTCCATCCAATTTCCAAGCAATGCCTTTCTCCAGTGATGCCAGACTATCTTCATCAGACAGCTCCTTAGTCAGCTCTTTGTAGCTTCAGCATCCAGGCCCCCCCAGGACACCCACCTGAGGCCTCACGAACAGCAAGCACATGACAGCGTTGCCCTGGAGGCAGCAGCCCTCAAGGTTAGTCTGATCCTCTGCAGAAACTCCCAGCAGCTTTCAAGGCCCTGCTCCCTGGGAATGGCCAGGACTGCATACATTTTCCTACTGCCATCTGCATAGCTCCACACCTATGTTCCAGAGAAGTATATAGCTCAGAGCAGTCAGACCAGCAGCAGCTAAATGAAAACACTTAACCAACCTAATTAATCAGAGACAGCACAGTGAGCACAACAACATTTTCCTAACACAATAATTACAGGCACGATGGTTACAGTGAGGCAAGCTAAATTCACCTAACAAAAACACATATCCACTGAACATAGTGAGCTGCCTCTAAACCTAACTAATCCTAATACCTATCTAACAAGGTGCTACACATCATTGAAAAAAAAAGTCAGATCTCATATTTACACAAAAATGCAATAATAATAAAAAAAAAATTATGTCCCCCCCGGTACATGCGGCGGTCGGAAACCCGCGGGGAGCGATCCGGGACGAGGGCGCGGCTATTCGTTTCTAGCCACCCCCTCGCGATCGCTCCCCAGAGCTGAAGAACGGGGAGAGCCGTATGTAAAAACGACTTCCCCGTGCTTCACTGTGGCAGCTGCATCGATCGAGTCATCCCTTTTATAGGGAGACTCGATCGATGACGTCAGACCTACAGCCACACCCCCCTACAGTTGTAAACACACGCTAGGTGAAGCCTAACTCCTTCAGTGCCCCCTGTGGTTAACTCCCAAACTGCAACTGTCATTTTCACAATAAAGAATGCAATTTAAATGAATTTAAATGATTTTTTTGTTGTGTTGTATGTGACAATGGTCCCAAAAATGTGTCAAAATTGTCCGAAGTGTCCGCCATAATGTCGCAGTCATGAAAAAAATCGCTGATCGCCGCCATTAGTAGTAAAAAAAAAAATTAATAAAAATGCAATAAAAATATCCCCTATTTTGTAAAGGCTATAAATTTTGCGCAAACCAATCGATAAACGCTTATTGCGATTTTTTTTACCAAAAATATGTAGAAGAATACGTATCGGCCTAAACTCAGGAAAAAAACATTTTTTATGTATGTTTTTGGGGGATATTTATTACAGCAAAAAGTAAAAAATATTGCATTTTTTTCAAAATTGTCGCTCTATTTTTGTTTATAGCGCAAAAAATAAAAAACACAGAGGTGATCAAATACCACCAAAAAAAAGCTCTGTTTTGTTTGGGAGCCACGTCGCACGACCGCGCAATTGTCTGTTAAAGCGACGCAGTGCCGAATCGCAAAACCTGGCTTGGGCATTTAGCTGCCTAAAGGTCCAGGGCTTAAAGGGTCACTAAAGGAAAAAATGTTTTTGCCTAAAAATTAACTTCTGCAAGGTAGACAGACAGAATAGTGTAATGATTCTGTTAATAAACTAGTAAATACCTATTAAATTCCTTCATCTATATCACCTCCGGCGTTCTAGTTTCTGATTCTCTCTTTCACTTCCTGGTTTGCATCGTTCGTTCATGTAAGAACTACATTTCCCAGTATGAATTGCGGCACGCCCAGTAATTCACACCTCCTTGAAGTCTCTAACACGTAGAGAGCGTCCTGCCACACAGATGTAGTTCCCAGGAGGGGGTGAGCACGTCACTGACCACCGCAGTAAACCCTTCCGTCACGGTGGTCAGTAAAATCAGACAAGCAGGAAGTGAACAGAACAGAGAAGAAATAGAGCGACTTCTGAGCAAAAACGAACAATGAGGAAGTGAAAAGAGGAATGTCTACAGGTAAAAGGATGCTTATTATGAAAAAAAAAATCCTTTACAACCCCTTTAACCAGTTAAGAGATTTGGGTGGAAGTGAAGGTTTGACGTCGCTTCCGCCCTGCAGAAATTGCTGAGGGCACCGGAGAGTGGTGGGAGAGCTGCAGTCCACTTTTATCTTGAAGTGGGCCACCCACTCTAGAAGAGGATACCTGGGTTATGGCATCTAGCTGCTGCCATAGTAAAGGTGTTCCTCTTCAAAATAGCGACGTATAACGATGGCGGGTGGTCCAGAAGTGGTTAATGTTGTTATTGCTGTCTGTGCTTTGCTGCCCGGTTGGCCCTCAGTCCATAATTTCTTGTCCTGGTGCCATGGGATGTCAAAAGGATATGTAGTGAAAAGAAATCTAGCCAGACACAGACAACTTCAAAAAGCTAGCAGAAGTGTAAACCCTCCCCCTCTGTGTTCTTCGAGAATATCCTCTTGGCTCACATTATTAGGCAATAAAAGCAATGCTTTTGCAAAAACCAGCAGTGGTATGTAATTTATCTACTCCCTGACCCCAAATTGGTCCCATGCTTACTAAATCACAAAGTAAATGATAAAATGTAGGCCAAAGTATTTTTTAAAATAAGCACAACCCAAAATAAAAATATATTTTTATATTTTTTATTAAAGGATGCTCAATGCCTGATTACTAATTTTGATTGGTGTGGGAAAGCAATCAAGTGTCTATCAGGTTTTTATTATCATCTGTGCCCCTATTGGTGATATTTCCCCTCAATTCCTATTGGAGATAATTTCCATCTAACTTTTATTAAGAATAAAGAGACTGACCAGTAATGATACATAAAAAAAATGCTAGTAGTAGGAACTTTTAATGAGGGTCTGTAAAGCCAAACATTTACTTTTACGGAACTTCCAACATGCTTCATCTTCCCCACTGTAGTTTCCTGGTTTTCTGGAGGAGCTGGGACTACAATAAACACTGTCAGGATGGTGAATGGGAGGATTTTGAGGAACATCTTTTCCTCAATGTCCCCTGCAGACTGTGAACCTGGAAGTGCTCAGCTCTGAGCACTTCTGGGTTTAGAGCTGTAAAAAACTCCACTACAAAGTCAAGTAATTAGCGGATCAAGCACAGTTGATGCTTAATCGGCTGGAACAAAGGGAAACATTAAGGATATAATAGATACATCTCCATAACAAGTGCAGATTTTAAAGTGTGAGAAGATTAAAACTGTCCAGTAGTAAAGTGGCCAAATTTAAAGCCTGAACACAGATTTACTAGAGATAAAGAGTACTAGTTAGGGTTATTACAAGTATTAAAAACTGCAGAGGATTTATAAGTATAAACTCGTCCAGAAGCAAGACAGTTTAGGATAAATAATTAATTAACTCGAAAATAAACTTCAAAAAAATACCCCTTAAAATAATTGAGGTAAGCCTTGCTGCATGAAAGAAGTTTAACCTAAAACAAAAGCTATATCACCACGAAATAGAAACCAATATATATCCCTCCCCCCACAAAAAATACCCCCCAAAATAAAAGTTTTTCAGAAAAAAGGGTTGCTAGGGACAGAACAGCAGCTAGAAATAATCACCGGCCTTAACTCAACCACAAAAAAAAAGTCAGAAAACCCCAATGATATATAATACAAAAAAACAAACAAAAAAAAGGAGTTGATTGCCCAATCAGAATTAAAGTACAGTTTCCTAACCCTAATGCCTTGTACACACGATCGTAATTTCAAATGAAAAAAGTCAGACGCAATTATTTCATCGTATATTCCGCCCGAGTGTGGGCCCCATCGGACTTTTCCCGTCGGAGTTTAGAAATAGAACATGTTTTATTTTTTTCCAATGGAAAATGGAAGATGGAAAGGTGGTAGATGGAAATTCCGATTGCCTGTGTGGAACTCCGACGGAGAAAAAAACACGCATGCTCAGAATCAAATCGACTCATGCTCAGAAGCGTTGAACTTAATTTTTCTCGGCTCGTCATAGTGATTTACATCACCACGTTTTGGACGGTCGGAATTAGGTCTGACAGTGTGTATGCAAGACAGCTTGAATGGATGTCTGACGGAAAATTCCATTTGATGTTATCCTATCGGAAATTCCGATCGTGTGTACAGGGCATAACTCTCCCTATGCAGTTTTTACAGCCTTCCCTTTCCTTTGTCTATTTTCCATTTCTCTACAACAGCTTGCAATACACTGACACTATGGTTGCTCTCTGCCCCCCAACCATTCATAGCGAGGGGTTTGGTTTATCCAAAAGTTTCTTCATTGGCTCTTCTTAGCCTGCTGGCAATAATTCAAAGAATTATAGTGTTGAAAAATTTTTCCTTGAGGAATCCTCACATAAATTCCCTGGGATAATGAGCCCACAGGCTTCACTTTGAACCTCAAATTCTAATAGTGAACCTGAAAGTCCACCATATTTCTGTCTCATATTGTACTATTAACCCCCGAAAGACGGCTACAGTCTGGGCCTAAATTGCCTGGAAGGCATCAATGTACATCCTCCCATGCTTGAGCTGCCTGCGCACCCCCGTACCACGTGATAAGCTGTCAGTCAATGACAGCTGATCACGTGATGTAAACAGAGCCGGCAATCGGTAACCTGATCACACGCTTCTGCCAGAGGGACATCGGTCCCTCACACAGACAGCCACCGCCGCCTCATCTGTGCCCACCAGTTCCACCTGCCAGTGCCCAGCAGTGCCACCTATCAATGCCCGCACATGCCACCTAACAGTGCCCACCAGTGGTACCTATCAGTCCCGATCAGTGCTGCCAATCAGTGCCTCATCATCAGTGCTGCCTACCAGTGTCACCTACCAGTGGTAATCTTGTTCGAAAATAAAACCATTTTGGTTGGCTATATTTACACTCCGTCATGTGGTCACTGGTAAAAATTGGCAGGAGACTCCCAAGGTAGTGCTTCTCTCTTTAATTCCTGGGTCAATTAAATCAATTAAAAAGGGAATATTTATATTTTTGATGGCAGGAAGAGCCTTTATTCCAAGACATTGGAAGTCCCAACTAATACAAACAATACGGGAATGGGTAGTAGAAATGAACCATATAATGCGGATGGAAGAGCTGGTATGTACAGCAAATAATGGATAATGTAACTTCTGGGAAGTGTGGGCCCCGTGGGTTGAGTTGCAGGAGTCTCCCCAGATGTTATCTTTTCTGTAACTATTGGGATCCTGTCTGTTCGATGCTGTATTTAATTTTTTCTTTTTTTTCTCTCCCCTTTTTTTTCTCCTTTCTTGTTTCAGTTTGTGGGTTGTTTGTTGCTGTTATTTGTTTATGTCTTGTTTTTTATCTGTGCATACTGTACATGTATATAAAAATTTGCATTGATAGCGAATATATCGGCACGTTATATTTAGGCAATTTTCAGTTTTATATTTTGTGAAAATACAAGTGGGAATGGGAAATATGAAATCTGGCTAACTCAAGGATATTTAGGCCATGGTTATTAAGCATATATTCTCTTTTTTTTCCCCCTTTTCTCTGTATTATTGTTGTACACTGCCATTATCTATATATATAAAACTCAACGTGTGTGTGTGTGTGTGTGTATGTATGTTCCAGCATCACGTCCAAACGGCTAAAGATATTAACATGAAACTTGGCACACATGTTACTTATATGTCAGCAACAAACATAGGATAGGTGGTTTAACCCTTACCCACCCCCATTTGCCATGGTCGGGGTTTTTCTTTAAAGTCCCATTCAACTCTATGGGAAATACATGTTACTTCATAACTTCCAAACGGCTGTACATATTTCGATAACACTTGGTCACATGTTACTTATATGTCCACTTAAACTATAGGATCGTTAATTTATCCCTTAACTACCCCCTCTTGTGAGGGTCGGGGTTTTTGTTTAAAGTCCCATGCAAATCAATGGGAAATGTATGTTCCCACATAACTTCTGTACGCCTGGAGATATTTCAATAATACCTGGTACACATATTACTTATATGCCAAATAAAAATATATGACAGTTAAATTAACCCTTATCTACGCCCTTATATAAAAGATGGGTATATTTATATTACTATGATTTTCCTCCCCAAAAGGTTAAGATAGGAAGACCGGGCAACGCCGGGTATTCAGCTAGTTTTCAATAAAAATATATTAAAAGAAAAAGAGATTATATTTTGGGGTGTTTGAATTTCCAAAATGGGGTTATTCTGTGGGCAATTCCACTTTCCCGGTGCTCCAGGACCTTCAAAAGTGTGATAGGTAGAAATTAAATTAGATGTGTAATGTATGCTCCTAGAACGCCTGATGGTGCTTCCTGCATGTTGGGCCTCTGTATGTGGCCAGGCTGTGAATAAGTCTCACACATGTGGTATCGCCATACTCAGGAGGAGTAGCAGAATATATTTTGGGGTGTAATTGAAAGTATGCCTATGCTGTGTGTGAGAAACAATTTGTTATTATTTGTTATTATACCAATTTGTGTAAACAATATATATATATATATATTTAAAAAAAACTCACCATGCCTCTTATACCTTGGACTGTCTTTTTTTCCAAAAAGGGGTCACTTGGGGGGTATTTGTACTGTCCTGTAATTTCAGGGCCTCAACAAATGAGATAGGCTATCAGTACACCAGGAGTGATCAGGTGTGATACATTTTTAATGATTTGCATCATAGCATGTAGACTCTATAACTTTCACACAGACCAAAAAGCATACATTAACATGGGTTATTTTTACCAAAGATATGTAGCAGTATAAATTTCTGCCCAAATTTATGAACAAAAATGACCTATTTGCTAAATTTTATAATAGAAACTAAAAAAAGTTTATTTTTTTTCAAAATGTTCACTATTTTTTATATTGCAAACAATAAAAAACCCAGTGGTGACTAAATACCACCCAAAAAAATCTCTACTTGTGTGAAAAAAATTATAACAATTTTGTTTGGGTACAGTTTTGAATTGTCATTCAAAGTGTGAGAGCGCTGAAAATTGGTCTGAGCAGGAAAGGGGTATAAGTGCACTTTATTGAAGTGGTTAGAGTGAAGAGTTTTATGGTCACAGCATACACTTTAATTTTATAACATCAGCATTGTAATTGTAATACAAACAAAGGTTATTTTTGATAATGCAATGTGCGCTTACTTCAAAAATCTTCTTTCATGTTGTAAGGGCTGCCTGTCTGCTGACATCTCTTTTCACAACTTCCTGGATTCCATGCATGCTTTGCAACTTCTCCTGATCTTTACTTTCAATATATATGGACTACATATCCCATGATACCTTGCTGCATGAAATCAGTGATTCCTGTACTGACTCTGCCTCCTGAAACTCCTCCTCTCAGAATCTCTGTAGTTCAGAAGGCAGGCTCTGTGTGACACAGCAGTGTACTAACAGGGCATAGTGGATGCTTGTCACAGAATTCAAGCAAGTTAATTTGTGGGTTTACAAACTTCAAGATCGTTCAGATTATTAGGAGTAGGCTAGCAATAATTGAAATTCAGTGTGGAAATGGATATATGATTTTAAATTTGGACCAAAGATACACTTTAAATTGATTCCAAACCTTAACATTTTTTTTTACCTTAATGCATTCCCTACTTTTCCTAGCCCCCCCTTGTGCTTAAATACTTACCTGGCACTTGATCCATCACTGTTCAAAGGGCAGTGTGGCTTCTCCCTCTTCCTAGTCTCATAGGAGATTCTTAGAGCAACGGAAGCCATTGGTTCCTGCTGCTGTCAGTCAAATCCTGTGAGGAAGGAAAAGGGGGCATGGCTGAGCCACGCTATGTGTGTTCATGGACATACACAGCCCAGATGAGGAGCACACCTGCACGGTAGCTTCCTCAGTACATGACTTGCTGAGGGGGTACTCAGAAGAAGAAAGAGTGGAGAGGGCCAGCGAGGGACCCAAGAAAAGGAGGTAAATGTACGTTCTGTGAAAGACCATTGCACAAAGCAGGTAAGTGTTACAACTTTTTTAATTTAATTAAAAAAAATAGGCATTTTATAACACTTTAACTGGTTCCCGACCGGCTCCTGTACATATACGGCGACAGAATGGCACGGCTGGACAAAGTAACGTATATATACGTCTCTTTGAAATACCCCGGCTGCGAGCACCGTGACCGTGCCCGCAGGACCCACTGACTCGATGTTCGCCGGTGTCTCGCCGGTGTCACCCCTTCAGCGCCAACTAGTGGTTAACCCCTTCACCGCCAGTGTCACTTTGTGTCTGATGTGTCCACCATAAAGTCGCAGTCACGATAAAAATTGCTGATCACTGCCATTACTAGTAAAAAAATAATAATAATAAAAATGCCATAAAAATATCCCCTATTTTGTAGACGCTATAACTTTTGCGCAAACCAATCAATATACCCTTTTTGCAATATTTTTTTTTTTACCAAAAATATGTAGAATAATACATATCGGCATAAACTATGGAAACATTTTTTATAGATTTTTGGGGGATATTTCTTATGGCAAAATGTATAAAATATTGCTTTTTTTTTCAAAATCGCCGTTTTATTTTTGTTTATAGCGCAAAAAAGAAAAACCGCAGAGGTGAATAAATACCACCAAAAGAAATCTCTATTTGTGGGAAAAAAAGGACGTACATTTTTTTGGGGAGCCACATCGCACGACCGCGCAATTGTCAGTTAAAGCGATGCAGTGCTGAATCGCAAAAAATGCTCTGATCTTTGGCCAGCGAAATGGTCCGGGGCTTAAGTGGTTAAGCCAGGAACAATAATACATACACGGTATACCTATAAACTCAAGCTGGTAATAACAGCTTTTATATCTTTAACAAAATTAAAGAAATGCAGTCCTAGGCATCTAAAAGTCCTCATATGACCTTACTCTAAATAAGGAACATTACCTTATCTCCATGTGATTTTCGCCCTTCTGCTCATACTTCAAAATAATTGCACCAATGTGACCGGTAATGGAAGGTACAAATAACTTTATATGTGCTTTGTATTATCAAAGTAGGAATTCTGTACTTTTTTTTACCACAAGAGGGAGACTCAATTAGTTTGTACATAGGATACATTTAGGGAAATTAGATAAAAAAAAATTTCAGACACATTGTAGAATTATTTAAAATGTGTACTCATGAAAAAAAGACTATATTTTTCATTAAAGTGGTTGTAAACCCAGGATTTCGATTTCTACCTACATGTAAGCTTATAGTAAAGCTTACCTGAAAGTTAAACGAATATCTCCTAAATGTGGACCGTTTAGGAGATATTCTACTGAGCGGTAGCTGGTGACATCACTAGCACATTTGCATTCCTTCAGAGCTGTGTGCCGTGGCCGTGATCATCAACGACAGCATTGCGGCTCAGCCAGTCAAACAGCTGCAGCCCGCTAACCAGGAAGGAAGACCGGGTGAAGATGGAAACCTCTGCAGTGGTGACAGAATGCCACTGGAAGGCTTAGTTTCAAGGTAAGTCTTTCATAATGTGCTAATATGCAATACATACTAGCACATTATGCCTTAACCTTGCAGAGAGAACGTTTTTTTAAATAAAATTCTACAAGTTTGCTACCACTTTATATACATCTAAACCCTGACTGGATGACATTTATTTTGCCACAGTACCCTGTAATATATACAATTCCCAAGCTTCTTTTTAAAAAATATTATTTTTACCTTCTTTTTGGGGATCTTAGCACTGCTGATCCTTTGCAGCCTCTTTCAATCACTTCCTGTTTACATGAATTCATGGTAAAAACTATGTTTCATACCGAGGGCTGGCGCTACCTATAGGCATAGTAGATGTCGGCCTATAGTGCACATCAGTCAGGGGCGCCACCAGTGGCCTAGCGTGGGGGGGCAGGCGGGTTCCAGGAGCTCCGGGAGTCCTTGGGGTGTGGGCGACCTGGCATTTATCTCCACATGGCCAGTGTTCCACATGGCGGGTGTTTAGAAAGGGGCAGAGGGCAGATAGGCCTGAGAGCCCGGGACTTGGGAGAAGAGCTCCACGCCTTCTCTTTGACCTCACCCCCTCGAAAGGCAAGAAGCAGCGTTTGCAGCATACCCCACGCATCCAATGCATGGACTCCTCCAACTTCCTCTCTAAGGCAAGGCCTGGAGGAGAGGCTGACTATGGGCCCAGAGGATGGGCAGAAGGCGCAGGCTGCAAGGGAGCTGCAGGAAGGATCAAAGCACCCCTGGATCAAGGAGACAGACTGGCATGGAAGGTACCGTACACTGGTCATCATACAGAGAACTATTTGCTGACAGAGACTGGAACAATGGGACAGAGGAGGCATACTACCCTAGCCTGATTATATACTACATTAGCCTGTCTATATACTACCTTAGCATGTCTATATACTACATAACCTGTCCATTTACTACCTTTGCCTGTCCATATACTCCCCTAGCCTGTCTAAATACTACCATAGCGTGTCTATTTACTACCTTAGACTGTCCATATACTACCATAGTCTGTCTATATACTACCCTAGCATGTCTATATACTACCTTTGCCTGTTCATATACTACCCTAGCTTGTCTATGTTCTACCCTATTCTGTCCATATATTACCCTAAACTGTCTATGTACTACCTTAGGCTGTCCATATACTATCCTAGCCTGTCCATATACTACTCTAGCCTGTTTATATACTACCCTAGCCTGTTTATATACTACCCTAGCCTGTCCATATACTACCCTAGCCTGTCTATATACTACTCTAGCCTGTCCATATACTACCCTAGCCTGTCCAATTACTACCCTAGCCTGTCCAATTACTACCCTAGCCTGTCTATATACTACCCTAGCCTGTCTATATACTACCTTCACCTGTTCATATACTACCCAAGCCTGTCTATATAATACCCTAGTCTGTCCATATACTACCCTAGCCTGTTTATATACTACCCTAGCACAGGTCTGTGGGTCCCCAGTGCCAGCACCTTTAGTTGGGAAGCTGACTGACTCCTTGCGGCTTCACAACCGTCTTCCCACTGCGCATGCTCGAGTCACTTTGCACTTTGTAAATGGTCCCACAGCCTTCTGTGGGCAAAGGGCAAAGAGGGGGGGACTGTTAAAACAAGGTACCCTCTCCCCCCCCCAACAAAAAAAGGCTAAAGGTGGAAGAGGAGAGGGGGTTCTGATTTAATGAAAGAAAAATGTATAGCTTTTAGGAGATTTTAGGAACTGCATTAAAATCTACTAGATATATGTGCTTGCTTGTTAATCCCCACATTATTTCATCACCATCAGAGATGTTCTAAACATTTGCATTGCAAGCAAAAATCTCCTATTGTATTGCTGGAGTAAGTCTAAAAAGGAATTCTCAAGCATTGTATATGTCGTAAAGCGACACATTTCTGAGCGGGCGCATCAAGTGAATACTAGAGATGCACGCTCCTTTCTCAAGCTTGAGCTCCAAGCCTCGTTTTGGATCTTGCACGGATCCCAGAAGTCTCCTGTGAAACAGGACGCTGGCAGCATGGAGAAATAGGGCCAAGAGATTATATCCGGCTACACTGGACTCCCCTGCGCTTGACATAAAGAATTTTACATGTGAACATTTTAATGCATCTGGCTATTAAATTTCAAACAGCCTTACTAAGAAGCGCCTTGTTTCCTCTCTTTTACATATCTGGAGTGGCTTCAACTCCCTACACAAGGCTGCCCTACCAATAAAGACTGTACATCTTCACACAGAGCTGTATATTCTCAAAGGACTACCATATGAACTTACATTTTGCTTACTATTATACTATAACCTGTGCCGCTACCCATTGATTGTTTTTTCTCTCAAATTTGCTCCAGCAGGTGAAAAAATGCCTTCCTGATCCCCCAAGAGGCAATTTCGATATTTCTAGGATCAACTTCATCTATAAATATTAGTATCCAGTTATAGTATGTGTATAGAGGTGTCAGGAACCAAGACCCAGACAGAGACAGAAAACACTATTAAAATCACACCTTTAATGAAATAGCAAAATAACAGTTCAGGAACGTAGTCAAAAAACAGAAGCCAGGGTATGGAAGACAGAGTTGATAATCAGACGAGTCATGATCAGGAAGCCAGGAGTCAGCAAAGTGAAGAGCAAAATCAGGAACAGGTTACAGAAGAGAAGTCAGCCAGGCCGCCACAGGTAAATCTTGCCATAGAAATAAGCAGAATGCATGTTGATCATGTAGCTGGGTTCATAGAAGAAGCAGAGTGAGAGATGGTCAAAGAGTGATGGGAGAATAGGCGGAGTGAGATCTGGTGGTAGACCAGCTGGAGAAAAGTGGGAGCCAGTCATTACCCAATAGAAGAAGAGGCAGAGTGGGAGCTGGTCATTGACCAATGAGAGAAGATGTATAGTGAGGGTTGGTTACAGATTAAGAGAAGAGGCAGAATAAGAGTTGATGGTAGATTAACAGAAGAAGAAGAAGTCGCATGGGAGTTGATTGTTGACCAATTAGAAAAGAGGCAGATCGAAGGCTGATTATTGCTGGGAGAAGAGGACGAGTGGTGATGATTGTTGACCAATGAGAAAAGAGGCAGATCAAAGGCTGATCATTGCTCAATGGGAGAAGAGGACGAGTGGTGATGATTGTTGATTAATGGGAGGAGAGAAGAAGTTGAGCTGATTGTTAACCAATGAGTGAAGAGGCACAATTAGAGATGTCATAGACGAATAATAGGAGATAAGGCAGAGCAGAAGCTGATTGTTGTAATGCTGGTATCCGATTATCCATTGCTTGGGTAAAAACGTCCATATATGGAGACAATTCAACATTTAAAGTAGCAAAGTCTTGCCAATTTTTAAGCATGTTATAAATGTATGCTTCAAAATAAGGATTTGGATATGGCACCTTTATGTGTCAGTAATTAGCAACACTATCCTGTGAATTATTTTCCCTGAATTTAAATAAAAGAAATAGAGTATTGAAATAATAAGCATTCACACATTGAGTGTTCAGCTGTGCTGTAATGTTACACCAGTAATTATTGATTGTATCATGCTAAGGAGAAGAAATAAAACAAAACCCACAATAAAGTTAAAATGAAGCATAGTATGTGTTAAAATTCTAAGCCTCCCAAAAAAAGATCGGAAACGTGTACTGCCTAAATATGAATTTATATGAATTGATATATGAATATTATTTGATCCCCTGCAGATTTTGTAAGTTTGCCCACTTACAAAGAAATGAAGGGTCTATAATTTTTGACATGTGTGTATTTTAAATAATAGAGACAGAATATCAACCGAAAATCCTGAAAAAACACATTAAACAAATGCTATAAATTAAGTTGCAGTTCAGTGAGTAAAATAAATATTTGATCCCAAGCAAAACATGACAAACTACTTGGTGGAGAAACACTTGTTGGCAAGCACAGAGGTAAGACGTTTCTTGTAGTTGGTGACCAGGTTTGCCCACATCTCAGGAGGGATTTTGGTCCACTCCTGATCCACTTTACAGTTCTTTTCTAAATCATTAAGGATTTATTGCCTGCCTCTTGGCAACTCAAAGTTTCAACTCCCTCTATACATTTTACATATAGGATTAAGGTCTGAAGACTGACTAGACCACTCCCTGACCTTAATGTGTCTCTTCTTGAGCCACTCCTTTGTTGCCTTAGCGGTATGTTTTGGGTCATTGTCATGCTGGAACACCCATCCATGACTCATCTTCAGTTTTCTGGCTGAGGAAAGAAGGTTCTCATCCAAGATTTTACAATACATGGCCCCATTCATTGGCCCCTCAATGCGGCAAAGTCGGCCTGAACTTTTAGCACAGAAACTGCCCCAAAGCATCATGTTTCCACCTCCATGCTTGACTGTAGGGATGGTCTTCTTAGGGTCATAGTCAGCATTTTTCTTCCTCCAAACAAAACAAGTTGAGTTAATGCCAAAGAGGTAAATGTTGGTCTCATCTGACCACAGCACTCTCTCCCACTCCTCCTCTAAATAATTTAGATGTTCATTGGCATGACTGTACATGTGCCTTCTTCAGGAGTGGGAGTCGCTGTGTTTGGCCAGTCAAGTTCCTCCACCCTAAACTAGTTCATCCATGTCTTTATGGACCTTGTTTTGTGCACTGGTCCAAATCATTTGGTGGAGAGGGAATCATGGTGTGGGGTTGTTTTTCAGGGGTTGGGCTTGGCCCCTTAGTTCCAGTGAAGGGAACTCTTAAGTAAAGGACGGACCTAACATCCCCCGGTTTGGTTCACACCAGAACTTGCTGAACAGGCAAAAAAATTGCTTGAACACGCGAACACCGTTAAAGTCTATGGGACACGAACATGAAAAATAATAATAATGCTAATTTTAAAGGCTTAATGGTATTGTCATAAAAATAGTTTGGGGACCTGGGTCCTGACCTTGGAGAAATGCAAAAAAAGTTTTAAAAACGTTGTTTTTTTTCGGGAGAAGAGATTTTAATAATGCTTAAAGTGAAACAATAAAAGTAATATTCCTTTAAATTTCGTACCTGGGGGGTGTCTATAGTATGCCTTCAAAGTGGCACATGTTTCCCCTGTTTAGAACAGTCCCAGCAGCAAAATTAAATTTCTAAAGGAAAAAAGTCATTTAAAACTGTTTGCGGCTATAATGAATTGTCGGGTCCCGCAATACAGATAAGTAATTGAAAAAAACGGCATGGGTCCCCCCCTCCCAGTCCATTACCAGGCCCTTTGGGTCTGGTATGAATATTAAGGGGAACCCCCGAACCAAAATAAAAATACATTTGTGGGGGTCCCCCCAAATTCCATACCAGGCCCTTCTGGCATGGATATTAAGAGGAACCCTGCGCCGATTTTGTTTTTAAATGCCATAGGGTTCCCCCTCAAAATCCATACCAGACCCTTCAGGTACCCCATTTGCCTCATCCCCACATCCCGGTGGTTGTGGGGGTCTTATCAGAATCTGGAAGCCCCCTTTAACAAAGGGAACCCCAGATCCCACCTCCCCCCATGTGAATTGGTAACAGGGTACATTGTACCCCTACCATTTCACAAAAAAAGTGTACATTTTTTTAAAAAAACACAAGACACAGCTTGGGACAAGTCCTTTTATTAAAAAAGAAAAAACAATTCAGCAATGTAATTCATTCTCGACCCGAGGATATAACGGAAAAAATAAATAAAGCGCCGCTACTGATGTCTCCATGAGAGGTTCCCCTTCGAATGATGCTACACCAGCCGTGACAGCTCTTAAATAGCTGAGGGCGGGGCCACCCATGATGTACGCGAGTGACCTCGCCCCCTCCTGACCCCAGCACTGACTTTAGACACTGGAACCTCAGTGCAAAGAGATCCCTTTTTCCCAGGCTCCTTCTCTTGTTATTTTAGAACAGCCTACTATGCTGTTCTTGTAGTGCCCTAGACTACAAGGCACTGAAGGATTGCAGCCTGCTATGCTGGGACTTGTAGTGCCCCCTGTGGGGGACTTAGGATTTCTCAGTCCCCCCACAGTCTAGGGCACTACAAGTCCCAGCATAGGAGGCTGCCATATCTCAGTCCCCCACAGAGGGCACTAAAAATCCCAGCATAGTGGGCTGCCATCAGTCCTCCACACACTCACTCCCTGGCTTCCATACATCGCACCCCTTCCCACTCTTTCCTTACATTAGTGTCCTCCTGGTGGTCCCCCTCCTGTGTTTGGGTGGCATGTCTCAGGGACATGCCACCCAGGGAGGTGGAGCAAGTCTAAACAAGAGGAGGAAGTTACATATGGGGTCCATGCACGCACTTAATTGTTTGCTAGGACACTAAGTGGTCCTAGCAACTAATATCCAAACTAAAGAACAGGATGTCGCTCATGTGTGGTATGTAATGGATTACTCACAGGTGCTGGCCCCAGCTCGCTACTGTAGTGACATAGAAATGAAAGTAAACTGGTCGCAAACCGCAGTTGTAGTCCAATAAAATGTCCTTTATTCTTCAAACATGAGACAACAGCACAAGATAGGTTACAGTTGACATGTTTCACACATAGGAGTGCTTAGTCATAATTATGACCAGTTTCCTCTCATTTCTAGCAAATAATAATTTGGCAGGGTGGGCAGTGGGCAGGATTTGAGAAGGCACAACCTGGTGCAACACATAAGGCTGCAGATCACTTCGCCAGTGACCAGGCACTTCAGTGGCTGTGGACGGCTGGATCTATAGATCAGGCATCGGCAAATCGTTACTCCATGTGGGCAGAGTGTGACAGAGCCCAATGTGCCTCCCTGGCCTAGGGGGTCCATGTGCATCATACACACTACACATATGGATGATACGCCACTGAGGGGTGCCAATCAGATAGAAAAACAAGCTTTTAAATGGAAGTCAAGTATGCTTAATACATAAGGAACTCTGCACCCCCACCTCAAAGCACCTTGTTGATGGAGAGGGAAGGGGCCTCATCTCCACAAACGTGGCCGGTGGTTGTGGGGCTCTGCGGGTGGGGGTTATCGGAATCTGGAAGCCCTCTACAACAAGGGGGCTACCAGATCCCACCCCCCCCATGTAAATGAGTATCGGGTACATAGTACCCCTACCCATTCACCAAAAAACTGTCAAAAAGTAATAAATACAAAAGATAAGTTTTAGACAATTCCTTTATTAAAAAATAAAAAAAGTGTCCCTCGATGTAAATGCATCGTCAATCACGCTGCCTGCCGAACCGGAAAATAAAAATATACTCCTGCCTCCTGGGAGGCCTTGCACTGAATGCCTGCTCTGCGCTTTGACATTTCTTATATAGGTAAGTGGTGGGGCCACCTGACTATGTCACACGGTGACCGCCCTCTTGTGACATCATGTACCCAGCATGCACCAGTCCGTGATGTCAGAGGGGGTTGTGCCACCGTGTTTGGTAGTTAGGTGGCCCGTCCCTTACTTAAATAAGAAATGTTATAAGAAATGTTAACGATCCATTGATGACAGATTTACATCGAGGGACATTTTTTATATTTTTTAATAAAGGAATTGTCAAAAACTTGTCCCTTGTGTTTATTACTTTTTGACACTTTTTTGGTGACTGGGTAAAGGGTACTATGTACCAGATGCCAATTAACATAGGAAGGAGGACCGGGATCTGGGGGCCCCTTTGTTACAGTAAATGGCCACTTTTGATTTTTCCTGTTCGGCTCCCGTAGACTTCAATGGGGTTCCCTGTTCATTTTAGAACATTTCCTCTGTTCAGGAGTTCTGCTGCGAACCAAATGGGGGAGTGTTCGGCCCATGTCTACCCAGAACTCTGCATGTTACTTAATCCTGGCCCCTGAAACTTGTGTTACCTAATCCTTACCCCTGTACTCTTTGCTTTACACTCTCTTGGCCCATAGCAGCATAGGTTAACATTTTATGTAGCCATACCCTTTTAAGCCCTTCCTATTGTTACCGCAATTTGGCCAAACCCACAATTCTGTTTGATGTGCTTTCCCCTTTTGACCAATTTTTTTATCTTTTTTTTTTATGATTATATACCAGGTTTCCCCAGAAATAAGCGCCACCCTGGAAATAAGACCTAGCATGGGTTTCTGAGATGGCTGCAATATAAGCCCTACCCTGAAAATAAGCCCTAGTAAAAGTCCTTGTAAAATCATGTAAACTGTTCTGTAAGAAGATTATATATTGTGCAGTGTGTCTCCTTATGTAACTTTATTGTGGAAAATACCTTATTTACGTAACCCGCCAGAGCTCTGCTCTTCTCCTGGCAAAAAATATAGTGCAGTGGCTACACAGAACCCAACATTTTTTTGGAAACATACAAATGTATAGCAAGTATAACTAAAGAGGAGAGGAATTGCTTCTGATTAAAGCTTGCATGCTTACATAGAAATGTGTTATGATTTATAGAGCCATTTAAACAGAAATACTTTCTACTGCAAATGCATACTCATTAGGAATAAGCTAACAGTAGAAATGAAATAGTCTACTAAAAAATAATTGTTCTAGGCTTTAGATGAAAATATATTTGTACACATAGCTTATACAGCTTTGACTGACAGATATACAGTTTGCACAGGGGATGGATAACGTATCATTAATCTTTTAAAAATGCATAAACTTTTTCTTGCATGCTCTTCTTTAGCATATAACGCAAACATTGATTTCTCTTAATCCCAAACAGGAAACAAAACATTGTGATGTTTTTCTCAGATTATTTTAGAGATTTTAAAAAAGACTGGCTTGCATAATCTGCAGAGAGAAGGTACAGCATCTGTACAAAAGAGTAAAGAAGATTCTTTAGATAAAAGATCCACCCACACTTTTATAAACTTGTATATTCCCTGAACAGTCAGTCATTTAATATTCTGTGCGTAGATGGTGGATTAGGGTAAATAACTGGCCAAAATGAAACTTCACTAAGCTTGTTTACTATGCAGTGTTATCATTTGAAAGGTTCCTGAATTACCAGTAGGTATCTTGCTGGATACAAACATCACCACCAATATATATCTCTGATACTGTAAAATCACAAGAGGATTTCATCACAAGAATTTGGAAAACAACTTTTAAAGCATGACTCGTTGAAATACTGAAAATATCGTGCTGGTGTAAATCTGAGCAGAAATAGGATTTATGTATGTTGCTACCAAATAAGGGGGGAGAACAGAAAGTATGGAGGAGAGGGAGAGGATGGAGAAGGAGAGGGAGAGGGGAAAAAAAGAAAAGGAAAAGGAGAAAACTGGAAGGGAGGAGGGTACAGCGAGATGGGAAAAGGAAGGGGAGTGGGGAGGAGAGAGAAAGGGGACGAGGAGGAAAAGGAGAACGGGGAGGATAGGTGAGAGAGTGGGAAGGATCAAGAAGGGAGAAGGAGAGGGAATGGTAGGAGAGGATAGGAAATTATAGGAGAAAAGAAAAAGAGAGAGGAAGGGAGGGACGTTAGAGGAGGATGAGAAAAGGAAGGGAAGGGCAGAGGAGGGAAGGGGAAGAGGAAGAGAAGGTGAAGAGAGGAGGTGAGTGGGGAAGAGAGAGTAAGGGGGCAAGGAAGCAAAGGGAAATAGGGATGATAGGCAAGAGAGTGGGGATGATAAAGAATGAGAGGGAAAGATAGGAGAGCATATGAAATCATAGGAGAAAATAAAAAGAAAGAGGAAGGGAGGGAGGGTAGAGGAGAATGCAAAAAGGAAGGGAAGGGAAGAGGAGGGAAGGAGAAGAGAACGTGAGGAGAGGAGAAGAGTGGGCAAGAGAGAGAAAGGGGACAAGGAGGAAAAGGGAAATAGGGAGGATAGGCGAGAGAGTGGGGAGGATAAAGAAGGGAGAAGGAGAGGGAAAGATAGAAGAGAATAGGAAATGATAGGAGGAAAGAAACAAGAGAGAGGGAATGGAAAGGGAGGGGGAGGCAGGGAAAGGGATAGAGGAAGAAAGCACAGTCTTTGAGAGAGAGAAGAGAGTGGGAAGTGGGAAGGGGAGAAAGGTGGGAGTGGGGAGAAAATGAGTGGTAGGAGGATAGGGAAGGACAGGAGAGGTGTGAAGGGAAGGGGAGAGAAGAGAAAGAAGGAGAAGAGAGGAGAGGAGAGGAGAAAAAGAAGGAGGAGAGAGGAGAGGAAAGAACCGAGCAGTAAAAAAAAATGAGGATGCTTGTTTTTTGGCAGTTCCAAATGAATTGCAGAAAAGACTGCCAGAAATAAATCATTAAAAGGTGGACCTAGTGTTGTAAATATTTTTTTGCGGGCTTTCATTCACTTTAGAGTGGATTCTCTCCCTTTACTTTAAGTCTATGCTAAGGTAAAACGCAACCTAAAGTCTAACTACAGGATCTAGATAAACTCCACCCTTGAAGAACACGCTGGTTCTACAGTATGTCAGAAAAGTAATGATGGAGTCCTGCAATTCCCTATTTTCAACACGGGTTAACGCATGTGTGCTCAACTCATTGCTGGATGCAGCTTGCTGCTGGACTCTTGGTCTGCTTTTGGATAGACTGTTGGAGGGAGAGGGAGCCTGGGATATGGTTTCCTTGTAGTCCTTGGAGATGTGGCGGTCCTCTATGCTTCCCAGCAATATATCTCCTCCTGCTGAGAATCTGCTGTATTCGCCGCTGCCATCCTGGCGGCAGGAAGAAGTCTGTTATCTTCCCTGGCCTTCCCCTCTACTTCCTCTTTTTAGACATTCTCCTGCTTGCTATGCTACTATACGGTGTAAAAAGCACTACTTTGGAGTTTTCAGCACCCCTGATATCTGCCCCGGTCTGCTGCAATGTGTCACAGCTGTACCCATATGCGGCCATCATGCTTGGCTGTTGGCCACGCCCCCACATTCAAAATACATTTAATGAGGAATTAATTAATACCAAGCTGCATTCATTTTTGACTTTTATGTCTGCCTGGATTTCAACTTTAACCAATTCAGCTCTTTGGGCGAAACTACGTACATCCAAAGAGTGAACCTTTAACCACTGTGGGAGATTAGCTTGTGGGGTTCACCTTTTCTTAATCAAAGTCCGTAAACAGGCACTTTCTAAAAAGTCTGGCGGGTGCCAGGTTTTATTTACAAGAGGATTGCAGGTAAAAATAAACAAAACAGTAAATTAAATCCTTTAAGTCCGGCGCTAAACTAAACAAATGGTCTCCTCTCTATACAGTGCGGGGCTGGTCCCCGTCACCCACAAAACATATGATAAAGCAAACCTTTTTCCTTTTTAATCCACACCAACAGAGCTCCTCACTCAGGTTCCCTCCTGAGTCACTCCTGTGCTCTCTTCCTGGTCTTCTAACTTCCACCTGAGTGTGAGGTGGACCAGAACACGGGTGGACCAGAACATCAGGGCCGGAAGCCAGCCTGCCACAGAAGCAGGAAAAACCTTGGCCGGATTCTGGTTCATTCCCTTACAATAGAGCGAATGCGAGGTGAAATGTACCTATAACCGTGTATCTCACCTCGCATACCGTCACACCACTTAAGCCCCGGACCATTTCGCTGGCCAAAGACGAGGCCGCTTTTTGCGATTCGGTACTGCGTAGTTTTAACTGACAATTGCGCAGTCGTGCAACGTGGCTCCCAAACAAAATGTATGTCCTTTTTTCCCCACAAATAGAGCTTTCCTTTGGTTGTATTTGATCAGCTCTGTGGTTTTTATTTTTTGTGTTATAAACAAAAACAGAGCGACAATTTTTTTTAAAAAAATTCAATATTTTTTTTACTTTTTGCTATAATAAAAATCCCCAAAAATATATTAAAAAAAACATTTAGGCTGATACATATTGTTCTACATATTTTTGGTAAAAAAAATCGCAAAAAAACATTTATTAAATGGTTTGCGCAAAAGTTATAGAGTCTATAGGGGGTAGTTTAACCACTTCATTACTGGGCACTTAAACCCCCTTCGTGCCCAGACCAATTTTCAGTTTTCATACAACACTGTACCCAAATTATATTTTTATCATTTTTTTCCCCACAAATAGAGCTTTCTTTTGGTGGTATTTGATCATCTCTGCGATTTTTATTTTTTGCGCTATAAACAAAAAAAGACAGAACATTTTGAAAAACAACACAATATTTTTTACTTTTTGTTATAATAATATCCCAATTATTATTTTTTTAAATACAAATTTCCATCGGTTTAGGCCGATACGTATTCTTCTACATATTTTTGTTAAAAAAAATAGCAATAAGTGTATATTGATTGGTTTGCGCAAAAGTTATAGCGCCTACAAAATAGGGGATAGATTTATGATTTTTTTTTTTACTAGTAATGCCGGCGATCTGCGATTTTTTTTGTCAGGCCTGCGATATTGCGGCGGACACTTTTGACACAATTTTGGGACCATTTACATTTATACAGCGATATGCTATAGAAATGCACTAATTACTGTATACATGTGACTGGCAGTGAAGGGGTTAACACTAGGGGGTGAGGAAGGAGTTAAATGCGTATCCTGGGTGTGTTCTAACTGTGTGGGGGGAGGGGACTGACTGGGGGAGGTGACCGATGCTGTGTCCCTATGTGCAAGGGACACAGATCGGTCTCCTCTCTCCCTGACAGCACGTGGATCTCTGTGTTTACACACAGAGCTCCACGCCTGCACGCATCGGCTTCTCAGCGATGCGCCGGGCACGTTGTTTCCCCGCTGCGCGCCCCCAGCGGCACGCACGGGAACGTCAAAAAAACAGGTCCACTCGGCACTTGAGAGCCGCACTGTGGACGTCTTTCGTCTATAGCGCGGATCTCAAGTGGTTAATGCCATTTTTATAATTTTTTTTTTTACTAGTTATGGCGGCGATCAGCGATTTTTATTGTGACTGCAACATTATGGCAGACACATCGGACACTTTGACACCATTTTAGGACCATTGTCATTTTTACAGTGATCAGTGCTATACAAATGACACTGGGAGTGAAGGGGTTAACCATTAGGTGGCGCTAAAGGGGTTAAATGTGTTACCTAGGGAGTAATTCTTACTGTTAGGCCCTGTACACACGGGCGGATATCCGATGAAAACGGTCCGCCGCACCGTTTCCATCGGATATGTCCGCTGGCGGATTTTGATCTGATGGCTGTACACACCATCAGATCAAAATCCCCGCGGAAAACATCCACGGTGACGTGGCCGCGACGTCGCCGCGACGATGACGCGGCGAAGTGCGCGACCCTGGAAGGTAAATACTTCCACGCATGCGTCGAATCATTTCGACGCATGCGAGGGATGGGGATCGGACGGACTTATCCGGTGAGTCTGTACAGACGACCGGATAAGTCCGAAGGACAGGTTTCCAGCGGATAGATTTCTTAGCATGCTAAGAAATTTTTATCCGCTGGAAAACCGTCGGCTGGACAAATGTCCGCTGGAAAATGTCCGCTCGGGCCTACACACGACCGGATTTGTCTGCTGGAACTGATCCGCGGATAAATCTCAGCGGACAGATCCGGTCGTGTGTACAGGGCCTTAGGGGGCGTGACTACCAGTGACATGTCACTGATCATCGTTCACGATCACGGAAACGGTGAGATCAGTGACAGGGACCCGCGAGCACACTCATGAGGCACACACATGCCCGCTGAGCGACAAATTTAAAGGGCCCATTTGCCTGCCCGTGCTATGCTGTCGACGTACATCTGCGTGCGGTGGTTGGTAAGTGGTTAATCACAGTAGCAGCTATCAGCTTGTGTGTTTTTCGTAGAGTCAGCTCACGGCTTTAAAGTGAAAGTGATGCGGCAGCTCCATAGCTGCACATCACTTTCACATAGCCGGCAGGTTCCTCCCCCCCTCCCTCCGGAGGCCAACCTCCTCCCAAGGTTCCCAGCTTGTCCCATGCTCACCGTTGCCTGGCAGGAACACAGCCGGCAGCTGGGAGAGAGAGATTGCAGTGAGACCGAGTCAAACCCATGCTTGGATCTCACATGCAAACAGTGAAACCGGAAGTGATGTCTCTTGCGTTTTCAAATACACCCTTTCCTGGCCAGCACAGCTAGGGGACACATCTAATCAAGCCGATCTGTGGTTGGTTAGATGGTGTGAAGGGCAGGAGGGACATTGGGGTCTATTAGACCCCTATTGTCTCCATAAAGAGTACCTGTGACCTGCCTAATGCTATCACATAGGGGTTTATTAACCCCTTGTGATAGAAATCAAGTGAAAATAAATATACAAATAAAGGAAAAAAGTTATAATAAAATATATTAAAATAATAAAAAAATACATTGTGGAAAACCCCCGTAGCTCTGCACACCTGCGCAAACACAAACACGAGCCTAGGGTGTACATGCGCATGTAAACCGCAGTCGCACCATACTTGTGACATATTGCTGTGAACGTCAGAGCATGAACAATAATTATAGCACAAGAGCTACTAGTTAACTCTAAACTGAAGAGCTGTAAAGGCTTTTAAAGCTCACCCATGGGGATTTCTGGGCACCATCGATTTTGGTGATATCGTAGGTTAACGCAAACTATAAGACATGGAATGTTTGGTATCTATTTGCTCAATGCAACCTTATCTTTTATATTTTAATCAAAAATGGGTAGTATATGGTGTGATTTTGCACTAAAATTTATTTTACTATATTTTACCTGAAAATTTGCGTTTAATAAACAATTGCGCATGTATCACGTGAAACAAAAATTTGAAAATATCATATTTTTATTCTTCAGGGCCTCTGCTTTCAGAAAATATATAATATTCGGGGGGTTTAATTAATTGTATTGCCCAAAAAAATTGCTCTGGAGCCAAACTAAAGAAAAAAAATGATTTATGTTTAGGTAGAAAATGCCTTGAGCTCAGACTTGGTGATAAATAATCGAAAGGTAAATATTATAATACAAATAAAGCTATCTATGTTTCTTCAAGTAAAATAAAAAATTGCTTGATGGGAAAATTCCAAACATTTGCAGATAAATGAAAGGCATGCATTATGATAGCGGGTTCAGTCAATATGAACGTAGCCAGCAGAACAGAGATCTCAATCAGTGCTCGTCTCGCCCTTGCTAGATTATTTTTCAGAACAAATAAAGGATACTTATTAATAAAACATTATGCAGGATACATCAGATTTTTCTTTTTGTAGAAAATGACACCAATAGAGACTGAAACATGTACAGTATAAAGAAAGACATGAAGACGATCAATGGAAAAGTAACATATTTAAATAATTTCACTTACCCTAATACCCTTCCTTTCATGTAACTCTGAAATAATATCCTTAAAAAATAAATGTAATGGTTGCACTGGAAAAGGTGCAGTTTCTGTTGGTTACTCCTTCACCCCTACATCTCTATTGTGTCGGGTAATAAAGGTATGTAGTACCCCCTGTGTACAGTAGGTACATTTAGTTAGGCTCCTACTGTAGCCAGAGGAGCCAGGGTGTTGCATTTGTTGTTGTTAGTTTAGCTGGCAGAGCTCCTCCAAGGGCTAAGTCTCTGCTGCCTCCCCCTGGCTTCTAGAGCTTAGGAAAGTTCTGGAACTTATCTGGAATTGATAAGGCTTGAATATTTTTGGGGTCTCTTCCAATCCCTGGGAGAGGACAGCCCAGAAGGTGGAGAGATAGCACTTAAGTATTCTGGAGCATGACCATGGAGGAGAAGAGTTCAGGATCCAGAGGCCTGGAGGGGACCCCTTTGCTAGGGGGCTCTGCCTCCAGGCAAAAGGGACCAGAGGGAGAGAGAGAGAGAGAGAGAGAGAGAGAGAGAGAGAGAGAGAGAGAAACAGTGTAGAAAACCAGTCACTTCCTTAAGCCTCAGCTAGGCTTAGCTGAGCCACCCTGGGAGCCATTGTTCATTAGTCACCATATGTGCTACAGGATCTTTACAGGAAACTGATTGAGTAACCTTAAATGCCCTATACCCCAGACAGTAGTGTATTTATGTTTTGAGCTGCCCTAGGCCTGACTATACTTGTGCTCCCCCCAATTTAAATATGACCCACCCCTTCCTGTCAAGGCCACACCCCTTTCTGTTTCAGACCCACCCTGAAATTTTCAAGTGGGGACACTAGTTTTTAGGGCTGGTGGTGTATTAGATTCCCCTAATTTGCATAGATTTCCTCTCACTTCCTGTTTAGCTATGAGGCAGGAAGTGAAGGGAAATCTCTGCAATGGGGCAGGAATGGTAAAAAATAAACTGACGTAAACCCAGTTACTAGACACCTTCTATCTTTTTCTGAATTACAACATCATCATCAAATACCCAAGACACTTTTTTATTCCTATCTTCAATTTAGACACTTTTCCGCTTCCAGATCCCCCTCTTTATCCCTAGAGGGACCATCAGAGTTCGAAAAGATTTGTGCCATAGGTTCTCATGAGCCCAAATTAATATCTAGTATTTATAAAGTGTTACATGATGCCACCCCCTTGAATGTGAGTAGTCATCATTACATGCGGAAATGGTCACTGATTTTTCAACATGATATCTCTTTGTTAAACTGGGGGAAAATTTGGGAGTCCACCTACAAAATCTCCCGATGTGTCACTCACAAGGAAACAGCATATAAAGTTTTATTACTCTGGTATAGAACCCCAGAAATGTTACATGCGCAGAAGTCGTTGGTCCCCAATCATTGTTGGAAATGTAAGAAAACAGTTGGCTCCCTTTTTCATATATTCTGGGATTGCTCCCTGATCGGCCAGTTCTGCTCCCAGATTCAGTCACTCCTGGAGGAATTGTTTGAGGTCCCTGTTCTGCTGAATCCCATGCATTATTTGCTCGGACTACCCTTCACAGGCTTAACCAAGCATACAAGGAGGCTGATGGCATTTATATTATTGGCAGCTAAGCAAGCTATTCCCAGGATGTGGCTTTCCACTCCCCCCCTACATTCACACTGTTCCTCTCTATCTTGGCGGAGATCCGCAGAATGGAACATCTAACCGTATTAGTTGATGATTCCCCTCAAAAAATGTTCAAGATTTGGCAACTGTGGGATGACTACGAGTCCGGTCCAGAAGTAGATAGCTCTAGTTGATAATTCGCTGCTGTATTGAATTTGTATAGACTTGACTTCGGGTTCAGTGATGCCTTTTTAACGAAAAGGATGTTTTATTTTTTCATTTTGTTTTTGTTTATTTTGCTGTCCATCTTTAACGTATCGTTTACTATTTGATAATGCTTACGTTCTTTTTGTGCTATTTTCCTGTAACAGACAGTGTTTTCATCTGTTCTTTTGTTTTTTGTTTTCTGTTCTACTTACCTGTATGTTGACATATGTACTTTATATGTTATATAAAAACTTCAAAATAAACAATAAAAAAAAAAAAAAAAAACTGACAGGAGCTGCCTGTCATTCCCTCCCTTACTCTATCCAAAATGAAAAAATACAAAAGAATATGTTGCCTATAGTTCTACTTTAAGTACAAATTTCAGATAATTGTATGGAGAGGACTTAGAAGATATAACCATGCCAGTGGTGCAGCAGAAAACATATAGCATGGTGAGGAAGGTTTGTGGTCCAGGATGATAGGACAGTCAAAATTAGAAGCAGCTTGCATTACGCTAACAGTGTAGCGCAAGCCGGCGGGGACTCTTTCCGTACTGCCCCCCTGCAAAGTGATGCCCCTAGGCCAGCATACATCGTTGACCCCAGAGCCTATAGAGGAGAAGCAGCCAGGTGCTAGCTATCTACAAGGGACAGCTTAAAGCTATTTAACCTGTTACAGCTAACTTACACCTTTGCTTGGGGATTCTAAGTTGGAGCCAGGTGCTTTGGCATTTCTTTGTGAAGATACAGTATCTTACTGATTCCAGAAGTAGAATTTGTCTTTGCCTATTGGCTGTATAGTCTGCCCCACAGGAACACATTTCCTAGAATTCAGAGACAGTTTATTGCATGTGCTCAAGTTCTACTTTACCACAGTTCTGAATATCCCAGACTACCCTAACCCCATCCACGTTGATTGCAAAACAACGCTTTTGGGCTGGTTTCTGTCTACAGAATGCATGTTGAAAATACCTGTTGCTTGGCTGTGCATGAAAAAGCTGGACCCAAAATCCAGCGGCCCCTAAGGGGGTAGCGCTACAGGTATGTCAATGGGGAGGAAAAATTAAGCACTGCAGGGAACCAAGGGGCATATCAGTATCTGGAGCAGTGTTCTGGCAAAGCAAGCAGTGATTTTTTTTTCGCTCTAACATGTTTCACTCCCACATGGAGCTTATTCTAAGCTCCATGTGGAAGTGAAACATGTCATGCTGCGTACACACGACCGTTTTTAATGTCATGGAAAAAAAAAGTTTTTCTCAACGTGATTCTTATCAAGCCTGCCTTGCATACACACGATTGTGAAAATGCTTGAGCAAAGCGCGGTGACATACAACACGTACGACGGCACTATAAAGGAGAAATTTCATTTGAATGGCGCCACCCTTTGGGCTGATTATGCAAATTTCCCTTCTCAAAACTTGCTTCTGAGCATGCGTGTTTTTTTCCCCGTCGTTAAAGCCTACACACAACCATTTTTCACAACGAGAAAAATGACGACGTGAAAAACGTCGAGAAAAAATAGAGCAGGTTCTAAATTTTTAATACCCATTTTTCTCGTAGAGGATTGTAGTATGATGCACTTGGAGAGGCTAGCGACTGCTGGGAGCCTTCACCTGACATTGGAAGAACAGAGGGTATTTATGCCTGCAGCTAAACAAAGTAGTTTCTAATACATCAGTAGATTTTATATTTAACTTTTAACTGTTTTCCACATTGCTGGGAATGATGCCACTATCTTTCCGGGATGATTCCTAGGGAATAACAAGTAGTTCCTAAACTATTTTGTACTAGCAGTAAGAACAATTGAGTATTGTCCATAATAATTGTTTTATTTGCAATAACATCCAAATTTTCAGGACAAGCTTTTGGAGTGTGTCTCCTTATTTAAGTTCCAAGTAGCACTGCTTCGGGGAAACAACCCAAAAGCTTGTGCTACAAATGTGGATGTTAGTGCAAATAAAAAAGTATCACAGACAGTACTCAATTGTTCTTATTGCAAATGCACTAATGCAACTACAATCAGCTCGTACTAGCAGTAATAATAAAACAAAATAACGTAGATATGGCAGGGCACTAAAGTCTTCTGGCTAATTTCCCGCATTTTAATAAATACATATATATGTTAAATTTCCCCCATTTTAACAAATACATACATACATTAATGTATATATATGTATAGTATACAGCAGGGCTCGACAAAATCTGGGCACCTGGTCGCAATTGTGACCTAGCGCTCGCGCCCACCGGTAATTGTGGCGATCGCACGGCGGGGAGGTGGGGGCGCACGGAGGCACAGTGTGCCCCCGTGCGCCCCTACCTCCCCCGCTGCGGGATAGCGGCGGGTAATTGAGGCTGTGGCTTTGCGGCCTTGTGAAGTGCCAAGCTTCCTTCTGTGACCTGCGCCATCTGGTGGTGACCGTTGGCATTACAAGTAAAACAGCATGTGTAATAGACATGTGCAGACTGGAAAATTTTGTTTCGTTTTTTCGTTTTCGTTTGGAAAATAAATTTATTTAGTTACTCCCGAAAATCATTTTGATTTATTTAGTTTTTCGTTGGGGAATAGCTTTCGTCCGAAAATCCAATAATACTTGGTTTCTGTCGAATGGTCAAAAGAATCTCCTTATTTAAGTTCCAAGTAGCACTGCTTCGGGGAAACAACCCAAAAGCTTGTGCTACAAATGTGGATGTTAGTGCAAATAAAAAAGTATCACAGACAGTACTCAATTGTTCTTATTGCAAATGCACTAATGCAACTACAATCAGCTCGTACTAGCAGTAATAATAAAACAAAATAACGTAGATATGGCAGGGCACTAAAGTCTTCTGGCTAATTTCCCGCATTTTAATAAATACATATATATGTTAAATTTCCCCCATTTTAACAAATACATACATACATTAATGTATATATATGTATAGTATACAGCAGGGCTCGACAAAATCTGGGCACCTGGTCGCAATTGTGACCTAGCGCTCGCGCCCACCGGTAATTGTGGCGATCGCACGGCGGGGAGGTGGGGGCGCACGGAGGCACAGTGTGCCCCCGTGCGCCCCTACCTCCCCCGCTGCGGGATAGCGGCGGGTAATTGAGGCTGTGGCTTTGCGGCCTTGTGAAGTGCCAAGCTTCCTTCTGTGACCTGCGCCATCTGGTGGTGACCGTTGGCATTACAAGTAAAACAGCATGTGTAATAGACATGTGCAGACTGGAAAATTTTGTTTCGTTTTTTCGTTTTCGTTTGGAAAATAAATTTATTTAGTTACTCCCGAAAATCATTTTGATTTATTTAGTTTTTCGTTGGGGAATAGCTTTCGTCCGAAAATCCAATAATACTTGGTTTCTGTCGAATGGTCAAAAGAATATTCGACGGAACGTCGAATAATTTTTGGTTGGTCACCGATTATTCGACTGAACGTCGAATCTTTACGTCGAATCGTAGATTTCCGTTCGAATATTCCACCTACAAGAATTCTAATGTTGTATGACTAGTAATAATGACTAATCTATTCTCTATAATGTCGAATCTATTTTCTCATAAATCGAAATCTATTCTCTGTAATGTCGAATCTATTATTTCTATAGGGCCAGATCCACAAAAGAGATACTCCGACTTAACTGCTGTTCAGTCTGTGTGTAACTTTGGAAACGATCCTCAAAAGGCTTTTTCCAAAGTTAGGCAGAAGATCCGGCATGTGTAATTGAATTACACTGCCGAATCTTAGGATGCAGTACCGCATCCGCCGCTGGGGGCATTTCGAGTCGAAATGCCGTTTCTAGTATGCAAATTAGCACTTAAGGCGATCCACAAAGCTTTCCAGCTTCCTTTTTGCGCCGTTAGTGTTATTTTGCAAGTGTAAAATTAGGGCTGGTTCTACAAAGTGTAAACTAGTCACACCTTGTAAAAGCCCATTCCAGCGACGGCATTTGGTATGCTTTCCCGAGGGAGAACTCCACGGCAATTTGTAAAAACAAAACCGGCATGGGTTCCCCCCCAGGAGCATACCAGGCCCTTAGGTCTGGTATGGGTTGTAAGGGGACCCCCCCTACGCTGAAAAATCGACGTAGGGGGTCCCCCTACAATCCATACCAGACCCGTATCCAAAGCACGCTACCCGGCCGGTCAGGAATGGGAGTGGGGACGAGCGAGCGCCCCCCCCCTCCTGAGCCGTGCCAGGCCGCATGCCCTCAACATGGGGGGGTTAGGTGCTCTGGGGCAGGGGGGCGCACTACGGGCCCCCCCACCCCAGAGCACCCTGTCCCCATGTTGATGAGGACAGGACCTCTTCCCGACAACCCTTGCCATTGGTTGTCGGGGTCTGCGGGCGGAGGCTTATCGGAATCTGGGAGTCCCCTTTAATAAGGGGGCCCCCAGATACCGGCCCCCCACCCTAAGTGAATGGATATGGGGTACATCGTACCCCTATCCATTCACCTGTAGGCAAAAAGTAAAAGTTAATAAACACACAACACAAGGCTTTTTAAAATATTTTATTATTCTGCTCCGGATGCCCCCCTGTCTTCGTTATTAGCTCAATTACCAGGGGGGGTAATTGGACGAGGACGAGGACGAGGGTGGCTCCACTGTTTCAGTTTTCAGCTGGGCTGCCTCTTCGATCTTCGGGAACACGGGCTGGATACTGGAGTCTTGCTCCCTTCCAGATAGCTGGTCTCTCTGTAGATTTAGGCCCAGGCTTCTGGCCTATTCGCACGGCTGTGCTCTGTCAGCAGCTCCGCAGAGGAGAAGATGCCGGTCCCAAGAGACCGAAATCAGCCACGCCCTCTCTTTAAGTAACCTTCCCCATAAGTCTGTGCTGAGGTGTCACATGTTCCAATGTCGCAGGGCATTGTGGGATGTGCAGTCTGTTTCTCCTAAGAGTCAATGGAGTCCATATCTCCCGCTACTTGCAAGCCCACCATGCATAACTCCTTAAAGGTAACTCACATATTTACAAGCATGAATAAAGTCCAGTGGGGATAGCCTGTCATTAGACTTCTGACAGGATGACCCCGCTACACACACATATATATATATATATAGTATACAGTATATACTGTTTGTGCATGCATAGTAAACCAGCGCAGAACAAATTTACAGACTGTTTAGTTCACAATGTGCTGTATCAATTTTAACTATTTTCAAATTAAAGCTGATATTCCACCTAGAAGGTGCAGGTCATGCAGTTTTGAGCTTTTTGACATGTCTCAACACAAAACCATAATTCGTCTTGACGCACTTCATTATTGTGTTCTAATTATATAGTGCAGTGTATTATGAAACCTGAAAGACATCAACACTCACTGGCATCGATTGTTCCTAAAATGAACAATATTCTATTGAACAACTGCAGTTAATATTGGTTCAGACAAAGCAGAGGTCAACATACAAAAGTCAATGTATTGATTGTAAAATACAGCTTAGTCTTTCAATTTAATAGCTCCATTTTAACAAGAAAATAACGTGTGTCTAAAGTGCAATCTCTTTTTAGCAGAAGCAATTTTGAGCTGGAGAAATATGCGGAATAAAAATTACGTTTCGTACCACATAAATCGGTTGACATTTTTATGAGAAAATAAATAAATAGATTGTGGATTCTGGTTTTGTGGACAGGGCATTGGGTTTCCCTGTGACAACTCTATTTTTATTAATGTGAACATAGATATGATACAAGCTGATGTAGGTTTGTAACATATTTTTTTGAATTAAAAATGGATCGAGGAAGACAAAAATCCATAGAAATAAAATCTTTAAAGGAAATATATTGTGTTTACAAATGTGTTTTATTTTTCTTTATCTTTCGTTAAATGTTCAATAAAACACGATGTAATCCAATGACAGAGAATCCTTTTTCTCTTCTGAAATCCATTTTTCATCTAAGCCAGGTTTTTATTCTAAAGTGTTATTCTTGTTTTATTTTTCTCATTAGAATCTCACCCCTTGAAATGCTTTCTATTCTTTTTAAGGTATAGTTCTTTTTTGGTCCTTTTTTAAGCCTATTTTCTGTTCTCAGACGTTACCTCTATTCTGAGCCTAACTTAATTTTAAGCCTCACTTATCTTTAAAATCTGAACTGCAGGAATACAACTAAATACACAAATGCAATAAAATGTGTGGAATCCAATAAGTATAGTAAATACCAAATAAATGTGATATGTGGCAAAGAATCTAAGATGCCACTAGTTGCAGCTAACACTGAAATGTACAATTTCCACAGTGTGTCATGCAACTTTCAAAGAAAAAATTTAATCAATACATAACCCTTAATGCATGACAATATGCGTCTTTATGCATACAAGTGAAAAAATTGTGCATGAATAAACACACAACAATGTTAACTTTGGTAAGTTGCCTCAAAACAAATCATAAAATGTCAATAACCTGAGAATTTGCTCCCATCACACTATGCATAAAGCAAACATGTATTATAGTGTGTAAATTATATATCATGTGAGCTGGAGCTGCTGGGCTCGTTCTTGTCCCTGGAACAATCAGGTTCAGGAAAGAAAAAAGGGGGTTCTGGGGGCACCACAGCAGGTTTTTCACCCTAATGCATAGAATGCATTAAGGTAACAAACCATGAGACTTTACAACTCCTTTAATGAATGGACCTATTTAACAAAAAATTGGTCATGTGCACATTCCCCTTTAAGGGGGTTCACTCCAAAGCCAACACTGTTTCCTCCTCGTCCTCGTAAGATCCTCTCTAGTAGTTAGAGAATATTAACTTGCCAGTGAAGCACTTCTCCAGGGCTCTACAGTGCAGAAATAAGCAAAGGGAACTTTGATAGTGTATTACTTTTAAAACCAATAAAAACTTTATTAAAAAAAGCATATAATATATTGCACTTACAAGAAAAGTGTACTAGAAAAGTAGTGCATCACTTGAAACACAATAATGTATATAATGGTGTTCGTCCCCTTAAGCCTGAGACTCCAACATTCCCCATTCCAGCATGGAAAGCCAAATACTTCCTGATAGGAATGGTGACATCACTAGGCTCCCCACTGACGCATTTCATCATAATCATGTGACTTCCTCAAGGGTTTAATACAAATGCAAAACCTGTCAATGAGCTGTTTTATATGTCATACAATTTGTAATTGTGTCTATCCAGTCCTGGGATATACACAGCTCTGCCACAGAGCACAAACCTGATTCTTCTCTACTACAGTAAAAACATTTTTTTTAAAAAACAGTGCCCCTCGATGTAATCCATCATCAATCACAATCATGATGCCCCCTAGACCCAAGAAATAGAAAAAAATAAAAACACTCTGACTCCTGGGCGGCCCTCCGCCGACTGCCCGCTCTGTACTTTGACAGTTCTCATATAGGTAAGGGGTGGGGCCACGGATGACATAGCTGGGTTGCCCTGCCCCTTGCCTATATAAGAACTGTCAAAGCGCAGAGTGGGCAGTTGGTCGAAGGCCTCCCAAGAGGCGGAGCGTTTTTTTTTTGCTATTTTTCCGGTCCAGCAGGCGTCGTGATTGACAAAAGATTACATTGAGGGACACTAGTTTTTTATTTTAAATTTTTTAATAGGACTTGTCAAAAACAGTTTACTGCAGTTATTACTTTTTGACACGTTTTTGGTAAATGGGTAGGGGTATGAAGTACCTGATACCCATTCACATGGGGGGTGGGATCTGGGGGCTCACTTGTTAAAGGGGGCTTACAGATTCCGATAAGCCCCCTGCCTGCAGACCCTGACAACCACAGCTTAGAGTTGTCAGGAAGAGGCCCATGTCCCCATAAAATGGGGACAAGATGCTCTGGGGCAGAGTACCCCTGCTCCAAAGCACCCCCCCATGTTTAGGGCATGTGGCCTGGTATGTTTCAGGAGGGGGGGTGCTCCCTTGTCCCCTGCCCCTTCCTGACCTGCCGGGCTGCATGCTCAGATATGGGTCTGGTACGGGTTTTGGGGGGAACCCCACACTGTTTTTTTTTTACATTTTGTCATGGGGTTCCCCTTAAAATCCATACCATACACAAAGGGCCTGGTATGGACTGGGAGGACCCATGATGTTTTTTTCTTTTTTTTCAATAGCCGAGTACCAAAATAGTAACCACAAGTCATTTTAAATGGGATTTTACTTGTTTTTTTTTTGTGGAAATTTAACTTTTGCTCTAGCATGTTTTATGCGCCACTTTACATGCACGTTAAGGGGACCCCCCAGGCACTATATTTAAGTGAATTTTTATGTTTGCACTTAATTAAAATCACCGCTCCTGAAAAAACTTGTATTGATACATATGCCCCAGGGCAGTCCCTGGACCCCCATACCCCTTTTATGGCCAATTACTTGCATATAAGCTATCAAAATGGGAACTTTTCATTTTTCCTGTTCGGCTCCCATAGACTTCAATAGGGTTTGCTGTTTAGGTTAGAACATTTCCCCTGTTAGGTAGTTCTGCTGCAAACCAAACACGGGGGTGTTCGGCCCATCCTTAGTAATCACTATAACCATGGATTTTTTTCTCAAACAATAGGTGCTGGAACCACGATCCCACAAACCCTCCCCGTACACACCCTCCAAATCCCATCAAATAGAGGGTGGGGTCAGTCAAATTTCTCAAACAGTAGGAGGGTCTTAAAGGGGCATTAAATGCCAGGATTACATTACATACAGAGTGCAGAGCTGACACTTGTAAACACAGAAACCAGACTTCTGTGTTTACAAGTGATTGTGGTGAGCCCCATTATGGACATGAACTGCTCCTTTGCCTTTGTATACACAGAGCTGAAGAAGGTATTTAATACATTTGCCTTCTCTTTGTCCCCATTCATCTACTCCAGATTATTTTGTGCCTACATGCTCAGACCTGACCTTTTTACTATTAATATATTTGAATATATTTGAAGAATTTCTTTGGGTTTGCCTTACTCTCTTTTGCAATCTGTCATTAATTTATAATTTGTGTGGCCTTGATATCCTTTTTACATATTCTGTTATATTCAGTGCCGATCCTGACCTCCCTGGGGCCCTAAGCAAAATTCTGCTAAGGGGCCCTCTACGGTGGGCCTTACACCAGGCATTTCCAGAGGAGTCCCCCTTACACCAGGCATTCCCAGCGGAGCCCCCTTACATCAGGCATTCCCAGCGGAGTCCCCCCTTACATCAGGCATTCTCAGCGGAGTCCCTCCTTACATCAGGTATTCCCAGCGGAGTCCCCCCTTACACCAGGCATTCCCAGCGGAGGTAAAAAATTAAGGTAAAAAACGTTTTATGTCTTTCTGTCCTCCCCCTTCACTGTTTAAAGGGGAGGAGAGGGGAAAGAGACCTATGAGGCTATATGACTAGTATTACCAGAATCACATATTATATATCTTCAGTCCGTAACAGTCTTCTGAAGCATTTTTTCAGTCTCCAACAACTCAAGTATGTTGACCACTACTGCATAAAGTAAATTGATCACCACTGGTCAACATCAATAGAGACAGTCAGCTCACTATTCTTTCTCATCACAGAGCCCTGCTTCCCTCATAAATATAGTCTCTTCTTAAATATGTTACTTTTACGTGGCCTTTCTTTTCATAAATTTGGATGCCTTCTTTAGCATCCCAGGTAGCTCAAATCCCTGAGCCACATAACTTTCATGTTTTTATGGGGCAGAACAGTGCTGATAGCCTCCCATCCAACTCCCATCACTCTTGGTTTCTACTGTCCAGTTAACCTGTTCATAATAGTTATAGGAGAATATGAATTTTAAAGAGATGAATGTGGGGGCAGTGATATCAAGAACTAAGTGTGCTTGCTTTACATTGCTGCTGCCTGCTGCCTGTTCAGTACACTGACAGGTTTAGTTAATTCTCAAAATGCAATTAGTTCAGTTTAAAAAAAAAAATTGCCCTGCCATCATCCCTGCCTATGCCAGAATGATGTGTCACTGGTCCTGCAGTCTCTTTGGATACATACATCAAATCTTCCAGGAGGCTGCAGGATTGGCACACATAGTGGGCTGGGGGGCTCTACCTGCAAGAGGCAGCCAGCTGAAAAGGACCATGATAGAGGCAAAGGGGCTGCTGTAAGGCATCCAAACAGCAAAATACAGTAGGACAGCACTGGATTCATTGTATAAATGAGTATGTGTTTTGAAGTGAATACAGGAATAGATGTAAAAAACGTGGGGGGTTGGAGTTGAGTACTGCTTTAAAGTGTCTATAAATTATTATTTACCTTAAATAATACTACTAAACCAGCCTGGATACCTTTGTCAAGATTAAGCTTCCTCCACTCTGGAACCAGGAACCAGGTAGTATAGCTGAATACGGAACCCAAGAACTAGATGACACTAGCTTAGATGCAAACGTGAACTACAGTTGTGTTCAAAATTATTCAACCCCCCAATGCTGTAAAGGGTTTTAGGGAATTTAGTGTACATTTGTATTTGTATTCAGAATGAAATCCTACAAGGACTTCTTAAAGAACCATATGCAACTAAAATGACATCAATTGGTTTTTTAATACAGTAGTAAATGTTTATTTTGTGAATTCTTCATTTACACAATTATTCAACCCCTTAAAGACTACCACTCTGAAGAACAGAGGTTCATTGAAGTGTTTTCAATCAGGTATTGAAAACACCTGTGGATGTCAGGGAGCAGCAATAAAGCCTAATAAGCACCAATCAGCCAGCTTTAAAATGACTGTGATACTCAGCTACTTCTAGACATTTACTGGTGTGGTTACAAACATGGTGAAGTCAAGAGAATGGTCGGGGAAGACAAGAGAAGAGGTGATTACTCTTCACAGGAAGGGCAATGGCTATAAGAAGATTGCACAGATGTTAAACATACCAAGAGACACCATAGGAAGCATCATTCGCAAATTCAAGGCAAAGGGCACTGTTGAAACGCTACCTGGTCGTGGCAGAAAGAAGATGCTGACTTTGACTGCTGTGCGCTACCTGAAGCGTAGAGTGGAGAAAAGTCCCCTTGTGACTGCTGAGGAACTGAGAAAAGATTTGTCAGATGTGGGTACTGAAGTTTCTGCTCAGACAATACGGCGCACACTGCGCAATGAAGGCCTCAATGCCAGAACTCCCAGGCGCACCCCCTTGCTGTCTCCAAAGAATAAGAAGAGTCGACTGCAGTATGCCAAAAGTCATGTGGACAAACCACAGAAGTTTTGGGATTGTGTTCTGTGGACTGATGAAACAAAATTAGAAGTGTTTGGGCCCATGGATCAACGCTATGTTTGGAGGAGGAAGAACAAGGCCTATGATGAAAAGAACACCTTGCCTACTGTGAAGCATGGCGGGGGGTCAATCATGCTTTGGGGCTGTTTTGCTTCTGCAGGTACAGGGAAGCTTCAGCGTGTGCAAGGTACCATGAATTCTCTTCAGTAACAGGAGATAGTGGATAACAATGTGATGCAGTCCGTCACAAACCTGAGGCTTGGGAGACGTTGGACCTTTCAACAGGACAATGATCCCAAGCATACTTCCAAGTCCACTAGAGCATGGTTGCAGATTAAAGGCTGGAACATTTTGAAGTGGCCATCGCAGACACCAGACTTAAATCCAATTGAGAACCTCTGGTGGGACTTAAAGAAAGCAGTTGCAGTGCGCAAGCCTAAGAATGTGACTGAACTGGAGGCTTTTGCCCATGACGAATGGGCGAAGATACTCGTAGATCGCTGCAAGACACTTGTGTCAAGCTATGCTTCACGTTTAAAAGCTGTTATAACTGTAAAAGGATTTTGTACTAAGTACTAAGATTGAATGTCAACTGGGGGTTGAATAAAACTGATAAAGATGTGAGCACAGAAAAGACATTTGTGGTTATTTCATTATAAATGTTATGTTATATTTGTCTGACCTACACGTGCCTCTTTGATTTAATTGTAAGCAGGATGACTGAATGATCAAACTGGGCAAAACAATCAATTTCAGTGGGGGTTGAATAATTTTGAATACAACTGTAACTTTATTGTAAAGTCACACAGAATTGATAACACACAAAATCAGGTAAGAGCTTGGTCATATTATCCTAAACAATGCAAACTGTAAACAGTAATATCGGTAGATCTAATAGTACATCTGATGAACATCTAGCATAAACATAAACATTCTGCAATGGTTCGGTGACAAGGTAAAGCAGACACAATGCTAGTCACATCTCCAAGAGGATTAGCAGACAAACAGAAACAATAGGTGACTCAATTAACAATGGAAATGCACACTTAGGAGGCACAAAATGGGAAAATTATGCCATGAAAGAACGACAGTTTAGTAAACAGATTCTAGCAGGAGACCTAAGCATCAGGTGTTTTGTTAACTGATTTTATTGACATCTGCCCTGAGTCGCTGAGTCTTGGGGGAGGAAGTTAAAGTAGTTAATGCTGGTTTGGGCACAGAGGCCCCGAATCTGTATGCAGGTCCTAGTTTCCCAAAGTCAGTGTGTTTTTGGGGAGACATGGACCCAAATCTGAAGCAAAATCCTCCAAAGGTGCCCCAGGCACACACCTCCCAAAGAACAGAGCCCCTCAAAAGCCAGAACTCATAGTCAGTAGACAAGAGGCTACCCTGCAGTCCCCTCCAAAAGCCCCATTCTGGGCTGGGTCTGTCACAAAGGAAGACTAAGCATAATGTTATGGTAATGAAGACTGTATATTGCTATTCAGCTACCTATCACATTATCTATAGTGGGGGTAATTTAACATATTGGCACTAATTGTAAAGGCAGGGAGAAGAAGATGAATAGTGATACTGGTACCCTGTTACCCCAACACTACCTCCTTGCATCAGAAGAACACATGGCACAAGGGGGTTGATTTACTATAGATTGCATTTGCAAGAGCAGTTGCTCCAGAGCTTAGTAAATGAGCTCCACTGACTTCCATCATCCAATCATATGCAAGCAAAAATGCATTTTTTTTCCTTGCATATGATTGGGTATTCTTTACAAAGTGAAGCTTTAGCTCATTTACTAAGCTCTGGAGCAACTGTAATTGCAGAGTACAACTTCACTTTGCAAAGTGCACAGTCTATTTGCTTTTAGTAACCCAATAGTGTCATGGAAATTTAACATTATGATACCCTTAGCATAAAAACATGCTCAGTGTTTTCTAGTGGCATGACATTTGTAGCAATAGAGAGCAGATTTTACAATATTGCACAAGTGGCAATTTTCCACCTTCAGCCACATACCTTTGGGCATTTCCAGGTCATGGAAAGGAACTTAAAGGGGTTGTAAAACCTTGTGTTTTTTTACCTTAATGCATCCTATGCATTAATCGCTTAAGGACCGGCGCACGACTATTTACGTTGGCAGAATACAATGGCTGGGCACATGGGCGTACAGGTACGTCCCCTTTAAGATGCCCAGCTGTGGCTCGCAAGCGCCACCGGCGCCGCGCGCGCGACCCGGTCCTGTCCTGGGACCCGCGGACCCGAATGCCGTCGGTGTCCCACGATCGGGTCACGGAGAGGAATAACGGGGAGAGGTAAGTGTGAACAAACCTTCCCCGTTCTTCTAGTGTGGCTGTCAGTGATCGTCTCTTCCCTGTGTTAGGGAACGACGATCAGTGATGTCACACCCACATCTACGCCCCCCCACAGTAAGAACACTCCCTTACAACACACTTAACCCCCTACAGCGCCCCCTCCTGATTAACCCCTTCACTGCCAGTGTCATTTGCACAGTAATCAGTGCATTTTTACAGAACTTTTCGCTGTGAAAATAACAATGGTCCCAAAAATGTGTCAAAAGTGTCCGATGTGTCCGCCATAATGTCGCAGTCACAACAAAAATCGCTGATCCCCGCCATTAGTAGTAAAAAATATATATTTTTTAAAAATGCCATAAAACTATCCCCTATTTTGTAAACGCTATAAACTTTGCGCAAACCAATCAATAAACGCTTATTGCGATTGTTTTACCAAAAATATGTAGAAGAATACGTATCGGCCTAAACTGAGGGAAAATTTTTTTTTTTATATATTCTTTGGGGGATATTTATTATAGCAAAAAGTAAAAAATATAGAATTTTTTTAAATTGTCGCTCTATTTTTGTTTATAGCACAAAAAATAAAAACCGCAGAGGTAATCAAATACCACCAAAAGAAAGCTCTATTTGTGGGAAAAAAAAGGACACCAATTTTGTTTGGGAGCCACGTCGCACGACCGCGCAATTGTCAGTTAAAGCGACATAGTGCCGAATCGCAGAAAGGGACCAGGTCCTTTACCTGCATAAGTGGTTAAGGTAAAAAAACGTCTGGCACTCACCGCCCCCCCCAGCCCCCCGTTTTACTTACCTGAGCCCTGGAATTCACTCGGCGGTGACGCGGTGTCCCTCTCTCCATTGGGTCCTGGCTCTTGATTGGATAGATTGATAGCAGTGCAGCCATTGGCTCCTGCTGCTGTCAATCAAATTCAATGATGCGGGCGCCGGGGGGGCGGGGCTGAGTCCGGCATTCGTGTCTATGGAGCGCGCCTGCAAGGTAACCCCCCGGGAGAGCGCTTCTCCTAGGAGGGTTATCTGATGTGGAGAGGAGCCGCGAGAGCCGCCAACGGGACCCCAAAAGTCGAGGATCGGGGTTACATTTTGCAAAACAAGCTGCACAGTGGAGGTACGTATGGCATATTTCTTACTAAAAAAAAAACAAAAAAAACAAAGCTACAATCACTTTAATGAACCAAAGGCACTGAACTTACACTTTTTATTACATACAGTAAATCTAATCTGCATGGGACACATGGTTTTATTGTAAAACATATGTACACCACTTAGAAATATAAAACAATGCAAACCACTACATTCTGTTAATAATGAAGGTACAGAAACCTTTCAAATGCAAGAAATCACAAACCTTCTTCACATCAATCCTCCACTGCTTTAGTTTGGAAAGGTTTGCACAGTACAAAAAATTGATCCTTCGTCGGCAGGTCACTCCACAATCACAAGGGTCAATAAAATGTTTTTTTCTTTTTTTTCCAGGACCAGGTGTCTTCTTCCTCAGAACAAGCTGTTTAAAGACATAAATAGGACCCTTGGCCAGAGAAAAGTCGCTGTTTTGAGCAAACATTGTTCAACCTGTAATAGTAAACATTCGCTGCCTGTTTCTTCTTTCCGTGTTTTGATGTGAACGGTAGAGCCACAGGCATTTTTTATTGTTTTGAAGCCAGGAGCATGTGCCTGGGTCTATCCGTTTATGTCATTCCAAAAAATATGTCAGATAATTACAGACAGTTTGAGAATGCCAAGCACACATCAGAGGCTCATACTTCAAAAAGTATCTTTTGTTAATTTTCCAATGGGCTTTTGGTACAGTGTACTTGACTGGAATGCAGGATGCAGTTATAGAATAACGACAAAAGAGTTGTTATATGAACTGAAGTATGAACATTTCTCTTTAATTGATTATACCTTTTACAGGATGGCTAAAACTAAACTAGAAACTACAAATAAACAAACTTAGAAATAGTTGAAAAAGTTCCCGAACTTATGTAGCAAGGTCCTAGGCCTCCTTCAGTCTAATGAGAACCTCCAGGCCCAGAGATATCTGATATCCTTCTGTATATTGTGGGCCACGAGGCATGGTGGGTCAATTGCAAGTTAGATTCATTGGACATCAGACACTTCTTGAATGCAAAGAGCTTTTATTTCTCCCAAACAGAACTTTGGGAGAGAGTGTTAGGGCCAGGACACCCTTAAGCAGCTGAAACTTTAACTGGCAGACTCTGAGACTTCTACAGGAGGACAGCCATGCACGGAAAAGGCATCAGGCATTATGCCACATCTGCATGTGTAGGAAAACTGCCTCCCATGGCAACAGTCTTTAACAGTTTCTAACATAAAAACAGTTTTCTGCAGTTATTACTTTTTGACACTTTTTTGGTAAATGGGTAGGGGTATGAAGTACCTGATACCCATTCACACAGGGGGTTGGGATCTGGGGGGCCCCCTTGTTAAAGGGGACTTCCAGATTCCGATAAGCCCCCTGCCTGCAGACCCCGACAACCACAGCTTAGAGTTGTCGGGAAGAGGCCCATGTCCCCATCAAATGGGGACAAGATGCTCTGGGGCAGAGTCCCCCTGCTCCAAAGCACACCCCCCATGTTTAGGGCATGTGGCCTGGTATGGTTCAGGAGGGGGGGTGTGCTCCCTTGTCCCCTCCCCTTTCCTGACCTGCTGGGCTGCATGCTCGGATATGGGTCTGGTACAGGTTTTGGAGGGAACCCCACACTGTTTTTTTTTTACATTTTGTCATGGGGTTCCCCTTAAAATCCATACCATACACAAAGGGCCTGGTATGGACTGGGGGGACCCATGATGTTTTTTTCTTTTTTTTCAATAGCCGAGTAATAAAATTGTAACCGCAAGTAATTTGAAATGGGATTTTACTTGTTTTTTTCTTTGGAAATTTTACTTTTGCTGTAGCATGTTTTATGCGCCACTTTACATGCACGTTAAGGACCCCCCCCCCCAGGCACTATATTTAAGTGAATTTTAAATTTAAATGTTTGCACTTAATTAAAAGCTGTTTTTGACTATAGTATAGTATAGTTTACCTGCCAGGCTGAGTTTTGAATTTTCATATATCTTCCAGCCATTCCAGGAGGAGGTTCAAGCCACTGGGGACTGATTAGGGAGAGTATAAAAATTAGGGGAGGCCATGTTCTTGCTCCCTTGGCTCAGGCCGAAGCCTGAGAATTTGCTGCTGGACTGTCTATTTTGCTAGGCCCAAAAAGCCTGATAGAGGCCTAGCATGTGCTAGTATACAGCCCTATACCTCTGGCCTAGGAGATTCACCAGCTGGGAAAGCTGCCATCTTTGAAGGCCTTAATTTGATGCTCATCAGGGTCCCGGCTGTGGCAGAGCTGGGTTGCCCATACCTGCAACTACAAAGGCACGAGGATCCAGTCTGCTAACACTTCACTAGAAGGCAACAGGAAGCTAAGTCTGGGTAGCTATTCAGTGGCCTCTTGAGTGATGTTGGCCTGAGCCAAGGGAGCAAGAACATGGCCTCCCCAAATATTTATACTCTCCCCCAGTGGCTTGAACCTCCTCCTGGAATGGCTGGAAGAAATATGAATATTCAAAACTTAGCCTGGCAGGTAAACCTCATGCTATAACCAGTAGCACCAGTGACACCTACTGGCAACAGTGAGAAATCACAACCCCACCGAGCTTAGAGAGAATCCAATTCAAAACTACCCAGCCAAATGTAATTTGCCTATTAATCGGCAACCTATCTAGGAGGGTGCTACATAGGAATTGAGCTTATTTTGGGTTGATGTAACATTTGCTGTGTAGCTGAATTGCCTATGCCCATTAACCTCCCTGGCGGTATTCCCGAGTCTGGCTCGGGTGGAATTTCAGTACTAACAGCAGGCAGGCAGGGAGTTACTTACCTTGTCCCCTGTATCCTGCGATCTCTCCCTGCTGTGTGAGCGAGATTACAGTACTGTATAAAATAATTACACATCCCCTTTGTCCTTAGTGGTCTGTCCAGTTGCCCTGCATGCACTTTTATATTATAAATAATATTCTTTCTGCCTGGAAACTGTAGATTGTCCATATCAACCAAAAAGTGTCCCTTTATGTTAAAAGTGGTTTTAGACCAGATAGAAAATAGCGATAATAAATTAGAATCACTTGCAGAATTGAGTAATAGTGATTTGTGGGGAATTTGTCATCAAACACTGAAAGTAAATACAGCGACAATTCTGCAACTGAGCAAATTTCAGTGTTTTTGATTTGATTACATTATTGAATAATTGTTATTATTATTATATTATTTATTATAATTATTTATAGTTATTTATTATATTATAATTAATGATTTCGTGTTTAAAACGTTATCATACCCGGGAGGTCTACTAAACTCTTGTTTGGACAGATTTAAGTGAGTTATTCCAAAGAATTACAGGGCTACAATATAAAACGCCAAATTTCCATGCAATACAATTGTACCGCTTTCAGCACCAAAAATCTGAAAGAATCCTACCGCCAGCGAGGTTAAGATAATGCATAAGAAAAAAAAAATGAGTAAAATTGGGTAGTAGCAGGACATGTTCAGGTCAAAATGTACTAGCGACAAAGAATACAGGCAGGTGTGTTACTACAGGCATTTAGAGACTGCAGCTGCCACATTGTAACTGGCCAGCACCAGGACGATTTTAATGAGCAAGGATATGCCCAAATTTAATAGAGATACAGAGCCCCTGGACGAAGTCTTGTAAGGCGAAACGGTGTAGGGTAGCGGCGTGCTGACGTCTATAAACGTATACTGTGTCCCGGAGTGAACAGGTTGTGCTAGCCAGCAGGCTATATTTTCACAAGCAAATTTTATCTACTTTCTTCTCTTTTCCTTCTCCACATTGGTTTTAAACTACATTAATCATCGGTCCATTGTGGGAGAAATCTCGGCTCTTGGATATCCTGCCACACAAGCCCTTGGCTGGGGAGTAAGCCATCTGCTGTCAGAAGATCTCTAGTTGGGATCTTCCCCTCTGGTAAGGGGCAGTGTGATTGAAAGGTGGAGGTGTCTTATCTATCCGTGCACTATTCTGAGGTCTCCTTGCATTGATGTCACTATTCACTAGAAGGAAAATGATAATTGACTGCCAGTAACCATCATCAGATGCACATTTTTTGTGTTTCATGTTGTGTAATGATAGACTTATTTTTCACTTTAATTTTTCTATTGGTCTAAACACAACCATTGGGACTGTTTTATTTCACTTTTTGGACAAACCAATTTGTTCCATGCAAATTTATTTCATCTGTATCATATCACTATGCGTTATAGATATTTGTATGTTTGTATTAGTTGCGCAGCTTGTTTTCCATTATACAGAGCACAGGCTGGGGTTTTACTACAAGAAATAAGATACTGCATAGGATACAATTTGTAAAATTGACCAGCAGAAGGACAGTTTTATTCAGGGATAATAGGCCTAACAGGTGTATGCTTAACTTTTATGTTTATCTATGGGGATAGGAGTTCATTAAAGTGGTTATAAAGTCTTAGGTTTTTCACCTTAATACATTCTATGCATTAAGATCAAAATCCTTCTGTGCTGCAGATCATCCCCAGACCCCCTCTTTCTTACCTGAGCCCAATCCGATACAGCGATGTGCACAAACACAGCAGTGCCATCTGCTGTTGTTCTCCTCATTGGAAAGATTGATAGCAGCAAGAGCCATTGGCTGCTCTCACTGCCGTCAATGAAAAGCTGTGACACGGGAGCAGGGGGCAGGGCCTAGTCCTGCTGTCTGTGTCAATAGACACAGAAGTGGGACTCGAGAGCGAGCCTGCACATGTGCCCCAATGGAATGTGCCAATGAAGAGGAGGGCCTAGAGCGTCGGCAGGGGACCCCAGAAGAAGAGGATCAGAGCTGCTATGTGAAATACATGATTTTTTTTAAAACAAACATTTACAACCACTTCAGTGATATAATGAAAATGGTCAGGGGTGGGCAGTGGGGTCCCCCAGGGTTCTGTGCTGGGACCAGTCCTATTTAATTTGTTCATAAACAACCTGGAGGATGGGGTAAGCAGTTAAATCTCAGTATTTGTGGACAATACTAAGCTAAGCAGGGAAATAACTTCTCTGCAGGGTGTGGAAACCTTGCCAAAAAAAGATCTGAAAAAAATTAATGGGGTGGGCAACTACATGTCAAATGAGTTAAAAAAAAGTGAAATAATGCATTTGGGTGGCAAAAATATGAATGAAATCTACTCACTGGGGGGGGTGAACCTCTGGGGGGAATCAAGGATGGAAAAAGGACCTGGGGGCCCTAGTAGGCAATGCCAAGCTGCTGCTAACAATGCAAAAAGAATATTGGCATGCAAAAAAAATGGGATTAACTCAAGAGATAAAACAATAATTCTCCCACTCTACAAGACTCTGGTCCGCCTGCACCTGGAGTATGCTGTCCAGTTCTGGGCACCAGTCCTTAGGAAGGATGTACTGGAAATGGGGCGAGTACAAAGAAGGTCAACAAAGCTAATAAAGGGTCTGGAGGATATTAGTTATGAGGAAAGGTTGCGAGCACTGAACATATTATCTCTGAAGAAGAGACGCTTAAGAGGGGATATGATTTAAATTTACAAATACCGTACTGGTAACCCCACAATAGGGATAAAACTTTTTTGCACAAGGAAGTTTAACAAGACACGTGGCTAAAATTTGAAGAAAAGAGGTTTAACTGTATAGAGGGTTCTTTACTGTAAGAGCGGCAAGGATGTGGAATTCCCTTCCACAGACAGTGGTCTCAGTGGGGAGCATCAATAGTTTAAAAAAAACTATTAGATAAGCACCTGAACGACCACTACATACAGGGATATACAATGTAATACTGACATTTAATCACACACATAGGTATTGATATTTTTTACTTTTTTCTATAATAAATATCCCCCAAAAATTTATAAAACATAATTTTTTTCCTCAGTTTAGGCCGATACGTATTCTTCTACCTATTTTTGGGGAAAAAAACCCGCAATAAGCGGTTATCGGTTGGTTTGCGCAAAAATGTATAGTGTTTACAAAAAAGGGGATAGTTTTATTGCATTTTTATTGATTATTTTTTTTTTACTACTAATGGCGGCAATCAGCGATTTTTTTTTTCGTGACTGCGACATTATGGCGGAAACTTCGGACAATTTTGACACATTTTTGGGACCATTGTCATTTTCACAGCAAAAAATGCATTTAAAATGCATTGTTTACTGTGAGAATGACAGTTGCAGTTTGGGAGTTAACCACAAGGGGGCGCTGATGGGGTTATGTATGACCTCATTTGTGTTTCTAACTGTAGGGGGTGTGGCTGTAGGTGTGACATCATCGATTGTGGTTCCCTATAAAAGGGAACACACGATCGATGTCAGCGCCACAGTGAAGAACGGGGAAGCTGTGTTTACACACAGCTCTCCCTGTTCTTCAGCTCCGAGGACCGATCGCGGGATTCCAGCGGCGATCGGGTCAGCGAGTCCCGCGGCCACGGTCACGGAGCTTCGGCCCGGGTCGCGTGTACGCGACCCCACGGCTGGGCTAAAAGAGCCATGTACATGTACGTGGATGTGCCCAGCCGTGCCATTCTGCCGACGTATATCAGCGTGAATGGGTCCTTAAGTGGTTAAAGACAGCAGCTACTAACAGTGTAGCTGGTGACTTTTAATAAGGACACTTACCTGTCCTAGGCGCCTGTGATGATGGGCCCCCGACGGCGATCGCTCGATCCTGGCGCCTCCATCCTGACTAAGGGAAACAGGCTTCACTGCCCGTTTCCTACTGCGCATGCACGACTCGCACAACGCTTTGTGAATGGGCGGCTGCCTCCTGGGAGACACACAGTTCCCAGAAGGCAGCGAGCTCCATTCACCAGAAGACACGGCGATGGAGGATGAAGAAGAGGACCGCGGTGGAGGAAGAGGCAGAACAGCTACTTCCGCATAGCAACAGCTCTTTCTGGTGAGTATAATTTTTTTTTTCACATTTATTTTTTCATTTTTTTTTCTGATTTTCGGTAAAAAAAAAAAAAACGGGTGGAACTCCACTTTAAGAAAGAGCCAGAAGACAGAAATGTGTTCTGTTTCTAGCTTAGCAGTAACATGGCAGGTGCTGTGTTAAGCAAATTAACCTCCACTGCTATGGTCCATCTACTGTAGATGCACTGTATGAAGGGAAGGCTGCCATCAATGCCGCCTTGTCTTTGGTCTTGTTATTATAAGGCTCTTCATGAATTTTAACTGCATTTGATTATTTGTTAATACATGCTTGCTGTACAAAGAACACAGCCCGATACTTACTTTTATCAAATTTTCCCCTTTTTATCTTGGTTTACCATAAAAGCTTTTATATGCAAATTAACATCTAGCATGAAAGTTTTATTTTATTTTATTTTTTTTCGGCATTTACGGCATTTACAGAAAATGATAAATGGTTTTCATTTTTTTTTTACAAATAAATATCTGGAAAATCTGGTGTGCATTTGTATTCAGCCCCCTTTAGGCTGGGTTCACACTGCTGCGACAAACGCTCCGACATTGGGAGCTCATGTTGTGTGAAAATCAATGTTTTTTTTTACGAAAGGCAAATCCACTTTGCACTACTAGTGCACTGCAAGTGTACTTTGAAGTGCAGTCGCTGTAGATCTGAGGGGGACATGCAAGGAAAATAAAAAAACAGCATTTTTGCTTGCACATGATTGGATGACAAAATCAGCAGAGCTTCACCTAATTTCAAAGCTTCCCCTCAGATTGACAGCGATCTTCAGCGACTGCACTTCCGTTCCAAGTGCACTGTTAAGTGCACTTGTATAGCAAAGTGGATTTGCCTTTCGTAAATAACCCCCAATGTGTCCCTATGGGAGCCGTCTTAACTGTTCTGGCACAAGTCGGTCCGACTTTAAAAATGCTCCCTGCACTACTTTGGTCCGACGTTGATCCTACTTCAGCCCATTGCATATCATTGAAGTCGGATCAAAATCATTACGCCGTCTTGCCTGATCTGACATTGGCATGCGACTTGTGCCCTGATGAACTTGATGGGGAACTCCACGGCAAATAAAAGAAAAATGGCATGGGTTCACCCTCCAAGAGCATACAAGGCCCTTCAGTCTGGTATGGATTTTAAGGGTAACCCCCTACGCTGAAAAAACGGCAAGGGGGTCGGCAAGGGGGTCCCCCAAAATCCATACCCTTATCCGAGCACACAGCCTGGCCGGTCAGGAAAGAGGGTGGGGATGAGCAAGCGCCCCCTCTCCTGAACTGTATCAGGCCGCATGCCCTCAACATGGGGGGGTGGGTGCTTTGGGGCAGGGGGCGCCCTCCGCCCCCCACCCAAAAAGCACCATGTCCCCATGTTGATGAGAACAAGGGCCTCCTCCCGACAACCCTGGCCATTGGTTATCGGGGTCTGCGGGCGGGGGCTTATTGGAATCTGGGAGCCCCCTTTAATAAAAGGGCCCCCAGATCCCAGGCCCCACCCTATGATAATGAGTATGGGGTTAATCGTACCCCTACCCATTCACCTGGAAAAAAAGTGTCAAAAATAAAACACACTACACAGGCTTTTAAAGTAATTTATTAGGCTGCTCCGGGGGTCTCTTCTGACTTCAGGGGTCTCTTCCGACTTCTCCGCTCTCTCCGGCCTCTTCTTCCGCTCTCCGGTATCTTCTGGCGGGCTCCTCTGCTATTTTCTGCTCTTTTTCCCACTCTTTTGCTAGCTCTTGCCGGTCTTCTCCGTTGTCTTCTTCCCTCTGCTCTTCTTCCGATGTTGACGCAACGCTCTCTCCCGCTGGTGCGCAACAACTTATATTGGCATGGGGCATGGTCACCGGGTGAGTCCGCCCCTTATGAGGTCACCGTCCCATCATGCCCCGGGTGGTAACTGATCAGCCGCATTCAAAGAAAGGCAGCGCTTAATCCATTCGTCCCTGTTCGGGGTGCCGACTCTCTCCATAATCTGTCACAGTAGCATATTTATTGTAAGCAGGTATGTGTCTTCTTGCTGATCCGCTGCCGACTGTTTATTGCGCAGTTTAATTTTATTTATATAGGGACCTGCTCATGCCACAACTTACATGTGACCAATTAAAGCTAATTATTTTATTTAAAACTGTCAACTGTCTAAACTGAACTTTTTTTTAATTCTATGGTCTGCCACAGATCCATAGGTGGGCGGTTCAAACTTCTTTGCCCCTCCTCTCCCAAGGATTTTGATTGTAGCACTGTATAAGCATTGGCACTTTATTTAATATATTTTACACACTTGTAACTGTTTGTTTTTATGTAATTGTATTTTTTGGCATTGCAGATATTTATTTATAGCAAATTGTTTTTGTACTATATTTTTTAATATAGCTTCATCCTTTGAATTGTCTGCTTACACAAATGTAATACCAAGTAAGGCAGGCACCTTGAAAAAGAGTCTGTGCCCAAAATGTTGATGGCGGTCTTGTTTACAGACCTGGTCTGACTCTTCAGAGCAAGTAAATAGCACAAAAAGCATACAGATGATCACAAGAGCACCGAGGAAACACATTTACCACACAGGTAAATTAGGAAAATGCAGGGAGTGATTTGGAGCTACTTGCCTTCACTTAGCTAACTCTAACATGTAATTTAAAGCACCTTAAGTGCTGGCAAGGTAAGAAAACATTTACAGCTAAATCCAAATGTTTCAACATATACTTTACATGTTGACTGATTCTGGGTGTACTTGAACTCACGTTTGAATGTGGCACAGTGTTATTTTTTTTAAAGTCCTACAAAAAAAGGGAAATACATTTGCTACCAAATATTGACTTTTTTGTGAAAATGCTCAGTGTTTGAATGCCATGCTGGATGTGGTGTCTTTATATTTAAAATCACAAGCGAAGTGAGAATTCCTTGTCAGCATACTTGTTCCAGGACAGAAAGAATCAACATAATTTGATTTGCAGCGACCTGGTATATTACTTTTGGTGCCGCTCATAGTAGAAGTGAAAGCATACCCCTGTGCCCCAGAGCATTGGGGTGCAGGCTTATCCTAATACCAATCCAGAGAGCTAGTAAATGTAAAGAGGAAAGGATTGCAGCTACTCCTGACCAGCCCAGGTGAATAAACAATTAGGATCAACCCCAGCCTATATGTCACCACCAAACCACACACCCTGGTGCATTTTGTCCCACCTACCGGGGCTTAATCATAGGGTCCCTATGACTAAGTTCCGGTGAGTGGGGCAAATGCATCACATTGTGGTTTGGTGGAGACATCTAGGCTGAGGTGTATTCACCTGGGTTGGTTGGGAGTAGTGGCATTTGACTACCATTTGATTTGCAGCTAACATTATCAGATGGAGGTCCTCATTAAAAGTTTCTTTCAAGAAAATTGATGGTCAAGAAAGCATTTTTTATAGTGTTCTGTCCCACTTATACAGTATGTAATATTTTGTATTGTAGAGAACTACTTCAAGTTATTATTGTTCTGTAGTATGCTTAAAGTGGATGTAAACCTGAATTATTATTATTTTTTTTGATGTCACAATGTACAGTATAAGATTTCCTATTGTAGCGCTCACCCCCGAAGGAGCCGCTGGTTGTATTTGGGATCGGCCTACTAAGTTACCCTGGTGTTGTCTAGGGGTGTAGTTGTGAGAGCAGAGGTAGTGAGCGGAGGTACAGACAGTAAATAAAGGGTTTTCCAATGCTTTATTTTCCAGGCCAAACATGGCCAACATCAACATAAATTGGGAAGGTCAAGGTTGATGAAGGAAGAGATAAAGAGAACCTTGCGGATAGGCCTGGATATTAAATGGAGCAGTCAGTACTGCTCTGCATAGTACCAATTTGTAACTCGTCGCCACTCTGCTATTTCTGGGAGGAACAGGCCTCTCTCACGGACCCAGCTCTAGGGCCTCTGCCACAGGCCAATTTCAATAAAGGACATAGGTGGATAAAGAGAGCGAATCCTCCCAGTAGACTTTTCTATATACTGTGCTTCCCCAAAAATAAGACCTACCCCAATTTTCAGAAAAACCTGCAATATAAGCCCTACCCGAAAGTAAGACCTAGTTTAAAGTGCTGGTGAAATACTAGTGTTATACTACAGTGTTATATAGTGTAGCTGATGTCACGCTGCTCTGCTCTCTGCTCATCTGCAAGCTGTCAAGGGGAATATGGGCCCCCCTCCCTCTGCATTCCTTAGAGCTGGGAAGAGTCCTCCGTGGGCCATGGAAGTGCCGAGCAGGGTTCAGCTGATGTCACGCTGCTCTGCTCTTCTGCATGCTGTCAGCGGCCAATCTTGGGCCCCCCTCCCTCTGCAGTGCTCGAAGAGGGAAAGAGAGCTCCAGGGGGTTACAGATGCACCCAGCACTTGAAGAAGGTATGTGGCACAATTGAATTGCAGACATACACATTTTGCAATATGTGGTGCTGTGAATTTTAGGAATTTACAAGCTTTTTTACACAGTTCCACAGGGGATTTCTGACAGGCAGAAGGGAGAGAAGACAGCCCCTGGCATTATAAGACCTACCCCGAAAACAGCACCCTGCGAGCTTAAGGGAGTAACGCTGGCATTACAATACCCCAACCACGGCATTCGGCACCAGGTTCCTCTCCATATACAGAGCTCGGGATTCCCCCTAGCAACTTTAAGAGGATCGTCCGCATTGGACTCAGTAAAAAACCCCCTGACCTGCTGCACTTTTGCCCTAACAAGCCCTACATTTGGGACACCGTGTGTTTGGGATCAGTTGGAGCCATCCCTCCCCTTTCTCTTTTCTTACTCATGAAACCCCATAAGTCGGCTCTGGGGATATCCTAAACCGAAAAGTTGAGGGTCATTTTTCAAACCTTTGTTCACCACAAACGAGAGAAAAAAAGCTTGTAACCATACACTCCTGTGGCCCCTGATGAAGGTCTGTTGCTCCATCAATAGACCAGAAACGCGTCGGGCATTTCTCCACTGCTCTCTACAGAGTGTTTTTTAATCTAATTGTATTGTGTTTTCACGAGGTTTTATTTTAGTATTTTCTTGTTGTTTCTTATTTTTCCTGGGTCCACACATGGGATGTGTGCCCCAGGTGTCACTTCATTACAATTTCTTATATGTTTTTTATTTTTATTATACATATTTTTTGACTGTTCCAGAAGATTTCTGTAATCCTACATCCAGAATTATTCTGTAAACAAGTGTTTACCCATCTTGGTGCAAATATCTAATAAATTAAATTTTATATATACATTGGAGTCTGGCCTTAAAAGTCCCGTCTGGGGGTAATCGTTTTCTTTCTTGTTTAAACTACCAGGGATGTGGCCATTCCCCATTTTCAGGAACATATGAACCCTTCTCCTTCTCTACCCCGAAAATAAGCCCTAGTGTCTTTTTGGTTGCCCAAATTAATATAAGATTCTGGCTTATTTTCGGGGAAACACGGTAGGTCCCCGGGTGACAGCAAGCATACCTGTCAGTGGTCCGGACACCTGATCCCAGCTTGGGATTCTCTCAATAGGTCCAGGAACCCAGTGAAGCACTGGGGTCCCCTCTCATCTCCGGATGAGGTTCGATGCAGTCTGCAGCTTTGGCCAGGTAGGCCGCGCAGGCAGGGTCCATGGATGCGCGCACCCTGAAGGTGGATGCCGCACCTGGAACGGGGGACCCCGCGAAGATTTTAGAACACATGACACATGTCACAGATATACTCCTCTCCATCACGCCCCGCGAGGGAAATAGCTCCTCTGATTGGCTGCTGGAGAAACTTACTCTGCCAGAACCCCTCTGGCGCCAACTGCCGGCCAGGGATGGTATTGCATCCCTGGACCACAGACTGAACCAGTGGACATTTCTGGAATGACAGAAGTCCCAAACTTTAAACAAATTACGAATGGGAGCAAAGTAACAATCTCATTCCCCATTAACTTTAGCGTAGTGCCAATGCTGAAAGCAAGGGGGCGCTACACTATCATCTGTGCCCAGTCTTGCCACACAGAGTTGATCCAGCACTGAGCAATCCTCTTTTATTGTTCAGTGAAATAAAACAGACTTACATACTTTCACATACTACTCTGCTATAGCCCACCGGGTCCAAAAACGCACCTTCTCACATCATTGACAGAGTTCATCTCCACCTATACCCTAAACATCAAACACCTCCTGCTGCTCTGGGATTTCAACCTCTGGGCCAACTCCTCACAAGACCCTGTCGCTGACGCCTGCATTGACCACTTGGAAGGATTAGGTCTGCAGCAACTAGTACAGGGGCCCACTCATGCCTCAGGTCACACGCTCGATATCATTTTCAAACAAGATTTGGAAATCGACATTCTGGAAAATGAGCCGCAACCATGGACAGATCACCATGCCATTAAATTCACAATGACTAAAAATGTCCCCGTAAAAAAAACCATTAAAACCGGTGACAACACACTGGACTAGATATCAGAAGAAGCTCCACTCAGAACTCTTCAAAACTACATTAGGAAACAAAAGAAAAACAATCCAACAACATCAAACAGCCACAGAAACTCTCGATGCCATCAACAAGGCTCTACTACAGTCAGCTGACTTAGTAGCGCCAAAACGCACAACGTGCATCTGGAAAAACAACTCCAGCTGGTTTAACGACCAGCTGTCATTGCTAAAGCAAGAGCGCAGAAGAACTGAAGCAGCTTGGAAAAGAAGCTCTTCGGAGGAAAACCACACCATCTATAATCGCTGGACAGAGAGGGACCTAAGGTAGGTATTAGGAGGCTGCTGCACACATAAGGCTTTTTATCTTAATACAATGAATGCATTAAGATAAAAAAAACTTCTGCCTTTACAACCTCTTTCAGTGTTGAGAGAGGGTGATTTTACTTGTGAGAATGTGTTATATGTCTTTGTCTGTCTTAATATTGCTTCTACCCAGTTAGCTGGGAGCTGTTGTTATAACAATGTAGCAATGTCATAATTGTATTGTATTGTATTAAATGGAAAAAAATAGCAATTGAAAAAAATTGTATTGTTCAAAAACACAGACTTCCAATTGAAAAAAAATAAAGCCTTCACATGTTGCTCCTTTGCACACGTACAAATTGTAAGGAAGTAAAATTATCATATTCTTTTCAGGGCTGTTGCTAGGAAAAGCCTAAAACATATTTAAACTCAGGAACAAAAAAAATAATAATATGCAGCTACCTCCTTAAATGTTGTGCATGCCTTTGTTTTCCCTTTTTTTTATTACGCATTATATTGTATCTTTCGAGGAGCAGAATTGTCACCAGGAGATGTTTTGGGGACAAAGAGACATCCTGACAGCCCTATGTTTACTATCAGCGTCTGGTGATGGTTTCTATCATGCTGTTCAATTGCTAATGTGATTACTTTGGAGGCTCCCTACCTAAGTATGGCCGTCGTTCCCGCGTCGAAATTTGAATTTTTATTTTTTTTGCTTAAGTCGACCGTGAATCGGGATGGACATAATTCACGTCTAAGTTAAAAAAATGACGTCATTTAGCGCAATGCACGGCGGGAAATTTAGAAACGGGGCATGCGCAGTTCATGTGGCGCGGGGACGCGCTTCATTTAAATGAAACACGCCCCCTAATCGCCGATTTGAATTCCGCGCCGTTACGCCGCTTGAGATACACTACGCCGCCGTAACTTACGGCGCAAATTCTTTGGGGATTCGAACCAGAAAAAAGTAAGTTACAGCGGCGTAGCGTATCTCACATACGCTGTGCCGATCTAAATGTATGTGAATCTACCCCTTTGTTATTATGGTTATGTTTTAATTTGGTTTTAATGATTTGTCTAATAAATTACTATAGTTATCTATATATATATATATGTTTCTTTGTTGTTAATACGGTGCCCATAAAGTCCCATTTCCTGTGATTGCTATTTCTCTTTCATATCTCCCAGGGATGAGGCATAGTGTACTATAACATGTCCATGGTAGCCATGCCATGGTGACATATTTAAAGCGGTGGTTCACCCTAATGAAACATTTTTTTTTTTTAATAGCATTAAATTAGGCATAGTAGCGCGAGCTACAGTATGCCTGTATTGATTTTTTTAGCCCCGTACTCACTGTTCAATCCTATATAGAAGATTCCGACTCCCCGCGGGGAATGGGCGTTCCTATCAAGAGGGAGGATGATTGATGGCCGGCTATGGCACGTCACGCTTCTCCGGAAATAGCCAAAATAGGACTTCGTGCTTCACGGCGCCTGCGCATAGTCTGTGCGCAGGCGCTGTATAGCGCCGTGAAGAGCCGAGACCTTGATAGGAACGCCCATTCCCCGCGGGGAGTCGGAATTTTCTATATAGGATTGCACAGTGAGTACCGGGCTAAAAAAATCAATACAGGCATACTGTAGCTCGCGCTACTATGCCTAATTTAATGCTAGAATGTTGTTAGTGTGGGTGAACCACCGCTTTAAGTTAAAGGTCAGGAAAGTCCACCTAATGCAGCTTACTTTGTTGGTATGGCAACAATGCTGCATTGCTCTTGAAATCAAAGCAGAGTTGTCACTCTCATGTAGGCTGGGCCTGCTTGTACTACAGTGGGATGAAAAAAAGTTGCAGAGGGTGTGGCTATCAGCATTGCAGGTGATGATTCCTAAGCTTTTACAGTAAGTTGTCAGTCATCACTTGGCTACACCTAGACCCACCCACTGCTTTCTGGAACAACTGTAACTCTGTTGCTGAAAACGTCTTACTGTGAGCTGCAGTGTTTGGGCTGGGGAGCATGAGAGACCCAAATAAAGGAGGATTTTGCTCATTAAGGGAAGCTAAAGTACGTTTTTTTTGTTTTACTTTATGAGGCTTGTGTATTTTGTCGTAACTGGATTTCGGGCTTTTTTAGGCGGGCACCAACCTCCTTGGGCTGATCTGGGTACTGTCGTCAGACTGCTGAGTGCCGGCTGTTGCTACCTCCTCTTCCCGATCCAATGCCAAGAATGGCTGCGCATCGGAAATATCTTCTGATAGATCGGAAAATAATTCCTGTGACTCAAGCGGGGGTATGTGGTGGTGGTGGTGTTGGTGGTGAGCCACTCAACCAAGTCGGGTAATCGAACGAACATTGTGCCACTTCCCACTTTGGCTCCGGCCTGGTGCTCCTGCCCTACCACTACCACCCCTGCGGAAGGGCCTGCCTCTTCCTCTGCCTGTCATTTTTTAAATGACCCTGTGACAAAAGTCTCTAGAGAAGCGCAGTATATGTGGAAGAAGGTATATAACCCCCCCCCCCCGCTTCAATCTGTTGTTTTGGGGGGGCCACTGGTTTATCGCACCAGTTCTGAAACTTTTTTTTCAGGAAATGTTGTCACTGTTTGTTGCAGAGGTATCGCCGTGAAAGCGACAAAAACTCTGCAGTACCCAAATACACTATTATGAAAGTATATTTTTAGATAACACCTCGCTTCAATCTGTCATTTTGGGGGGCCACTGGTTTATCGCACCAGTTATGAAACTTTTTTTTTCAGGAATTTATGTCACTGTGTGTAGCAGAGGTAACGCAGCGAAAGCGACAAAAATTCTGCAGTACCCAAATACACTATTGTGAAATTATATTTTTAGACAACACCCCGCTTCAATCGGTCATTTTGAGGGGCCATTGGTTTATCGCACCAGTTATGAAACTTTTTTTTCAGGAAATGTTGTCAATGTGTGTAGCAGAGGTAACGCAGCGAAAGAGGCAAACATTCTGCAGTAACCAAATACACCACCAGTCACAATGCTGCACAATACAAATCCACTATAATATGCTTTCTATATTCGAAAGTATATTATAAGTGTATTACACCCCTATACACTGCACACCAAACAATAGTACACCTATACCAGTCCTTGAAAGGACTTTTGTGGACCTGTTAGGTAACGATGTGTCACTACAGTCTGTACCTGCTCTGCACACAGCAACCTGTCCCTACACTGACAAAAAGTATATGAGTGTATTACACCCCTATATAATGCACAGCCTATTAGCTGTGGTAATTTTTCTGTTTTACTCTAGTCAAGGTAAATAAAGACATTTCTGTAATTTGTTATATGACTCATTGCTCCTGAAACAACACACCATGCCTGCGAAGAAGAGGTGCAACATTTGGCTTGTAAAACATATTCATTTTCTGAAGAAAAATCTGTTTCTGCATTCACACTTTTGGCCTTTTGTAGTTAAGTTTGTTTTTAGATTCTAGCTTTCCAGATCCTTCAATCTGCTTTTAAATTACCTTGTTTCTTGCACACAAAACATTCACATGTTTCTTGTTGCATGTTACTGTTTTTATCTTCATCTTTAAAGCAGTCTCTGCGACATACGCACTGTCACTATTAGTGCTTTTTGTTTTATGTTTATAATCATTCACAAGCTTTCCCTTTACATATTCCAATGTGAGTTCACCATCTGGACATGCATCAAGTGATGTGAAAAGCGTTTCAGGACTTTGTTGTAAAACACTGAGTAATAGTGCTGTGACATGAAATTATTTAATTTCTTCTCCTATGCCTCTCAGGCATTCAACCATTTCCAAGGTGTGCCCTATGTAATCTTGCATATTCTAGTGCTTCAGTTTGGTTTTGTATATCTTTCTAATCAAATAGAGTTTATTGCTGTGATTAGTGCTTTCATGCATCTTTGTAATCCTTCCCTAATTTCTTTAGCAGTTTCACACTTACAAACAGTAACTCACAAAAGTGAGTACACCACTCACATTTTTGTCAATATTGTATTATACCTTTTCATGTAACAACTCTGAATAAATTACACTTAGCTACAATCTAAAATAGCAAGTGTACATCTTGTATAACAGTGTACATTTGCTATCACCTGAAAATAATTGAACACACAGCCATTATTGTCTAAACTGCCACCATTATTTTCCAACACTGCCTTAACCTTCTTGGGCATGGAGTTCACCAGAGTTTCACAGGTTGCCACTAGAGTCCTCTTCCACTCCTCCATGATGACATCACAGAGCTGGTGGATGTTAGAGACCTTGCACTCCTCCACCTTCCGTTTGAGGATGCCCCACAGATGCTTAATAGGGTTTAGGTCTGGAGACATGCTTGACCAGTCCATCACCTTTACCCTCAGCTTCTTTAGCAAGGCAGTGGTCATCTTGGACGTGTGTTTGGGGTCATTATGTTGGAATTCTGCCCTCCGGCCCAGTCTCCAAAGGGAGGGGATCATGCTCTGCTTTAGTATGTCAAAGTACATGTTGGCATTCATGGTTCCCTCAATGAACTGTAGCTCCTGAGTGCCAGGAGCACTCCTGCAGCCAAAGACCATGACACTCCCACCACGATGCTTGACTGTAGGCAAGTCTTTGTACACACGCTTGACACCATCTGAACCAAATAAGTGTATCTTGGTCTCATCAGACTACAGGACATGGTTCCAGCAATCCATGTCCTTAGTCTGCTTGTCTTCAGCAAACTGTTTGCAGGCTTTCTTGCGCATCATCTTTAGAAGAGACTTCCTTCTGGGATGACAGCCATACAGACCAATTTGATGCAGTGTGCGGCGTATGATCTGAGCACTGACAGGCTGACCCCCCACTCCTTCAACCTCTGCAGCAATGCTGGCAGCAACTCATAGGTCTATTTCCCAAAGACAACCTCTGGATATGACGCTGAGCACATGCACTCAACCTCTTTGGTTGACCATGGTGAGGCCTGTTCTGAGTGCAACCTTTCCTGTTAAACCGCTGTATGGTGCTGGCCACCGTTCTGCAGCTCAGTTTCACGGTCTTGGCAATCTTCTTATAGCCTAGGCCATCTTTATGTAGAGCAACACATATTTTTTTCAGATCCTCAGAGAGTTCTTTGCTATGAGGTGCCATGTCGAACTTCCAGTGACCAGTAAGAGCTATAACACCAAATTTAACACACCTGCTCCCCATTTACACCTGAGACCTTGTAACACCAACAAGTCACATGACACCGGGGAGGAAAAATGGCTAATTTGGCCCAATTTGGACATTTTCACTAAGGGGTGTACTCACTTATGTTGCCAGTAGTTTAGACATTAATGACTGTGTGTTGAGTTATTTTGAGGGGACAGCAAATTTACACTGTTATAGAAGCTGTACACTCACTATGTTACAAAGTGTTGATTTGATCATCTTCTAGAGATTGTGCTCTGAGCTTTTTGATCTTTCTCTATCCACTCATCTGAAGGGTGTGTTCTGTTCCCACTACACGTTTGCCCCTGGCGTATATGTAGCTCAACATACAGCTCAAACATTGCATCCTAAATAACCAGACTGTCTGTAACTTTGGATCTTTATTACGATGAACAGGTGGTGGCCATATAAGATGCGTATGAATAATGGTGAATTATATTAACACAAACAAATGTCTACTAGGCATTTAGATAATAGACAAGTGCATTAGTTTTCGTCCGAATGCATTTTCGTCCGAATTTCAGGTATTTTCGTTTTTTTTTTTAAAAGAAATAAAAACTAATTTTGGGAGTAACTAAATAAATACATTTTCGGACGAAAACGAATTTACGAAACAAAATATTTCAGTGTGCACATGTCTAATAGATAATGAGTTCTTATCATACCAGCGATGCTGTCCTAGGAGGATCAAGACCTAGGAAACATGTGGTGCAGGAAAAAGATAAAAGAGTTGTGATAGGAAGTGAAGACAGTTTTCAGTAACACGACAGAAAATGAACACTGACCATCAACAGTCCTTTGTTAAGAGTGACATCTAGTGGACGATATTTGAATTACAAGTCCAGAAGATATTACTGTATTTCCTTGTAGGCCAAAGGCATGACAGGGTGTTCTGGCTTGACTTCATTTATACATTTTCACATACCTTCTCTTATTAGCAGCATTTTCATCTTAAATTTCCCAAGACTGGTAGTTCTGGTTTGTCAGATTTGCAAATGAAAGCTTTGTTGCAGTTAAAGGGGTTGTAAACCTTCCTGTTTTTTCACCTTAATGCATCCTACGCATTAAATTGAAAAAACATCCGATAGTTACCGGCCCCCCAGCCCCAAAGTTTACTTACCTGAGCCCTCTAAATCCCGTGTCGAGAACATGCTGGATCTCGGCCCAGTCTACTTGGCTCTTCATTGAATAGATTGGATTGATAGCAGCGCAGCCATTGGCTCTCGTTGCTGTCAATCAAATCCAATGACGCGGGAGCCTGGGGGCGGGGCAAAGTCCGGCATTCTGGTCTATATTCGTGTCGCAAGATAACCCCCCTTAGGAAAGCGCTTCCCAGTTGGTTATCTGATGTGGGGAGGAGCTGAGACAGCTGCCGAGGGACCCCAGAAGACGTGGGTAAAGGCAACTCTGTGCAAAATGAGCTGCACAGCTGAGGTAAGTAGGACATGTTTTTTTTTCTTTTGTTTTTTATCGAACCTTTAGTATCACTTAAGTTAGTGGCCATTTTCTTTAATCATTTTGCAGTCTTTTTTCTGTTGCTGTACTGTATCTTTCACTTTTCTGCTGTAGCAGGCTAAGACTGGGTGTCTGGGCTATGTCTGGGCCCATAACCTGTTAGAAATTCTGTATATAGCCCTAGGGTTGCCATCTTTTCTTCAAGCCAAACACTTTAGAAGCTCACAGCTAATTTTTTTTATAAAGAGGAATGCTGTGGACTTTGGTGTAAAGGGGAACTCTGATGTACGGGGGTTCCTGCTCACCAAACCTCCCACTTACATCAGAGTTCCCCTTAAATCAGGGTTCCCAAATACCCCTTAAATCAGAGTCCACAGGGCATCCCTTACATCTGAGTCCCTTTTACCTTAGTGTATTCACTGGCTCATGATCAAGATCAAGCCCTCGCTCTATGTATGTGAATGGGTCCTGTGCACACCCCTATGCACTCGGCGGTTGTGTTACTCAGTTACTTGTGGAGCCAGAGTTCATTATGAATATTGCGTCCGAGTTTCAGGAGATTCAAAACCCGAACTGTCCGGGTAAATCCCGGACCTTACCCAACCCTATATAGCCCTACAAAATAGACAGTGCACAGTCCACATGGGCTTTGCTGCTTTACTGCAGACAGGAAAAGACTATGGGCCAGATCCACAAACGAATTACGCCGGCGTATCTATTGATACGCCGCGTAATTTCAAAGTTCCCGCGTCGTATCTTTGTTTTGTATCCACAAAACAAGATACGACGGAATGAGGGATCGATCCGACAGGCGTACATCTTAGTACACTGTCGGATCGTAGGTGCATATTTACGCTGGCCGCTAGGTGGCTTTTCCGTCGAATTCCGCGTCGAGTATGCAAATTAGCTAGATACGGCGATCCACGAACGTACGTCCGGGCCGGCGCATTTTTTTGCGTTCGGCTTTTTCCGGTGTATAGTTACCCTTGCTATATGAAGCGTACTCAATGTTAAGTATGGCCATCGTTCCCGCGTCAAAATTTGGATTTTTTACGTTGTTTGCGTAAGTCGCTCGCGAATAGGGATTTGCGTAGAATGACGTCATTGTCGTAAACATTGGCTTGTTCCGGTTTATTTTCGAGCATGCGCACTGGGATACCCCCACGGGCGGCGCATGCGTCGTTAAAAAAAACGGCATTTACGCTGGGTCACAACGTATTTACATAAAACACGCCCCATCACATCCATTTGAATTGCGCTCCCTTATGCCACCAAATTTACACTACGCCGTCGTAACTTACGGCGCGCATTCTTTGAGGATTCGGAAAAAAAAATGTAAGTTACTGCGGCGTAGTGTATCAGAGATATGCTACGCCCGACGCAAGAGTTTAACCATAGATCAGCTACAAACTTACAAACACCACCATATTAAAAACACCACCATGTTAAAGAATATATCTCTACTAAATACTGATGTACAGTAGTTGGTGCACAACATACAATTCTGTATTCCAACAGTAGCCACCCTCAAAAAGGAAAGGTGAGATCCCTATGTAATAAATATTTGCTTAAACACCAGTGAAATGGTTAAAAGCAGGTGTAAGGAATTCTGATCACAAGTTTTTCTCAACATTCCAAATAAAACGATAACATGTTGAAACATTACCATAAATCCATTAAATTCGTACTAGATAACTTGTGAAAGCCAATCGTGTAGGTTTAGCATCTTTTTTAAATAAGGGTAAAATACATATTTAAATGTCAACACTTTTTACACGTTCAGTTTGTACGTTATTTAGAACCAATCTAAATGTATGAAAGTGCAGAGCAATGGCAATTCCCGCCTGAGAAGCGGGCGATGCAAGACGTGGAAAGGAATCATCATGCGGCTCGTAGTGCAGGCGACGCATTCCAAATAAAATTAGCATCTTGTTAAACTCATCATCGCAGTTGTGATTCAAATGGCAGTGCTTAAAGTGATTGATGTACCCAATGTTGACTGAACAGATGCAATTAACATCTTAAAAATAAAATCACATCCTAAAATCAAGCACGAAAAGGAAACATGAAATCAATCTCTACCATCCAAAGATATAGAGGAGTTTACCTGCAGTGAATGAACGAATGGGTAATCACAGGATGAAGAAGTCATACACAGTATTAAATGTATTAGAAACTTATGCTGGCCGTGCAGTAGTACAATTTTGTTTTGAAACCATGAGAAAGGAAAAAAATTGAATAATTTTTTTAACAAATTTATAAGAGCCGGTTCACACTGGGATGACTCGTCAGGCGACTCAGTCACCTGACAAGTCGCGTCCCATTGTATTTAATAGAACCGTTCTAATAGGAGCGATGCAAGTCGCTCCGACTTAGAAAAAGGTTCTTGTACGACTTCGGGGGCGACTCAGGGCGACTTGCATTGACTTCTATACAGAAGTCATTTTGCAAGTCGCCTCTGAAGTCATCTTCAGGACGCCTTGCCGGGTTGTCCCCGAAGTCGTGCCGCCCAAGTGTGAACCGGCTCTAACAGTGAATGTTGTTTTTAGTTGGAAGTCCAATCAATCCCAAATTGAATGTTAAAGGCAAACTTTTTTAAAGTACTTTCTAACAACATTTGTCATGTCATTGAATGCACTGATAGGAATTTCCATCAAAAGTTTGCCCAAACGTTCTTTCAAAAATCTATTAACCACTTCCCTACCGAGTCATTGTAAAATGATGTTGGCGGGAACCCTCCCTCCAGGTGGACGTCATGACGTCCAGGGCTTTCTCGGTGGATAGGGGACCTGGTGCGCGTGCCCCAGCGGCGTGATGTCCGCCAGGCACCCGCGATTGCCTGCAATCAAAGCAGGACCATGGATCTGTGTGTGTAATCACACAGATCCATGTCCTGTCAGAGGAGAGGAGACCGATGTGTGTTTACAGTACAGAGGAACACAGATCGGTCTCCTCCCCTTGTGAGTCCCCTCCCTCTAAAGTTAGAATCACTCAATAGGGAACATATTAACCCCTTGATCGCCCCCTAGTGTTAACCCCTTCCCTGACAGTCATATTTACACAGTAATCAGTGCAGTTTTATATAAAACAAGTGAAAAATATTTGCGCTGTGGAAAAATAAATATATATATACACAAAATATATAAATCTAATTGGCAAAGCAGCCAAAGTGGAAGTGACAATAAAATGGCAGTGTGGTAACAATATTGAACAATCCCTATAAGGGACAATACACAAAGGGTCCAGAAAACAAAGTCCAGCCGCGTACAGAAGATAGTTCATAAACAGTCTGATCCAACTGATAAAAAAAATATGAAATTGAGAATAAATAGTTCAGAGGAGGGAGACCTCGTAACCGAAGATTGGTGAAAAGAAGGTAAGCCGTGCACCAAGGTCTCACACACACCTCCAGTGGTCCCAGCAGCTCACCTCACATCTAGCAACTAGAACTTGTCAACCAGATCCTGTTGTATGAGGTCCAGAGCTATGTAGCAGATGTAGATCTCCGTGCAAGGCAGTACATGCAAAAATAAGAAGGGCATACAACAAGATGGTGTAATATTGTTATAAAAGGGAGCCTCGGACGTAACCAGTGGGGATGCACTCACATAGAAATAAAAATATGGGGCTTGCAGCCTATTGGTGTAATAACGTTGCAACACGGGACCCCAGGAGTAGCCAAATTGCAGATGCACTCACATGAATAAAATGCAATGGGACTTATCTCCACGAGTACGGACTCGTAATAGGCCTGCTTCTCCTCCTCCTCCCACCTGCCTGTGGATCAGGCTGACAATGTTGGATGCCTCAGATGACAGTGTCACACATAGAGGGAGAGGAAATGAAGGTATATCGCATAACCCAATAAACAGTAGGATGTTTATTAAAACAAAAGTAAAAAACTCACATTTAAAAAGTTGAATATGACATGTATCCCATGAGTAGCGAGCTCGTTTGACCTTCCGTTGGATGCTAGAGTGTGTCCAGCCCTCCAATCCCCAATTTGCGATGTACCTACGATTTTTTTTACCAAAAATATATAGAAGAATATGTATCGGCCTAAACTGTGGACATTTATATATATATATATATATATATATATATATATATATATATATATATATATATATATACACACATACATATATATATATATATATATATATATATATATATATATATATATATATATATATATATATATATATATATATATATATATATATATTTTGGGGATATTTATTATAGCAAAAAGTAAAAAATATTGATTTGATTGAAATTTTCGCTCTTTTTTTGTTTATAGGGCTAAAAATTTAAATCGCAGAGGTGATCAAATACCACCAAAAGAAAGCTCTATTTGTGGTAGAAAAAAGACGTCAATTTTGTTTGGGAGCCACGTCGGACGGCCGCGCAATTGTCAGTTAAAGCGACGCAGTGTCGAATCGCAAAAGTGGCCCGGTCTTTAACCACCAAAATGGTCCGGGCTGAAGTGGTTAAATCCCACAGCCTACCTGAGTATAGTTGCTGACCATGTCCATCCCTTTATGACTACAGTGTACCCATCTTCTGATGGCCCATTCCAGCAGGATAATGCACCATGTCACAAAGCTCAAATCATCTCACCACTGGTTTCTTGAATATGACAATGAGTTCACTGTACTAGAATGGCCTCAATAGTCAATAGATCTCAATCCAATAGAGCACATTTGGGATGTGGTGGAATGGGAGATGTGCATCATGGATATACAGCTGACAAATCTGCAACAACTGCGTGATACTATCATGTCACTATGGACCAAAATCTCTGAGGATTGTTTCCAACACCTTGTTGAATCTATGCCACGAATAATAAGGGCAGCTCTGAAGGCAAAATGGGTCCAACCCGGTATGAGCAAAGTGTACCTGTAGCGCTACCCCCTCAGAAGCCACAGGTTAGATTTGGGATCTACTCTCATTAACTGTTTCACCCCCTGTAACTGGCTCGAACCTGCCCTTGGCACACCAGATAACTGCAAGAGTATTGTGGCCCCCTACTTGGCTGAGGCCACAATAGCACACATAAACATGTAATGGTAATACAATAATATTTGTTACCTTTTTCTGTTGGCGACTCCCAGAAGTAAACACACGCCACACGATTGTTATATTCAAACCAAAAGAATAACTTTACTTTGCGTATGGTAAAGGGGATAAAAGAGGTTTGAATAACACATTTATGATAAAAACAGGTATTAACACAAAATGACTCTGCAAGGGGCCTTGCGAGAATCAGACATTAAAGAAAGACAATCTAAACTAAAGGAAAGGGTAATGTTAATAAGCTTACGTAACTATAAGCAGTCTTTGCTCGCAGGCTCCCCCTAGAGGGCAGTCCTGCAGAACAGTTCATGTAGCCTGGCTCAAGCAGATCCTAAATGTCTCCTGAGAACAAAGTTTATGTTGCGGCCGTTGGTGCACTTTTACATTTGTAATCCAAAAGGGTAAAAGATGGAATAAACTCAGTCAAACAGGGTATGACGAACACCAATGCAGATGGTCTGATCTCTAATCAGCGTCAGTTAACTCTGCGGGTATAACTCTCAACTCTCTAGGCCTCTCTGCTTCAGTCAGACATCAAACATGTGGCTCCGGTTTATGGAGCGACATTAAATTATCAGCTGAAATGGGGTTTGAAGTTTAGGCGTGTGCCTTCTCACCCGAACAGGCCGATCTGCCTGAGTCCTTCACAAAAGCGCGCCGATCAGTCGCTGCTCCGCAACACACGGTCTCCGGTATCAGGCTCTCCACTGTTGCTGATCGTCGGCTGGCGAGTTTCTCCGGTCTCCTGGAACACGAGCTGAGCACACTTGGTCTTGCTTCCCTCTGGAGGATTGGTCTCCACAGCTCCACAGAGGAGAAGATGCAGGTCCCAAGAGAGAGAGATGTCAGCTCCTCCCTGTCATTAAATAACCTCCCCCATAAGTCTGTGCGGAGGTGTCATGTGCTCCAATAAGGCTGGGCATTGTGGGAAATGTAGTCTGTTCCTACTAAATGTCAATGAAGTCCATATCTCCCACTACTTCTGATCCCACAATGCATAACTTTTAAAGACATATCAACTTTATACACAGAAGTGGCTGGAACTCCGATGGGGATTCAGGCTATCAAAAGTCTCTGATAGGATGACCCCGCTACATACCTAATACACTTTTGGAATTTATGTTTTTCTTTACAGTGCTTTAGCAGTGATGCCTGCATTTTCATCAAGGAATAATAAACCTTCTTTGACCGGCTGAGGAAATTGGCCAGTTGTCCACATTGGCTGTCCCTGTTTTTGCTGATGCAAAAATTTTTTATCATGTTTTTATTAGGCCGCATGCACACTAGGTGCTTCTGAACGCTTTTCACCTGATAGGAGAAAAGCAGCATTAAAAATGTGCCTACAGATGTGATTTTCAAATGCATTTAGGCGTGTTTAGACGTGGTTTAGGTACGGCAAGCTTTTGGGCCTTTATTCATTTAATGGACCTTAATATAATTTTTTTCTGGTCAATGAGATGAATGAACGCTAAAGTATTTAGGTGAGTTCACACACATTTAGGCTAGTTGAGTGTTTTTCAACCCATTGGGGTTAAGTTGGGGTTCATCTAATCATGTGCAAGCGAAAGGACATTTTTTTTTTTTGCATGTGATTGGGTATTCTTTGTAAAGAGAAGAGCCCCCCCCTCCCTTTACAAAGCTCATGCGCAACTGCACTTACAGCCTATTTGTTTTTAGCAAATCAACCCCATGGAGTTGCTTGATATTCCATATGGAACTTAGTTATTGCATGCTCCCCTGTTATACACTCAGCGTCCATAGACGCCAAGTGTATGACTCGGGCCCGCCCACCACCAGCTGCGTCATTGGATTTGATTGACAGCAGCGGAAGCCAATGGCTGCACTGCTATCAATCTATCCAATGAAGAGCCGAGAAGCCGCAGAGAAAGCGACGTGGGATCTCGCCTTAATGCATAGGGTGCATTAAGGTGAAAAAACACAAAGGTTTACAACCCCTTTAAGACAACATACATTTACATTGCACATGTGTCTGGGCGCCCCATGTGCATCTTCCCTGCTTATTATACATGGATGAGCTGCATTTTCTGTCTATGATAATATGTGCCCTGATTTATGTAAAATCTATATTTAAAAGCAAAACAAACAGTACAAGCATTTGGTAACCAAATGTAATTAGGAGTGTTTGTATACAAGGTCATGATTTTCTTTATGCCAAATAAAATATCATATTAATTTGTTGAAACAAGGGGTTAATTTGATGTCACAGAAATTATGTTTTAGATATGGAGGTTAGATCAACTCTGCTGAATGCCATATCAATCCAGTGATCTTATTGTTCCGTATTCATCTACAACCTTTTCCACCTACTAATCATCTCCAACAAATATATTAAAACAGGACAAGGGGGCAGATCCTCAAAGAAATTACGCTGGCGTATCACTTGATACGCCGCGTAATTTAAAATTTTGCGCGTCGTATCTTTGTTTTGGTATCCACCAAACAAGATACGATGGCATCTGTGTTAGATCCGACAGGCGTACGCCTTAGTACGCCGTCGGATCTTAGATGCAATTTCCCGGCGGCCGCTAGATGGCGTTTCCGTTGTATTCCGCATCGAGTATGCAAATTAGCTATATTCGACGATCCACGAACGTACAAGCGGCCGTCGCATTTTTTTTTTACGTTGTTTCCGTTCGGCTTTTTCCGGCGTATAGTTAAAGCTGCTATATGGTGGCGTACTCAATGTTAAGTATGGCCGTCGTTTCCCGCGTCTCATTTTGAAAATTTTACGTCGTTTGCGTAAGTCGTCCTTGAATGGGGCTGGACGCCATTTACGTTCACGTCAAAACCAATGACGTCCTTGCGACGTCATTCAGGGCAATGCACGGTGGAAAATTTTAGGGACGGCGCATGCGCAGTTCCTTTGGCGTGGGGACGCACTTCATTTAAATGAAACACGCCCCCTACCCGCCGCATTTGAATTCCGCGCCCTTACGCCGCAAGAGATACACTACGCCGCCGTAACTTACGGCGCAAATTCGTTGAGGATTCAAGCCAAAGTAAGTTACAGCGGCGTAGCGTATATGACATCTGCGCCGGGCTTAGCGTAGGTACGTGGATCTACCCCAAGATATTTAATGTGTTTTAGTATTTCTCACTATGACTGTACAACAGTGAACTTATCACTGTGCAATATTTTCCAGGAAGCCCTGTGACTATTGTAATCTATAGTTAGAAATCCCTAATACTTTATTTATACCATTAACATTTATTACAAAGAGGTTCAGCAGACAGCCCAATGTTCTTCTAAGCACTAATAATATAAGTCGAGTAAACGTTTTTCTGTAAAGTTATCTGGTGCTACAAAAAAAATGTTCTAAGATCTGTCTGTAAAATAATACCTACCTATTGGACAGGTGGCGTCTCCAACCTTCACTAACGCTTAGCCTCAGCTGTCACTGGTATCTGACACTTTTGGGTGTGTCAGAAGCCATTGTGCATAGTGGTGGTTCCATCTGATGCATTAATACTGTGTCCTGTACTAATATTCCGTAGTTCCTCACAAGTGATGAGCTTAATATACATGGGTTCTGTTCAGGGCAGGTTTGGCAAACATTACTAAAGTTTGGGTGCCAAATCTGAACCCCATTGAAGTAAGTTGGAGATGAATGTTCAAAAACAGTAATGGACATGTAGCAAACCCCCAAGGGAGCTGCTTTTGTTTGGTCAGTCCGTTACTCTGCCTTTCAGCCCCTCTGGCACACCTAGCAATGTGATTAATGGAATACTCAGCAGGAATACAGTTTATTTGAAGAAAAGTAAAACTCAGGTTAACATTAGTCAGCCAGGACCTGTGTAAGTACCCAGGACTTGGTTGAAACAGTTTGAAGAAAGCAATCAGGAACACTATGCAAACTACGAAAGCAATAGGTAACAAGATGTACAGATTAAATAGACTCTCCAATAACTTTTGGTGTGTGGGGGATGTTGTGGCTAAAGGGGAACCCCAGGCCATCCTACGATGCCTCTAGTACACACCCAGTGAAATGATCTCAATACCCGTGGTATGTCCCCTTTAAGAGCAACCGCGGTAACGTCCTGGAGGCAAAGCTTTGCGTTTTATTATCTTCACCAGCAATGTAGGAGCTCTGTGGACAATATTTGGATGTGGTATTCTATGAAAATAATTAAAGGTTCCTGGGCAAAGCCCCCTCCCCAAATCCTGTACACAGTCAGCAGTCGTCCCCTGAGCGATCGATCAATCTTAGATGCAGGTGTGTCGCAGTGGCATTCAGTCCTTGAGCTGTTGCAGGGTGTCCTTCCATAGCATGGACAGTCTGTTCCTATGGGCTGGAGCTGCATGAACAATCTGTTCCTCTGGGCTGGAGCTGCATGAACAATCTGTTCCTCTGGGCTGGAGTTGTAAGCTGTGTGCCCCTTAGTAGGCCGTGATTCCCCACACACATAGAGTGCAGGAGATGCTCTCCTGATGGGGTGCAGGCACAAAGAGGCTCCAGCCTAGTTTTTCTGTCTTTTTATCTCCTCCCCACAGTCCTTTGCTGCTGCCTGATGATTGGCTCAGGCCCTTAAAATAGGGAGTTTACAGACAACTTCCAATAGGAAGTTTATAAACAAGCAGTTCTGAGTGTCTGTGTGAAGAGATAAAGGGGTGAAAAGCCCCCGCTGCTGCAACAGACAGCTCTGCCATCATAGATTAGATCAGTCTGGAGAAGTACCTGCTACAGACATGTTCTAGGCTAATAGGTAAACAGGCATTGTCAAAAGTATGACATGAAAGGCTGGGCATTTCCCTGACATGTACCCAAGTCATATTTTTTATTTCATTTGGCAGCGATTTTTTTGTAATGCCTGAAGTGAAATATATTAGCCCAACTCTGGTGTAGCGCTACCCCCTCAGGAGCCGCTGATTGTATTGGTATCAGCATATTAAGTTACCTCTATGTGTTGTCTAGGGGTGAAGGTAGTGAGTAGAGCAGTAATTGAATTTCCAGTCTGAAAATTAAGTTTTCTGAATGCATTATTTCCTGGCCCAACACGACCAACATCAACTTGAGGTAGACAGAAAAGGTTGATGAAGCAAAGGAACTTTGCGGTATCAGGCTTTGGATAGAAGGAAAGCAATCCTGCTTTCTATAGTAGTACAGTTAGTCGCCACTCTAGCCAGAATGGGTGAATTCAGGTATGTGGTCGTAACTTTGAGGCGGCGTAGCGTATCACATATACGCTACGCCGCCGTAAGTCAGAGAGGCAAGTGCTGTATTCACAAAGCACTTGCCTCCTAAGTTACGGCGGCGTATCGTAAATGGGCCGGCCTAAGCACGCCTAATTCAAATGTGGAACAGGGGGGCGTGTTTTATGTTAATAACTGGTGACCCGACGTAATTGACGTTTTTAAGGAATAGCGCATGCGCCGTCCGTGGACATATCCCAGTGTGCATTGCTCCAAAGTACGCCGCAAGGACATATTGGTTTCGACGTGAACGTAAATTACGTCCAGCCCCATTCACGGACGACTTACGCAAACAACGTAAAATTTTCAAATTTCGCCGCGGGAACGACGGCCATACTTAACATTGACTAGGCCAGCTATTTGTTCGACTAACTTTCCCTTGTGATTGGACAGTAAAATTAGTAATAACAACTCTCTCAATTTCCTGTGAGCATACTCCTTGTTAGCACATGAGCACTCAAGTACAACCAATTGGCTTCTTGAAGCTGCTCCCATTTCTCCCAGCCAGAGCTCTGCTGCACTGTGGCTTTTAAAAGGCTGATACTAAGTTCTGTGCAGGTTCTTACACTGCTTGTATTAAAATAAAATACATTTCATGAATTATTAATAATGAATACAAAGTTGGATTTATTCATGTCTTTGGGTTAAAACAAAGTTTAAAATGTTCCATGGTTTTTGATTATTCAGTTAATCTCTTAATGTACATATTTGGCTGGAATATACTTTTGAACCTGGTACTACATTTGCATATTTCTACTATTCCATAAGTTTAACAACTCTTTTTATTTTTAACGATTTCCCAACAAAGGAAACTCAAACGGAATGAATTCAAAGCAAAGTTAAAACTTGATTTGTCATGCCCACTGTGGTTCAATTATTTGGTTAATAATTGACCCTTTTGATTTCTTTCATTTGCGCCCTGGCAAAAAGTCAAAAGATTAATACATTACCTGAGGACAATGGACAGCGAACGGCCAGGACTGACCCAGTTCTGCATTTATGCTGTTCTTTAATCCGTCATTGATCGTTTTAATTGGGTTCGAATGTCTACGGGTGGTTGGCTCAAAAATGAGCACATTGTAAATGAAATGTAAAAGTCACAAAAGCATTATGGAGGAACAAGATTATTAACAGTGGGGTAACATGGTAGTCAATAGAAAACGCTATTTTCATTTTATTCAAGTGTCTAAGCTACCAGCTGTGGTCCTAAAAGTTTTTACTTTAAGATCTTCGTAATTACAGTGGTAAAAGTATGGCCACTGGTAACAGACATTATGGGGGGGGGGGGTAAAAAAAATATTTTGGTCTATGAATACCACCTTGACAAATACTGCGGGTGATATTTTTTAGAAATAGAAATCCTCGGTGCAAAGCAAAAAAGAAAAAAATCTGTCCCTGACACTTCTACCCTTCAGGGGAAAGCTGGACCTCAACCAACTCCTAGACAGGGATGAGGTTGGAAATCACAGCAGGATGTGTTTATGTTGGTTTTGTGAGTACCACGACACCACTCCTGTAACCAGTGGTGTATTTAGGTTTTGTGCTGCCCTAGGCCTGACTAAACTCGTGCACCTCCAAATTTAAATATGACCCACCCCTTCCTGTCAAGGCCACCCCCTTTTCTGTTTAAGACCTGCCCTGAAATTTTCGAGTAGGGACACTAGTTCTGAGGGCCTGGGTAGGGCAATAAATTACCTTAATTTGCATAGATTTCCTATCACTTCCTGTTTGGCTATGGAGCAGGAAGTGAAGGGAAATCTCTGCAATGGGGCAGAAATGGTAAAAAAAAAAATACTATAGCCCTACCTTACTCTATCCAAAATGAAAAAAAAAAAAAAAAGTGTTGCCTATAGTTCTACTTTTTGCACAAAAATGTTATGGAGGGGACTAAGAAGATATAACCATGCCGATGCTGCAACAGAAAACATATTGCACAGTGAGGAGGGTTTTTGGTCCAGGATGATAGGACAGTCAAAATTCAGAAAGGAAGAAGCAGTGCAGCCGATTTATGGGATGCTAGACTAATTTGCCTCTCAGCCCAGTCCGCCCCATAAGGCTGGAGCTACACTAACAGTGTAGAGCAAGCTGGCAGGAACTCTTTCTGTGCTGCCCCCCTGCAAAGTGCTGCCCTAGGCCTGGGCCTTGTTGGCCTAGGCCAGGATACAGCGTTGCCTGTAACACCAGACAATGGAATGACATGTACTTGAAATGTAGTGTACATTCAGTACTTTTTCTGTACATTCAACACAATATTTTTGGAAAAACACAATGCTGCTCTTAGCCTTAGTCTGCTCTTAACTACTTGCCTACTGGGCACTTAAACGCCCTTCCTAACCACGCTAATTTTCAGTTTTCAGTGCTCTCACATTTTGAATGACAATTACTCAATCATGTAACACTTTACCCATACAACATTTTTGTCCTTTTTTTTCACACAAATAGAGCTTTCTTTTGGTGGTATTTAATCACCACTGAGTTGTTGTTTTTTGTGCTTTAAATTAAAAAGAAGGCAGAAAATTTTGTAAAAAAATGAATTTTTCTTAATTTCTGTTACATTTATTTACAAATCAGAAATTTTTATTCATAAATTAGGGCCAAAATTTATACTGTTACATATCTTTGGTTAAAATAACCCAAATCAGTGTATATTATTTGGTCTGGTGTTGTTTGGTGTGAAGGAATAGGGTCTATGATGTCAATCACTGAAAATTGATCACACCTAGGGGCAGATCCACGTACCTGCGCGTAAGAATCCGCCGGGCGCAGCGTATCTAAGATACACTATGCCGCCGCAACTTATTTTTTTTTTTCGAATGCTCAACGAATTTGCGCTGTAAGTTATGGCGGCGTAGTGTATCTTTGGCGGGGTAAGGGCGCGGAATTCAAATGGATGTAATGGGGGGCGTGTTTTATGTTAATACGTCATGACCCGACGTAAACAACGTTTTTTTTGCACTGCGTATGCGCCGTCCGTGGGGGTATCCCAGTGCGCATGCTCGAAATTAACCCGGAACAAGCCAATGCTCACGACGGTGACGTCATTCTACGCAAATTCCTATTCGCGAACGACTTACGCAAACGACGTAAAAAATTCAAAATTGTACGCGGGAACGACGGCCATACTTAACATTGAGTACGCCGACATATAGCAGCTTTAACTATACGCCGGAAAAAGTCGAATGAAAACGACGTAAAAAAATGCCGGACGTACGTTTGTGGATCGCCGTAAATAGCTAATTTGCATACTCGACGCGGAATTCTACAGGAACGCCACCTAGCGGCCGCCGAAATATTGCACCTTAAGATCGAACGGCGTACTAAGACGTACACCTGTCGGATCCCTCCGAGATGCCGTCGTATCTTGTTTTGTAGATACAAAACAAAGATACGACGCAGCAATTTTTAAATTACGCCGGCGTATCAATAGATACGCCGGCGTAATCCTTTTGTGGATCTGCCCCCTTATGTACTGACGGCCTATAAACCCTTCACAATAACAGAAATTACAATTATTCCGAGATTTACACTACCGTAGCGCTCTTCAAGAGACAGGGATTCTTGGAGTTTCCATTAGCGCATTAGAGACAGCTTTAACACTTTTCAAAATATGGTTTAATAATGAAAAGGTCAAAATAGTACAAATAAAATATTTACAAAAAAAATAAGTTATTACAAAGAAGCAAGGAGTCAATAAGCAACAGCAAGACAAAGGGTGAGAAATGAAAATAATTGGTTTCAGCAGTCAAATCAATCAAGTAAGATGGTACATCTTACGACTTCACAGGTGTTCCTTGGTTTGATGTTACACGAGAGCTGACCACTGTCGATGGAAATGACTTGACTAATTAAGCAGATGAGAAGTGGCCATGGAATGTCACTGTGTTTATGACTCTATCACAGCCGTTCTTTACACATACTTTTATACTGATATTAAAGGGGTAGTAAAGCCTGCTTTGTTATTTTTACCTCCAGGTAAGTCTATAGTAAGGCTGTTTTGCACTGTTTAGGAGAAATTCACCCTGCATGCAGCCGCTGACGTCACCAGCGCATGGGCTGTGAAGGTCCAGCATATCGTGCCTGACGTTTAAGAGCTTCTTGCCGGAAGCGAATGCAAATAGGAGTAACTTCATCGCGGCTCCGGCCTGTGAACCTGGAAGAAAGGCAGAGAAAGATGTCAGACTGCACACCGCTGGAAGGACTTTGTTCTAAGATAAGTATTTCAGTATACATTGCATATGCCATTGTCTTATCGAGATTTTTTTTTTCTTTAAAATGGGTTGTAAAGGTTTTGTTTTTTGATTTTCTAAATAGGTTCTTTTAAGCTAGTGCATTGTTGGTTCACTTACCTTTTCCTTCGATTTCCCTTCTAAATGTGTTTTTTTCTTTGAATTTCTCACTTCCTGTTCCTCCTCATTAAGCTTGCCCCCATCATCCGAGCCGCTCTGGCTGGGGGTTAGTCAGCATGCTCGCCCCCTCCCTTGGGTCTACATCCTTGTGGGGAGACGCTGAACGAATACAGTGTGTCCCCACAGGGATGTAGTCCCAAGGGAGGGGGCGAGCACACTGACTAACCCCCAGCCAGAATGGCTCGGATGATGGGGGCAAGCTTACTGAGGAGCAACAGGAAGTGAGAAATTAAGACAAAGAAAAAAACCATTAGAAGGGAAATCAAAGGAAAAGGTAAGTGAACCAACAATGCAGTAGCTTAAAGGAACCTATTTAGAAAATAAAAAACGAACCTTTACAACCACTTAAATTCTGCAGCGGTTTACTACCGCTTTAATATCTTCAAATAGGTGCAGGTTGCATTCTGGAAACTGGTAGGATATAATGTTCAGCATTGAATTTTATATCCATACATAGGGTCTCTCGGGTAGACCTGTCACCCAGGAGGTAAGAGTCAGCTATCTTACCTTCAGTATACTATAGCATACCCCCCCCCCCCAACTTTCTGAAATGGGAATGAGGAACACCTATTAGCAAAAGTATGTAGGCATAGGACACAACTTCTGCCACACACCCCTTAAAAGGAGAATTGTACAAAAAAAAATATTGGTTAAACCCACAAGTGCTTTTTACCACTTATATTCCTTTATATTGGCTTTTAGTATTTACAAACAGCAATTTAGAATTTGGATAAAAGGTTTAGCACTGAAAAACACTTTTTGATCATTTTATATACACCTATACAGATAAGACCTAAGGGCCAGATTCACGTAGAAGTGCGGCGGCGTAACGTATCGTAGATACGTTACACCGCCGCAAGTTTTCATCGCAAGTGCCGTATTCCCGGACGTGTTGCGCAAACGACGTTAAATTTTAAATTTCGACGCGGGAACGATGGCCATACTTTATACAGCACATACGTGTGCTGTGTAAAGTTAGGGCACCCAAAACGACGACTAAATTTGCGACGGGAAACTAGACTAGCAGCGCCGTAGCGAACGCGAAAAACCGTTGTGGATCGCCGTAACTCCTAATTTGCATACCCGACGCTGGTTTACGACGCAAACTCCCCCCAGCGGCGGCCGCGGTACTGCATCCTAAGATCCGACAGTGTAAAACAATTACACCTGTCGGATCTTAGGGCTATCTATGCGTAACTGATTCTATGAATCAGTTGCATAGATACTCTGAGAGATACGACAGAGTATTTGAGATACTCCGTCGTATCTCCTTCGTGAATCTGGCCCTAAATGAGGGACACATGGAGGAGGAATGAGGGACTTTGTTCCAAATCAGGGACAGTCCCTCGAAATCAGGGACAGTTGGGAGCTTTGCTTTAGCTTAGTGATGTAAGACCTTGACGTCAGCAATGGAAATGGCTGGACCCGGTATGTGACAGCACCACAACAGATCTTACCGGGACAGTGCTGGATTTACTGTCCGGGTGAGTATAATTTTTCGATAACGCCAGCAAAAAAAAAAAAAAAGGCAAAGGGGAAAGTCTCAGATATTTCCTCTTTACAAAGAATGATTACTAATTCATCAAAATTCAAATACAGAGTCTGTACCTCTAGTCCTGCTCATATGCTAATTGTTTTTGAACCCTTAGCAGCTTCCTCTTCGTAGATATACAGTAGTTTTGACTCTAAGCCCACCAGTATTGGTTGAAATGTAGTTGTTTGCCGCATCAGCTTTTGATAAACATAAGAAGGGGTTAAAAATGTAATTACATCCCAAGAGACCTGTCATGTTCTGTTTAGTTTGATTCCCATGACTAAAGTGATTCATTTGTACAGAATTCTGAATGCGCTGTATGCATGCAAGGGTGCTAGGTGATTCGTGGGCATGAGTTGCCCTCATTACTATGTATCAGACACAGACAGAGGGGGGACTAAGGAGTTTTGCAAAATATGATAAATTGCAATTGCATATATTTTTGGATGTTGTGCATAAATATTGATTTAACTCATTGGTGACTAGTTCTTTTCAATGTAGTGTTACCAGCTAGATCAAGCGAAGGGAGAAAGCATTTTTTTATACGTTGAACAAAATAGTCTGACAATACTTCTGTATTATAACATACAGTAATTGTAGTTTTATAAATCATATGGTAAAAACACCCAAAAATGAAGGCATTACCATATTTGTGCAAAGTTTTTTTTATTTAGGTACACTAGCTTGTTAAACATTATATTCTAAAATAGAAAATAAACATTTATATAGAGTATTGACCACCCTCCATCCTCCAGTACATTTCTGGCTAAAACAGTATCCACTCTCCCGGGAAGGCTTTGCACAACATTGTGAAGAGTGGGGTGGATTCAGGTACGACTTGCGCCCTCTTACGGAGGCGCAGCGTACCATTTTAACGCTGCGCCTCCGTTAATTACCTGCGCTACGCTTCATTCATGAAGCAGTAGCTACGTAATTTGCGTGGGCGCTCCTTAAAAATGGCCGGCGTAAGCGCGCGTAATTTAAATGATCCCGTAGGGGGCGTGGATCATTTAAATTAGGCGCCGAACGTAGTGCGCATGCTCCGTCGGGAAACTTTCCCGACGTGCATTGCGGCAAATGATGTCGCAAGGATGTCATTTGCTTTAACGTGAACGTAAATGGCGTCCAGCGCCATTCACGATTCACTTACTGTACGCAAACAACGTAATTTTCAAACATCGCGACGAGGGAACGACGGGTATACTTAGCATTGGCTGCCCCTGCTAATAGCAGGAGCAGCCTTACGCGGAACCCGACGAACGCAAACGACGTAAAATGCGTACGTAGGGCGCGCGTAAGGTTGTGAATCAGCGTTAGTATGCAATTTGCATACTCTACGCTGACCACTACGGGAACGCCACCTAGTGGCCATCGTAAGAATGCAGCCTACGATACGACGGCATAAGAGCCTTATGCCAGTCATATCTTAGGCTGCAGTCGGCGTAACGAGCTTTCTGAATACAGAAAAGTCGTTACGCCGGCGCAACTAAGCAATTGCGCTGCGTAACTATGGTTACGCAGACGCAATTGCTTACTGAATCCACCCCAGTGTCTGTGGGAAAATTCAGCCAAAACCATATTTGCAATGCCAGATATTGGTGTTGGACCCACATTTCATCACAAAGGTGTTCAATAAGATTGAGGTCATGGCTTTGTCAGGCCACTTGAGTTCCTGATAGCCAAAAATCATTAACTATTCTTAGGCCGACCATAGACGATTTTCTTTACTGCAACCATGGGAACATTGTTTGATTCCCCCCTCAACACTGACTGTTTTGATCCCTCCCGGCAGGGGAGGGAGGGGGGAACTGTCCCTCCAGGGAGAACACATAGTTATTATGGCTAGCGGCTATAGCTGGTAATAATCGCATGCAAATTCCAACAGGCTGGTCATACCCAAGTTGATCAACCAATCATTCAACTTAGGTACAATCAGCCTGCCCATACATTGTTCGAATCCCGGGCCCTGCCAAACCGGTTACATAGTTACATAGGTAGGTGAGGTTGAAAAAAGACACAAGTCCATTAAGTCCAACCTTTGTGTGTGATTAAAGATCAGTATTACATTCTATATCCCTGTATGTTGCAGTTGTTCAGGTGCTTATCTAATAGCTTTTTGTAAACTATTGATGCCCCCGCTGAAACCACCGCCTGTGAAAGGGATTTCAACATGCCGCTTTTACAGTAAAGAACCCTCTACGCAGTTTAGGGTTAAACCTCTTTTCTTCTCATTTTAGTGAGTGGCCACATGTCTTAGTAAACTCCCTTCCACTAAAAAGTGTTATCCCTATTTTGGGAGGGTTACCAGTACGTTATTTGTAAATTGAAATCATATCCCCTCTCAAGCGTCTTTTCTCCAGAGAGAATAAATTCAGTGCACACAACCTTTCTTCATAACTAATATCCTCCAGACCCTTTATTAGCTTTGTTGCTCTTCTTTGTACTTGCTTAATTTCCAGTGCATCCTTCCTGAGGACTGGCCCCAGAACTGGACACCATACTCCAGGTGCAGCCGGACCAGAGTCTTGTAAAGTGGGAGATTTATGACTCTATCCCTGGAGTTAATCCCCTTTTTAATGCATACCAATATTCTGTTTTCTTTGTCAGTAGCAGTTTGGCATTGCATGTTATTGCTAAGCCTATCATCTACTAGGACCCCCAAGTCCTTTTCCATCCTAGATTCCCCCAGAGTTTTACCCCCTAGTGAGTAGATTGCATTCATATTTTTCCCACCCAAATGCATTATTTTCCATTTTCTACATTAAACTTCATTTGCCATGTAGTTGTCCACCCCATTAATTTGTTCAGATCTTCTTGCAAGGTTTCCACACCCTGCGGAGAAGTTATTGCCCTGTTATTGCTGGAGAAGTCCCAGTGGCCCCAGTGGAGAAGGCCCAGTGGTCACGAATGTCATGCCTACCTCAGTGCAGGTGATCAGACACTATAGCTAGCTACTGTGTGCTTCACCTATAGCAGCCCCCTTTCTCTTAAGACAAGCAGGCCTACTAGTACTTGGTTGCCCCCAGGACTTATACACAATGCTATAGTGCCTGGCCACCACACTAGGGCAGACGCGAACAGAACAAACAACAGACTACTTGCAGTTTAGTAGACAGATAGCGTGGTTCTAAGACGGTCCAGGTAATAAGGCAGGCTGAGTTCAGGGAATAGTCCAATATCTCATCCAATGAGAGTCTAGGTAATAAGGCAGGCTGAGTTAAGGGAATAGTCCAATATCCAATCTGGGTCATACACTGGGAAATCCAACAGCAAAGCAAGGCAGACAAACAGGAGGCTTGAACAGCAACAATGCTGGTAACTGTCTCTATCACAAGCAATGGATAGAGCATTCGGTTTGCTTGTATCTGGTGACTGATCAGATCAATCACCTGCAGGTGAACACAGACAGGGGAAAAGTGACACCCGGGTGCTGGAATACGGAACAGTCTTGTGATGAACTAAGTTGCTGAACCCTGCCATCTTGTGGTCAAAATAATGTTCTGCATTACAGTAACAATGCACAGTGTTACATGAGCAAACTGATACTCAGGGCACTCTCTACTTTATATATGAAAGCTGACTAATGCTCAGATCTCTCTCTCTCTCTTTCTTAGATATGTGTCTTTTTTTTTCTTTGTATATGTGAGCTGCGTGATGCTTGAGACTCTATCTCCTTCATATTTGTGATCTGACTGATGCTCAGGTCTCTCTGTGCTTTATATATGTGAGCTGACTGATGCTTGGGTCTATTCCTCTTTCTTTATTTCTGCTATGAAAGCCGGCTAATGGGTGGAAATGCTGACTGCTGGCCTGTTTGCAATTAAGACACCCTGTAAGGGCCAGCCATAGATGGTTCGAACCTTGGCTGGTACAGCAGGAAATCAGCTGTAATACGAACTGTGTATGTATATCAAGTTGAATGATCGAACAACTTGGGTTCAACCAGCCTGCCGGATTTACTTACAATTATCGTTAGCAGCTGCTATAAGTGCTAGCATGCCTCCATGTCCTGTCCCATAGCCGAAATAGACAGTGAGAGGAATTCCCTACAAATTAAGGGAATCCACTGTGGCCCCCAAGATTACCAGAACTAGTGTCCCCATTGGAAGGTTTCCCCACTGTAGCGTTACCCCCATAGGAGCTACTGAGCAAAACAGGCTATTTCCCCCAATACAGTGCAGAGGCAGCCAGGGACACCTATTAGCAAAAGTATGTTGGCATAGGACAGCCCCTACTACGCCTCCTTAACTGCTTGCCGACCATCGCACGACTATATACGTCGACAGCATGGCACAGAAAGGCAGATGACGTATATATACGTCCCCTTTAAGAAGCCGGCATTGTGGGCGGGCGTGCGCCGCCACCGGCGCCCGCCCGCCAGAAGCTCCGTGACTCCGATTGCGGGTCCCGTGGAATCAATGTCCACAGGCATACCCGTGATCGTGTCACGGTGAGGAAGAAGGGGGTAATGCTTATGTAAACAAGTCTTCCTAGTGACAGGACAGTGTACGCAGCTTCCTGTAATCGGAAGCTGTGATCACTGTCGTGTCACACATAGCCCATCCCCCCTACAGTTAGAACACATCCCTAGGCACGCTTAACCCCTTCAGCGCCACCTAGTGGTTAACCCCTTCACTGCCAGTGTCATTTTTACAGTAATCAGTGCATTTTTATAGCACTGATTGCTGTAAAAAAATGACAATGGTCACAAAAAATGTGTCAAAAGGTCCAATGTGTCCGCCATAATTTCACAGTCACAATAAAAAATTGCCGCCATTACTAGTAAAAAAAATAATTATTAATAAAAATGCCATAAAACTATCCCCTATTTTGTAAACATTATAACTTTTGCGCAAACCGATCAATAAACGCATATTGCGATTTTTTTACCAAAAAAATGTAGAAGAATACGTATCGGCCTAAACTGAGGAAAAAAAAACGTTCTTTATACATATTTTTGGGGGATAGTTATTATAGCAAAAAGTGAAAAATCTAGATTTTTTTTCAAAATTGTCGCTCTACTTTTGTTTATAGCGCAAAAAATAAAAACCGCAGAGGTGATCAAATACCACCAAAAGAAAGCTCAATTTGTGGGAAAAAAAGGACCTCAACTTTGTTTGGGAGCTATGTCGCATGACCGCGCAATTGTCAGTTAAAGTCAAAAAGTGTCCCGGTCATTGACCAGCAAAATGGTCTGGGGCTTAAGTAGTTAAAAGAGAATTCTACAAAAAATATAGTTAAACTTCCAGGTGCTTTTTTTAACACTACTATTCCTCTACATTGGCATTTGAAATTTACAAATGCATACATTTAGAATTGGGATGAAAGGTTTAGCACTGTGAAACACTTTCTGAAAGATAAAAAGTGCATTTTATATACAACTATTTAGATCAGACCAAAATGAGGGACAAATGAGGAGGAGAGAGGGACAGAGGGACCTTGGGCCAGATTCACAGTGGAGATACGACGGCGTATCTGCTGATACGCCGTCGTATCTCTGTTTCTATCTATGCGACTGATTCATAGAATCAGTTACGCATAGATAGCCATAAGATCCGACAGGTGTAATTGTTTTACACTGTCGGATCTTAAGATGCAATACCGCGGCCGCTGCTGGGGGGAGTTTGCGTCGTAAACCAGCGTCGGGTATGCAAATTAGGAGTTACGGCGATTCCCGACGGTTTTTCGCGTTCGCTACATCGCCGCTAGTCTAGTTTCCCGTCGCAAAGTTAGTAGTTTTTTTTGGTGCCTTAACTTTACACAGCAATCGTATTGCTGTATAAAGTATGGCCGTCGTTCCCGCGTCGAAATTTAGAAAATAACGTCGTTTGCGTAAGCCGTCCGGGAATACGGCACGGCGGGAGTTCGGAAACGGAGCATGCGCGGTAGGTCCGGTGCGGGACCTACCTAATCTGCAACTGAAAGAGGTGAACCAATTAATCACCCATTAGGTGCAACAGCTGATTGACACTCACCGGGCCTCCTTGAGGCTCGGTTCACACTGGTGCGATGCAGGAAACCCTGCGAATCCAGTGCAGATTACCGCATCACACCTGAATTGCCAGCAGTATTCTGATGATCAGTGCAGCCCCAACAGTGCCTATCAGTGCCCATCAGTGCTGCCTATCAGTGCCCATCAGTGCCACCTATTAGTGTCGCATATTTGTGCCGCCTCATCAGTGCCCATAAGTGCAGCCTATCAGTGCCCATCAGTGCAGCCTCCTCAGCGGACATCAGTGAAGGAGAAAAAATACTTACAGTATTTGCAAACATTTTTTAGCTAAGAAAACTTATTTATTTTTCAAAAATGTTGTTATTTTTTTGTTTGTTAAGAAAGCTCTATTTGTGTGAAAAAAGAAGAAGATAAATATTTCAGTACAGTGTTGCATGACTGCACAATTGTCATTAAAACTGTGACTGCACCGAAAGCTGAAAACTGGCCTGTGCAGGAAGGGGGTCAAAGTGGCCAGTAGGCAAGTGGTTAATAGATTAGTAGCAAAAATCTCCTGGCAGGAGCTTTATGTCCCCTTAGTAGAAATAGCAAAGTCCCAAACCTTATGCAGGAGCACTGTGTCCCCTTGGTATAAATAGCGAAGTCCCAAATGTTTGCAGGAGCACTATGTCCCTATGGTGGAAAATAGCAAAGTCTCAACAATATGTAAGAGCTCTATGTCCCCTTAGTGTAAAATATCAGCCCACCTGGCTATCTTCAGAAATGTCCCAGAGCAAGGGATTTAGGTTAGCTGTGACACTGGCCCATGAAAGCATGCTGGATATTTCATCTGGTAGCCTTCTCCCTTATTGGCATGGGGGTGACCAGGTAGAGGGTACTCACACTGTCCGTTGAATTCTGCTACTTGCATAGACTATCGTTCAGTCCTCCTGCTGGACAGATCTTTGCTTTCTCGGCAGGGTGTCTCCTGGATGAGACGGTAGGTTAGTGGAGATCCCTCTGCAATTTCTCTTCCTCTCTCAAGAGCTCCAGTCTGGAGGCCCCAACCCCGGGGTCCCCTCACAGGCCTCATGATTCCAGCCTTGACACTCCATCTTCCACTCGACAACCACAATGCTGGCCAGGCTCTTCTATATTTATCAGCCTATCCAACCATCTTGCCAAACATCCTACCCAGGGACTGGTCATATCTCATAAATATGCAGATCATTGCCCTTTCATCTCCACTCACTAGCTTCTAAAACGTTCTGATAGTTTCTAGAACCTGGGGGAGGTGCCAAAAGCCTGACCTATAGAGCCCTTTAGCCTGACCTTCATCTGAACCCACGGCAATTACCCAGAATCACTCGAGCTACTGTAATGCCACGTACACACCATCACTTTTTGTGATGAAAAAAACCGACATTTTTAAAAACGTCATTTAAAATGACCGTGTGTGGGGAAAACGTTGTTTTATGTCTTCTGAAAAACTTCGTTTTTTGTGTCATTTAAAACGATAGTGTGTGGGCAAAACGACGTTTTTAAACCCGTGCATGCTCAGAAGCAAGTTATGAAGCGAGCTTGAATGGAACAGAGTGCCGTCGTACATGCTGAACGTAACCGCGCTTTGCTAGAGCATTTTGAAAAAACGATGGTGTGTATGCTACATACGTCGTTTTTAAAAATGAAGTTTCAAAAACGTCGTTTTTTTGCATCACATAAAAAGTCGTGTTTTTTTATCACAAAAAACGACCGTCTGTACGCGGCATAAGTCTGCTAAATATTCCTACCAACTTTTTACAATAGAGGGTGCAACACATGTTACCCCAATAAGACCACCAATAAAACTCTAATGGATCTGGAGTTTCTCCTAGCAGGAAGCATCCCTCAATTATCTTTGAGTCTCCCCAATAACGTGTCCCATGCACGGGCGGACTGACAACTCATGGGGCCCCGGGACAATAGGAGATTATGGGGCCCCCGGGCAATTGGAGATTATGAGGCCGCCGGGCAATAGGAGATATACACACACTGAAAAGGTACTGGAGAGGCAGGGCAGCTATAATCTTGGGATGTTTAGAAGAAAAGGATGCCGGTAAGGGACATTTCAGGGACAGATGAAAAAAAAACACAGATTTTTACATACTGTCCCTGGTTTTACTGGGGCTGGCAACCCTGATGGGGCCCCCTAGTGGCATGGGGCCCTTGGGCAGTGCCCGAGAGCCCGAATGGTCAGTCCGCCCCTGGTCCCATGTAAGGTCAGCCTATGTGACATATTGGGAAAGTAAAAGATTTAAAGGTATTATAAAAAAAATAAGTAAATGCATTGTTTTCCTAAAATACACCAATAAATATACACCACAGCACAATTGAACTTTAAATCACAGTGTTTGATCTAAACTGAAAAGTAGCAATATTCTAGTCACTAAGGGACAATGAATCTGGATATACATAATAAATGTCCCTGATCGCTGCTATAGATAGGAATGCAAATGATAAGATCTCAGAGCCATTATTATTTCTAGAACAATATGCTGCAAGCAGTGAGGATGGAGCAGATGGGAGAGTGAAGAAAATTCAGGCGCTATATGTACATAATGTACGTACATTAACCCCATCCAATAATGAGAACCCATGTCATGGAGCATATCAATGCTCTGCATTTATGTACAAGTATGTATCCATCTTCACCATTCTCATAGCTGTTCGGGTCATGACCTCGTCCTTCCATCAATATGAAACTTCTACCAGAATAAAAAGTAATCTCAAACTGGTGTCATTTAAAGGAAAGCTCAAATTAAAATCTCATTCTGTATAATCTCCCTCTTACATTTTCCAAAAGCATTTTTCCTTAGGATCATTGAGATTTTGCAAAGACCTCTTGCTCGTCCTCATATGTCACAGCCCCAGATTGTTTTCATCTTTTTATAAGTGTTAAAATCTGACTTTAGGGTCAATTCACTATTGCATAACCCATGCAGTAGTTCAATCATCATGAAATAGTAGACTCTGGCATAGGTCTCTAGAAACCCTTATGCCTAGTACACACGATCGTTTTTTTCACACGGTCAAAAGACCTTCGGAAAAACCGAGGGGAAAACCGAGAACTGACTCAGTCCCTTTTCCCCTGTACACACGGCCGGTTTTCCAGACAGGAAAACTGGCAGGAGAACTTTGGTCGCGAAAACCGGCCGTGTGTATGCTCCCTCTCAGTGTTTCCCATAGGAAAACTGCAGGAAAAATCCTGCCGCGATTCGCTGTGAGAAAAAAAAGAGAACATGTTCTCATTTTTTAAACCGCAGTTTTCCTGTCGGGAAAACTTCTAATGGAGCATACACACCGCCGGTTTTCCCGGCCAAAGGAAAACACGGCAGTTTTCCAGTCGGGGAAAACGATTGTGTGTACTAGGTATTAGACTACAGCGATATTTAAAGTGATTAAAAAAGGTTGTAACTATAAAACAAACATGTTCTACTTACTTTCTCTGTGCAATGGTTTTGCACAGAGAAGTCCGATCCTCTTCTGTTTGTGTCTCCCGCCTACGGTCCTGGCTCTTCCCCCCCTGCCAAGTGCCCCCATTAGCAAGACTCTTGCTATGGAGGCACTGCGCTCCTGTGAATGGACTTTACCTCCCTCCCTTTTCATTGTTGGCTCACTGGCTGTAATTGACATCAGCAGGAGCCCATGGCTTCCACTGCTGTGTGAGCCAATGAGGAGAGAAAGACCAGGGAGAAAAAAACCTTCTGCCATTATAACCACTTTATTTGGGTACTAACTGAACTGGCACGGTCAGCACCAAAGAAAATTCTAGGCAAGAGAAAGCCACTGTTGTCATTGTGAGATAAGTAAACCTGGGAAGGGGGTGTCTAGGTTAGGTTATAACAGTGGCCAACTATGCCTCATTTGGGGGGCTGTCTCTCTTTCAATCCAAAAGACAGTAATGAAAAAAAGCTTCCATGGGCTAAACCATTCATTTTTTAGGTGTGTTAATTATTTTTGGTCTGCATAATGGTAGTGTGAAAGTGGTGTGTCCCTTGCTTTCATTTGTTGTGCTATAATGTGTCCCTCTTTCTCATATATGAAAATTTGGAGGAAGTGATTAGGTCTAGCAATTGTGTTTCTAGTAAAATAAAGTGTTCAGTCGTCTGACTGACTGGCAAAACGTGGGATGAGTTTGTGATGCCATTACTTGTTAATGGCACCCCAATTGTGGTGCGATTTTGCTGTAATCGCTGCAAAATCACAACACGCGAAACTTGTCGCTCAAAAAGAAGCAGGAGCTTCTTTTGGGTTACAGCATCACGTTGTGATTTGCTGAAATTACAGCGCGCTTCATCGTGCCAAAATGGCACTGTGATTGGGGTGCCATTAACAAGTAATGGCATTGCAAACATGTTGGAATCAAAGACAGAATCGCGTGGATTCCGCCTGCGATTTAAATCGCCTTGGTGTGAATGGAGCCTAAGGCCTTATGTACACTGGATGTTTTCACAGCTGCTTTTAGGGGCGTCTGGCATTTTTTTCCTGCCTCTCCATGTTAGCCCATGTGTCCATGAACACAAAGGGCCTGATTTACTATGCTCTGTGCGCTGCGCTGGTTCATGCGTTAATTAGTACTCCGGGTGGAGGCTTAATTGGGCGCATGAACCAGCGTAGCAGCCGGCGCATTGAAAGTAATATGTAAAGCCGCGCCAAACTCCCTATAGAAGTCTATGGGAGAAATGAAAAGTGTTCATTTTAAAGGCTAATCTGCAAGTTTTGTCCTAAAAAGTGTTTGGGGACCTCAGTCCTGTCCCAGGGAACATGTATCAATGCTTTTTTTATTTTTTAAAACGGCCGTTTTTTCGGGAGCAGTGAAATTAATAATTCTTAAAGTGAAACAATAAAAGTGAAATATTCCTTTAAATTTCGTACCTAGGGGGGGGTGTAATGTCAGCATGTGAAATAGCGCATTTTTCCCGCACTTAGAACTCCCCCTGCACAAAATGACATTCAGAAGGAAAAAAGTCATTTAAAAATTCACACGCGGCTATAATGAATTGTCGGCTCTGACAATTCTAAAGGGATTCATTCATAAAACAAACAAAAAAAATGTGTAGGGGTTCCCCCAAATTAAATTACCAGGCCCTTCAGGTCTGGAATGGATATTAAGGGGAACCCCGCCGTAAAAAACAAAAAAAAAAAAGACGTGCGGTTCCCGGCAAATATCCATTCCAGGCCCTTCAGGTCTGGTGTGGATTTTAAGGGGAACTCCACCCCAAATTGAAAAAAAAAATGGCGTGGAGTCCCCCTAAAAATCCACACCAGACCCTTATCCGAGCACGTTGACCTGGCCGGCCGCAGAAAAGAGGGGGGGACAGAGTGCGGCCCCCCCCTCTCCTGAACCGCACCAGGCCACATGCCCTCAACATGGGGAGGATGTCCCCATGTTGATGGGGACAAGGGTCTCATCCCCACAACCCTTGCCCGGTGGTTGTGGGGGTATGCGGGCGGGAGGTTTATCAGAATCTGGAAGACCCCTTTAACAAAGGGGACCCCCAGATCCCGACCCCCCCCTGTGTGAAATGGTAATGGGGTACATTGTACCTCTACCATTTCACCCCCAAAAAAATGTCAAAGTGTTAAAAATGACAGTAGCCGGTTTTTGACAAATCTTTTAATAAAATCTTCTTTTCTTCTTTCCTTCGGGTTTCTTCCGCTGCTTCTTTCTTGGGTCTTCTCGTCCACATCTTGCCCGACGTGTTCTTCTATCTTCTCCGTCCGTCCTTCAGCCTTCTGGTCCCGCATCTTGCCCGTTGTCTTGTCCTGTCTTCTTCTCCGTCCGTCCGCCAGCCTCCTCGTCCGCATCTTGTGTCTTCTCCGTGTTTCTTCTCGGTCCGCCAGCCTTCTCGTCCCCGGACCCAGCGTTTGAATTTGATTTGGCCGCCGTGTTCCCGCTCCTGGGACCCGCCCCCCTCTGACGCCACAAGTAAACTCCTTAGAAGGTCATGTGCGTCAGAGGGGGGCGGGGTCACAGAGCGTCACACAGCGGGGGAATTCAATTTCAATCGCGCCGCCCGGAGAAGAAGTTCCCGTCGTGTCACACTCATGTGACCCCGCCCCCCTCTGACGCACATATGCCACACGCGGACTTTCATATGAGTTTACTTGTGGCGTCAGAGGGGGGCGGGTCCCAGGAGCGGGAACACGGCGGCCAAATCAAATTCAAACGCTGGGTCCGGGGACGAGAAGGCTGGCGGACCGAGAAGAAGACCGGAGAAGACACAAGATGCGGACGAGGAGGCTGGCGGACGGACGGAGAAGAAGACAGGACAAGACAACGGGCAAGATGCGGGACCAGAAGGCTGAAGGACGGACGGAGAAGATAGAAGAACACGTCGGGCAAGATGTGGACGAGAAGACCCAAGAAAGAAGCAGCGGAAGAAACCCGAAGGAAAGAAGAAAAGAAGATTTTATTAAAAGATTTGTCAAAAACCGGCTACTGTCATTTTTAACACTTTGACATTTTTTTGGGGGTGAAATGGTAGAGGTACAATGTACCCCATTACCATTTCACATAGGGGGGGGCAGGATCTGGGGGTCCCCTTTGTTAAAGGGGTCTTCCAGATTCTGATAAGCCCCCCGCCCGCAGACCCCCACAACCACCGGGCAAGGGTTGTGGGGATGAGGCCCTTGTCCCCATCAACATGGGGACATCCTCCCCATGTTGAGGGCATGTGGCCTGGTGCGGTTCAGGAGAGGGGGGGGCCGCACTCTGTCCCCCCCTCTTTTCTGCGGCCGGCCAGGTCAACGTGCTCGGATAAGGGTCTGGTGTGGATTTTTAGGGGGACTCAACGCCATTTTTTTTTTCAATTTGGGGTGGAGTTCCCCTTAAAATCCACACCAGACCTGAAGGGTCTGGTATGGATATTTGGGGGGACCCCACGCCATTTTTTGGGGGGGTTTTTACGGCGGGGTTCCCCTTAATATCCATTCCAGACCTGAAGGGCCTGGTAATTTAATTTGGAGGGACCCCCCTTTTTTTTTTTTTTTAATGAGCAATGACTGTATTCTTTATAGACATGAGTACTTTAAACTTCCTTTTTTTTGTTTCACTTCAGAAATTACATCTTGTACAGGGACAGTTCTAAGCACGGGAAACATGCGTGTACCCCCCCCCCCCCCCCCCCCTGTATGAAATTTAAAGGAATATTTCACTTTTATTATTTCACTTTAACCACTTCCATACCGCGCCTATTCTGGCACTTCTCTCCTTCATGTAAAAATTATATTTTGTTCCTGGGAAATTAATCAGGACCCCCAAACATTATATATAATTTTTTAGCAGACACCCTAGGGAATAAAGTTAGCGGTCATTTTTTATTTGATTTCCAACGGTATTTGCGCAATAATTTTTCAAACGCCTTTTTTTTGGCCCAAAAAAAAAACACGGTTCATGAATAAAAAAAAAAAAAAAAAGTAAAGTTAGCCCAATTTTTATGGATAATGTTAAAGATGATGTTACACCGAGTAAATAGATACCTAACTTGTCACGCTTTAATATTGTACACACTCATGGAATGGCGCCAAACTTCGGGGAAATAAAAATATCCATAGGCGATGCTTGTTTTTTTTTTTACAGGTGACCAGTTCAGAGTTACAGAGGAGGTCTAGGGCTAGAATTATTGCTCTCGCTCTAACGCACGCGTCAATACCTCACATGTGTGGTTTGAATGGTGTTTACATATGTGGGCGGGACTTACATGCATATTTGCTTCTGAGTGCGAGCTTCTAGGGACAGGGGCGTTATTTTATTTATTTGTTTGTTTTTTTTACCTCATATTTTTATTCTTGCACTTTTTTGACACTTTTTTTGATTTTGGATCACTTTTCTTCCTATTACAAGGAATGTAAACATCCCTTGTAATAGGACTAGTGTGTGACAGGTCCTCTTTATGGAGAGAGGCGGGGTCAATAAGGCTGGAAAGCATGGTATTGAAAAATAAAATAAAAGTTCTCATGCTTTCAGCTGCAATCATGTTTGTTCAGCACAGTGGTGTAGTGTATAGCACTTTGACCTAGCAGCAAAAGAGTCGTTGGTTCGAATCCCGCCCGTGACAGCATCTGCATAGAGTTTGCATGTTCTCCCTGTGCCTGCGTGGGTTTCCTCCCACAATATAAAAACACGCTGTAAATCGGATCCGGTCTAAATAAGCCCTAATATGCAGTAGTATATTTAGGTTTTGTTCTGCCCTAGGCCTGACTACATATCTGCACCTCCTAATAGAAAAATGACCCACCCCTTCCTGTCAAGGTCACACCCTGTTTTTGTATGACCCGCCCAGTAATTTTCAGGGGACCCACACACTAGTTCTGGGGGGGCACTGGATTCCCTTAACCACTTCCATACCAGGCACTTACGCACCTTCCCGCCCAAGCCAATTTTCAGCTTTCAACACTGTCGCACTTTGAATGGCAATTGCGCGGTCATACAACACTGTACCCAAACAAAATTGGCGTCCTTTTTCCCCCACAAATAGAGCTTTCTTTTGTTATTTGATCACCTCTGCGATTTTTTTTTTTGCGCAACAACTAAAAAAAGACTGCAAATTTTGAAACAAAAAAACGTTTTTATTTTTTTAGGTTAATTTTTTTGTAAATAAGTTTTTCTCTTTCAATTACGGGCACTGATATGGCGGCACTGATGGGCACCGATGAGATGGCACTGATGGACATCGATGAGGTAGTACTGACGGGCACAGATGAGGTGGCATTGATTGGCGGTGCTGCTATGCGGCACTGATGGGCACTCATAGGCAGCACTGATGGGCACTCATGGGCGGCACAGATGGGCACTCATGGGCGGCACTTATGGGTGGCACTGATGGATACTTATGGGCGGCACTTATGGGTGGCACTGATGGATACTTATGGGTGGCACAGGTGGGCACTGATAGGTGGGCACTGTGCATGGATGGGCACTGTGGGGTGGCACTGATGGACACTGTGGGGTGGCACTGATTTTCCCAGGTTGCCAGTCAGTACCCATTTGTGGGCACTGATTGGCATCTTTTTTCTTTTTTTTTAATGCTTTTTGTTTTTTTTTTCTATATTTTTTTTTTTTGCACACCCTGGTGGTCCAGTGTGGTGATCCGAGGGGGGGCTGCGCTGATAAACAATCAGCGCGAACGCCCCCTGTCAGGAGAGCCGCTGATCGGCTCTCCTATACTCGCGTCTGTCAGACGCGAGTGAGGAAGAGCCATCGATGGCTCTTCCTGTTTACATCGTGATCAGCCGTGATTGGACACGGCTGATCACGTGGTAAAGAGTCTCCGTCTCCGTGAGAGACTCTTTACCGAGATCGGAGATGCAGGGTGTCAGACTGACACCCCGCATCACCGATCGCCGCGCTGCGTGCCCCCACAGGCGCGTGCGGCATGAAATCCTGCAGGACGTCCTGTCAGGATTGTGTAACCACTTCCCGGACGTAAATCGGCCATAGGCTGGGCGGGAAGTGGTTAATTTGCATATTTTTTCTCTCACTTCCTGTTTGGCTATGGGGCAGGAAGTGAAGGCAAATCTCCCCAATTGGACACAGATAATACAAAATAAACTGACAGGGCCTATAACCCTCCCTCACTCTATCCAAAATTAAAGAAAATAAAACTTGTTGATTATAGTTCTTGTCAGGGGCGGACTGACCATTGAGTCACTCGGGCACTGCCCGAGGGCCCCATGCCACTAGGGGGCCCCATCCGGGTTGCCAGGCTCAGTATGTAAAAATCTGTGTTTTTTTTTTAGATCTGTCCCTGATATGTCCGAAAATGACATGCTTTTAATGTGAATATCCCAAGATTTTAGCTGCCCGCCTCTGCACTACCTCCTGGCGTGGTGGTCATCTGTAAGCCAGAGGGGCCCCATAATCTTCTATTGCCCAGGGGCCCCATGAGTTGTCAGTCCGCCCCTGGTTCTAGTTTAAGCACAAATTTCAAAGAGTTTTATTGAGAGCCCTAAGAAAATATAACCATGCCAATAGGCCAGGATACAGCGTTGCTAAAATATGTAGGAATGTGTGTGTGTTAGAGCACCCCACCCAATGTTAACTAAAAATTTATTAATTTGCAAATAAGTATTATCTGCTCATTTTTTTGGGGTTGTCTGCACCCCTGATAGTGACAACATTTGTGAGGTGTCTTCACCCTTTCTAATTCATTCACTTCCTGTCACATAGCCAAACAGGAAGTGAGGGTAAAACCTTACTAATATCTTTTCTTGGGGACACAGAGATCAATCTAAATAGTTTCCCATTATGTAAATTGCACTCTAGCATTTTGCTGTGTACACCCCAAATTATTAGGGATCTTGGACTTTGGGGTCCATTTACTAAAGGCAAATCCACTCCTACAAATGCAAAGCAAGGAAGAAAACAAAACAACTTTGCTTCTACATGATTGGATGTTAAAACCATCAGTGCTTCCTCTCTGATTTTCAGCAACTATGCTTGTACTGCAGAGTGGCTTTGCCTTTACTAAACCCCAAACTAAATAATCATTTGGGGCAGGGATCCTCAAACTACGTCCCTCCAGCTGTTGTAGAACTACACATCCCATGAGGCCTTGTAATGCACTGACATTCACAGACATGACTAGGCATGATGGGAATTGTAGTTCCTGAACAACTGGAGGGCCGTAGTTTGAAGACCCATGATTTGGGGTGTACACAGCAGTGCAATTTGCTTAATGGGGACACTAGTTAGATTGACCTGTGTCCCCAAGAAATGACACTGGTAGGGTTTTAACCTCACTTCCTGTTCAGCTGTGTGACAGGAAGTGAAGCCAATTTTAAGAAAAGGGACACAAAGCTCAACACAAAAATAAAAAAACACAAAGCAGGGGTTCTAACACTCACTTGGCTTCCCTCAAACACCCACAATTTGAATAGGATTGCCTTGCGCTAGATTTAAGCACAGTGCTTTAAATCAGCACGTCAAGCCTGTCCACCAATAGCAAACCCCCCCCACCCACCCCCACCCCCACCCCCACCCCCACAGGCCATGTTTGCAGGTTTTCCTTCATCTTGCACATGTGCTTTAAAATACAGTCTGGACAGCAATTCTTGATAAGAGAAATCCACAAAACATGTCCTGTCGGGGGTAATTGAGGGCTGAGGACCACTGCAGAAAAAAGAAAATAATTACCAGTTTTGTCTTTAAAGTCATGGAGAATAAACATGGCAAACATTTCATGATTACACACCAGGAAAGACGCTTAGACACACATAATTTGTTAGGCCCAAACCGATTTCAGCTGCAGCTGTCAACATATGTAGCATGAAAAAGTAACAAAAGACAAACTTAACAATTTTAAAGTAATTTTTATTGGTCAACAAAACAAGGAAAGCAAAAAAAGACAAACAAACAAACACAAACAAAAATACATTTCAAAATTCTAAATAACCATAGCTTCACACATTTTTCATAAAATAAGGCCACATAGACAAATACATCAAAGTGAACATCATTTAAAAATAAACCAAAACCATTGGCAAAATAAAACAAAACCCATGCAACAAACCACATTTGTGTTTAGCAACAGCATTTCTGCCAGCCTGCCCCTTCTGAGGGCAGCTGAGGACTGATCGATCCAAGCTTTTTATAACAGTGCTAGTAATGAAGCAATTGAAATCACATGAACAAATTGCAGTCTCTAGTTTGGGTGAGCTTGTAATTGGGCACACCTGCAATTAACCCAAACCACGCTCTATGAGCATCCAAGGAGTGTTTTTCACCTTTTAAAAAGAAAGGATATTTTTTTTCTAAGTGTTTGAGCATGCTCAGTTCATCACACATGTAGGAACCAAGCTGCAATGGAATGAGAGCTTTTTTTTTTTTGTTTCCCCTGATCTGATGCTTTCCAGCCTGAAGGGGAGGTGTTAAAGACAGAAGTAAACACGCACATTTAATAATCTATTTGTGGGAAAAAAAAGGTTGCCAGTTTTGTTTGGGAGCCACGTCGCACGACTGCGCAATTGTCAGTTAAAGCGACGCCGTGCCGAATCACAAAAACTTGCCCGGTCATTGACCAGAAATATGGTCCGGGCTCAAGTGGTTAAAAATTAACAAAACACAAAAGTGAGCCCAATTTTTGGGGATAATGTGAAAGATGATGTTACACTGAGTAAATAGATACCTTACATGTCACGCTTTACTATTGGAAACACTCCTGCAATGGGGCCAAAATGAATTCCGTGAATATCCCCATAGGCGACCTTTTTCTTTTTTTTCCAGGTTACCAGTTTATAGTTACAAAGAAGGTCTAGTGGTAAAAGTATTGCTTTCGCTCTAACGCACGCGTCAATACCTCACATGTGTGGTTTGAACGATGTTTATATATGTGGGCGGGACTTGCGTAAGTCCCGCCCACATATGTAAAAATTATTTTTACTTTTTGCTATAATAAATATCCCCAAAAATATATATTCTAAAAAAAAAAAAAAACCTCAGTTTAGGCCGATACGTATTCTACATCTTTTTGGTTCCAAAAAATCGCAAATAGCGTTTAGTGTTTGGTTTTGGCAAAAGTTATAGCGTCTACAAAATATTTTTTATTTTTGTTTTAACTAGTTATTGGGGCGATCAGCGATTTTTATCGGTACTGCGACATTATGGCGAACACATCGAACACTTTTTTGGAACCATTGGCATTTTTCTAGCGATCAGTGCTGTAAAAATGCATTGCTTACTCTAAAAATGCCACTGGCAGGGAAGGGGTTAACACTAGGTGCGAGGGAGGGGTTAAATATGTTCCCTGGGTGTGTTCTAACTGTAGGGGGGGGGGTGGGACTGACATGTGTAAATGACAGATCGCTGTTCATGAAGGGGAACTCCAGACACCCAAAAAAAAAATAAGGTGGGTTCCCTCCAGGTGCATACTAGGCTCTTAGGCTTGGTCTGGAACATAAGGGGTTAAACCCGCGCCAAAAAAAAATAGCGTGGGGTCCCCCCCAAGATCCAAACCAAGCCCTTATCCCAGGCACGCAGTCTGGTCAGACAGGAATGGGGGTGGGGACGAGCGAGCGCCCCCCTCCCTCCTGAGCCATACCAGACCACATGCCCTCAACATGGGGGAGTGTGTGCTGTGGGGGAGGGGGGCACTGCCCCCCCACCCCAAAGCTCTCTTGTCCCCATGTCGATAGGGACAAGAGCCTCTTCCCGACAACCCTGGCCGTTGGTTGTCGGGGTATGCGGGCGGAGGGCTTATCAGAATCTGAGAGGCCCCTTTAATAAAGGGGTCCCCAGATTCCGGCCCCCCACCCTATGTGAATGAGTATGGGGTACATTGTACCTCTACCCATTCACCTGGGGAAAAAAATGGGAAAAAATAATACACCACACACATTTAAAAATTAATTTATTAGTCAGCCGGGGGTCTTCTGCCGGGGCCCCCCACCACCACCCCATTAGGCCCCGGGATTCGCCATCTTCTGCCGGAACCCCCTTCACCAGTGAGGCTCCTGCCTTTGGGGGAGGGTCCCGGGCTACTACGACGGTTTCTGCGGGGGGGGTGCACTGGCACCCCACCCCCGTCTTCAGCGACGTAATTCACCGGGACCCCCTTCACCAGTGAGGCTCCTGCCTTTGGGGGAGGGTCCCGGGCTTCCACGACGGTTTCTGCGGGGGGGGGTGCACTGGCACCCCACCCCCGTCTTCAGCGACGTAATTCACCGGGACCCCCTTCACCAGTGAGGCTCCTGCCTTTGGGGGAGGGTCCCGGGCTTCCACGACGGTTTCTGCGGGGGGGGTGCACTGGCACCCCACCCCCGTCTTCAGCGACGTAATTCACCGGGACCCCCTTCACCAGTGAGGCTCCTGCCTTTGGGGGAGGGTCCCGGGCTTGTACGGTGTCTTTCGCCGGGGGGCGACACCCGCGGGCTTCTGCGATGCCTTCCGCTTCTGCCTGTCTCCTCCGCGGAGCCCAGGGCTTGTCTCCGCTGTCTTCTCCCTTCTCTTCCATTCGATGTTGACACGACGAGGTCCGGCGCTGGAATGCCGTCTGAGCAGCGGGCATGGACTTATATAGGGCAATGCCACCATGTGACCTCAACCCATGTGACATCACATTCCCATCATGCCCAGGGAATGTGATGTCACATGGGTTGAGGTCACATGGTGGCATTACCCTATATAAGTCCATGCCCGCCGCTGACACGGCATGTCAGCGCGGAACCTCGTCATGTCAACATCCAATGGAAGAGAAGGAAGAAGACAGCGGAGACAAGTCCTGGGCTCCCGGAGGAGACAGACAGAAGAAGGAAGAGAGAAGAAAGAAGACGGAAGAAAGCCCTGGCTCCGCGGGGGAGCCAGGCAGAAGAGGGAGCAGAGAAAAGACCGGGGAGTTGGCGCACCCCCGGCAGAAGACCAGGAAGACCGGAACCCTGGCGGAAGGCACCGGAAAGACCGGGGGATAGGCGCCATCCCCCGACAGAAGACCCCGAAGTCCGGATGCCCCTCCCTAATGAAAAAGAGCTTAAATGGGGTGGGGGCATCCGGCGGAAGGCTCCGGAGAGGACCGAGGGATGGCGCCCTCCCCCGGCAGAAATCACCGAAGCCCAGGGTCCCGGCGGAAGATCGGGAGAGAAGAAACCCCCCCTTCTAAGAGAGCTAAAGAAGAAAGGGGGGGCTCTGGAGCAGATTAATAAAATATTTTATTCTGTGTGGTGTTTTATTTTACTTTACATTTCCCCCATGTGAATGGGTAGAGGTACGATGTACCCCATACTCATTCACATAGGGTGGGGGGCCGGCATCTGGGGGCCCCCTTATTAAAGGGAGCTCGCAGATTCCGATTAGCCCCGCCCGCATACCCCGACAACCAATGGCAAGGGTTGTCGGGAAGAGGCTCTTGTCCCTATCGACATGGGGCAAGAGTGCTGTGGGGTGGGGGGGCAGTGCCCCCCTCCCCCACAGCATACACTCCCCCATGTTGAGGGCATGCGGTCTGGTACGGCTCAGGAGGGGGGGGGGGCGCTCGCTTGTCCCCGCCCCCATTCCTGTCCGGGCCAGACTGCATGCTTGGGATGAGGGCTTGGTTTGGATCTGGGGGGGACCCCCGCGCCGAATCGGCGCGGGTTTAACCCCTCACGTTCCGGACCAAGCCTAAGAGCCTAATGTAGCCCTGGAGGGGGACCCGCGCCGATTTCAAGTTTGAAATTTGGCGCGGAGTTCCCCTTCAGGGCTGAAAACAGCTCGGAGATTCCCGTGCGCCGCGTCACGCAGCGCATTCACGGGTACGCCGCTTGGTATTTACCAAGATTTTCACGGCGTACTAACAAGGTGCACGGGAATCCCTGACTTTTTCTCTGCGCATGCCCAGTATGCAAATGAACCTCCCAAGGTTCAGGCGCACTGTGCAAGCGTACAGGGATCTGTTTTCAAAAAACACTTTCCCTTTCAATTCGGCCCGCCAAACACTTCAAAACACATGTCACTTCACTTCCCCTGCATCCCCCCACCTCCCCCCCTAATAAACTCCCGCCCGAACCCCCGCAATTTACAGTTTAATGTGCCGTGCGCCAGGTCTGTACTGGTGCACAATGCACCCTCTCCTGGGCGCACGGAGCACATTAGTAACTAGGGAAATACACTGCACTAGCAGCGTATTTCTTTAGTAAATGGCCAAACGGCTGCTACTCCTGCTTTTACTCCATGAGTCATGGAGTAAAGGCTTGGTAAATCAGGCCCATAGGCTTTTAGCAATGTTTAGTGGCAAGAGCTTTTAAAAGGCAGGAAAAGAATAAACAATGCAAGTGTGTCCAGGAGCTTTGGGCAGGAAAAACGCTTGACACTACTTAAAGCTGCTAGAAGCTACTAAACACTAGTTCTTGAGCATTAATTAATTTCAATGGCAAGAATAAATGATTTATTCTGGCCAATTAAAATAATTAACGCCCAAGAGCTTGACACTTATAAAAGCTCCTAAAAGCTTTAGGCTTCGTACACACGACCGGTTTCCTCGGCAGAATCCATCAAGAAACTTGCTGGGAGATATTTTTTTGCCGAGGAAACCGGTCGTGTGTACATTTTCGTTAAGGAAACTGTCGAGTAACTCGACGAGCCAAAAAGAGAGCAAGTTCTCTATTTCCTCGACAGGAATGGAGAAACTTGCCTTGTCGAGTTCCTCGACAGCCTAACAAGGAACTCGACGAGGAAAACGATGTGTTTCGCCCGTCGAGTTCCTTGGTCGTGTGTACGAGGCTTGAGATACTTTTACAAGCATGAGGCATTTTTTCTGCAAACACCCTTCTGGCTTCTAAGAGATTTAAAAAAATGTTCTGGGCCAGATTCACAAAGGACTTACGACGGCGTATCTCCACGTACACCGTCGTAACTCAGAATGTGCTCCATTGTATCTATGCGACTGATTCATAGAATCAGATATGCCTCACTGTTGCCAAGATACGAGCAGCGTAAGTCTCCTACGCCGTCGTATCTTGGGTGCATATTTACGCTGGCCGCTAGGGGCGCTTCCGTATATTTCCGCATTGAATATGCAAATGAGCTAGATACGCCGATTCACGAACGTACTTGCGCCCGGCGTATAGATATACGCTGTTTATGTAAGGCGTACGACCGGCGTAACTTTACCCCTCATAAAGCAGGGGTAAGTCATGTTTGCGTAAGTCGTATGTGAATGGGGATGGGCGTAGGTTACGTTTACGTCGACTAAGCATTGAGCCAGCGAAATTTAGGGAGAAAATTTGACGTGATACTGAGCATGCGCGCGCATGCGCCGTTCGTTAGGCGCGTCATTTATGTGGGGTCACGATTCATTTCCATACAACACGCCCCCTACCAGCCTACTTTGAATTACGCTGGCTTACGCCAGCCCATTTACACTACGCCGCCGCAACTTACGGAGCAAGTGCTTTGTGAATACTGCACTTGCCTGTCTAAGTTGCGGCGGCGTAGCGTAAATAGGATACGCTACGCCCGCACAAAGATGTGCCCAGATACGTGAATCTGGCCCTCTGTGTGTACGAGGCCTAAATGTCACTTTTGCTGGAGTACACTCTACAGGTGTGTCTCTAGGCCGTAGCTGTAATTTGCATAGATGATGCAAAAATCACATGATTCTCCCATCAACACTATGTTGATGGGGGGAATCCCTTCCAAAGAGCCATTGCGTTCTCCCAGGAGGGGGTTGCGGGGAGCAGTCCCTGCAGACAGAACACAGTCAATATTGCTAGTGGATATAATAATCGCATGCTAGAAATCCAACATGCTGGCTGTACCCAAGTCGACCAATAGATTAATTTGGGTACATGAATCAAACTTGGTCTTTGTCGAACTGGCCGAGATTCGAACCATCTATGGCTGGCTTTAATGCATCCCCCAAGCATGTTGTCTAAAAGAATAGTGTATTATTTATTTATTTTTTCACCCAAAAAATCTTGAAAATCTATATATATTTTTACAAACACTGCAGGAAAAAAACAGTCATTTGATATGTATGGTATAAAGAATCAGTATAGGAAATATTACATTGATAGTATATTACACTGCTGTCAAATAGACAAAGTATGCATTAAGGTTAAAAATAAAAACTGTCAATGATGGCCCCCCCAGCCCCTCGTTTTACTTAACTGAGGCCGTTCACCTGCTGCGCTCGCCCCCGACGTCCTCTTTGCCACTCAGTCTGGCAGTTGATTGGCTAGATTGGATGGATTGATAGCAGCGCAGTCATTGGCTTGCACTGCTGTCAATCACATCCAATGATGCGGCGCGCAGGGGGGCGGAGCCGAGTGATACAGTCGGCGGCTCTAGCTGCCGGCTGTATCGTATGAATGAAAAAACTGAATGAAAAACGTATAAAGCGCGGCGCATGCGAACTCAATCGTAGGAGCGTGTCCGCAAAACTAACCCCCATGTGAGAGAGCTCCCATGAAGGGGGTTAGTTCTTGTGGGGAGGAGCCGAGACAGCCGTCGAGGGACCCCAGAAGACCAGGATCGGGGCCACTGGGTGCAAAACAAGCTGCACAGTGGAGGTAAGTATAACATGTTTGTTATTTATTTTTTTTAAACGGGAACCTTTAGTGTTCTTTTAAAAATTCCAGAACAACAAATTACCAGATTTCGCTGCCGTAGACTTTAGCAGGGTTTAAAAATGTTTTGGGTGATCCAGCAAACCAAATTTTGCTCAGTCAATTATCACTACTCCTAAATAGGCCTCATCAGGCAAAACCTATGGAATACCTAGGCTACCATAACATTTTACTAAGCTGAAGCTAATAAAAACAATTCATGCATTTATGTTAAAGTACAGTGGGCCAGATTCAGATAGGTCAGCGGATCTTTAGATCCGCGTAACCTATCTGATTTACGTTATGCCGCCGCAAGTTTTTGAGGCAAGTGCTTTATTCAGAAAGCACTTGCCTCTAAAGTTACGGCGGCGTATCGTAAATCCCCCGGCGGAATTCAAATTCCGCAGCTAGGGGGTGTGTAAAATTTAAATCAGGCGCGTCCCTGTGCCAAACGAACTGCGAATGCCCCACCGTAAACTTTCCCAGCGTGCATTGCTCCAAATGACGTCGCAAGGACGTCATTGGTTTCGACGTGAGCGTAACTTACGTCCAGCTCTTTTCTGAATCGACTTACGCAAACAAAGTAACATTTCAAAACTCGGCGTGGGAACGACGGCCATACTTAACATAGGATACCCCTCACATAGCAGGGGTAACTATACGCCGGAAAAAGCCAAACGCAAACGACGTAAAAAAAATGCGCCGAGCGGTCGTTTGTTTCTGAATCGGCGGAAATCCTCATTTGCATATTCGTTGCGTAAAAAAAACGAAACGCCACCTAGCGGCCGGCCTGAAATTGCAGCCTAAGATCCGACGGTGTAAGTCACTTACACCTGTCGGATCTTAGGGATATCTATGCGGAACCTGATTCTATGAATCATGCGCATAGATACGACCGACGGAACTCAGAGATACGACGGCCTATCAGGAGATACGCCGTCGTATCTCTATCTGAATCTGCCCCAGTGTGTATCTAAAACAAAATTATGTTGCAACTTACCAGCCCCTAGATATTATGGCTGCGCTAAGAGCACACCTGTGAGGAAAATAAGACAACCAATATAATTACCTTACCCACAGCTTATGCATTGGCGAGGAAAAAGTCACAATTTGTCCATGAGATCTTGGGAACATTTAGCACCCTGAATCTCATGAGATGGGTCCCCTCACTGTGGTATCGGTAGAGTTCCATTATTTAACCAGAAGGATGGTGAAGTCACTCTCAACTAATAGCCAAAAGAAAAAGCTGGGACAATGGTAAGAATACTGTCTAACTTTTTTCCCCACAGGTGTCTCCTTTTTTACTGCCATCATATTGCAATTTTAGATTGCAGAGAATGGTCCAATGCAATACAACATAATAAAATTGCTTTTAAAAAAAATGCTCCAATACTAGGCCATAGTGTGTATTTCCTAAAAATTCATTAGCATAATCTATATTATGGTTCCTCATTAAGTAAGAAATAATTGACTAAATAAAAACTACAAAATTATATATAAATAAAACGCATTTATATATCCAAGAGGTCATTCCACTCGATGTTGTGGCAGCAGCTTACGATTCTAGCAAATCCAGCTAAAAACAAAATACAATTAATCTTTAAAAAAGTCTAGTGAAGGTGACAATGGTATCAACAATAATAATGCTAATCCATGTAAGGAAGATTTGTGCATTTTTTACTATGCTCATCCTAATTTAGTTAACAGCGAGCTTGGTACATTTGCCTATGAATGAAGACAAGCATTCGTTGGGTGCTCCACTTCTGTCTGCTGAGGTTGTTTAGATGCCAGTGATGGGGGATGATTATTTCAGGCAATTTTACTGTGCCAAAGCTAAAACTCCAGCATTCCGGGAGATCAGCCTAAATGAAGACCTTTATCGCACTCAAAAGTGGGTATCATTCTGAAAGCAAAGCAGTTTTGCTATTATACTGTATATGTATTCACTCCATAAATATACAATAGGTCGGGTAAAAACGTTTTATACTAATCGGCAGCCTTTTCATAATTTTTATGTGGATAAAAGGTCCTCTTCCTCTACTGTTTGAGCTAAAGTTTGTTTGTACAGGGGACCTGCTGTTTATGGCAACTAGTTATGATAACCTCATAATATGCATAGATGGAACAGGGATATTGAAGCTATGGTGAAGACACCCTGCCCCTGGATCTCCTCAGGAAACTCATCCTTCTAGATAGTGGCATAGCATGGGTTATCATCTCTCAGGACAAGGCTAGTCATTTTCACCCCCTAACCCTAACCTAATACAGAAGAGCAGGGATCCTCAAACTACGGCCCTCCAGCTGTTGCGGAACTACAAATCCCATGAGGCATTGCAAAACTCTGACATTCACAGACATGACTAGGCATGATGGGAATTGTAGTTCCTGAACACCTGGAGGGCCGTAGTTTGAAGACGAGCATCCAGCCAATAATCTTGACGTACATCTAGACATGTGCACACTGAAATATTTTGTTTTGGATTTTCGTTTTCGTTCGAAAAATACATTTATTTAGTTACTTCCGAAATTCGTTTTTATTTATTTTGTTTCGTTAAAAAATGCATTTGTCCAAAAATCCAAATTAATTGGTCGAATCTGTCAATGAAGGCTTATGGTGTCTGTCGAAAGTTCTAAGAAGATTCGACGGAGCAGCTAAACTGTACGATGCCGCAATCATACATTTCTGGTCGCATGCTCCGCCCACAAGCTATAGAAGAATTCTAATGTTGTATTACTAGTAATAATTATATTTAAAAATTATTATTACTAGTCAACCAACATTCAAATTCTTCTATAGCCTATGGGCCGAGTGTTTGACCGGAAATGTACGATTGCGGCGTTGAACAGTTTAGCTGCTTGTCGAATCTTCTTAGAACTTTCGACAGACACCATAAGCCTTCAATGACAGATTTGACGTTTGTATGTTTTTCGCTGCTTGGTCGAATCTTCGTCATTCATGTCGAATGGTCTCTATGTCAAATCTTTCCTCTCTATGTAGAATAATCTTGGACTAATAGAGTTAGGTTAGGCACATTCGACCACAGGTTCGATAGACACAGATTGCTATTGTCAGCGTCATGTCAAATCTCTTATCTATATCGAACTGTTGTAGCAATGAAAACGAAAATAAAGTATTTTCTTGTCTAATATTTCGGATTTCGGATTCTGCACGTTCTTTTTTGTTTGTTAAAATGTTAACGAAAATACCGGAAATTCGGACGAAAATGCATTCGGACGAAAATGAATGCACATGTCTATGTACATCAGGGTTATAGGCTGGCTGGAAAGAATGATAAGACAATAAATACCTATTACTGTATAGGGAGAAACTCCTTATTATTGTAGCACTACCCCCGAGGGAGCTGCTGGTTTATATTTGGGCCTGCCGTTACCTTACTGTTCCTTACATTCATCTCAGGGGTTCTCCCTGAAGAGTTATCTGGAAGAAATGTCCGCACCAACACAAAGTCTCCTTCAAGGGTTTTATCAAACAAACTTTCCAACAGAGGGATAGAGGGATGGGGAGGACTCCGGTATCTTACTTGGATATTCTCACTGATATTCTCCTAGGTCCAGAGGAACAACTGTCTCCACGCTGGACTCAGCAACCACCAGACAGGCCCACTCCCACCGTCCCAGCAGCCGGTGCGAAGTTAGATCAAAGAAAGTCTCCGCCACACACTTGGTAGTAGAATTCGCTCAATAGTCTCTGCCACAGACTTGTACATCCCCTCAGGTTAGCTTCTGAAGAAAAAGAACACAGCTCTCAGTGCCAGGATCTCACAGCCGTTCCAGCAGCACTGGATGCATCCTCCAACTGAGTTCCCAATTGCTCGGTCCCCTCCATAAGGCAAGGCGACACAGAATCATCCCTGGATCAGTAGGCTCTAGCAACTCCCAGGCCCACATTTCAGCCGCGAGGCCTCAGGCCAACGTGGCCCCGAAGCAGAAACTGCCAACACATTCAAGAGGCCAGGAGGGCCCCCAGGCAAGGATCAAAAGACGACCCCACAAAATGGAGTCTGCCCCTCTCACAGAATCCACAGCGGGTTCATCACGCCCCCTGGGCTGCTTCTGGGAAAGAGGCACCCAATGCATCCAGCCTGCTGCCTTTCCAACCCTGACCAGCGGTGACAGCGGCACCCATCGTCAGGAGGAGAATCGTGCAACCAGCTGAACTGAGACAGAGCCACAATTTAGACACAATCCTTCTGAGCCAACTCCTGCTCAGATAACTATAATAACACATATCGCCCACTCATTGGGATCAGGGCGCTACAAAATTATCCCTATTGCCCACTCACCAATTTTCAAACCCCCCCCACTTCTCTTATATCCTCAAAAATCTCCCTTCCAACTTTAGAAACTCCCACACGCAGACACTTTTCACAGTTCTCACTTCCTTAAAATTCCCCCCCTACATTTTTTCACAATCCCCCCCCTTAAATTTTTCACAAATCCCCCCAACACTCTTCACGTATTTCACCTCTTCGCAAATCCCCCCCCCCCCCCCCACACACACTTTTTTTTGTGAAGTACCACCTTTTGCTGAGACAAAATACAAAGTTAAAATACAGAGTTAACCCTTGCCTTTCAGCGAGTACCACCTTAGCATACCAAACACAACCAAACAGTGCTATATTATAACACACAAAAAATTATCATAGACACCAACCTAAAAACAGCAGAACATTTTAACATATCAAAAACATTTGACATCCACCTTCTTATGTGTCTCCTACAGACCATCCTCTCACAAGCACTAGGTCCATAAACTTAGCAGCCCCTTGCTGCTCTGGCTACCACCAGTCTCCTGGGTGGAGCCCTCCTAATTTATTGGCAGAAACCTCCTCTGCCTGCCAAGGTGGAACCCAGAACCATAGTCAGATTTCTTCTAAAAGCCCAGCACACATCTTCCCAATTAGTGTACTGGTGGTTCCGAAAACCAGGACCCAGGACTGGAGATTTCATTCCTTCTAAATCTAATCTAAAGACTCTGGTTGACACAAGCATCCTGGAGCCCCACAACCTATACTGGACGATAAACTCTTTTTACACCATGCCAGGACACAGCACTGTCACACAATCTACAGAAAATAATATTTGCCTTTATTTGCTGTGGTCTCTGAGGCGAAAACAAGGGGTTAAAAAATAATAGCACTATGACAACTATTATTATTTGTACGCTCATTGAACAGGACCTGGTAATTTCTTGATATTCCTTGTGGCGTGTACTTGTTTATTGCAGGTACATTTGGCAGTGCTGTACGGTGATGGAGATAAATAACATACAATGATAATGATATAGAAACATTCATTGAGACAGACGGTGAGAGGATGCTGCTCGCTAGAGCTTTCAATGGCTCAGTATACAGACTGAATAGCAATGACGTTGAGAGACAGGCTGGAGACCCAGCCTGAATCCCAATATTTCCTCCTGTGACCTTACACAGAATACACTGTCTTCCAAACTTAAGAGTTTTTCAATATTTCCTTTAAACATATATCATTCTCTTCTGATTATCCTAATATTTATATTGTAAATCTTATCTTATATATCTTTCCATCCATTTCTGAGATGTCTGCAGCTTGGCCACACAGCACAAGTTTGGAGACCTGACATTTCTTTGTTGCAGTTAAGCAACATAACCTGGTCACCACTACGCCCCTTAAGCCTATGATTGGATAGTAAAATAGTAGCAGCAAACTTAAAAAAATATCTCTCTGCTCTCTTATCCTGTAATGTTCCTTGTCAGGATACATGTTTGGCTACATTACATATGCTGCCTGATGGATGTTGGCTCAAACTTGTCTTGCATACACACGGTCACACAAACACTACAACGAGCCGAGAAAAATTAAGTTCAATGATTCCGAGCATGCGTCGATTTTATTCCGAGCACTTTTTTTTTGCACGTCGGAACTGCATAAAGACGATTGGAATTTCCGAGAAGAACTTTTTCCGTCTGGTGAACTAAAGTTTAAAGTATAACTATATGAAGTGCTAGCCTCTAAGTAAAGGATGGACTGAACTTTCTGAACTTTATAGTAGCAACTTGAGGAGATTAACCTTCCTCTTTGGACTGTCCGTGCAAAGTCCTTTCAATGGGAATTAAATAGACTGAGCTTTTCAAGACACCAAACACAATGTCCCCTTTAAACACGCTGGCCCAGATTCTCGTAGATGGGCGTAAAACTCTGCGGGCGTAACATATCTAATTTACGTTACGCCACCGCAAGTTTTACAGGCAAGTGCTTTATTCACAAAGAACTTGCCTGTAAAGTTGCGGCGGCGTAGCGTAAATCACCCGGCGCAAGCCCTCCTAATTCAAATTAGCCGGGTAGGGAGCGTGGAGCATTTAAATTAGGCGCGTTCCCGCGCCGAACGTACTGCGCATGCGCCATCCCAAAAATATCCCAGGGTGCATTGCTCCAAATGACGTCGCAAGGACATCATTGGTTTCGACGTGAACGTAAATGGCGTCCAGCCCCATTCACGGACGACTTACGCAAACAACGTAAATTTACAAATTTTGACGCGGGAACGACGGCCATACTTAACATTGGTTGCCCCTCATGTAGCAGGGGCAACTTTACGCCACGCAAACCTAACGTAAAACGTCGTAACTTCACTGCGTCGAACGTGCGTACGTTCGGGAATTTGCGTATCTAGCTAATTTGCATACTGGACGGGGAAAACGACAGAGACGACACCTAGCGGCCAAAAAAAATATTACATTTAAGATCCGACAGCGTAAGAGCCTTACGCCTGTCAGATCTAATGGATATCTATGCGTAACTGATTCTAAGAATCAGTCGCATAGATACGACGGCCCAGATTAGGACTTACGACAGCGTACATTGCGTTGCGCCGTCGTAAGCCCTTTGAGAATCTGGGCCGCTGACTCTAGCACAAGAGGGATGGCAACAGCACACAGTCTCTACGATCTTTCTCACCAGTCTGAACTCAGAAATATCCTTGGAAAATTATTTGCCTCCTTCCGATATCCTCCAGAGTATTTCACCCTGTGTTACCAGACCAGGTCCTCAGACATCAGCCCCTTAGTAAGTTTCAGCAACTCTCAGCAAAGTAGGCCTCCGCCTAGCCACACTGAGGCCTTGACAATCCTCAGGCACATGGCATAATGGCCTTGGGTGTTAACAGCCCCTTGTTATTGGCTATGCAGAATTTAGCCTATGGCTGTTGAGAGAAAACCGATATTTCAGTTTTTGTGCAATGATGAAGGGTTAAACCACCCAATTTTTTTTTCTGTCTTTCAGAGAATCTATATCAGATATCTGAAGTTACATAAGGCCAGATTGTTCACAAGGCTACCCAGGCCATGGCATATGCCAAGGTGGTTTAGCACTTTGTTTGTCAGTTAATTCATATCTTTACCTGTCATCTCTGCCAAAGGTGCAGAAAGTCAGCTGCTGACCACTCCCCCATCCACTCTACCAGCAGGGTCTGCAGTGGCTGCCCTGGATTTAGCCCTTAAACTCCCTTTGCCATGTCAAGTCATGCTGTACTATTGGGTCATGGGTAGGGGTGCGATTCCTGGGTAGATTCATATACAGTTAGGTCAATTAATATTTGGAAGCAGGCACAATTTTATTTATTTTTCTCAGGTACTTACCAAAACATATTCAAGCTATAGTTATATAATGAAAAAACTGCGCCAGCACAAATCAAATAGCAATCATGCTGGATGAATAGTAACATAAATAAACATGTAAGTCAATCATGTGAAGAAAATGTCCCAAAAAGTAAAAAATCTTGTAGGTGTCAATCATCTGAGACGAACAGCTCCACAGTGAACGTTTTAAAACATCCGTGAGAACCGCCACCACATGGAAAGCCTCTTACCAGAATGATAAGTAAAGACAGCCTTAAAAAGATATGGTCTCCGTCAGTGGGTTTAAACACAGGGTCCGGGAGCCACAGGATCAATCAACCGACGAGGGATCACTACCTCCACAGAGAGTACAACTCTGAGTGGAGGTAGTGATCCCTTGTCGGTTGATTTATTATTTTCGGGACATTTTCTTCACATGATTGACTTACATGTTTATTTATGTTACTATTAGGGTTGAACGAACCCGAACTGTAAAGTTCGGGTTCGTACCGGACTTTTGGGTTTTTGGTACCCGGACCCGAACCTGAACAATTTACTGTAAGTTCAGGTTCGAGTTCGGGCAATGTAATGGCGCGCTGCAGGGCAGCCAATCAACATTTGTTTAACTTGTGTGACGTAGAAGCCATCACAGCCATGCCTACTAATGGCATGGCTGTGATTGGCCAGTGCAGCATGTGACCCAGCATGTCACCCAGCCTCTATATAAGCTAGGGACACATAGCACAGCACGTCACTCTGCTTTAGATAGGGTAAAGAAAGGCTGCTGCTGCTGCTGCTCTGAGGGAGAGAATTAGATAGGAGTCAGACTGTCCTGCTTCAGAAATCAAATTAATCAGCGATCTACATATGTGCAAGTCACTCTGCATTAGATACTTTAGGGAAAGGTTCCTGGTTTTGCTTGTAGGGAGAGAAATATATAGGCGTCAGTCCTGCTTCAGAAATTAAATTACACCAGCACTGCATATGTTACTGTGAGATACTCTGCATTAGATATTTTAGGGAAAGGTTCCTGATTTTGCTTGTAGGGAGAGAAATATATAGGAGTCAGTCCTGCTTCAGAAATTAAATTACACCAGCACTGCATATGTTACTGTGAGATACTCTGCATTAGATATTTTAGGGAAAGGTTCCTGCTTTTGCTTGTAGGGAGAGAAATATATAGGAGTCAGTCCTGCTTCAGAAATCAAATTACACCAGCACTGCATATGTTACTGTGAGATACACCCTTTAGATACTTTTCTTCTATTGTGCTATTCAAAAAACATCCATTTAGGCCAACAACATTTTTTTTGCAGTGTTTCCACCATATTTGTATGTGTGAGATACACCCTTTAGATATTTTTCTTCTATTGTGCTATTCAAAAAACATCCATTTAGTGTTTGCAGTGTTTCCTCCATATCTCTATGTGTGAGATAAACACTTTAGCTACTGTTCTTCTATTGTTCTATTCAAAAAACACCCATTTAGGGCAAAAAAATATTTTGCAGTGTTTCCTCCAGTGTTTGCAGTGTTTCCTCTATATTTTAAATTTGTATGTATTTTATGTTATTTTAAGTTATTTCCCTATCCACATTTGTTTGCAGAGTACTTGCCTTGCTCTTACCAACATTTTGCTGCCATTTGCAGCTCTCTAGCCCTTTCCATTCGTTTTTTAGATACATTTTAGTACTGAAAAGTTCGGGTCCCCATTGACTTCAATGGGGTTCGGGTTCGGGGTCAAGTTCAGGTCAAGTTCGGGTCCTGAACCCAGACTTTTTTCCGAAGTTCGGCCGAACCCGTCAAACCCGAACATCCAGGTGTCCGCTCAACTCTAGTTACTATTCATCCAGCATGATTGCTAGTTGATTTGTGCTGGTGCAGTTTTTTCCTTCTTTTGTATTTTATGTGTATCCACACCGTTTACTGCAGCCTTCTGGCTTATTGTCACATTACTAATTTTGGTTTGGGTTAGCGCAATTTTCCGTTTACTATAGTTATATAATGGACATGGGCTGAAAGTGCACACTCTCAGGTTTAATGTGAGGGTATGTACATCCAAATTGGAGGAATGGTTTAGGAATTACAGCCATCCCCTCTTTTTCAAGGGAGCAAAAGTAATTAGACATTTGAATCAAAAGCTGTTTCATGGGCAGGTGTGGGCTACTTTTCATTATTTCTTCATCAATTAAGCAGGTAAAAGGTCTGGAGTTGATATAGTGTGGTATTTGCATTTGGAATCCATTGCTGTGAACCTACATCATGCGCTCAAAGGAGTTGTACATGCAAGTGAAACAGGCCATTGTAATGCTTCAAAATAAAAATAAATCTATCAGAGAGATAGAAGCAACATTAGGACTGACCAAATCAAAAGTTTGGTACATTTCGAGGAAAGAAGAATTCACTGGTGAGCACAGCAGCCTAAAAAGGCCTGGACATCCACGAAAGACAACAGTGGTGGATGATCACAGGAGCCTCTCTATGGTGAAGAAAAACCCATTCACAACATCTAAACAAGTGAAGAACACTCTCTAGGAGATAGGCATATCATTGTCAAAATCTACAATCAAGAGAAGACTTCACAAGAGAAAAGACAGAGGGTTCACCACCAGGTGCAAACCATTCAAAAGCCTGAAGAATAGAAAAGCCAGATTAGACTTTGCCAAAAAACATTTAAAAAGCAGATCAGTTCTGGAAAAGCATTCTTTGGACAGATGAAACTAAGATTAATCCGTACCAGAATGATGAGAAGAAAAAAGTGTGGAGAAGGCTTTGAACAGTTCATGATCCAAAGCACACAATGTCATCTGTAAAACATGGCAAAGGCAGTGTGATGGCATGGGCATGCATGGCCCACAGTGGCACTAGGTCATTGGTGTTTATTGATGATGTGACAGAAGATAGAAGCAGCCGGATGAATTCTGCAGTGTTTAGAGATATACTGTCAGCCCAGATTCAGCCAAATGCAGCAAAGTTGATTGGACGGCACTTCACTGTACAGATGGACAATGGAAAAGAAGTGGAATATTCTGCAATAGCAGAGTCAATCACCCGATTTTAAAAAACTAAAGGCAGAAAGACCCACAAAGAGCAACTGAAGACAGCTGCAGTTAGAGCCTGGAAAAGCATCAGAGAGGATGAAACACAGTCTTTGGTAATGCCCATGGGTTCCAGACTTCAGGCATGAATGTGGCATTGATGAGCACTGATGTGGCATGGATGTGGCACGGATGAGCACTGATGTGGCATTGATGTGGCACGGATGAGAACTGATGTGGCATGGATGTGGCACTGATGATCACTGATCTGGCATGAATGTGGCACAGATGATCACTAAAATGGGCACGGATGAGCCATGGATGGGGCTGGATGAGCCATGGATGGGGCTGGATGAGCCATGAATGGGGATGGATGAGCATGACTGAGGATGTATGAGTCATGGATGGAGCATGGATGAGCCATGGATGGAGCATGGATGAGCCATGGATGGAGCATGTATAAGCCAGAATGAGGATGGATGAGCACATATCAGCACTGTGGGCACTTCAGATCCAGCCCACCCAGCTCTCCCCCTCTCCTCACACACTGTACTGATCAGCATGAGGAGAGGGGAGGAGCCGAACCGGACATGCTCCGGTTTGTTTACAAGTGATCACGCCGTCATTGGGTGGCGTGATCACGTGGTAAAGGGGCGCTGTCGTCAGCCCTTTACCCCAAATCGGTAATGCGCCGGGTCTTGAAGACCCGACGGTCACGGACATTCCCGGGAGCACACCCCAGGGGGCGCGCAGGAGCCCCATTCTGGGAGGACTTCAAACTACAGCCTCCCAGACTGTGCTAACGGAACAGAAGAAGAGTTGCATGAGAGGACAGAGAAGCATGGAGGATGCAGGAGCCCTCGCCTGACCCGCTGAATGCACCACAGCTTGCCGCCATCACCTGCTGCCTGACCTGCCACCAGGATGGGATAAGTGTCGATTACACGTCAAGCGGGCGAGAAGGGGGAGGGGGTAGTGGTTGAATATGAAGGGCACAGGCTACATATGATGGGCACAGAGGCTGCATATGATGGGCACCGAGGATTCATATGATGGGCACAGTGGCTGCATATGATGGACACAGATGATCTTTGCATATGATGGGCACATCGGCTGCATTTTATGGGCACAGCGGCTGCATTTTTGGGCACAATGGCTGCATTTTATGAGCACAGTGGCTGAATTTGATGGGCACAGTTGCTGCATATGATGGGCACAGAGGCTGCATATGATGGGCACAAAGGCTGCATATGATGGGCACAGAGGCTGCATATGATGGGCACAGTGGCTGCATATGATGGACACAGATGTTGCATATGATGGGCACAGGCTGCATATGATGGGCACAGCGGCTGCATTTTATGGGTACAATGACTGCATTTTATGAGCATAGTGGCTGAATTTGATGGCCACAGTGACTGAATTTGATGGGCACAGTGGCTGAATATTATGGGCACAGTGGCTGCATTTTATGGGCAGAGTGGCTGCATATTATGGGCACAGTGGCTACATTTTATGGGCACAGTGAGGCTGCCATTGATGGCACAGTAAGGCTGCAATTGATGGGTTTTTTTTCAGCATTTGTCAGAATTCTTTAGCCACCACTGATTTAAATATACTTGTTCTTCAACCCAATACACAAACTTTTAGCCAGAATATGGTGAAAGACAGGTGTACAATGGTTTCTGGAGATTATATATTTTCTCTTTTTTTGGGATATACATGTAAAACAAAATTTGAATATGAAGAAGACATTTAGTATTTGGATAAAAAGACGGTGATTAAAATGTAGCTGTACATAATAAATGCTGAGGCTTACAATCTTCTAAATTAAACTCATTAAGAAACATTTGTTCAGTGCAATGTGTAAAATAAAGCGTAATTAGGCTCTGGCGTTAATGTTCTATGGTAACAAAATTGATATTATAGTTTGTAATATATTTATTGTTTCAAGTTGTTGTTTTTTCTCTACTGATTTCTATGTGGCCTGCAGTAGAGAGACAGAAATGTCCTTTTATTGAACTCCAAATAGCTCGACCCACAGGAGTGAAGAATAACACACTTTTTTTCATTTTTGTTGTAATTGTATATAACACATTTACAGAGATAAAATACAGAAAAGAGAAAATTCCGGTGGTGGATATTTTGATGCACATCAAATACATCCACCAAGGAGGAATTTACAATGTCCCTGAAACATGGTGGACTCATTGTCCCTTTGGACTCACACCCTGAAACACTCCAGCACCTTTGATGGTTTTCGATTCCTTTACCGCACCATAAATCTTAAAAAAGTTGCCAGACAGTATGTGCTCTTCCATAGCTCAGCAACACCAAACTTGTACAGAGCCGCAATACTTGATGGAAAGGAGGATGCTCCGGTAATGTGGAATCTATGGCCGGATTCTTAAAGCACTTACGCCGACGTATCTTCTGATACGCCACGTAAGTGCACGGATGCGCCGTCGTATCTCTGCGCCTGATTCTGCAAATAAGATACGCCTGAATTTTGGCTCCATCCGATCGACGTAAGTCTCCTACGCCGTCGTATCTTGAGCGCATATTTACGCTGGCCGCAAGGGGCGCTTCCATTGATTTACGCGTTGAATATGTAAATGAACTAGATACGCCGATTCACAAACGTACTTACGCCCGTCGCAGTAATCTACGCCGTTTACGTAAGGCGTACGTCCGGCGTAAAGTTATTCCACATAAAGCATGTTAAGTCATGTTAGGGTATGGACCAGGGAACAGCTGTCCTATTTTACGTTGTTTACATAAGTCGTACGTGAATGGGGCTGGGCGTAGGTTACATTCACGTCGTAGGCATTGAGCCGTCGTATCTTAGGGAGTATATGCGACGTCATTCTGAGCATGCGCGTGCATGCGCTGTTCGTTTGTCCGTCATTTGCATGGGGTCACGCTTCATTAAAATAGATCACACCCACTTCATTCCTACTTTGAATTAGGCCGGCCAATTTACGTTACGCCTGCACAACGTTGAGGGCGAGTGCTTTGTGAATACTGTTCTTGCCTCTGTATGTTACGTCGGCGTAGCGCATATCAGATGCGCTACGCCCGCACATATATACGCCGCTCTACCTGAATCCGGGCCTCAGTCTCTTGACCAGAAGGTCTTTCAACTGAGAATTAGCCAGAAGACCCTATGACGTGATGCGTTTAGTAAACCTGAAACTGCATTCATGTCCACAGCAGCATGAAGAAATATGATTATTTATTGTGAATATATAGACATTTGTATTTATTATTTATGAACATTTAAAAGGAATACATTGCTATTTATTGTGTAGATGAGGGCATTTATTTGGGTTAAAAATTTTACTTATTAAGTTGTAGCATGGAAAAGTCTGCAAAAGGGCTAGACATAAATTAACAAAGCTTTTTAGAGCAGTTTTGTATGGTGAGTTTTTACACCTTTTTTAGTGTCTTTTTCATAATGCATACCATACATCTAACCATTGAATGTTGCAGGAAATATGTACCAAGACATAAAAATAAAAAAAAGTACTGCAATACATAAAAACTCTAATGCCGCATACAGACGATCGGACATTCCGACAACAAAACCGGCAGTGCCACCTCATTGGTGTCACCTCATCGGTGCCCATCAGCGCCCATCAGTGCAGCCACATTAGTGCCCGTCATTGAAGAAGAAAATGTACTTATTTACAAACTTTTCTAACAGAAACAAAGAAAATTTGATTTATTTTTCAAAATTTTTTTTTTTTTTTGTTTTTGTTGCACAAAAAAAAAAAATCGCAGAGATGATCAAATACCACCAAAAGAAACCTCCATTTGTGGGAACAAAATTATAAAAAAATTGTTTGGGTACAGTGTAGCATGACTGCGCAATTGTCATTCTGCGCTGGAAATTGACTTGGGCAGGAAGGTGTATAAGTGCCTGGTATTGAAGTGGTTAAACAATTTAGCCACTTCCTTATCAGCCTGTAAACTGCTCTCCCAGGTTGACAACTCTCCATGGATGCAAACATCCAATGTATAGAAAGCCTAAAAAACAAAAAAAAATCTGCGATTGCACAGCTTTGGGCTTTATAAAACTTTAAAAAAAAAAAAAAAAACATTTGACTGACATGAGTGAAAAAAAATTCATCTAGTTAATCAAGAAGAGATGGATGCATAAGCTTTAAAAATATTTTTAGCTGGCAAACTTAGCTCATGAATATACATTAGTGCAGTTCCCTCTGTACACAGTATGCTGTCAATTGGATACAGGCGACCACAAAGTTTCCCATTTGCGATGGGGGCACGCTAAGAAAAAAAAAATTTTGCTCAAGAGTGCGTCTTAGACAAAATGGATAAGGCTGTCTTCGTATCAAACTGTTTTAAAATAATTCCTATTTTTTTTTTTATTTATCCATTTCAATTAGAATGAAAAGATTCAATTGGATTGCAACCGTAAATCTTAAAAAAATAAAAATAAAAAAAAAGCATTTAAAAAAAAACACAGAACATTTCAGAAGCTTTGTTAAATAACAAGGTTCATTGAATAAAAGGAGCCAAGGGTGAAACAGATGGAAAATATAGCAGGGATTATACTGAAGTGTATTATTAATGTAGGCTTTTACATTTTAAAATGAATGTGAAATAATAAAATATTAAGAGGAAGCAAAAGTTTTTGTGAAACCATTGAAAAGTCGAACAATATTTTGACTACCTGTGAAGAACAACTGCATTTTTAAAACATTTTAGCTCCTAAAATACATATGACACTTTACATATATTACCGATTTGCCTTTTCTATCATCACGTGTCAAGGTTTGGGTATTCAAAGCACTAGTTACATTTAGCTTATCTGTATGGCGATTGGCGAAGGACCTTTTCACCATCGGCAGTAAAAACAGGTGTCAGAGCTTTGCTTGGAGGCCACTGCGTTTTTTAACTTGGGCTGCAGAAGTTGAAAAAGTATGCGATCGTAGTACTATAGGGTTAAATCAGGCGGTAAGGAGGTGATATAGCGCCCCCCCCCTTTCCCGCCTGTCAAAAGCAATCTGAACACCATGAGTGTGAAAGATCCTCAACTGCAGAGTAGGACTGAGAAGGAAGACATCTGCTCCCTAAGCAGATCAGTAACTGATATACAGTAGAAATAGGCAGTCCTTATATAGAGATGGGTGCAAAGTAGACCAGGACCCAAAAATAAGAAAGGCATCGCAGATTGATTATTAACCTTTTTTATGGAGGGAATCTGCTAGTATTCTGGAAATACACTGATTACATCAATACTATTGAATGCTAGCAGATTTCTTCCGTAAAGGTCACACACAAAAGTCAAGGCTGCCAACATCCATCAACATTTTTTACTGACAAAACATGGAAAATTTACTGGCGGAGCACATTTTTACTGGCAACCTGAAAAATTACAGAACTCCTATTGAAAAATAACACAGTGAATATTTAACCGCTTCAATACAGGGCATTTTCACCCCCTTCCTGCCCAGACCAATTTTTCGTTTTCAGCGCTGTCGCACTTTGAATGACAATTGCGCGGTCATGCAACACTGTACCCAAATTAAATCTTTATGCCCCCCCCCACAAATAGAGCTTTCGTTTGGTGGTATTTGATCACCTCTGCGGTTTTTATTTTTTGCGCTATAAACAAAAGTAGAGCAAAAAAAACACCAAAATATTTTTTACTTTTTGATTTAATATATGTAGAGTGAGTGAGTGAGTGAGTGAGTAACTTGTATAGCGCAACAGATGCGAACTTAATCGCCTCAAGGCGCTTGGCATCCAGAGTCGTACCGGTCTTTCAGAAGAGGTGGGTCTTTAGTGTTTTCCTCCAAGCGCCTGGTTACTTCAAAGTACCGGTGCTAGTTAAATTTAGAGGGGGATCAGAGTGTTAGCTGACTCTGATCCAGTTAATATGTTTAAATTTAGGTCTCTGTCTCAGCTTGGCTGTGCTGTGGGCTAATTCTGTTGCTTCTGGGGTGCTGTTCCCACTCCAGGACAATAGGTGGCAGCAGTGGAGTCGAGGCTTGGGTGCTTTTCCCTAGCAATTAATCAGGAGGGAGTTTCCTCGCTGTGCATGCTGGGGGAGAGTATTTATAGGACAGACACCATTGGTCTGGGTTCTTCTTTGAGTGCGGCACCCACTTATAGGGTGACTGCATCACGGTGCTCCGGCGTAATAGCCTTCTGGGCTGGGGTCGCGTGCCACTCAGTGTTCCTGGTTCTGGGACCATGTTGGTCCAGAACATTTGAGCTGTGGCAGGGAGCCCAGTGGTCGACTGGGTTCCCAATCCTGAAGATCCCAAGCGGGGTGGCTGTTTACTGTTTTTACCCGGCTGGGTAATAAAGAGCACAGAAAAGACACCTGTTGTGGACATTCCCTTACTACTGCATTCATCATACACCCCTTAGACGGCGGAAAAGCCATGAGGTAACATGCCACCCAAAACAAACCAGCAGCTTCTCCAGGGGGGAATGCTACATATATATCACAATTTTTTTTTCTCAGTTTAGGCCGATACGTATTCTTCTACATATTTTTGGTAAAATATTTGGTAAAGATTTTTATTGTGTCCGTGACATTGCGACGGACATATCGGACACTATTGAGACGTTTTTGGGACCATTCACATTTATACAGCGATTAGTGCTATAAAACTGCACTGATTACTGTGTAAATGTGACTGGCAGGGAAGGGGTTAACACTAGGGGGCGATCAAGGGGTTAAATATGTTCCCTAGTGAGTGATTCTAACTGTAGGGGGAGGGGACTCACAAGGGGAGGAGACCGATGTGTGTTCCTCTGTACTGGGAACACACATCGGTCTCCTCACCTCTGACAGGACATGGATCTGTGCGTTTACACACACAGATCCATGGTCCTGCCATGATTGCGGGCAATCGCGGGTGGCCGGCGGCAATCGCGGGGGCCCAAGCGATGCAGCATGCACGCCCCCCCTAGCCGTCGGGATGCCCAGGACGTCATATGACGTCCACCCGGAGGGATCCTGCCAACGTTATTTTACAACAATTTTATAACCACAGGGGGCGCTGAAGGGGTTATGTGTCACCTAATATGTGTTTATAACTGTAGGGGGGTGTGGCTGTAGGTGTGACGTCATCGATTGTGGATCCCTATAAAAGAGATCACACGATCGATGACACTGCCACAGTGAAGAACGGGGAAGCCGTGTTTACACACGGCTCTCCCCGTTCTTCAGCTCCGGGGACCGATCGCAGGACCCCAGCGGTGATTGGGTCCACGGGTCCCGCGATCCCGGTCACAGAGCTTCGGACCGGGTCGCAGAAGCGCGGGCGCGCGCCCACGACCCACGGCTGGGCTTAAAGATCAACGTACATATATGTTGATTGCCCAGCCGTGACATTCTGCCGACGTATATGTGCAGGAGGCGGTCCTTAAGTGGTTAAAGAGCACAAGGAAGAAGAGCACTGCACACCTGTGTGTAGCACAGTAGCACACCCCCGTAGGGACTGCTGATGTACAGCCAGGTAAACCAAATTTTCACAAAAACCCAGAGTCAGGGAATAGTCTGACTTTGTTTTTGTTATTTGGGATGCCCACTTGCCTTCTGCAAAACTTTAGCAACAACTTCAGGGATATCTTCCTGTATACAGTCTATATACAGCAGGCATGTCCAAAGTCCGGTCCGCGGGCCAATTGCGGCCCCCCTGGTGATTTAATATGGCCCCCTGGGGACTTGGATATATATAATCAATGCAGCCTCACATGTGCCCTGTGCCCTGGGGGCCACAAAAGATATATACCGTATATATCGGCGCTGCCTCGGAGGGGACAGGACGTGCGCCGTCAGATTACATGAAGATAATCTCCTGTTTACTCAGGGGCATCTGTAAAAGGAAGTCCCATTTCCTGGGATGCCATTGGATGACTGTTCTGTTTATCATAGGAGGCGGGACTTTGTATTAAAGAGGCCACCGTGTAAAGAAGAAATTCTCCTGTTTGTAATCTGACACCACTTGTCCCGCCCCCTCCCTGTCCCCTCTGAGGCTGCAGATGGGCATCAATCAGACTGTACTGATGGCATTGGTGAGGCTGCATTCATGGCTCTGGTGAGGCTGCATTCATCTTAATGGTAAGCCTGTGTGTGTTATACACTGATAAATATGGTATATCCAAATAACACGCCCAAGCTCATCCTTAGTCCTGACTCCTGAGCAGCGCTCAGGGATTCGTTGGGGCCACAAAACAGATATATACAGTATATCCAAATAATACGCCTGAGCTCATCTCTTCACCATACAAAGCCACAAAGGCAAAAGAATTCTTGGGCCGCGTATTAGTTGCTCGGATGAACACACTTAGACCAAATTTTAGGGGTTCAAATAATGTCAGGCAAAATGGTCGGCCCTCAAGCATGTTCACTTCATCAAATGTGGCCCTCTTTGAAAAAAGTTTGGAAACCCCTGATATACGGTCTCCTTCACTTGCCTCCTGTACACGCTTGCTTGCTCCAGCTAAATCACTGAAATTATCTGACAGGCTCCCAGTCAGGTATTAGCAATCGCCCTTTACAGGCAGAAACTTGTATAGAAAAAATATAGTGAAGCAGCTTGTACTTCTCCTCCGTGGCTACTGATCCCAGCACCACCTCTTCAGGCACTCCCAACCCACCTGGCTGCAGCTGCCCCTTTCACTAGCCCTCAAGGCTAACTTTCCACACCAGTCCTCCCGACTATCTCTCTTCACCTCTTCGCCTGCCAGCCCACTACTGGGGATTGGCAGAGGCCTCATAAATATTCAAGGCAGCTCCTCCTAACCTCGACCCACTAATTATAGAATATTCTCCAACCTTTTAGACCAGGGGAGGCACCAGAGGACTGCCAACATGATTTATTCAGCCCTGAACTGTACTAAACCCTGACCCAGATTCAATAGCTCAGGCTTAGGCCTGAACTAAACTATGTTATACCTAACTTCTAATACACACTACACTAACTTCTCGCAAACACAATGGAGGGTGCTAAAATGTGGGATATCCTTTCTCAGAACCAGACCACTGTATGAAAGACATGAATGTTTTAGTTCTTAAAAGGAACTTCTCTACTACTACTCAGGAAAGAAAAACTTTTGAACTAAGAATGATAATTATTTTTGTCAAGATAATAGATTACATGTAGACCTCAGTTTCGTAATTTATTATGCAACAGCTTTATGACCACCTCACCTCTGTAACTGTTACTCCCCTTCCCAGGCTATAGCCCACTCATTTTCTTATCTCACTAATTATCCAGGTTTTTTTTTTCCCTCAGAGATTGTCTTATTAACAACCATTTTGGGTTGATTTTCTAGAACTGGAGAGTGCAATAGACAAGAAGATGCCAGTACAGGGATGCACACAACACCTACTCAGGTAGCACGCGATTGAGCTGAAAGTTTGAAAATGACTTGCTAAGATAATGCGAGACTTGCCAGGCTTCACAAGTTTATTGCACAATTGCAGCAACTCCACATTGCATGACTCAAGATTAAGAATGGGCTCGGGCGTGTTCAGATCAAACCTGCCAGGAAGCCGGCACTGCACACCGCCAATTATAGCCAGCGTGTGTATGTGCAGCTGCCAGTCAGGAAATGCCTCACTGCCTATGATTGGTAGTGTGCAGTGACAGCTTCCTGGTGGGTTCGATCCGAACACGCCCAAGATATCACTACTTAAGATCAACTTTCTTTGCAAACAAGTCTGCTGCAAGTTCTGGCTCAGTTATGTTGTGTAATAGTCATCCCACCACACGGGTCACTGTGGCTGAATTTTCATGATGTAGACTTGCAGAGTTCTTTCTGTAGACTCACCACTGCAAACTTTGCTCTTGCTAGAGACTTTCCACACAAATTTGCTACAAATTGGAAGTGTCAAGTAGAACTTGTGCTTCAAGTGCTCTGCAAGTGTACAACTTGCCAATGAAAATGTGCAGCGAGTTAACAAGACTTACAATTCAACACTGTCACAAATTTTTGGCAAGTTATCCTTGCTATCTGGATATGTATCCCGGTAAACGTGGCGCAGAGCTAATCACTCTATGCGATTGTGGCCAAACTTTTAAGTCCTGTGCATCTATTCAGTTTGACTGTATATTGGCAAATTTCCTAGGATAATCCTAGCTAGCGAAGGTAAATTTATACAGAGGAAAAATCCCATTAATCAATCATCTTCCAATCACTAATTGTGGGTGAAGGCTGGAAATTTACCCAAGTTCTTTCCCAGTGGATTGCCCCTCAGCCAGGCACACGATCTCAGCCACAGTTTTCCTCAATAACCAGTCTAGGGGTGTTGTTTTTATTTTTTGGAGAACTTAGATAGTGTTGAAGGAATTGAGTGTGATATTCCAAAAACAGAATTATGTACACATTGAAGACAATTAGCTCCTTTCTGCAAAGCTGAAGCAGGCATCCTTGCTTGTAGCAAACTGTGGACTTGGCTTGTAGTGGAAACAGATACATGTAGAGATAAACAGAAGTCTTTGCATATAGCAAACTGTAAACTTGGCTTTTAATAGAAGCAGTTAAAAATCACACAAACTTCTTTAGAACACTATAAATAGTTCTCCCTTCACAGAGAACTAGATAGACTGAGCTCTTCAGAAGACCAGCCAATGTTTACTTTAGACAAACACACAGCTGTCTCTCTAACACACAAGGGTTGGCAGCAGCTAAAAAGTCTCTGATATCTCTCACAGTAGTCTGTACTTACAGAATGTTCAGGGGAAGTCGGTTGCCTCCATCCCACATCCATGCCACACCTTTCTCCAGTGATACTACCTATCCAGCTCTCCGTAGCTTTAGCATCCAAACTAGCACATAGCAGTGTTGCCGTCCAGACTGAACTGATCCTCTGCAGGAAAGACCCAGAATTCAGGCTCTCAGATTATTTATACTGTTTCCCAGCAGCCTTCAGGGCCCTGCCCCCTGGAAATGGCCAGAACAGCATACATTTTCATAGTGCCATATGCATAGCTCTACACCTATGTTTCAGAGAATTATATCACTTTCTGGAAGCAGAGGGAGTAAACAGACTAGCAGAAGCCAAAAACACTGAACTGACCTAAATAATGAGCTGCAATGGTTACAGTGACCCCAACTAGATTTGCATAACACGCTGAGTACAGCCACACAGGTTACAGTGAGGCAAGCTAAATGCACCTGTACCGCCTGGGTACTTTATAGTACCGGTGCTAGTTAAATTTAAGGGAGATCAGAGTGTAGTTAAACTCTGATCCAAATTGTTAAGTGCATAACAGGGTCTCTGTCTCGGCTTGGCTGTGCTGTAGGCTATTCTGTTGCATTGGGGTGTTCTTCCAACCCCAGTGTTGCAGGTGGCAGCAGTGGAGTCAAGGTTTGGGTGCTATTTCCCGGCAGCCAATAGGGAGGGTTTGGCCTTGCTGGGGAGGGGTATTTATGAGGCAGACGCCATTAGTTCTGGGTCTTCTTCTTTGAGTGTGGCGGCCACCTTTAAGGTGACCACATCATGGCGCCCCGGCGATATGGCCTACCTGTCCGGGGCGTGCGTGCCACATGGTGTTCCTGGTTCCGGGACCATGTTGGCCTGGAGCATCTGAACAGCGATGGGAACCCAGTGAGCCACTGGGTTCCCACCTTTGAGGATCCCAAGCTGTATTGTTGTTCGGTGGGGCGTCCATCTGAGGAGCGCCATTGAGAAGGCTGGCGATCCAAAAGGGCCTCCACAAACCACCGGGGATCAAGGTAGTCAGACACTGAAGGACTGATCATCTGTCAGTCGGTACCTGAGAGACAAGTTGAAGGAGATCCAGGCGTAATTTATCTAAGGAGGATTGCCTCCATAACTACAAGTCACAGAGGGCCTGTGGCAGAGGTGTCTCCCTGAGGTTCACCAAGGAGGGTCTGTGGCAGAGACTTTTCCTCAAGTTCAAGTTCACCAAGGAGGGTAGAGACTGTATCCTACAAATGTTTAAGTGATACTCCGGCTGCCAGGTCAGTGAGAGATGCCTGTCCGGGTACACTAAACCCACTCAGGCTGGAGTGGCGCATATAAGTGTTACACTTGGGAGCAGGAATGTTTCCCTATTATCATGCCTGAACCTAGTTTTCTCCTTTCTTCTTCAACTTTACTTTCCTCACCACAAGTTTATTTTTTTTACCCGGCTGGGTAATAAAGAGCACAGCAAAGAGCACCTGTTGCGGACATTCCTTTTACTTCTACCAAATGCAATATGCATCATTCACCCCTAGGAATTCGGGGGAGCCATGAGGTAAATGTGCCACCCAAAACAACTAGCAGCTCCTCGGGGGGTAGTGCTACACACCTAACAAAAACACATCTCCACTGAACACAGTGGGTAAGCACTAAGACTCCATTTACACTTGTATGACTCCAAAGTTGCACTGACTTTAGAGTGCAACTTTGGATGGGTGCAACTTGGATACGACTTTGGCTTTGACCAGTGATAATAGACAACTGTTACACGCCATGGTTGCATTGTACAACATTCAGGTAGGACTTTCATGCAAGGGTTAACATTGAAGTCTATGGCCCTCAAGTTGCATGAAAGTCGGACCAAAGTAGTGCATGAACTACTTTAAAGTTGCTGCAACTTTAAGTTGCACATATATGAATATTTATGATTGTAAAACATGGAAAAAAACATGTCATACAACTTTGTCCAAAGTTACATGTGTAGCGGTACCCCCATGGAGGCTGCCGACTCTATATCCCATGGGCTATCCTAACTCTGCAGATTCTCTCTTCCCTCTGATACATTGGCTTCCATTGTAATTTTCCACAATAATAATGCACTCACACAAGACTACTGAATCACTTAAAGAAACTTTTACTAAAACAAAAGGAATGGTATGGAATTATTGTACAGTCAACAGTAAATGAACTCAGATTATGGTAATTAGTAGAGATGTATATTCAAATTAGTGATGTCTATCACCATCAACTTGCCAACAGGATATGTGTGTAAGTATGCAGTGGAGCGGCCCTCAGTACTTCAATATCCATACCGAATTACCACTCCACTAATGCCCAAACACACATCAACAGCAACAATAATCACAGTATATACTTCAATCTTATATTTGTAAATGGCTCCCTCTAGAGTGCAGTTCCGTGTGACCTTACTGTATAGTGCAAAGCTTAGTAAATCACCAAATAATGGCAGTTCTTTATGTTCCAGTCTTTTCTTCTGCTAGCCAGGGCCGTCTTTACCACAGGGCAAATGGGCAAGCTGCCCAGGGCCCTGTCACTGTTGGGGGCCCAAAGCAACCCCCTTTAAAAAAAAAAAAATTTTTTTTTTTTTAGGGGTCCGGAGGTCCCCAGGGGCCCGGAGGCACCCAGGGCCCCAGATGGCAACCCCAATTTTTTTTATTTATTTTTAAATAAAAAAAATATATTTTTTTAATATATTTTTATTTTATTTTTTATTAAAGGGCCAATTTTTTTTAGAGGTTTTTTTATTAAAGGGACAATTTTTTTAGGGGTCCCCAGGTGCCCGGAGGCCCCCAGGGCCCCAGATGGCAACCCCCCCTTTTTTTATTTATTTATAAATAAAAAAAAAAAAAATTTAATATATTTTTATTTTATTTTTTATTAAAGGGACAATTTTTTTTAGAGGTCTGGGGGTCCCCAGGGGCCATAGTTCCCCAGGGCCCCGGATGACAACCCCCCTTTTTTTTTATAAAAAAAATCTTTTTTTATGTATTTTTTTTATATTTATATATATATAATAATAATATATTATTATTATTATTAAAGGACCCAGAGTTCCCCAGGGCCCCAGATGGTAACCCCACTTTTTTTATTTATTTTTAAATAAAAAAAATATATTTTTTTAATATATTTTTATTTTTTATTAAAGGGCCAATTTTTTTAGAGGTTTTTTTATTAAAGGGACGATTTTTGTTAGGGGTCCCCAGGTGCCCGGAGGCCCCCAGGGCCCCAGATGGCAACCCCCCTTTTTTTATTTATTTTTAAATAAAAAATTTTTTTTTTTAATATATTTTTATTTTATTTTTTATTAAAGGGACAATTTTTTTTTAGAGGTCTGGGGGTCCCAAGGGGCCGTAGTTCCCCAGGGCCCCGGATGACAACCCCCCTTTTTTTTATAAAAAAAAATCTTTTTTTATATATTTCTTTTATTTTTTATATATATATATATATATATATATATATATATATATATATATATATATATATATATATATATATATATATATATATATATATTATATATATATATATATATATATATATAATATATTATTATTATTATTATTATTATTATTATTATTATTAATAAAGGACCCAGAGGTCCCCAGGGCCCCGGGTGGCAACCCCCCTTTTTTTTATAATTTTTTTTCATATTATTTTATTTCTTTTTTTTTCTTTTTATTTCTTTTATATATATATATATATATATATATATATATATATATATATATATATATATATATATATTTTATTATTAAAGGGCTCAGAGGTCCCCAGGGCCCCATGTGGCAAACACCCTTTTTTATTTTTTTTCTAAATGTTTATTTTTTTATTTTTGTTTATATATATATATATATATATATATATATATATATATATATATATATATATATATATATATATTATTAAAGGGCCCAGAGGTCCCCAGGGCCCTGGATAGCAACCGCCCCTTTTTTTTTATAAATGTTTATTTTTTTATATATATTTTTTTTATTTTTTATTAAAGGGCCCAGAGGTCCCAGATGGCAACCCCCTCTTTTTTGTAATTTATTTTTATAAACAAAAAAAATATTAAAGGGCCCAGAGGTCCCCAGGGCCCCAGATGGCAACCCCTTTTTTAAAAAAAATATATATATATATTTTTTATATATTTTTTTTCTTTTTTTTTTTCTTTTTATTAAAGGGGCCAGAGGTCCCCAGGGCCCCGGATGGCTACACCCCTTTTTTTATATATATTTTTCTTTATTTCTTTCTTTATTTCTTTTTTTGTAAAGGGCCCCCCGCTTCTAAGTTCCCGGCAGCCCCCCCCTGCTTCTCAATTTCAGGCGGCAGAACCCCCCCTGGTTCTCTGCTCCAGGGGGCCCATGCCTGAAGCTGTGTAAGTGGCCCCATAATTCCTGATCCCTGCCGCCCGTTAAGCCCCTGTGCTGCCCACAAATCAGGCTGAAAATCATCAGCGGCACGCAGCCAGTGACAGTACTGCTTCCCTTCCCAGTGTTTTAAAATGTACAGCACCCCTGGCTTACCTTTAGACGTGCACTTCTCCCTTCCTGCCACTGGGTGCTGCTTGTATATAAAAGTGAATTAGAATGTGATTTTATAACATCCCCAGTTTGCTCTTCCCGAGGCTGACTTCTTCATGTCCTGCTCCTCAAGGTATGTCACTGTTTGCTAATCTATATTGTAAATAGAAGTTTTCTGTAGAGTGTGCCCAAAGTCTTTATAATATTTGATAATTCACTGCAGGTCTGGTCAGTGTTTTAAAAAGTTCCTCTATTTTACACATTGCATGGCATGGGGGTCACAGCACCGTCTGTCCATTCTGCTTTAGCACCATGGGACCCCATGCCATGCCATGTGTAAAATAGAGGAACTCTTTAAATCACAGACCAGACCTGCAGTCCAGGCTGAGAAAGGCCTCAGAGCACATGCCATTACTGTCTGTATTTAACTGCTTGATGGGCTTATTTTGGGCCTGGCTGGTTCACATGTATGTGTTTTGGAGGCCCACATTTGCGCAGGCACAGCAGCCCATTCATTTGAATGGGCCGCCATGCCTGCGTTTCCTGCAAAGAAAAGCGCATGCCTCATGTAATAGGCTGCGCACACGGCACACCTATGCCCATCAAGCACTGAAATACAGCACTGTCTGTCCATTCTGCTGTCTGCTGTGACTTATCTGCAGTTCCCGCACTGTCAAACTTGCTGCATTTTTAGACGTTTAGGTCACGCTTTTAAAAACACAGTGCGTTTGTGTGTGCAAGAACTGCAGGGAAGTAGCATGGTGCAAAAGCAGAATGGATTTCAAGGCAACTGTATTTTTAAAATGCTGAATGCACCTTTTTTCTGCAGGAAACAAAGGCATGGCAGCCCATTCAAATCAATGGGCTGCTGTACTTGCACAAATGAGGACCGCCAAAACATACATGTGAACCAGCCAGGCCCAAAATAAGCTGGAGGGGGGCCCAAAAAAAATGTTTGCCCAGGGCCCAAACCATATTAAAGACGGCCCTGCTGCTAGCTTAGTGGTCCTGAGGTATGGTACACTTGATTGTAATCCAAAGTAATAGGCAGAAAGCAATGGCTGAAATACAGTATCTGGGGTGATTGATTCTCTTGTAAGTGAAATGCTAACTCTGACAATCCGGCTGCAAGATCAATTAGATGCAATAAATACCCATCTGTGGGACTAGAAGTGTCAGTGACAGTCTGGATAGCAGGAAATCACTTTGTCAATATATCAGTCAATTACTTTAATGGGCAGAGGCCCTCTCACCCCTATGGATCCTCAGCCAACTGGTGCACCCCCGTCCGGAACTTCACTTGATGATGTCTCTGTGAGAGAAGATGGCGCTGTCACACCGCTCTGGCGCTCCGGGCACTCTAACAGGTAAAACCGCTTCAAATGCTCTGAAGCGCGGACAGATCCACCTGCTCCCTTTAGACATGAATGGGACGTCCCCAACGTGGATACACAAAGCACCTGTACACATAGATATCCCCTGTGAATGATGCCTTATGCCTCATACACATGACAGGTTTTCCCGTCTGGAAAACTGCCATGACAGCTTTTGGCCGGGGGAAAACGGGCTGTGTGTATGCTCCATTGCAGTTTTCCTAAAGAGAAAACTGCAGGGGAAAAAAAGAGAACATGTTTTCTTTTTTCCCGCCAGGATTCCTGCCGGACTTTTCACATCCGGAAAAAACGGTCGTGTGTATGCTTTCCCGAGGGATAAAAAATTTGCATGTTCAGAATCAAGTATGAGACGGGAGCGCTCGTTCTGGTAAAATTGCGCTCGGAATGGAGATAGCACAATCGTCACGCTGTAACGGACTGAAAAGCACAAAAACTGAAAAGCGTGAATCGTCACAAACTTTTACTAAAACGATAATCAGCAAAAGCAGCCCAAAGGGTGGCACCGTTTGAATGGAACTTCCCCTTTATAGTCCCGTCATATGTGGTGTACCTCACCGCGCTGTGGCCTGAACGTGTGTATGCAAGGCAGGCTTGAGAGGAATCCCGTCTGGAAAAACTTTGTTTTTTTTCCTGCCGAGAAAAACGGTCGTGTGTACAAGTCATTAGATTGGATGGTTTGTGACACATATGTAGCACTACCCCAGAAGGAGCTGCTGGTTTTTTTTGGTCGGCATGTTAACTCTATTTCTCCGCCATCTAGGGTACTGGATGAGAGCTGAAACAAAGTCAATGTCCACACGTTGCGTTCCTTTTTCTCTGCTTTATTTACCAAACCTGGTAAAAGAACAAACAATAGATTGAAGAGGTGAAACAGGGTATAGGTAGTGGGTTCAGGTGTAGAACTTGATCCGAAGCACTCTGGCTTCCAGTCATAAACTCTCGTGGCCACTCTAGCCAGAGTGGGTAGTGTGCCCCTGGGTAGGCCTCTCTCACTAGTCCTAGCAGCCAGGGCGTCACACGGAACTTTGGTAAGTCTCTGGCACTGACCTTTCCAAAGGTGGAGATACGTTCGGTCCAGAATCCTCTGACTTTAGGATTAAGCACCCGGATATCTTCTTAAAGTAATTACTTGTGAAATCAGGAAAACCGACCGGCGACCACTGCTCAGCCTTTCAGTAGTAGTGTGTCCTTCAATGAAGTTCAGGCCTCGTCCAGCCTCGTGCTCGGTGCTCTCCAGACCAGGTACTTCATTCGGCAGCTTCCTCCCTCTAGGACGGACAGCGCAGGACCACTTTATCAATGCAGACCTAGTCTGACTACTGGGCCTGCCCGGCAAATCACGACTCCAGACCAACGTGGTCCAGAGACGGGAACTCTGAACACGCACCCCCGGCCAGGAGAGCCACACACAGGGGTGGTGGGACGACTGCCCAGGGCGGACATTGACGACCCAGAAACCTTGACGTCTGTCCCTTAAATACTCTCCCCCAGCATGCACAGCGAGACAATCAACCCTCACTGATTGGCCGCTGAGAAAGAATACCCAACACACCTTGATCTGACTGCTGCCACCCTCGGCCTGGGGTGGAACCGACACCCCAGACAACAATAGTGGTCACCTGCAGTACAGCCATGGCCAAATTTGAAAACAAATAGGTCAGAGGTAACTAATCCTCTCACTACCCTCTAAATTTAAAGCAGAGTCAGCAGAGAAAAACAGCTGCCCGCTACACATATGAAGAATGGTAGGGGGAGCTCTCCAAATGAATTGAATCTAATTGTAAAGTCATTTTATGAAAATGAGGGTCTGAGACTGTGGAAACGATGAGTTAATAGTTGAGTTTTCCTTTAAGATCCTCACCAAGCATGAGAATGTCACATAAGCTGCACAATTTTTAGCAGCATATTTCAGCAGATGGCCATGCAAATATATGTGCAATATCTAAAATATTTCACTTAAAAATCTGTCGTGTTCCATATTAAAAAGGCACTTTGTGTGGTATATTGTTAACTCTACTCCATAAATATATATTATACACATAATAAACCTGCTTAATAGCCACAGATAGTAATTCCTCCTCTCTCAAAAGCCTAAGCCTGATAAAGGAAGCACATTTGACTAGAGAGACACACTGCTCAATGACCCTGCTTGCATCTGTTTGTATTTAATTGGATTGAAGGGAAAGATTGCAATTGCTGTAACAAAGATAAAAGATGAGGCCAATCTAAGCCGGGGTTCAGAGTGCTGCAATCCCAGGGAGTTAAGCAATGAGCATTCTGGAGGAAGAAGGACAGATCGATACGTGGTGCACTCATGCTGTGTATGTAATTTAGTTTTAATTGAGAGAATGAAATTTCTATCTCTGTTTGGGTCACCTCTATGTTGTAATGTTGAAGGATCTCAACCCTTTCTTGAGATACAGGCCTGCAAATACAGATTTTCTCAGCAGCACCATCTAATGGTGCAAACTGGCATTGATACATGACCTGAAAATGTTTCTTTTTTTTTTTTTCAGAAAAACGTTATTTTTCATTTCAGCCTTTAGCCATTCAAAGCACTTCAAACAACCGTTGTGCTTTAAAGCAGTGTGTAGTTAAAATGTTACTACATGATCCTGCCAGAAAAGGGCATTAAACATTAACAACCTGGAAATTAATTAGACTATTTTGTACTTGAGAGTAAGCACCATAATCAACAGCCTACCCCCAGATACTGAGCACCACAGAGTACCTGAATTGGACTTGGAATCAGACTCTTGCAATTACTTATAAAGCAACACTAAGCCCAGGTTCACACTGGGCTGCGGGAGTGAAGCCGCGCGAGTTCAGGTGAACTCGCACAATTTCACTCCTGCTGGCAGTCCTGATTTCGGCCGCGATTTCAGAGACATCTGTGCAGGTTTCTGCACAGATGTCAATGTAAATCGCGGCCCGAAATCGCAAAAAGTAGTACGGGAACTACTTTTTGAAATCGGTGCAGCGCCGCAGATGCGGTGTCGCACGGATTAGGACGGTGCCATTGCCGACAATTGCCGCCAAATGCCGCCGATTTGAAATGCGATTTGACATCTCAAATCACATCTCAAATCGTACTAGTGTGAACCAGGCCTAAGAGAGATAGCAGCAGGAACGGAAGCCAATGTTCTGCATGCAAATATGTTGACAAGGAGCATAGGCATAGTAAGACAGAGCAGAGAGGTGACATTATTAGTCTTCCACTGCTCTTTACCTGTACAGTTAGGAGGTTGGGAGTGGTGGGAGGACAGACGCTCATTCATTACCTGTAAGTGGTATCACCTGCCTGGCTGTTTTACTTAAAGTAGAGCTCCAGGCTCCTTCAGAAATAATTAAAAGTCACCAGCTAAAAATACTGTAGCTGCTGACTTTTAATATTAGGACACTTACCTGTCCAAGAATCCAGCGGTGTCCCTACCCAAGCTGTTTTTTTGTTTTTAAATAGCATAAACTCCATACCAGACCCTTATCCGAGCATGCAGCCTGGGAAGGCCAGGTGGGGGGGTGGGATGAGCGAGTGCTATTGGAAACCGCTATCCGAGCTGATTCCATCAGGCATACCTGGAAAAATACAGGACTTGCCGGCTTCCTTCCTGCTTCACTGTGGTTACCGCGGCGTGTACTTCTCTTACCTAGAAGCCCCCCCACAAAGCACCTTGTCCCCATGTTGATGAGATTGGCTTTGTTTATGTTTCATATATGAAGTTTACAACCATTAAAATAAACACATGGCATCATTTATATTTGTTAAAATTACATTACAATCTCAGTCAACAGGCACTGTAATTTTAACAATTCTGAATTTTTTATTCTTTCAGTATAGAAACTCTGTGGTGTTTGGTAAAGCAACAGCGCCCATAGTAATCTCCTCCCCTGTTTGTGTGATTGACTTACTGAGCTGCAAGTCAAATTTTAGGCATTTCCTGCAACAGAGGGATCTAAAGGATCACCTGGAAGGTGATCAATAAAATTGCAATTACACTTAAATATTTAATATTTGAGATGAAGGAAAAGGATTGGGAGATCGTTCCCCACTCGATCACCCATAAAGGAGTTTGATAAAGGACTATCTCGGTACAACTTAAACAACTTATACCCAAAGGTTCATTAAAAATACAATACTTTATTAATACAAGGAGCTATTAAAACAAGATATCAAAGTACTTAATGATAGATAATAAAAAGAGTATACATAAACAATCCATAAATATCACCAGCATTCATGTCTTCTACTGAGGAATAGCTGGACATGATGGATTCCCACGGATATCATTGTTCTCACCAAGTTTTGTGGTATTTAACGCTTCATTAAGAAAATTTCCGGGACTAAAGCATGGTAGGGGTCAGAGCACCACCGATGTTCCCCCCAACGGCGGCAAAGGGGGACGTGCAATAAATGGACGGATATCTTAGATGGAACAAAAGCACTGCTCTGGGTCAGGTGGAAGGAAAAATTTGTATAACAGAAATAATAGGGACCACTTTGCTGTACTGCAATTGAGTTGTATAGCGCTGGTAAAGGCAGGGAAAAAATCCCTGATGCCTGGAGGCTTGTAATTAAAAAGATAAGTTTCCCCTGGATCCGGCATTCATTGCTAACCCCTTAGCCGCCGTGGGGGGGGGGGGGGGGCTAGTGGTGCTCTGACCCCTACCAGGCTTGGGTCCTGGATATTCACCTGATGAAGCGGTTAAATGTCGCATGGATTATGATTGGCTAGACAGCATGTGGGTGGCTCCCCAGTTTGGCAGCCCTGGGCCACTTCACCCAAGACACACAGCCGTCATCTCCACCACAAGGCTTACTGAGGCTCCAGCTGCAGCTAACACATGGCGCTCGTGGATCCCTCAATAGAGACCTCCCGGAGGTCCTCCTGTGCTCCTGTGACACTGCACGTGGAAGCTCCCACCCGCTTTAGCACTCTGCAAGTGCTCCAACATTGTTCACGCAAGTTTTTAGTGTTGTTTTATACTTATATACTGAATAAATGCCTATGCTGTTTAAATAATTGGCTTGGTGCTTCTCTACTCTACGATGAATGACATGATTGTTTGAATTGCTGAATTTACAAGCTCTGGAATGTTGCAGATAAATGTGCTTTGCACTCAAAAGAAATGATTGCATTGGGACTTTGAACAACAATGAATATATGTGAATTCTCCTTCTCTTATCGGCCCATATATAGGACAATCGTCTCATTGCAACCCGCATGTGTATTACAGTTCTGAAACTTACTTGGACTGTGTTATTTCTCCATATATACCTGCTCCAGCAATCATCCTGCTAGTAAAATATCCTATAAATAGCGTATATTGCTCATTGCCCATTAATTAGTTTATTATCCAATCCTCCGTGGGGACGCCCCATTGATAATTCCCCTATTTCATAAATACAATTAATCTTACATATGGTAATTTTTACCGCATGGGAATTTCAACGGGTGCGCTCCATAAGGCGTCCTGACCGCCACAGATATATGTTGTTTATGTTTGTCCCAGTCTCTTTTTGTGTGTTGTTTGTTTGCACCCTGTAATGAACTAGGTTCATTGGTGCAGCACTGGCCGGCCATAGTAAGTTGGTATTTTAATTAGTATTGGTTAATATAAAACTTCAGGAATTTTTTGATACTATTTATCCCATCAAGTTGTATTTTCATATTTATTCATTTATAAATAAACTATTTGTAACATATATTTTTGTCCGTCACTGCCTTTGTAGCCCCTTACATCCCCAGGGATACCCTGTCTTGGTGTTTCTGTGGGATTTTGTTTTCTTTTATGCATACGTTTAGGCTACGGCGGTGACCTCTATACTGGAGGAGTGACTATTTATATGTACACGGGAGTAGTATCTAATATTGTTAATAAGGATGTGCTCACTCTTTTGTGGTGTTGGTGCTTCTCTCTCCTCCTTTTGCTTTCCTTTTGTATTTTTTATGAACATTTGAGTATACGTTGTTTAAGTTTTACCAAGTTAGGGCCAGATTCTCGTCCAGCGGCGTATCTTTGCGGTGGCGTAACGTATCCGATTTACGCTACGCCTCCGCAACTTAGATGGGCAAGTGCTGTATTCTCAAAGCACTTGCTCCGTAAGTTGCGGCGGCGTAGCGTAAATTGGCCGGCGTAAGCCCGCCTCATTCAAATTTGGAACAGGGGGCGTGTTTTATGTAAATGTTCTGTGACCCGACGTGATTGACGTTTTTCACGAACGGCGCATGCGCCGTCTGTGGAAATCTCCCAGTGTGCATTGCTCCTAATACGCCGCAAGGACGTATTGGTTTTGACGTGAACGTAAATTACGCCCAGCCCCATTCACGGACGAGTTACGCAAACAACGTAAAATTTTCAAATTTCGTAGCGGGAACGACGGCCATACTTAACATTGGTACGCCGCACTTACGCCACCATATAGCAGGGGTAACTATACGCCGGGAAAAGCCTAACGTAAACGGCGTAACTTTACTGCGTTGGCCGGGCGTACGTTCGTGAATTTGCGTATCTAGCTGATTTACATATTTCAACGAGTAAATCAGCGTACACGCCCCTAGCGGCCAGCGTAAATATGCAGTTACGATCCGACAACGTAAGAGACTTACGCCTGTCGGATCTAATAGATATCTATGCGTAACTGATTCAAAGAATCAGGCGCATAGATACGACGGTACAACGCAGAGATACAACGTTGTATCTCCACTGAGAATCTGGCCCTTAGTCCTTTATTAAACTCCTTTATGGGTGATCAAGTGGGGACCGATCTCTCAGTCCTTTTACCTTTCAATTGGATGATGGTACACAATATTTACCTTATATGTAACCTACTTTAATGGAGTCTTTAGCTTTCCAATATTTGAGAGGAGTGTGTCACTTTAAATATTGCTACTAAATAATTTTCTTTTTCATTTAAGAAAGTTTTCATGCTCAACAATAGGATGCATTGTTTTGCTCATTCCCCTACCTGAATAGTCTGCAGTGAACACTTCCCTATGCAAACTGGGCTGTGCATAAACACTTTTGAACTCCAGCTTTAAAAAAAAAAAGCCCAACCAAAGTGATAACATAGAGGAGATTGGATGCAACCAGACTGGATAGTACTAATGAACCAAGGAGTGCAGGGATATCTTACTAAATTAAGCCAAACAATACAAAACTGGATACAACTCAAAACTCCAATGGAGAGACATGCCAGAGAGGACTGAGAGAAAGAAGTCAGAGCTGGGTGTAGAGCCAGTGAGGATTGCAAACTCATGGCCAGTAAGGTTGGGAAGCTGCAGCCAGGAGGGCTGGCAGGGCCTGATGATGACTTACTAGGAGAAGTAGTCCACCATAGGAAAGCTAGCACTAAAGACTTCCTGTTTCCAATTCTTGCTATATTAAAGGGACCTGCGGTCCCTGCCTGCAAAAGACAGTTTCTGAGGCCTTACTGAGTCAAAGTTGGGCCTAACCATGTGCTACTGTAGCTGTGCCTGGAGTAAAGTGTTGTGCAGGAGAGAGAGAGTGAGAGTAACAGTCTGCAAGCAGGAGATGTGCTGGATGAGACTGGAGTAGCTAAGTGTGTATAGTTGTCCCAACTGAATGATATACAATCAACCAATTGTTTGTTCTACTGGGCATCCCATATATTTCTATCCATATCCAAGCTCAAATCCCTCAATACAAATACAAAACAATCACATGGACTGTTCATTGTCTCAAAAGTGACTGGGAAGTGAATGCAGGGCTGGGCAGGGTGACAGGTGGGCCCAGGGATGGACTGGCCATTGGGACTACAGGGAGTTTCCCAGTGGGCCGATGGCTCAGTGGGCCGGCTTCAGTGACAGTGGACTGCCGCACCCCCCCTCCGCTCCTCTGTCTCTCCCTCCCCTGCTCTCCCTCCCCGCAGCGCTCACCTGGGGGGAACAGAGAATCAGGGGAAGGACCAGAGGAGCAGGGGGGATGACAGAGGAGCACGGGGGAGGGGACAGACAGCTAACTCAACAGCTATGGACTGGGAGTTTCTCACTTCTGCCTAAACTTGTCCCATAAGGGGGAGCACCGAACTGATTCTTTCCCCCGGGTGAAATAATGTCTAGCTTCCCCACTGGTACTGCCTATAAAAGTATCAGTACCAGCCATCTACTCTAAGTAGAATGGCTAGTGAAGTGGGAGAGGGGGCTTGGGTGGCCAGGGGGGGGTGCGGGAGTTGTCCGGCCGCCATAGGAGAGACATGTCAAAGTGGGCCAATCTGGATGAAGTCCAGGGCCAAATTTTTGTCCCAGTCCAGCCCTGGGTGGGCCACAACTTTCAGCAGCACACTACAGGGGTACCGCTACAGTATATTTGTGTTCATAGAAAAAAGATAAGTAAAGTGCCAAAGCAAGAGTGGACAGTGTGTCAGATATTTTATAGATCCCCTTGATCAATTTTAGATAAATAATGAAAACATTTAGGGGGTTAGACCTGGCGATCAGACACAGGAACCATTAGGTACAGGAAGTAAAGTTGTAGTCAGGACAGGGAAGATTTGGCATCAGCCAGGCAGCATAGGTACCAATTTGGAAAGCAGGAGCAGGAGCAAGGGCTGAATTCAGGACAAGTCTGATATCCGAGGAAAGGAACCAAAACAGAAGGCAGAAGCCAAAGTCAGGGAAAAAAAAACAAGGTTAGTAGCTAGAGATATGGATATGGCAGAGTTAAGAGGCAAACCAAGCCACATATAGGATAAGAAATAAAAAACCCAGATCCATTCACAGGTCACTGATGACCACTCAACATTTCTCTTCAGTTGTGCTGCACATTAAATAGGGAACTTGGCTGGCGCCAAAGCCATTGATGGACATGCCAGTTCATTCACGCTAATGCACGTACACAGGTGTGCACACAGCCATAACTATGCATTGGCCTGTAATATGCATATGCACAGATGCACAGATATGCACATATGCACATATGCACAGATATTTGGCCATGGCCATGCATTTGAATTTTATGATAGACAAGGAGTTAAGGGAAATCTCCCTGACTTGCCACAGAACACAAATTTAAGCTTACCCTTACCTACTCTATCAAAAACTTGGTTATACCTAAATGTTAAAGCGGTAGTAAACTGCTGGCTTGTTTTTTTTTAAAAAAACCTGCAAGGCAATGTCATAATGCGCATACTAGCACATTAAGTGAAACTAACCTTAGAACAACGAAGGCGCTTCCATCTTCCTTCCGGGTTCGCAGACTCTGACTTTGTGAGTGGCCAGACAGCACAGGATATGCCGTTCCTTCAGAGCGCATGCGCCGGTGACATCACTGGCTGCATCTACAGTTAACATCTCCTAAATGGTGCATTTTTAGGAGATATTTACAGTACCTATAGGTAAGCCTTATTATAGGCTTACCAATCGGTAAAATTCATGCATGGGAGTTTACTTCCACTTTAAAGCAGAACTTCACTCTCCCAAATAACATTGAATATTTTTTATTATTTTGCTGTTAGCATTAGTAAACAGATTGGAAAGTATATCATATCATAAATTGTTTAATGTTTTTTTACAGAAAATAAATGCTACATCAATTATTTGCCCTTACTCAAGATGGCCACGTCCATAAATGCTAGGGGCATTGTTTTTCAAAGTGATTTTTCTACAAAATAAAGCATTGAGACATGGATAAATGGGGGAGTATGCATTGAATATTAAAAATTAATTAAGTAGCGTTTTTGGTTTATGGTGCTCAGATGCAGTGAAGATCCGCTTTAAGTACATTACACTCATATTTAAGAAATTTTTTAAATATCAAAGTAATTAAATAATGTTAGATAACAGGCAAAATTTACCAATGTTCCAGCCTAAACTCTTGGTATACTTTCAGAAAAGGCTCCTTCCTTCTTTCTGCAGGATAAACTTATCTTGATCAATTTTACACTCACCCAAAACCAATCATAATTCAGCCAGAAATGTATATAGTGCAAGTGCTATATCTAAAGCTCTGTACACACGATCGGTCTATCCGATGAGAACGGTCTGATGGACCGTTTTCATCGGTTAACCGATGAAGCTGACTGATGGTCCGTCGCGCCTACACACCATCGGTTAAAAAACTGATCGTGTTAGAACGCGGTGACGTAAAACACAACGACTTGCTGAAAAAAACGAAGTTCAATGCTTCCAAGCATGCGTCGACTTGATTCTGAGCATGCGTGGATTTTTAACCTATGGACGTGCCTACAAACGATCGTTTTTTTTTCTATTGGTTAGGTATCCATCGGTTAGATTTAAAACAAGATTGCTTTTTTTTAACCTATGGGTAAATAACCGATGGGGCCCACACACGATCGGTTTGGTCCAATGAAAACGGTCCATCAGACCGTTCTCATCGGTTTGACCATTTCGTGTTTCCAAAAAATTTGCTTCTGATGTCATCAGAGTGCTAAAAGATAAGTGAAAAAAAAGTAAGCATGCAGGGACAGAGCAAAATATAACATGCTAACCGATTTCTCCCTTTAGTGAATTGACCTGGGTCAATAAGAACCAACGCTATTATCCTGTGAATGTACTAAGCAGTCGGCGATGTAATCCCTCCAATGCTTTATACAGCTTTTGTAATTTTTTATTACCTATTTATATCCTGAGCCAAAAGGGCAAAGGGATAACAGAGACTAGTAAACACTTCAAGGGTACGGGTAGCAAAGAACAGACCAAAAGCATTTTGTGAAACGTGCAGACCAAATTGTTGTAGTTTAAAGACAGAAGGGAGTATACTCTGGGGGACTGTAAGAAAATAATTCTTAATGGAGGCTTGCAACAGCTTAATTAATGTTAATAATTAGATCCATAAATTAAATATTTTTTTGTCAGCATTAAATCAAATTTGGCAGTTAGCCCAAATCACTGTTTACAAATTAAACTACATAGGGATACTGATTTATTAACTGTTGCAATTAGATTGAGTGGCACAGACTCTCAAGACAAGTTGGTTGTGATTTAATCTGGCCATGTATGACACTTGCATGTTAAAAGGCTGAATCCAGAAGCATTCGATATGCCAAGACACAATGGTAGCTGATAAGAAGCACTTTTACTTATGTGGAATGCATTGGAGATTTGCGATTGGAATAAAGTGATAATTAGATACTGGGTAGCAATTAACTGAAGAGCGCTAGTGTTAATTTGTGGAACTTTGGAGTCCGTTCAAAAGAAATCTCCAAAACAATTTTTTTTATATGTTTAATATGCAGCAGTTCCCTGCCCCCTGAAAGCTAGTGGGGACCCCCAAAAGTTGTATCCTTGGGAAGTGTCCTTAACAAGTGGTTAGGATCGGAAACAATGGGCACCAGTCACTTTTATGGTGATTAAGGATTTTATTTTTAACATAAATAATGCAGATCGCTAGACTATATTACTTACCAGTGGCGGTGCATCCATTAGGAGCGCTCGGGTGCTGCCCCCTCTCTCCAGCCAGCCCCTCTGTGTACTATGGATAGATTCATGCATTGCATGAATCTAACCTTGGCTACTGTAGCCACCCCCATTCAGGCAGGGTTTTTCTTTTAAAGCACCTTATTAGAGCCATATGCCATAGGCCATAGGCTCTAATAGGCTTGCAAAAAAGATGTAATACCGGGCACCTAATTGGCTTGCAAAAAATATGTAATACTGGGCACCTAATTGGCTGAAGGTAGAAGGAATCTCATTGGCCGCCTAGCAAAACAGGAAGAAGATGCACATGAAGGACACAGCATCCATCGCCACGCTATATGCCCACAGCTCACCACGTGACCCGCTGCCTGACCCACCACCATGATGGGGTAAGTGCTGGGCAGACAGCAGGCAGGCGGAGGGGGCACAGTGGCTGCATATTATGGGCACAGAGGCTGCAATTGATGGGGCACAGTTGGCTGCATTTGATAGGCACAGTTGGCTGCATATGATGGGCATAGTTGGCTGCATATTGTGGGCACAGTTGGCCTGCTTTTGACAGGCACAGTTGGCTGCATATGATGGGCACAGACGGCTGCATATGATGTGCACTGTCAGATGCATATTATGGGTACAGTTGGCTGAAAATTATGGGCACAGTTGGCTGCATACGATGGGCACAGTTGGCTGCATATGATGGGCACAGTTTTTCTGCATATGGTGGGCATAGTGGCTGCATTTAATGGGCACAGTGGCTGCATATGATGGGCACAGTTGTCTGCATATGATGGGCAGAGTTGGCTGCATATGACAGGCACAGTTGGCTGCATATGATGGGCACAGTTGGCTTCATATGATGGGCACAGTTGGCGGCTTATGACGGATCAGTTGACTGCATATGACGGGCACAGTTGGCTGCATATTATAGGCACAGTTGGCTGCATATTATAGTCACGTTTGGCTGCCTATCATGGGCACTGTTGGCTGCATATGATGGGCACAGTCGGCTGCATATTATGGGCACAGTTGGCTGCATATTATGAGCACAGTTGGCTCCATATGATGGGCACAGTTGGCTGCTTTTTCTGGGCACAGTGGCTGCATATGATTAGCACAGTTGGCTGCATATGATGGACACAGTTGGCTGCATATGATTGGCAAAGTTGGCTGCATATGTTGGGCACAGTTGGCTGCATATGACAGAACAGTTGGCTGCATATGATGGGCACAGTTGGCTGCATATTATAGTCACAGTTGGCTGCATATTATAGTCACAGTTGGCTGCCTATAATTGGCACAGTTGGCTGCATGTGATGGGCATAGTGGCTGCATTTACTGGGCACAGTTGGCTTCATATCATGAGCACAGTTGGCTGATTTTTCTGGGCACAGTGGCTGCATATGATGGGCACAGTTGGCTGCATATGATGGGCACAGTGGCTGCATATGATGGGCACAGTTGGCTGCATATGATGGGCACAGTTGGCTGCATATTATGAGTACATTTTGCTACATATGATGGGCACAGTTGGCTAATTATTCTGGGCACAGTGGCTACATATGATGGACACAGTGGCTGCATATGATGGGCACAGTGGCTGTATATGATGGGCACAGTTGGCTCCATATGATGGGCACATTGACTGCTTTTTCTGGGCACATTGACTGCTTTTTCTGGGCACAGTGGCTGCATATGATGGGCACAGTTGGCTGCATATGATGGGCACAGTGGCTGCATATGATGGGCACAGTGGCTGAAATTGATGGCACAGTGAGTCTGGAATTGATGTTTTTGTTTTCAGTTCATTTGCGCCCCCCCAAAAATGTTGAGCACCAGCTGCCACTGTTACCATATAAAACAAAGATCTTCAAGCAGAAATCGGCATTCTGTAATTTGCAGTAACTTAGAGAGTATGTAGATACATTATGACTTCCTGACAAGTTACCAGTCTCCCTCCAAGGCTCTAGTTTTACAAAGCTTTCTGGGACACCTCCTGCAGTAGTGTTCCTCTCCTAGCAAATGTTGGGACCAGCTTCTGGCTTAATCCCTGATCCTATTCTGTTAGGCACAACAAGGCTCTCCCTAGTCAGAAGGATGGTCTAGAAGGACAGCAAGACTGGTACAACCCCTCCAAAGCCTGGAAGAAATATGATGACACCTTTACAAGGTCAACTCAAATATTCATAACTTTCATAGGATGCACCCCTGGCAGTAAACCTCCAAGTTGCTGATCCTAATTCCCACTCTATTACCAAAGGCACTCCCCATTAGAGTGTCCAAAAAAAATAATGACCATAACCTTTGACCTGACCTTGACCAAAACACTAATCCTGACACTGACCTTGATAAAACCTTGATCTAGGTATTTTCGTTTTGTATTTTTTATTATTATATATTGATTTTTTTTATTTATTTACACACTTTTTTTCTCTCTCTGCAAGAGAGAGAAAACATGGGGGCGGGCTTCACAGTGTCTGATCACTGTGGTAGCCAATCAGAGGTTATCACAGCGATCAAGTGACTCAGAATTGGGTCCCGATCATTAGTATGGTGCCTGGAGCTCTTGGTGAAACCCCGGTCTCAGTGCTAAGAGAGAGTCATGTGGCACGCTCCCAGCACAAAGGGGGATACACAAATATGCACCCCCACAGAAAAAAAGCCCAGGCTAGTGGGGCCGCATGTTTGTGTAAGGTCAGCGTCAAGGGCTTAAAAAGTATATAAAAGCCATTTGGCATATAAATTAGTCATAACATGGTTTTCAAGTTAAAGGAGTTGTAAGGGTTTGTTTTTTATTTTCTAAATAGGTTCCTTTAAGCTAGTGCATTGTTGGTTCACTTACCTTTTCCTTCGATTTCCCTTCTAAATGTTTTTTTTTCTTTGTCTGAATTTCTCACTTCCTGTTCCTCCTCAGTAAACTGTTCTGGCTGACTAACCCCCATGGATGATGGTGGCAAGCTTACTAAGGAGAAACAGGAAGTTAGAAATTCAGACAAAGAAAAAAAACATTTAGGCCCAGATTCACGTAGGAGATACGACGGCGTATCTCCAGATACGCTGTCGTATCTCTGAGTGTGAGGCGTCGTATCTTGGCGCCTGATTCAAAGAATCAGATACGCCAGAATTTCTCTAAGATACGACCAGCGTAAGTCTCCTACGCCGTCGTATCTTAACTGCATATTTACGCTGGCCGCTAGGGGCGTGTACGCTGATTTACGCCTAGAATATGTAAATCAGCTAGATATGCCTATTCACAAATGTACGCCTGGCCGTCGCAGTACAGATACGCCGTTTACGTTAGGCTTTTTCCGGCGTAAAGTTACCCCTGCTATATGAGGCGCAGCCAATGTTAAGTATGGACGTCGGGCCAGCGTCGAATTGTCCGTCGATTACGTTGTTTGCGTAAGTCGTTCGCGAATAGGGCTGTGCGTCATTTAGGTTCACGTCGAAAGCATTGGCTTTTTGCGGGTTAATTTGGAGCATGCGCACTGGAATACTTTCACGGACGGCGCATGCGCCGTTCGTAAAAAGCGCAATTTACGTGGGGTCACAATACATTGACATAAAACACGCCCACATGTTCCATATTTGAATTAGGCGGGCTTACGCCGGCCTAGTTACACTAAACGGCCGCTACTTTGCTTTGTGAATACTGCATGTGCCTGTCAAATACGCGCTCCCTACGTGAATCTGACCCAGAGAAGGGAAATCAAAGGAAAAGATAAGTGAACCAACAATGCACTGGCTTAAAGGAACCAATTTAGAAAATAAAAAACAAACCTTTACAACCCCTTTAAGACCCATGCTGATGCTTTCAAATTTGGCCTGGCCATTTAGGCATCAACGACCTCTGGTCACGAAAGGGTTAATCACTGGAAACTTTATGGAAATTCTCCATGCATTTACAGTTGAGCAATGGCAAAACCTCCCACTCTCTGTATCTCTCCTTTAGTCATGAGTAAATAAATATTCAATAAGCATTCAAAATAAAGTCATCTCAACATTTCCCCTTTAATCTAAATCTTTGTGGTATAAGTCAAAATTTGCAATGGAAAGGTGACATTCGACTTGTGGAGATAAAAGTCAGGCAAGCTTCTCATTCATTTTCCACCCAGTATAACTAAGGGATCGCTAAAATATGACATTCCAAATTAATCTGAAGGGAGAGCACATTAAAAATGCATAATTTATATGATCTTGAATAATTGATGACATGTTTTCTTGTTATTTTCTTAGGACAGAATTGTTCCAACTCTGCTCAACATTAAAATTTGCTCCAAGCTAGAAAACTCATAGAGAAACAAAGGTAATATCAATACTCTGTACACTGTTTTTTGCAACTCGGCAGGTTGCAAAACAGCCATCATCATTTAATCTCGGCATCTAGAACAACATGGTAATTTTCTGTGAAAAAAAAAAAATTACATTTCCATTCTCAGTTTTTTTTTTTTTCCTCTGCCAGATAATCTGGAGAAAACAACAAGTTACAACAAGTTATAGAATTATATAATAAGATTACATACTTGTGGAGTTTCTAAAATGTTTATGTTTTTGCTGAGCTGAGCCAGTTGCAGTTTTATGCTTTTATTGCTATTGTATATAGATTTCTATTTTCTTTTTTTGGCAAAAAAAATATGTTCCTAGTCCAAATGAAAACTTAGGGCCAGATCTTCAAAAGGGATATGCCGGCGTATCTACTGATACGCCGTCGTATCCCTGTTTCTATCTATGGAACTGATCCACAGAATCAGTTTCTCATAGATAGGCAGAAGATCCGACATGTATAAGGGACTTACACTGTCGGATCTTAGGATGCAGTACCGCAGCCGCCGCTGGGGGCATTTCTCGTCGAAATGCCGCTTCGGGAATGCAAATTAGCACTAACGGAGATCCACGAAGCTTTTACGCTTCGTTTTTTCTCCGTAAGTATTAGTTTGCCGTCGCAATATTAGGGCTGCTTTTACAAGGCCTAAACTGTTTAGGCCTTGTAAAAGTAGACCCTTCTATCCCGCGTCGCCGTCTTTTTTTTTTCTCCCGCCGCAACTCGTATTTTTTTTTTACGCCAGTCGCGATTCTCAAAACCCGGCGCAACGTAAAACCACGCAAAGCACATCAGGAAAATGACGTCGTGAGCATGCGCAGTACAGCCGGCGTGGGAGCGCGCCTAATTTCAATGGGATTCGCCCCATAAAATTAGGAACGGCTGATTGTGGCTGATTGAAAATACTGTGTAACTGGCTGCAGAATAATCAGCGGGAGGCCCAGTGAAGTCTATACACAAACTGTAACACAGATGGACTATAGACACATAGGGCCAAATCCTCCAAAATCCTGCCTAACTTAACTTTTCCCATTTAAGTTACACTGACTTAAAATTTCTACCTAAGTGCCCGATCCACAAAGCACTTACCTAGAAATTTCAGGCCGTGTAACTTAAATGTCTCCGGCGCAAGGCGGTCCTCTTCTGCAGGGGGCGATGACAATTTAAATGAGGCGCGCTCCCGCGCCGGCCGTACTGCGCATGCTCGTGATGTCATTTTCCCGACGGGCAGCGCGCGAAATTACGTTACGTCGGGCTTTGTGGATTGCGACGGGACAATAAAGTTGCGTCGGGTAAAAAAAAAGTTACGCGCCGGGAAAAAAAATTCAAAATTTAAAAAAAATCGCGGCGATCGAAAAAAAGGTCTGTTTTTACAAGGTGTTACTAGTTTACACTTTGTAAAAGCAGAACTAATTTTACATATGCAAACGTAAACTTACGCAGAAAACACAAAGCTGAAAAGCTTTGTGGATCTCCGTAAGTCCTCATTTGCATACGCAAAGCGGCATTTCGACACGAAATGCCCCCAGCGGCGGATGCGGTACTGCATCCTAAGATCCGACAGTGTAAGTCTCTTACAGATGTCGGATCTTCTGCCTATCTTTGGAAAACTGCTTCTGAGGATCAGTTCCAAAGATAGGCACAGGGATACGCAGGCTGAACAGCAGTTCCGCCTGCGTATCCCTTTTGAGGATTTGGCCCATTTTTTTTGCTTTATGCTCCCAGAAGTGTTTCTGGAAATGCCCTGGCCTCCTAATAGCCTTCACTGTCAAGTATTGCATTATGGAAAGTGCGATAGGTATGCACTGCTGAACTAGTCAAAAGTGCTTTAGCACTTAAATCATGTCCTAGCATCTTTTGGTACCTGCAACTAGGCTCTAGGTTTATTTTACTTTCTGTTTGGCACAAGTCTACTTGTAATGTTTGCCCAGCACCCAATTTCAGACAAAACTTTGGCTTTTTGGTGTTTGGTGTGTTTTCTTCCAGCAAAAGCACTTCTATGTCAGTGTATGTGTCTGTGCCCATTTACAAGCTTGTTCAAGAAAAAAACACATAAACACATTTAGGTGCATTTGAGCGTTTCATTGTAAATGCATTCTAATGGCCAGAATACATTATTATTCTGACCATTAATGCTCAAACTCTTGATGCACCTAAACAACCTTAAGTGAACCTTACAAACATGTGTGCAATAAAAGTGCAATAAAAAGCTGTTGCCATGTTTTTTTAAGAAGAATTTCTCTTGCCAGGAGAAAAGGCTTTCAGGAGGGCTAAACAGTGCTTGAATCCTAATGCCGCGTACACACGATTGGAATTTCTGACAACAAATGTTCGATGGGAGCTTGTTGTGTAGGCTCCATCGGACATTTGCTGTCGGAATTTCCGACAACAAAAATTTGAGAGCTGGTTCTTAAATTTTCCGACAACAAGTTTTGTTGTGTGTACAGCAAGCAATCAAATTTTTGTACAAAGTACAAACGCACATGCTCAGAAGCAAAGACCAGCCGGAAGCGTTCTGTCTGGTAGAACTAGCGTTCGTATTTGAAAGAGCACATTTGTGGCGCAGCAAGTTCTTAAATCAAGAAAAGCAGCGCACATTCTCTTCTTCTTTATAACGTGATAATACTAAAAGCTGCTTTGCTGGTGATAGTGACTGAGTAAAAACAAATGTCTTTACTTTGGATTTGTGTATTTTGGTTATATGAATCAAACATATTTGTATTTTATTTTTTGTGGGTCAAGTTAGCACAACCCCATTGCGCAACATGTCTGCTTGACGAACGGACGTTCAGAAACAAACAAAATTGCACGAAACTGAAAATTGCGAATGCACACAGACGAAACCTCTACTAACTCTCGATTAGCAGAAGGAGCCCAAAGGGTGACGCCGGAGAATTGAACTTCCTCTTTTAAACTCTCGTCAGTACGTTGAAACGTCACTACGTTCGTGTTTGTTGCCGAAAAAGTCCGAGCGTGTCTATGCTATGGGTGTGACCGTACAACTCCCTTCGGACAAAATTCCAAGGGAAAGTTTGTTTGATGTCCGACCGTGTGTACGAGGCTTTAGTTGTCTGCCTGTTGTGTTGATTCATTGTCTTTCATGATCAGTGTAGATAAGATGTCCCACCTTGTTTGGTGTCTGCCCGACCATGAGTACTCACCATCCCCCTTGCTATTACCTAAATTAAGGAGACCACACATGATTTGCAGTACAAATGGTCATAGCAGCCTTTTTATTGACATAAACAACTTATCAGCCTGTTGGTCTTATGACGGCACCCAGAATTCCAACTTATTCTACTTGTAACACTGCGGGACCTTTTACCATACCAGGCCTTCAGCCGTGACACACCAGCTCGGAGACAACCCACACCCGCAGTGCAAATATTACCGTATTCCAGCTAACCTTAGTAACTGGAATACACCAGAGGGACACATACCAATAATGAGCCCCCCCACACTTCTATCTCAACTGTATTTTCTTTCACCGTCAAAAGACCAATGACTGCCACACGATCAGCTGCCATGATGTCCTTTGCTCATATTGCACCTGCAAAAAGATAAAACAAACAAAACACAGGAAGGTGGGTGGGAAACTGCCTGCTTGTCACCTGTCCCTTCTCTGCTGTCCAGGAGACCCCAGCTATCCCTTAACTAACTACCACAAACCCCTTCTCATCCTGTTGCTCCAACCAATCCACCTCTCACCCAATCTCCACCTACAATCCTTAACCCCATAGTTGCTTCCCCTTCTCACACTGTCATGCCGGCCCTGCACGATCTTTCATTTTATTCTCTAGCTCCGGGCCTTATGCCGCGTACACACGACCATTTTTAATGGTTTAGAAAAAGCGACGTTTTTTTCAACCCGATTCTTGTTAAGCCTGCCTTGCCTACACACGATTGTGGGGAAAAAAATGCTCGAGCAAAGCGCGGTGACGTACAACACGTACAACGGCACTATAATGGGGAAGTACCATTTGGATGGCACCACCCTTGGGGCTGCTTTTGCTGATTTTGTGTTAGTAAAAGTTTGGTGAGAGACGATTCGTGCTTTTCAGTCTGTTACAGCGCGATGAATGTGCTATCTCCATTACGAATGCTAGTTTTACCAGAACGAGCGCTCCCGTCTCATAACTTGCTTCTGAGCATGCACTTTTTTTCACGTCGTTTAATGCCCATTTTTAACGTCGTGAAAAATGCTCTGGGGCCCATACACAATCGTTTTTAATGACATTAAAAAAAATAAAAAAAAATTCACATCGTGAAAAATGGTCGTGTGTACGCGGCATTACTTTCTTCCTGAGTCAATGATCAGTAACAAGTATAAAGATAAGAATTTTCAAAAAAATAAATTAACACTTATTTTTAGCAAGTTTGTTCTGAATCTCAAACACAAGCATGATTGAAGCTGGACTCTGGCTGAGAATAAGCTTTTTTTGGAGGATGTAAGCAATTGCAACCCCATACTGTTCTCAAGTCATGGTCACAGGGTCACCCTAAAGTTTACTAAATAGGAGAAACCACGTTTTTTTTTACTGCCTGGGCACACCCTAATCACCCACGTGTGGCTCAGATTCCCTCTGTTTAGAACTCATATTTTTCACCAAAGCCCCCTAACAGAGCTCCTAAAAATGTTGTAATAATTTCTACACACTAGCTAGAATCCTAAAGTGGTTGTAAAGGTATAGAACAATTACAGCCAGCTCTGCTGTTGTATTAATTTCTCCTACACAGTGTACATGTTTTTTTAAACCAATGGCTGTAAATACCTTTGATCTCTTCTGGCCACTTTATTCCTCCGATCTACAGTGGGAGGGGCCGAGATTATCCTCTGACATCAGCCGTTCTGGCCACTTAGCCCCTCCCACTGTAGCCCTTAGATGGGGAGGAGAGTGGCCGGAGGTCATGTGACTGTCCAGAACAAATCCAAGATAAGGTATTTACAGGCATCGTTATAAAAAAATATATACTGTATATATATTTACACAGTGTAGAACAGATGAGCTGTCTGTAATTGATTTTTACTTTTACTGGCAGCTACTAATAGCAGCTTGAGGGAAAGGGGAGCAGAGAGGACCTGACAGGCAGGGAGGGGAGAGGGGGAGAGAGGAGAGCAGCTGGATGAAGGAGGCACGTAACCTGACCACAGTGATCATTGATCAGCAGCCCCAATTACCCGTGTCAGCACACAGATGGGGACACAGGAACTGTCAGGATCATCCAGGTTTTTTACAGCTTAGAAAGGGGCAGATAAGACAGCACAAGCACTGTGCTGTTTAATCTGCATTTTTTTTTTAGGGTTACAACCACTTTAAATTTTTTATTATTTTTGCATGCACTGGTAGAGTAGGTAGCAAACAGGCACAAATTTGGTGACAAAATTTTGCCTCATAAAGGGGGCCTGCCAGCTCTTTAAGCCTCGTACACACAGTACGATTGTTGGCCAACCGAGCGTCTGATTTTTGTCAAAAGGGCGTGTGCCAGGATCTTGTCTTGCACACTAACGTTACACAATTTTCATGCCACAAACACGTATGTAGTGACATACTACAAGGAATTTCAGCTCTTAAGCACCACCCTGTGAGCATTGATTCTGAGCATGCGCTTGTACTTTCGACTTTTGTGTGACGGATTTGCGTACTGACCAATTTGAAAATCAGACGTCAAACCGTTGTCTGATGAAAATTTACTAGCATGTCATACTGTTATGGATTGCTTAATACTCTAATTAAATGACTATTTCTATTATGCACACATATACATGCTAAATCTCCTTACTCAAAATGGCCCCTCCAGACACCCCCTCCCATCAAGGAAAACAGGAATGCTGAGTTCTCCAAAGAAGACTGGAGAAACCCGGATAAATCTGGCTAGAAGACCCTTATATAAGGGATCACCCAATCTATAGATGACAGCACAAGCTACGACTGTGATGCTGCATTGAAAACAATGACTCATGCTTTACTATGAAGGGGGCTATATACCCAATAAAAGAGAAGTTTCATTTTAAGCTGAACAAAGGTGTCAGCGTGTTTTCTTCCTCTACGTGCATGTATATTTACACTTGAAATTAGGCCAGGTGCAGATACTTGCATAGACACTTGTCTGATTAAAAAAAAATCCGGGGGGCGTGACCGGAAGCCGACCTGGATGGCAGCCTAGGACCTCAGCTCTCTCTCAGCCCGGGCTAACAACGGCACTTTTGGGGACTTCAGCAGCACTCACATGGGCAGATCCAGGTACGCCAGATCCGCTAAGCACCGGGGATCCTCGCAACACCCGCCAAGCACCACAACGAGCCTCTGCTCCTTCTTCATGCAGCAAACCACGCCGCCGGACGGAGCTCTCAAGATGGCGCCGGGCCCCTCCGGAGCGCGCTCTCAGCAGCCAACGCAACTGACTCGGTCTGACCGCTCTGACCCAGGGTCGCCCAGGGGACACTTGCTGACACAGCAGGGCGCTGTGGGCTATCCATCCACCCCCGGAGCGGTGAGTGAATCCAACCCCAGCAGCTCACCCCCCCCAGGGTCCCCGCCGCCTGGAGCACATGGCGCCATGATAGGCCTCCCTGCCCCACACTACACGCAGTGCTCCGGAGCCTTTCCCCAACTGCTGAGAACAATGTCGGACCCCAACCTCCTTGAGATTGACCCAGGGTCCCCTACCCCGTTGATCTCCTCCGGGGAATACCCGGCCCTACCTGCACCAATGTACCCAGCAGTCCAGGTACTACAAGAGCCTGTGGAGTTTCGTGAGGCCCTCAACTCCTGTACACCTGAGCCACCCCCTCCTAAAGCACAGAGACTGTCCCAGCCACAGCCCCTCTGCTCCCCTGGAGTACAACCGCCGCTTTCATATGCACAGAAGGCAGCCTCCCCTGCACTCCCTCCTAGCGGTACTGGTAATCAGGGACACGGCTCCGCCATTCAGCCCTCCTTTCGGAGTGATCTCAGACATTCCCCCACAGACCTGGCGTACCAGGCACATGGGTATACCACCCCACGCTCCCAAACACAGCCGCCCCACTTCTCCCTCACTGAGCACCTGCCGATCCCGGACTATGCTCACAATATCCCACCTCAGTGGCACTCCTATTTTCAGGCTATTCCTACTAAAGAGGACTTTAAACACCTGATTGAGGAAGTTAAGACGGTGTGCCGCGCAGAGATCCAGGTGCTTCAGTCTGGTATGAAACACCTGACGGATCGGGTGGAAATGGCTGAAGAAGAAATTCAGGAAACCAAGCTGGCGGTCCACCAGGTCCAACTTCAGGGGGCAGACCATCGCACCCTGCTGCGGGATATGCAGCGCCATGTGGAAGACCTGGACAATAGGGGACGCAGGAATAACATCAGGCTGCGGGGGGTCCCAGAACTAGAGGGTCCGGAAGACCTTCAGGATACGCTGCAAGCGGTATTTAACAAACTTCTGGGGGTGCCCCCTACTACCCGCATTGAGATGGATAGGGCCCACCGAGCTTTGCGCCCCAAAAATGCTGCCTCCAAGCCAAGGGACATTATCTGCAGGATTAGCTCCTACCCCCTGAAAGAAGAGATTATGCGCCAAGCTCGCCTAGCGAGGAAAGTGACTTTTCAAGATGTGCCAGTACAACTGTTTCCAGACCTCTCTTGGATCACTCTGCAAAAGCGCAGACTCCTGCAACCTCTACTACGGGCCCTGCAAGATGACCATATTATCTACAGGTGGGGGTTCCCTTTTAGCCTCACAGCCAAACATCAGGGCAAGACGGCCATCCTGAGGTATCCAGAGGATCTCGATGCTTTCTGTGATGTCCTGGGGATTCCTGTCCCCCAACTCCCGGACTGGGATCTGGTGGCCACCCCTCCCGCTCCGCCGGTTGTCTGGCAGAAAGTGCCTCCCTCCAACCGCCCCTGGAACAAGGAGGCCCCTCGCAGGGCGAACAACCACAGGGGCACCTGAACTCTGACTTGTTCTTCATTCAGGATGCGGATTCTGTCTTGTTTTGAATTTTTTCTCGCATGTTTTCCCTTTTGGTACATTTATTTCTCCATTGAAAATGGTGATCCTGCCCTGGACATACTATATAGTCCCCCCTATTGTGCCTTTCGCCCCAAACTCAACCTGCTACATGGGCGTGTCTCATTTGAGACCTGAGAGACTGTGAGCCCTTTTTTCTAGCTCACCCACCCCCCCCTTTTTGGTTTAGTGACCGTATTTAATGGTATTTTTTGTGTCTCTCGCGTTTGATGACCACTTCAGGGATCCGGGGCACTCACCCGGCGCACCCGACTGAGGTGTGGCTGGGGGGGTCCTCAGGACTCCGTGTTGACCTAGGCCCGTTGGCCTCTCAAGGTCTAATACAACTGTTGCTCTTAATTGCTCATTGTTTATTCGTATGTACTAATGTCTCTCTTCTCTCTCTTTTTCTTGGCTCTCCCCTTCCCCCCCCCCCCCTCTTACTTCATCGAGTGACTCACCATGGACCGTGGTCCCTCCCGGAGCTCCTCTGTCCTCGTCCTCCGATCTCCGTCAGCCCAGCACCACCTCAGGTAAGAGATATCTCCCCCCCTCCATACATACCCCATGGTTAAGATTTTGTCCTTGAACGTTCATGGCTTAAATTCGGATAGGAAGAGACATCTGGCACTTGGGGAGTTCAGACAGTCGGGCGCTGAAGTAATCTTTGTCCAGGAAACGCATTTTGATAACACTGGGACCTTCGCATTCGCATCCAGGCAATTCCCGCAGATCTACTCTGCCGCGGGCCCCCGTAAGCGGGCTGGAGTAGCAATACTCATCAAACACGGCTCTCCGTTCACTTGCTCTAACTTCTATAGCGACCCCCACGGACACTTTGTCATACTTAAAGGCCTGTGGCAGACACAGGAGGTGACTTTCTGTGCACTATATGCCCCGAATGTCCAGCAGCATAGGTTTTTGACCCGAGTTTTCACTCGCCTCTTTAGATCAGACCATGGGCTCTTAGTAATAGGGGGCGACTTTAACCTGGCCCACTCCGCTACTGTTGATCGTCATGTGGTGGGTCCCCGGACATTATCAGCTCGGGCCCTTAGGGACTCGAGGCTGTTCCGCCAAATCTCTAGACGATATGCTCTTTTTGATGCCTGGAGGGCCCTCCACCCGGGCGATCGGCAGTATACTTTTTATTCGCCTCCCCACAGAGCTCACTCTCGCATTGACTATTTTTTTGCTAACAACACTACGCTTCGGATGATCCGGGAGGCACAAATACTCCCGATATCATGGTCGGACCACGCTCCTATTTTACTGACGCTAGATCTGGGTTCACCAGTGCAGAGGCCCTATAATTGGAAACTAAACACTTTCCTCCTACGGCATCTCCCGGCCAAGACGGAGCTTACCTCCACCCTACAACTGTATTTCGCGGAAAATAACACTGCTGATGTCACTGTCTCTACGCTCTGGGAGGCCCATAAGGCGGTTCTCCGGGGTAAATGTATGGCTCTGTCCGCCGCTCTGAAAAGAGACGCACTAGCCGCCAAAAAGAGGGCTGAGGGGGAGCTTGCGGCCCTTGAGCACCGTCTGCAACTGTCCCCTTCGGTCGCTCTCCTTAGGAAAGTCGTTAGTTTGCGGGCGACCCTGAAAGACTTGGCCCTGGGGCGGGTGGAGAAGGCACTAGTTCAGGTTTACTACGACACACCCTCTTAGCAAGGAAACTGCGTGACGCTCACCTCTCAACGACGCCCCACCAAATTAAGGATAGATCGGGCTGCCTACAATCCCACCCTAGAGATATAGCCCACACATTTGCCGATTTCTATAAACACCTGTACAATAACCCCGACATACCCAGGGACCCACTAGCCCCGGACATCTCCCGTAACATTGAGCAATACCTAGAGCAAAGTGGCATCTCTCGACTCCAGCCCTCTGATATGGCATCGCTAAATATGCGGATTACAGAGGACGAAATAGAGCAGGCTATCAAATCACTGCCCCCCAACAAGTCCCCAGGCCCGGATGGCCTGCCCTACGAATACTATAAGGCCTTTCTACCCCTCCTGTTTCCCCACATGTGTAAACTTTTTAACGCCTTCCTCCGGGATACTACCGTCCCAGCTGACATGCAGCGCTCTTTTATCACCCTGATCCCCAAGCCAGACAGGGACCCGGTTCTCTGTGCCAACTACAGGCCTATCGCCCTGCTAAATTCGGACCTCAAAATATTTACGAAATTGCTCTTGATCCGTCTAAATGCAGTATTACCATCCCTCATCCATAAGGATCAAGTAGGCTTTGTGCCGTTTAGGCAAGCGGGAGACAACACCAGAAAGGTAATTGACTTGGTGGATGTGGCGAATAGGGAGAACAAGGAGGCCCTGCTGTTAAGCTTGGACGCCGAGAAGGCATTTGACCGGCTCGGGTGGCCCTTCCTGTTCGCCACATTGCGCCACGTCGGGATACGGGGCCCATTCCTGAGTGCGATTCGACATCTCTATTCCAACCCTTCCTCCCAGGTCAAGACGCCCTTTGCCCTCTCATCTTCTTTCCCCATTACTAACAGCACCCGACAGGGGTGCCCACTCTCACCCCTGCTGTTTGCCTTATGTGTCGAACCCCTGGCGGCTACGATAAGGGGGAACCCATCTATCCGTGGATTGCCGGTCCGGGGCAGGGAATTTAAAATTTCCCTGTTTGCGGATGATATTATCCTCTCCCTGACGCAACCTAGGATATCCCTCCCGAACCTTCACGCAGAACTGTCCCGATACGGGGCTTTGTCGGGCTTTAAAATCAATACCTCGAAGTCAGAGGCCCTCCCACTAAATGTCCCCGGAGCAGAGGTGGCCCACTTGCAGGCCAACTTCACCTATCGGTGGCAGACAACCTCCCTTAAGTACCTGGGGATACACATTACCCCCAGCTTCACAACTTTGTACCAACAGAACTTCCCCCCCTTGTTCCAGTCCATAAGATCCCTGCAGCTGCAATGGAAAAAGCACCATATCTCACTGCTTGGCCGGATCGCATCAATTAAAATGACGATACTCCCGAAGCTTCTTTACCTTTTCCAAACGTTACCCATCCCCGTCCCTTATATACAATTGCGGACACTTCAGTCCGACCTACTCAAGTTTACTTGGAACTACAAAAGACATAGGGCCTGATTTACTATGCTCTGTGCGCTGCGCTGGTTCATGCGTTAATTAGTACTCCGGGTGGAGGCTTAATTGGGCGCATGAACCAGCGTAGCAGCCGGCGCATTGAAACTAATATGTAAAGCCGCGCCGAACTCCCTATAGAAGTCTATGGGAGAAATCAAAAGTGTTCATTTTAAAGGCTAATCTGCAAGTTTTGTCCTAAAAAGTGTTTGGGGACCTCAGTCCTGCCCCAGGGAACATGTATCAATGCTTTTTTTATTTTTTAAAACGGCCGTTTTTTCGGGAGCAGTGAAATTAATAATTCTTAAAGTGAAACAATAATAGTGAAATATTCCTTTAAATTTCGTACCTAGGGGGGGTGTAATGTCAGCATGTGAAATAGCGCATTTTTCCCGCACTTAGAACTCCCCCTGCACAAAGTGACATTCAGAAGGAAAAAAGTCATTTAAAAATTCACACGCGGCTATAATGAATTGTCGGCTCTGACAATTCTAAAGGGATTCATTCATAAAACAAACAAAAAAATGTGTAGGGGTTCCCCCAAATTAAATTACCAGGCCCTTCAGGTCTGGAATGGATATTAAGGGGAACCCCGCCGTAAAAACCAAAAAAAAAAAAGACGTGCGGTTCCCGGCAAATATCCATTCCAGACCCTTCAGGTCTGGTGTGGATTTTAAGGGGAACTCCACCCCAAATTGAAAAAAAAAATGGCGTGGAGTCCCCCTAAAAATCCACACCAGACCCTTATCCGAGCACGTTGACCTGGCCGGCCGCAGAAAAGAGGGGGGGACAGAGTGCGGCCCCCCCTCTCTCCTGAACCGCACCAGGCCACATGCCCTCAACATGGGGAGGATGTCCCCATGTTGATGGGGACAAGGGTCTCATCCCCACAACCCTTGCCCGGTGGTTGTGGGGGTATGCGGGCGGGAGGTTTATCAGAATCTGGAAGACCCCTTTAACAAAGGGGACCCCCAGATCCTGACCCCCCCCTGTGTGAAATGGTAATGGGGTACATTGTACCTCTACCATTTCACCCCAAAAAAAATGTCAAAGTGTTAAAAATGACAGTAGCCGGTTTTTGACAAATCTTTTAATAAAATCTTCTTTTCTTCTTTCCTTTGGGTTTTTTCCGCTGCTTCTTTCTTCTCGTCCACATCTTGCCCGACGTGTTCTTCTATCTTCTCCGTCCGTCCTTCAGCCTTCTGGTCCCGCATCTTGCCCGTTGTCTTGTCCTGTCTTCTTCTCCGTCCGCTTCCTCGTCCGCATCTTGGGTCTTCTGCGGTGTTCTTCTCGGTCCGCCAGCCTTCTCGTCCCCGGACCCAGCGTTTGAATTTGATTTGGCCGCCGTTTTCCCGCTCCTGGGACCCGCCCCCCTCTGACGCCACAAGTAAACTCCTTAGAAGGTCATGTGCGTCAGAGGGGGGCGGGGTCGCAGAGCGTCACACAGCGGGGGAATTCAATTTCAATCGCGCCGCCCGGAGAAGAAGTTCCCGCCGTGTCACACTCATGTGACCCCGCCCCCCTCTGACGCCACAAGTAAACTCCTTAGAAGGTCATGTGCGTCAGAGGGGGGCGGGGTCGCAGAGCGTCACACAGCGGGGGAATTCAATTTCAATCGCGCCGCCCGGAGAAGAAGTTCCCGCCGTGTCACACTCATGTGACCCCGCCCCCCTCTGACGCACATGACCTTCTAAGGAGTTTACTTGTGGCGTCAGAGGGGGGCGGGTCTCAGGAGCGGGAAAACGGCGCCCAAATCAAATTCAAACGCTGGGTCCGGGGACGAGAAGGCTGGCGGACCGAGAAGAACACCGCAGAAGACCCAAGATGCGGACGAGGAGGCGGACGGAGAAGAAGACAGGACAAGACAACGGGCAAGATGCGGGACCAGAAGGCTGAAGGACGGACGGAGAAGATAGAAGAACACGTCGGGCAAGATGTGGACGAGAAGAAAGAAGCAGCGGAAGAAACCCGAAGGAAAGAAGAAAAGAAGATTTTATTAAAAGATTTGTCAAAAACCGGCTACTGTCATTTTTAACACTTTGACATTTTTTTTGGGGTGAAATGGTAGAGGTACAATGTACCCCATTACCATTTCACATAGGGGGGGGGGCCAGGATCTGGGGGTCCCCTTTGTTAAAGGGGTCTTCCAGATTCTGATAAGCCCCCCGCCCGCATACCCCCACAACCACCGGGCAAGGGTTGTGGGGATGAGACCCTTGTCCCCATCAACATGGGGACATCCTCCCCATGTTGAGGGCATGTGGCCTGGTGCGGTTCAGGAGAGGGGGGGGCCGCACTCTGTCCCCCCCTCTTTTCTGCGGCCGGCCAGGTCAACGTGCTCGGATAAGGGTCTGGTGTGGATTTTTAGGGGGACTCCACGCCATTTTTTTTTTCAATTTGGGGTGGAGTTCCCCTTAAAATCCACACCAGACCTGAAGGGTCTGGTATGGATATTTGGGGGGACCCCACGCCATTTTTTGGGGTTTTTTTACGGCGGGGTTCCCCTTAATATCCATTCCAGACCTGAAGGGCCTGGTAATTTAATTTGGAGGGACCCCCTTTTTTTTTTTTTTTTTTTTTAATGAGCAATGACTCTATTCTTTATAGCCATGAGTACTTTAACCACTTGCCCACCGGGTTAATTCTGGCACTTCTCTCCTTCATGTGAAAATCACAATTTTTTGCCTAGAAAATTAATCAGAACCCCCAAACATTATATATTTTTTTTTAGCAGACATCCTAGGGAATAAAATGGCAGTCATTGCAATACTTTTTGTCACACCGTATTTGCGCAGCGGTCTTACAAGCGCACTTTTTTTGGATAAAAATCACTTTTTTGAATTAAAAAATAAGACAACAATACATTTTGCCCAATTTTTTTATATATTGTGAAAGATAATGTTACGCCGAGTAAAATGATACCCAACATGTCACGCTTAAAAATTGCGCCCGCTCGTGGCATGGCATCAAACTTTTACCCTTTAAAAATCTCGATAGGCGACGTTTAAAAAATTCTACAGGTTGCATTTTTTGAGTTGCAGAGTAGGTCTAGGGCTAGAATTATTGCTCTCACTCTAACGATCGCGGCGATACCTCACTTGTGTGGTTTGAATACCGTTTTCATATGCGGGCGCTACTCGCGTATGCGTTTGCTTCTGTGCGCGAGCTCGTCGGGAGGGGGCGCTTTAAAAAAATTTTTGGGGGTTTTCTTATTTATTTTTATTTAGTTTTATAATGTTTTACACTGAAATAAAAAAAAAAAAAAATGATCAGTTTTCTTCCTATTACAAGGAATGTAAACATCCCTTGTAATAGGACTAGTGTGTGACAGGTCCTCTTTATGGTCAATAAGGCTGGAAAGCATGGTATTGAAAAAAAAAAAAAAAGTTCTCATGCTTTCAGCTGCAATCATGTTCGTTCACCACAGTGGTGTAGTGTATAGCACTTTGACCTAGCAGCAAAAGAGTCGTTGGTTCGAATCCCGCCCGTGACAGCATCTGCATGGAGTTTGCATGTTCTCCCTGTGCCTGCGTGGGTTTCCTCCCACAATATAAAAACACGCTGTAAATCGGTTCCGGTCTAAATAAGCCCTAATATGCAGTAGTATATTTAGGTTTGGTTCTGCCCTAGGCCTGACTACATATCTGCACCTCCTAATAGAAAAATGACCCACCCCTTCCTGTCAAGGTCACACCCTGTTTTTGTATAACCCCGCCCAGTAATTTTCAGGGGACCCACACACTAGTTCTGGGGGGGCACTGGATTCCCTTAACCACTTCCATACCAGGCACTTACGCACCTTCCCGCCAAGCCAATTTTCAGCTTTCAACACTGTCGCACTTTGAATGGCAATTGCGCGGTCATACAACACTGTACCCAAACAAAATTGGCGTCCTTTTTTCCCCACAAATAGAGCTTTCTTTTGTTGTTATTTGATCACCTCTGCGTTTTTTTTTTTGCGCAACAACTAAAAAAAGACTGCAAATTTTGAAACAAAAAAAAGTTTTTATTTTTTTAGGTTAATTTTTTTGTAAATAAGTTTTTCTCTTTCAATTACGGGCACTGATATGGCGGCACTGATGGGCACCGATGAGATGGCACTGATGGACATCGATGAGGTAGTACTGACGGCACAGATGAGGTGGCATTGATTGGCGGCGCTGCTATGCGGCACTGATGGGCACTCATAGGCGGCACTGATGGGCACTCATGGGCGGCACAGATGGGCGGCACTTATGGGTGGCACTGATGGATACTTATGGGTGGCACAGGTGGGCACTGATAGGTGGGCACTGTGCATGGATGGGCACTGTGGGGTGGCACTGATGGACACTGTGGGGTGGCACTGATTTTCCCAGTCAGTGCCCATTTGTGGGCACTGATTGGCATCTTTTTTCTTATTTTTTATTGCTTTTTGTTTTTTTGTTCTATATTTTTTTTGTTTTTGCACACCCTGGTGGTCCAGGGTGGGCATCCCTGGTGGTCCAGTGTGGTGATCCGAGGGGGGGCTGCGCTGATAAACAATCAGCGCGAACGCCCCCTGTCAGGAGAGCCGCCGATCAGCTCTCCTATACTCGCGTCTGTCAGACGCGAGTGAGGAAGAGCCATCGATGGCTCTTCCTGTTTACATCGTGATCAGCCGTGATTGGACACGGCTGATCACGTGGTAAAGAGTCTCCGTGAGAGACTCTTTACCGAGATCGGAGATGCAGGGTGTCAGACTGACACCCCGCATCACCGATCGCCGCGCTGCGTGCCCCCACAGGCGCGTGCGGCATGAAATCCTGCCAGGATTGTGTAACCACTTCCCGGACATAAATCGGCCATAGGCTGGGCGGGAAGTGGTTAATTTGCATAGTTTTTCTCTCACTTCCTGTTTGGCTATGGGGCAGGAAGTGAAGGCAAATCTCCCCAATTGGACACAGATAATACAAAATAAACTGACAGGGCCTATAACCCTCCCTCACTCTATCCAAAATTAAAGAAAATAAAACTTGTTGATTATAGTTCTTGTCAGGGGCGGACTGACCATTGAGTCACTCGGGCACTGCCCGAGGGCCCCATGCCACTAGGGGGCCCCATCCGGGTTGCCAGGCTCAGTAAAACCAGGGACAGTATGTAAAAATCTGTGTTTTTTTTAGATCTGTCCCTGATATGTCCGAAAATGACATGCTTTTAATGTGAATATCCCAAGATGTTAGCTGCCCGCCTCTGCACTACCTCCTGGCGTGGTGGTCATCTGTAAGCCAGAGGGGCCCCATAATCTTCTATTGCCCAGGGGCCACATGAGTTGTCAGTCTGCCCCTGGTTCTAGTTTAAGCACAAATTTCATAGAGTTTTATTGAGAGCCCCAAAAAATATAACCATGCCAATAGGCCAGGATAGAGCGTTGCTAATATGTAGGAATGTGTGCGTTAGAGCACCCCACCCAATGTTAACTAAAAAATTATTAATTTGCAAATAAGTATTATCTGCTCATTTTTTGGGGATGTCTGCACCCCTGATAGTGACAACATTTGTGAGGTGTCTTCACCCTTTCTAATTCATTCACTTCCTGTCACATAGCCAAACAGGAAGTGAGGGTAAAACCTTACTAATATCTTTTCTTGGGGACACAGAGATCAAGCTAAATAGTTTCCCATTATGTAAATTGCACTCTAGCATTTTGCTGTGTACACCCCAAATTATTAGGGATCTTGGACTTTGGGGTCCATTGACTAAAGGCAAATCCACTTTGCACTACAAGTGCAAAGCAAGGAAGAAAGAAAACAAAACAACTTTGCTTCTACAGGATTGGATGTTAAAACCATCAGTGCTTCCTCTCTGATTTTCAGCAACTATGCTTGTACTGCAGAGTGGCTTTGCCTTTACTAAACCCCAAACTAAATAATCATTTGGGGCAGGGATCCTCAAACTACGGCCCTCCAGCTGTTTTAGAACTACACATCCCATGAGGCCTTGTAATGCACTGACATTCACAGACATGACTAGGCATGATGGGAATTGTAGTTCCTGAACAACTGGAGGGCCGTAGTTTGAAGACCCATGATTTGGGGTGTACACAGCAGTGCTGGAGTGCAATTTGCTTAATGGGGACACTAGTTAGATTGACCTGTGTCCCCAAGAAATGACACTGGTAGGGTTTTAACCTCACTTCCTGTTCAGCTGTGTGACAGGAAGTGAAGCCAATTTTAAGAAAAGGGACACAAAGCTCAACACAAAAATAAAAAAAACACAAAGCAGGGGTTCTAACACTCACTTGGCTTCCCTCAAACACCCACAATTTGAATAGGATTGCCTTGCGCTAGATTTAAGCACAGTGCTGTAAATCAGCACGTCAAGCCTGTCCACCAATAGCAAACCCCCCCCACAGGCCATGTTTGCAGGTTTTCCTTCATCTTGCACATGTGCTTTAAAATACAGTCTGGACAGCAATTCTTGATAAGAGAAATCCCCAAAACATGTCCTGTCGGGGGTACTTGAGGGCTGAGGACCACTGCAGAATAAATAAAATACTTACCAGTTTTTGTCTTTAAAGTCATGGAGAATAAACATGGCAAACATTTCATGATTACACACCAGGAAAGAAGCTTAGACAAAAATCACACATAATTTGTTAGGCCCAAACCTAGTTCAGCTGCAGCTGTCAACATATGTAGCATGAAAAAGTAACAAAAGACAAACTTAACAATTTTAAAGTAATTTTTATTGGTCAACAAAACAAGGAAAGCAAAAAAAGACAAACAAACAAAAATACATTTCAAAATTCTAAATAACCATAGCTTTACACATTTTTCATAAAATAAGGCCACATAGACAAATACATCAAAGTGAACATCATTTAAAAATAAACCAAAACCATTGGCAAAATAAAACAAAACCCATGCAACAAACCACATTTGTGTTTAGCAACAGCATTTCTGCCAGCCTGCCCCTTCTGAGGGCAGCTGAGGACTGATCGATCCAAGCTTTTTATAACAGTGCTAGTAATGAAGCAATTGAAATCACATGAACAAATTGCAGTCTCTAGTTTGGGTGAGCTTGTAATTGGGCACACCTGCAATTAATCCAAACCACGCTCTATGAGCATCCAATGAGTGTTTTTCACCTTTTAAAAAGAAAGGATATTTTTTTTCTAAGTGTTTGAGCATGCTCAGTTCATCACACATGTAGGAACCAAGCTGCAATGGAATGAGAGCTTTTTTTTTTGGTTTCCCCTGATCTGATGCTTTCCAGCCTGAAGGGGAGGTGTTAAAGACAGAAGTAAACACGCACATTTAATAATCTATTTGTGTGAAAAAAAAGGTTGCCAATTTTGTTTGGGAGCCACGTCGCACGACTGCGCAATTGTCAGTTAAAGCGACGCCGTGCCGAATCACAAAAACTTGCCCGGTCATTGACCAGAAATATGGTCCGGGCTCAAGTGGTTAAAAATTAACAAAACACAAAAGTGAGCCCAATTTTTGGGGATAATGTGAAAGATGATGTTACACTGAGTAAATAGATACCTTACATGTCACACTTTACTATTGGAAACACTCCTGCAATGGGGCCAAAATGAATTCCGTGAATATCCCCATAGGCAACCTTTTTCTTTTTTTTCCAGGTTACCAGTTTATAGTTACAAAGAAGGTCTAGTGGTAAAAGTATTGCTCTCGCTCTAACGCACGCGTCAATACCTCACATGTGTGGTTTGAACGATGTTTATATATGTGGGCGGGACTTGCGTAAGTCCCGCCCACATATGTAAAAATTAGTTTTACTTTTTGCTATAATAAATATCCCCAAAAATATATATTCAAAAAACTAAAAAACCCCTCAGTTTAGGCCGATACGTATTCTACATCTTTTTGGTTCCAAAAAATCGCAAATAGCGTTTAGTGTTTGGTTTTTGCAAAAGTTATAGCGTCTACAAAATTTTTTTTTTTGTTGTTTTAACTAGTTATTGGGGCGATCAGCGATTTTTATCGGTACTGCGACATTATGGCGGACACATCGAACACTTTTTTGGAACCATTGGCATTTTTCTAGTGATCAGTGCTGTAAAAAATGCATTGCTTACTCAAAAAATGCCACTGGCAGGGAAGGGGTTAACACTAGGTGCGAGGGAGGGGTTAAATATGTTCCCTGGGTGTGTTCTAACTGTAGGGGGGGGGACTGACATGTGTAAATGACAGATCGCTGTTCATGAAGGGGAACTCCAGACCCCCCAAAAAAAAAATAAGGTGGGTTCCCTCCAGGTGCATACCAGGCTCTTAGGCTTGGTCTGGAACATAAGGGGTTAAACCCGCGCAAAAAAAAATAGCGTGGGGGTCCCCCCCAAGATCCAAACCAAGCACTTATCCCAGGCACGCAGTCTGGTCAGACAGGAATGGGGGTGGGGACGAGCGAGCGCCCCCCTCCCTCCTGAGACATACCAGACCACATGCCCTCAACATGGGGGAGTGTGTGCTGTGGGGGAGGGGGGCACTGCCCCCCCACCCCAAAGCACTCTTGCCCCCATGTCGATAGGGACAAGAGCCTCTTCCCGACAACCCTGGCCATTGGTTGTCGGGGTATGCGGGCGGAGAGCTTATCAGAATCTGAGAGACCCCTTTAATAAAGGGGTCCCCAGATTCCGGCCCCCCACCCTATGTGAATGAGTATGGGGTACATCGTACCTCTACCCATTCACATGGGGGAAATGTAAAGTAAAAAAAACACCACACAGAATAAAATATTTTATTAATCTGCTCCGGAGCCCCCCCTTTCTTCTTTAGCTCTCTTAGAAGGGGGGGTTTCTTCTCTCCCGATCTTCCGCCGGGACCCTGGGCTTCGGTGATTTCTGCCGGGGGAGGGCGCCATCCCTCGGTCCTCTCCGGAGCCTTCCGCCGGATGCCCCCACCCCATTTAAGCTCTTTTTCATTAGGGAGGGGCATCCGGACTTCGGGGTCTTCTGCCGGGGGATGGCGCCTATCCCCCGGTCTTTCCGGTGCCTTCCGCCAGGGTTCCGGTCTTCCTGGTCTTCTGCCGGGGGTGCGCCAACTCCCCGGTCTTTTCTCTTCTGTCTTCTCTGCTCCCTCTTCTGCCTGGCTCCCCCGGCGGAGCCAGGGCTTTCTTCCGTCTTCTTTATTCTCTCTTCCTTCTTCTGCCTGTCTCCTCCGCGGAGCACAGGGCTTGTCTCCGCTGTCTTCTTCCTTCTCTTCCATTCGATGTTGACACGACGAGGTTCCGCGCTGACATGCCGTGTCAGCGGCGGGCATGGACTTATATAGGGTAATGCCACCATGTGACCTCAACCCATGTGACATCACATTCCCTGGGCATGATGGGAATGTGATGTCACATGGGTTGAGGTCACATGGTGGCATTGCCCTATATAAGTCCATGCCCACTGCTCAGACGGCATTCCAGCGCCGGACCTCGTCGTGTCAACATCCAATGGAAGAAAAGCAAGAAGACAGCGGAGACAAGCCCTGGGCTCCCGGAGGAGACAGGCAGAAGAAGGAAGAGAGAAGAAAGAAGACGGAAGAAAGCCCTGGCTCCGCGGGGGAGCCAGGCAGAAGAGGGAGCAGAGAAGACAGAAGAGAAAAGACCTGGGAGTTGGCGCACCCCCTGCAGAAGACCAGGAAGACCGGAACTCTGGCGGAAGGCACCGGAAAGACCGGGGGATAGGCGCCACCCCCCGGCAGAAGACTCCGAAGTCCGGATGCCCCTCCCTAATGAAAAAGAGCTTAAATGGGGTGGGGGCATCCGGCGGAAGGCTCCGGAGAGGACCGAGGGATGGCGCCCTCCCCCGGCAGAAATCACCGAAGCCCAGGGTCCCGGCGGAAGATCGGGAGAGAAGAAACCCCCCCTTCTAAGAGAGCTAAAGAAGAAAGGGGGGGCTCCGGAGCAGATTAATAAAATATTTTATTCTGTGTGGTGTTTTATTTTACTTTACATTTCCCCCATGTGAATGGGTAGAGGTACGATGTACCCCATACTCATTCACATAGGGTGGGGGGCCGGCATCTGGGGGCCCCCTTATTAAAGGGAGCTCGCAGATTCCGATTAGCCCCGCCCGCATACCCCGACAACCAATGGCAAGGGTTGTCGGGAAGAGGCTCTTGTCCCTATCGACATGGGGGCAAGAGTGCTGTGGGGTGGGGGGGCAGTGCCCCCCTCCCCCACAGCACACACTCCCCCATGTTGAGGGCATGCGGTCTGGTACGGCTCAGGAGGGAGGGGGGCCGCTCGCTCGTCCCCGCCCCCATTCCTGTCCGGGCCAGACTGCATGCTTGGGATGAGGGCTTGGTTTGGATCTGGGGGGGACCCCCGCGCCGAATCGGCGCGGGTTTAACCCCTCACGTTCCGGACCAAGCCTAAGAGCCTAATGTAGCCCTGAAGGGGGACCCGCGCCGATTTCAAGTTTGAAATTTGGCGCCGAGTTTCCCTTCAGGGCTGAAAACAGCTCGGAGATTCCCGTGCGCCGCGTCACGCAGCGCAATCACGGGTACGCCGCTTGGTATTTACCAAGATTTTCACGGCGTACTGACAAGGCGCACGGGAATCCCTGACTTTTCTCTCTGCGCATGCCCAGTATGCAAATGAACCTCCCGAGGTTCAGGCGCACTGTGCAAGCGTACGGGGATCTGTTTTCAAAAAACACTTTCCCTTTCAATTCGGCCCGCCAAACACTTTAAAACACATGTCACTTCACTTCCCCTGCATCCCCCCACCTCCCCCCCTAATAAACTCCCGCCCAAACCCCCGCAATTTACAGTTTAATGTGCCATGCGCCAGGTCTGTACTGGTGCACAATGCACCCTCTCCTGGGCGCACGGAGCACATTAGTAACTAGGGAAATACACTGCACTAGCAGCGTATTTCTTTAGTAAATGGCCAAACGGCTGCTACTCCTGCTTTTACTCCATGAGTCATGGAGTAAAGGCTTGGTAAATCAGGCCCATAGAGTCCCTCAATTGGTGCTGACGGCGGCGCGTTCAGATGGGGGACTTGCGTTCCCTAACCTTATCAAGTATTATCAGGCCGCTCAGCTACGAGCAATACCTTCTTGGTTCACCCAGCAGTCATACAACAGGTGGACGGAGATTGAGAAACTATGGTTGGCCCCGACCCACCCTAATAACTTGCTGTGGAATGCGAATGTGGAGGTTCCCCCTGAGCGTATGCTAGGTTCCATGGCTCAGCTTCGACGATTGTGGCGCCGACTGTCACAACCCTGTGGCCTGTCCTCAGAACGCTCGCTCCTGACATCGTTCATGTATAACCCCAAGGTGCCAGATAGCCTCACTCACCAAATGTCTTACCCATGGACGTCCCGCAACCTGTTCCACTTTGGGAACCTGGTGGACCCACTGTTGCGTAAGCTATTGCCCTTTGCTAGCCTGCAATCTAAATTTGATATCCGTAGGCAGGCTTTCTACAGTTACCTGCAGATCCGACACTACGCCCTGTCTATAGCACCCACCTTGCAGTTCTCGTCCCCAACTCCCTTTGAAAGGATGGTTCTAGCCAGATCGGCCCAGAAGGGCTTAATCTCGGAGATATACAAAACACTGAATGCCTATCCCCTAGAATCCCTAGGCAAACATTCCTATATGAACCGATGGGAAAAGGCCCTTGGCGAGGCGATACCAATTGAACAGTGGCGAGCTATCTGGTCTCAGGCAGCAAAGAGCTCATTGTGTATGCTTTACAGGGAAAATACATATAAGGTTCTCTTTTTCTGGTATATGACCCCCGACGTGCTTCATTCCATATTCCCTACCAGCTCCGACAGGTGCTGGAGGTGCCAGAGAGACAGAGGCTCCCTCTTCCATATTTATTGGGAATGCCCGCTGATTGTCCCATTCTGGACTGAGGTGCAACAACTATTGGGCCGCCTCCTGGACGTACAAGTTCCCATGACCCCCAAGTTTTTCCTCCTGGGCCTGTCCCCTCTGAGAACCCCGCTGCCTTGTAGAAAGCTCTCGCGTCATGTCCTCACAGCTGCCCGATGCCTTGTAGCTCTAAACTGGAAAAAATCCTCTCCCCCTGAACCGGGGGCCCTATACGCTAGAATTAAAGACGTGGAGCTGATGGAGAGGATGACGGCCAGGATACAGGACAGATTGGAGGCCCATGACGCGGTCTGGGCGCCTTTGCGTCTCCGGGAGGACCCACCGTGACCAGGTAGTTGAGCTGACTCGATGTGCTTTCCCTTCTCTTACCTCTTTTCCCCCTTATTTCCTTTCTACCCTTTCTTTTCATTTCTCCTCTCCCCTGGGGGTACCCCTGAGGCCCCTTTTCTGCTTGTTGTTTTGCAGCATGCGTAGACGTATTGATGTAATACAGTATTTGTTCTTTAGTGTTGTGTTAGATATTGCCTAATCCTATGCAATGGACCTGTGTCAGGTGTCTCATAACAACGTACCACGCAGGCAGTTATGTGCCTTATACTATTTTTTATCGGTATGTTGTGACGTATGCTCCTGTATACTGTATGATACCTACTTTTCTCTGCATTTATACAATAAAATGTTATTTGACAAAAAAAAAAATCCAACATTTGTTGGCCGAAAGTTGGATAACAATTGTCAGGAGGAGCGTACTATTGGTAAGATTTTAGGACAACAGTCTGTCAACAGACAATACCCTTCCAACAATCGTATTGTGTGTATGAGGCTTAACTTTCATACCACTTTGCAAACGTTTTAATTGGTAAAGGTTTCTACACAGACTACGAGCCAGATTCAGGAAACTTACGACGGGCGTATCAGTAGATACGCCATCATAAGTCTGAATCTGCGCCGTCGTAACTTTAAGCGTATGCTCCAACTGAGATACGCTTAAATGTTGCTAAGATACGACCGGCGTAAGTCTCCTACGCCGTCGTATCTTAGCTGCATATTTACGCTGGCCGCTAGGGGCGTGTACGCTGATTTACGCCTAGAATATGTAAATCAGCAAGATACGCCTATTCACGAACATACGCCGGGCCGTCACAGTAAAGATACGCCGTTTAGGTAAGGTGTTTTCAGGCGTAAAGATAAACCACCAAAAAGATGGCGCAGTCAATGTTAAGTATGGACGTCGGAACCGCGTTGAATTGTTCACGTTTTACGTTGTTTGCGTAAGTCGTCCATGAATGGGGCTGGACGTAATTTACGTTCACGTCGATAGCATGGATTTTTTGCGGCCTAATTTTGAGCATGCGCACTGGGATACTTTTACGGACGGCGCAACGTCAAATACGTGGGGTCACGAGTATTTAGCATAGAACACGCCCCCAACCAGCCTATTTTGAAGTAGGCGGGCTTACGCCGGCCCAGTTACACTACGCCGCCGTAAGTTAGAGCGCAACTTCTTTGTGAATACTGGACCTGCCTCTCTAACTTACGGCGGCGTAGTGTATCTGAGATACGCTACGCCCACCTAAAGATAGGCACACCTCTCTGAATCCAGCTATACATGTCTCAGCGGTACCTATACCTGTTTGGATGGAATTGCAATTTGATGGAATTGGCAGTGTGCATCTTGAATATGATGTCTGTTACAGCAATAATAAGTATCTATTTATTATTAATGTCATTGTCTTTATTTTTTCTTGAATGTCACCTATCTTCAGTCTATTAAAATGAGCCAGCATATGTTTCCATCACTCAAAAAGCATCACAGTTCTATCTTCACCTGTCGTTCCCTATGATAACACATTATAGCACTTTTCCTGTAATGAGTTATTATGTTATTGTGACGCAGAGGGATGTCAAAATAGAACACTGTCACTCTGTTGAATGATATTCTATAACAAAGCACCGATCAATAGGTGTCTGGATACCAGAGCTCCGAAAGGTCACCATTGGAACCTGAGCTTAAGGAAAGATGTTAATAAATAATATTCAGTACATTTTTATCTCTCAAGCGTGGTGCTATGGCGATAGAAAACGTAGAATGCGCATTTTTATTTTTACAGCTGGTATAGCGTGAAACTTTCTTTGTTTACAGGGTGAGTAAGCTTTATTTACACAAAAGACCAGGTGTAATTTGTGGATTAATGCTAATCCCTAATTTAAGCCTATTTTCTTAACTAATCCCCAACACTTTCCTAAATCAATTTACAATAGGATTCTGATCATTGTAGAGTTCCTTCTGTCTTTGCTCATGCATAACAGGCCGAGTTTTCTCTCCCATGCTACAAAAGTTCAGGTTTAAATTTAGGTCCCATATTGCTTTGCTTTAGAACTATCAAGTGCCCACACACAATGAGGCTCATTAAAAAAAATTGAGAATGGCTTTTGCTATCTGCTATAGTCTGCAGGGATACCCACATTATACATCCTATTCATAATAACAGAGCAGAGAGAGCTCAGTGTTATTGGAAAGCCAGACATGAGACCTTCTTTGGTCCTGTGAACCAGGTTCTCCCCCTTTTTGTTTTTTCCTCTAAATTATTTTTTATTATGCAACATTGGCATTGGGCTCCCTAAGCCATTGGAGCACAGTTCACATTTATAAAGCACACCAGTTTCTTAAAAATGTGCTATTGCCATACAACCGCTTTTTAACAAAGAACTTCTAAGTGACAGTTGCTAGCCGCTTTGAAACCGATCCAATCGATATCCATGTGAAATATAAACTTTTAAAAAACCAGCCTGGAGTTTTCCATCTTGCTTGTGGGCATTATGAAGCCCACAAGCAAACACTTCCGGGAAGCAGGTGATGCTGGTATTCCCAACGCAACGCAGTATTTCGCGCATGCGCCGTGTTGACGGCTAGCAGCGTGAGCTGCGCCGTCAACGCTTCAGGGTTACCATGACAACGGGTGTCATCATTTTAAGTACACGCCCCGTTGTGATTTCTACCTGTATTCCCTCATTTAAAATGGCGATTTCAGATCCGCCCTAGACACGTGACCCACTTGTCGAATCACGTGAAGAGGGAGATATCGTGAGATTTCAAAGATTTGCGCTACAGATCGTCTCCTGGGAATTATGACACAGAATTCCCAGGAGACATTGCAGACAGGTCACAGCACACACTGGGGCTTCGGGGAAAGGGAAAGGAACGCCCACTCCAGTGGGAAAGAATACCCGGAAGTCACAGCATATACCTTTGAATCTCGGTAATCACATAGAAATTAAAAATAAGAAGTGTTGTTTGCAAAAGTATAAGCTCCGTAGATCGTGATTATAGAAAGTTAATATTATAGATGAACCTCCGCTTTAAAGCTGAATTTCACTTTTGAAAATCTTTTAAAAATAATTGAAAGCCCAGTAGTTTAAAAAAGTATTAGGGCAATGCTTATGAACTCAATAATTCAGTCTCCTGAGGAAATCTATTGGGCGAAATGCATTCGGGTGGATCTGAATTACTTTGAACAGCTCTGATATCACCTTTGGATTACTGTGTCTTAACATTTTAGTGAACTGCGAACCAGTTCCTGTGGCAGGTGAAGCGGCTGCGATCTATATCCAAAATTGAGCTTGGCTGCCCGCGCCGAACATCTTGTAGGCACCAACAAATGTGACCGCAATGCTTGTTTTTATAAACTTAAAGGAGATGTACAGCCGAAACTTGTTTGACTGTACTTCTCCTGTGGATCACAGGAGTGCAGATTGTTTTGAACTTCTGTGACCCATTTTCAGCAGCTGAAGCCCGCTGCCAACTGACGTCACAGAATCGGTCCAGGCTCAGGCAAGATTGCAACCATAAAGTTGGGATCTGCCCACAGCCCTGGACCGGCAACTGGCTCAGCATTAGCGAACCACTCCAACCCCCTCCACAGTCCAGCACTCTAGTGAGCGAGGGAGGGGGCAGTGCAGACAGCAGTGAATGAGAGTCGATAGCTCTCTGCTCGTAGAGTTTTGAGAACCGAGTGAGCAGTGGTCTTTGATCGCTCTGTTCTCAGTCTGATACTGCATTCACCTACATAAGTATGATTCTCTTTGAAATACATTTTTTTTTCGGTTTTAGGCAATGAATATTTTCTTGTCTTCTTCTCATCCTGTGAGTGGTGATCTAGAGGCATGGAGGAGTGCATCTAATTTCTTAAAAAGCTTATTTGACCTTTGTTATGAAGGTCCACTTCTTCTGGTGAGTTCATGCTGTCCAAAGGGTACACATGGGATTATTGACACCTTGTTAAGAGTAAATTGTTTATTTTGTGGCGGAGCACAGTGGTTCTGATTTACCAACACCGGAGCATGCAAAATTTGGTGGCGCTCTGTAATCCGCTTCCAGTGTTTTTTTTGTCAAAGTTTATTTGAACAGCCTGAAGTTAGAAGCTGATTGGCTACTATGCACAGCTGCACCAGATTTTGCACTCTCTAGTTTTACTAAATCAACCCCTGTGTGAGGAGTGTTGGACACTCACTATTTAGATTAGTATATTATCTTTATTTATATGTGAAGAACTGCTTTTGGATGAAGGAAAGTGCACCACAGTTTAATCAGCACTGAACTTTATTTGGATAATGATTTACTTTATGCTTGTGTATATGTTTAATTTGCACTATTTGTTATATGTTGGTGATTTGATTTATAATTTGTATTATTGAGTTCATAACCACCTGGGTTTACATTTTTTTTACATAGTGGTTTTCACGTGTTTAAGGTAGCAGCTGTGATAAGGTTTTTTGAATTTATTCACATTAGGTGTAGCACTGCCTTCCTCTATTTATTTTGTTTGAAAAGTATAAAAGCAACTTTCACCTCAATAATTATGTTTCTTCCTAAATTGTCTTTTTTCAAGCCAAACTTGGGGAATGCTGTAGACTTTGGTGTAAAGTGGATCTCTGATGTAAGGGGTTTCTGCTCACCAAACCTTCCACTTACATCAGAGTTCACTTACATCAGGGTTCCCAAATAACCTCATTAAGTCAGAGTCCACAGGGAATCCCTTACATCTGAGTCCCTCTTACCTTAGTGAGAGAGGCAAGAGAGAAAAGGGAGGGTGGGTGGAGACTTCAGTCATAGACATTGGATGGTGAGCTCACTCACCCATGATTGGAGTCTCAGGTATCGACAGCTTTCGGAGGCAGACAGAGTTTTAGGGGTGGGAGGAGAAGGAGCAGATCAAGCCCTCTCTCCTCTCCTGTCCATGTATGGGAATGGGTGCTGTGCACATCCCTATGCACTCGGTGGTTGTGATACTCGGTTACTTGGGGCACCAGAGTCTATTATGAATATTGTGTCTGGGTTTCAGGAGGTCTAAAACCCGGACAAATGATTCAAAACCCAAACTGTCTGGGTAAATCCCGGACAGGTGGCAACCTTATCCAGCACTGCTCCTGTTCTAGGTAAACGGTCAACATTATTCTACTTTGCTTGAGCCCATGACACAGAACACCATGTTGACTTGGTCTCATTGTAAAATATTTCAGAGAATAGTGCCAACTCTCTGAAGTACTGAAGACTACCCACCAATGCTGCAGAGAGAAGGGAAAGAGGACCCCATGACAATATGTGACCAGCTAGAAGACTGCTGGATTAAAGGCATATGTAAGGGAAAACTACAACATTCCCATAGGGAATCTTTTCTTTTACCTGGAGATGTATTTTTAAACACAAGATTTGCTACACTTGGCAAGAAACATATGAAACACAAATATGGTCACATGGTTTACAGAAAAAACAATGTATGCTGCTAATTAAAAGATTTAAAAAAAAAATTCATGGATTATGTGGAAAAATCAGGAAAGAATTGCCAAAAACAAGTAAATAAAGCAGAAAAGCACACAAGGTTGGCATCAGCACAACAGGCAGTCCACATGTCTGTGGGCATCTAGTCATAGGGATATCATCTCAGCTATCACCTCTAAAGATGGGGAAAGCAGAAATATGTGAGGAAAAAAAATAGAATTGTAATAAGTTTAATAGGTGTTATAAAGAGTAGGGATTAGAACATTGAGAATGTTATTTTTCCCAAAAAAAAAAGAATCAGGAGGTTGTGAAATGTTGCTTTGTTGCTGAAATGCATTGGACTCAAAGCAGAATATTAAATTAAAATGTGTTTGGTGGTACTTAGGATTACAATGTGTTTTAAATGGCTTTGGAGGGTTAAAGTGTTTGTAAAAAAAAAAGAAAAAAAACTGTGAAACAAATTTCTTGTAGTGCTGGAGACATTTGCATTAGTGCTGGAAACAGATGGTCTAAATACCCACACGTTTACTGTGATGACAAACATGCTGCTTAAAGCACAACTCCAGTATTTTTGTGTCCACTAAAAAAAATTCATGCATATATAGAGATCACAGATCAGTGAGTGTGCAGGATTGAGCACTGCAAAGAAGATGAGTATTGCTAAATGATCTGCTGACTGGTACACTGTTCACGTCTCCTTAAAGCGGAGCTCCACCCAAAAATGGAGCTTCCGATTTTCTGAACCCTTCCTTGTCACATTTGGCATTCTTCAGGGGGGTGCAGATACCTGTCTAAGACAGGTATTTGCACCCACTTCCGGGAATACAGGACTGTGGCAGACACGCCTCTACCCGCAGCCCCCGCTGTTTTCTGGCAAACACACTGTTCCCAAGAGAGAGCGGGGACCAGTGAGGGCGCGGCGTGCTACTCGGACATGCGCAGTAGGGAACCGGGCAGTGAAGCCGCAACGCTTCACTTCCTGATTTCCCTAACCGAGGATGACGGCGGGTGCAGCCGAGGGATGAGCGATTATATAGATTTTTTGTCTTTTTTTTTAAATCATAACGACAAAGTATGGCAAAAAAGACTGGTTTGATACTTTTATTACTTCTGTATCGGCCACAGCTTGACAACTGTAAATGAACAATCAAATCAGTAAACCATAAGTGCGCCCGGTCACAATGATTTACCTAAAGAAATGCATCAAAAGACGTGTATGAAACAGAGAAGAGATCTTTACTAATGCCATCATTCACTAATCCTCTTTTAGGAAATCATAAATGATGGATCATATGAAATTTGCCTGACCCCTTCTTGGGGACCATCCCTAAAGGGGATACTACTAAAGGTGCTCCTTACCCCTTTCCCATTTTTCTAATGGGAATCGTTCCAATGGGATGTAATGTAGAAATGTCAAAATATTTTCCTTTCCAGATTTTTGCCCTAACCTCCTTCTTAAGATGAGCACCCAGAGGGCCCTAATAGCAGACATATGAGTGGCCTTTTGCTGGATCAGAAATAGGGACAGTATAAAATAGGAGAATACCTCGCTAACCTAATAAAGTGATAAAAAAATAAAAAGCAAATAAAACATAGCAGCAGCACTAACGTAAGATATACACATTAAGAGATACAAATATAATGAGCTGCGCTTAAAGAAATCAACAAAAAACAGTGACAATAGTAAATATTGCATACACTGCTCAAGAAAGGGATATCTCTAGAAATAATCCAAAAAAGTCCATGTGAATAAATGTATATATATGAAGCCTCAATACAGGCCACCACTAATCGAAAAGATGGTGAGTGATAAAAGGGTGAACGCTCATTGAAGACATCACCAGCAACGTGTGAACCACCACCTAATGAATTTCCTGCTGACCTGAGGCAGAGCTTACAGGAAATTCAAAGATTCCCATAGACACCCTCTTAAACCTTGTGGACAGCCTTCCCAGAAGAGTTGAAGCTGTTAAAGCTGCAATGGGTGGGCCAACTCAATATTGAACCCTACAGACTAAGACTGGGATGCCATTAAAGTTCATGTGGCAGGCTTCCCAATACTGTCCCAATACTTTTATAGTGGTACATCAAAGGTTGGATCAGACTACCCATTGCTGGATGCCCAGAGGTGGCAGTAATGAGCATCCGGCTCGGGAACTGAGGAGGCAGAGGAAAAAATAGACCCAATAGAGCACAAACCGGGGGCAGACATGGCCGGGGTGAGGGAATGTGTCACCAAAGATCTCCCAGTATCCATTAGTAATGTCAACTTGAATAAAGTGAAACTGCTGCATATGAGTGAAACAGGAAACAGGAAGTAACATGAAGTAACAAACATGGTTACTTCCTGTTTCCTATTTCACTCACATGCAGCAGTTTATTTTTATTCAAGTTGACATTATTAATGGATACTGGGAGATGTTTGGTGACACATTCCCCCAGCCTGGCCATGTCTGCCCCCCGTTTGTGTTCTGTTGGGTCTGTTTTTTTCCTCTGCCTCCTCAGTTCCCGAGCCGGACGCTCATTACTGCCGCCTCTGGACATCCAACAATGGGTAGTCTGATCAAGCCTTTGATGTACAACTACACACGCATCTAACCCTGATGAATCGAGCATGGTCTGGAGAAACAAGTTAGGATGCTTTTAGTGCCTGTGTACCTTTCAATTTACATTTTATACCATGATACGTGTAATGACATTATTTTACTGTATGTATCATTTCAGTGGCTTAGCTATGATTCATGTTTATGTTTGCATGACAATTTTAATAAATTTTGAGACTGCTTTCACTCTGTCAATTGTTGGCTAATCACATTCACCTCATTTAAAGTCCCAGGGCGATCTCCTGTTTTTTGTTGCATATACAGTCGAACCTTGGATTACGAGCATAATCCATTACAGGAGTATGCTCGTAATCCAAAGTACTCGCATATCAAAGCGAGTTTTCCCATTGAAGTCAATGGAAACTAAAATAATTAGTTCCACATTGACTTCAATGGGATGCAATACTGAATGAGGCCAGAGGTGGGGGGGGGCACCAGAGAGCGCCGAAAACGGCCAAAAACCGCCGAAAAGGCCAAAGGACACTTCGGCTTGTTTCCTGCGCCCCCGTACCTCAGGCCAAATGAGGTACTGCAGGCCTATGTTTGGCTTTTCTCTGCTCCTACGCCCCCGTACCTCAGGCCAAATTGAGTACTGCAGGCCTATTTAGCTTGAATTCTGCTCGTCTTGCAAGTCAACACTCGCAAACCGAGTCAGAATTTAAAAAAAAATTGCTTACAAATCAAAATGCTTTCAAACCAAGTTACTCTTAAACCGAGGTTCCACTGTATTAGGATGGAGGTGGTTTGCTGGTGACACCAGACTTTCTTTGTCTAATACTTTTATAGTGTATTTACCTACTACTGCACTCAGGTAATGGTAGCAATTTTTATATATTGTATTTATTTTCTTTTCTTTCATTTCCTCTCTGCCTTTTTGTGAACTCTAGGTGGGCTTCAAAAGCTCCATTATTATCAAGAATGTGTCTTAGTTGCCGACAGATTAATTATTCGTGAGCAAATAAACTGCTTTATGGATAATTGTTGTTCATGTCCAAAATAATTGGCAAAGGCCTACAAAAACAGTCAGATAACATCACAAATGAGAAATGAATGCCTGTGCACCATGACCCCACTTACTCCACAAATATGACCTTAGGTGGCCTGCGTTATCAATGGACTCAGTGTGGCTGCAAAGGACTCAATTTGTACTTTTTAATTGTTGGACTTGTGACTAGTTTTCTTTCTTTTTCTAGTGTCAATGGCCTGTCACTTTTCCCTGTGCTGTAAACAATAGATACTGTATTTTCACTAATTAGCTGATAGCGCTGTCTATAGTCCAGGTAATCAGAGCTATAATAAGAAACCGTAATTGAGTAAATGAAGGCAGAATATCCGCTGGTCAGACCCAGCTATGGTACTTTTGGGAAACAATTGACTGAATTCGGGAAACACTGAAATTCCAAATGATTAACTCTGAAATTAAAAAATGCTTACATTTCTGTGTTATGTTTTGCCTACACTGATTACAGCTCATTTTTCCTAATTAAAAGAAAAGAAACTGTAATATAATCATGGTCAACTGAAACTCTAGGTTTATACCTGAATTGTCTTTTCTCCTATCTCCTTTTAATATTAAAGGCCAAGAGTAGCCATGATTACTTTTTAAGAGAATGTCAGCTTCATGTTAGCTTAGCCTTTGATATTTAACTTTATTGGATTTAAATAAATAAAATGTTATGGGGTTAGGCTAAGGGAGAGCTAGACTTACTAGAGTTCTAGAAAGAAAGAAGGATTTGAGAAAGAAAACTGAAAGAAGGACATGTAAATGTTTCCCCTTTGCTTATAGTATTGATCAGATGCTGAAATGCTTGGAGGAGTGTTTGGCACTAGTGTTCTGCAGAGAAACTGATTGTAGAAGGGGAAAATTGGACAATGTAAAGTACAAAAAGATTTTCATATGTTTTTTTAATTAAAGTGACCTGTTGCAATATGTTTTTATTTTTTTACAGCGCTCCGCAGTATGGTGCTTGTTGAACTCCTGTGAAGAAAAAAGTAAACTGTGAAATCACAGCAAACAAAAAAGTGTACACAACAGTACAGAAATCACCAAACCTCCAAAGAGGAAGGGCCTCAAAACCCGGAACCCTGTGGGGTGCAAGGTTCCTTATAAGGGCAAGGTACTTTATGGTCTACCTAGGCCAAAGGCAGGTGGACCCTGCTTCTTAGGGCCCAGCTGAAGCTGGCCCACCAAATATTTGGTCAGGAACTCTCCCGAAGCAGAGAGGAAAAAGACCTAAAGTCCCGGGCCTTCACCTTCTATATCTGTGCATAAATAACAACAACAACCAAAAAGAAACACATGCTGTGCAAGTGCTTGTGCATAAATAATGAAAAATAAAAAAGAGTACTATGTGCAATGGCAAGACAGGCCTTCTAGCCAGTATAACCATTTCTGCTGGAGACTATCCAAAATGCCTACCCATGAGGGATGTGCAAGAAAAGCAGTTAGACTCAAATGTGTACCAGTTACAAAGTGTTTTTACAGCACCCCTGGGGCGCCACCCCCCGGAGGGCACATCACAGAGCTCCTTATGCCTCCCAGCCCCTGGCCTAACAAATGCAGTCCCATTCCTACCAGGAAGGCATTAGCACTTAAGGAGAGTCCTGCTGTCAACCGGGGACAAGCCTGGAGAACCAGACCAGATTCAACCTGGGAGGAAAACGATGCCTTATTACAATGGGAATTACCAATCAGCACACCCACTCAACAAGAGGCACAATGTTCTCTACCTGAAAACTAATAAGAACATATACTACATTTGATCTTAGCCAAACGCTTAGAAGCAAAATTAGCAGCTGAAAAGGTTTCCTAATGTAGCACTACCCCCGAAGGAGTTGCTAAGTAATTTTGGGTGGCACATTACCTCTATCTTCTTGCCGTCCAGGGTGAAGTGAGAGTCTGAAGAATTCCAATGTCCACACGGTACGGTTTTTCTGGGATTTATTTGTAGAACTTAGTAGAAAATAAGTTGGAGGGGTAGGTAGGTAGGTTCAGGTGTATAGTCACAAATAGGAAACACTCCTGCTTCCAGCAAACAGTTCTCGTTGCCACTCTAGCCAGAGTGGGTATTGCTCCCCGGATAGGTTCCTCTCACTGGCCTAGCAGCCGGGATGGCACACGGAATAAAGTACAGTCTCTGCCACAGACCTTCCTTCATAAAGAGACACTTTTGGTCCAGAATCCTCTGCCACAGGATTCAGCACCCGGATCTCTCCAGATTAACTTTAGTAGAACTTTAGACCCAACAGGCGACACTGTCAAGCCTCGCAGTGCACGGTGCATCCTTCAATGAAGTTTCCAGGCCTTCTCCCAAGATACCAGCCTCTTGCATGGTCCTCTCCAGGATAGGTCCTCCCCTGGCTTCCTTCATCAAGTGGCTTCCTCCCGCAGGACGGACAGCACAGGATCACCTCTGAAAAAGGCAGGCCCCAGTCTGACTACTGGGCCTCCCAGGCGAAGCCGCAACCCCGGACCAACGTGGTCCCGGAGCCAGGATTCAGGAACACGCAACCCCAGGCCAGGCAGGCCATGAGGCGTGAACAAAGGACCCCACGTCAATGGTGTCTGCTCCTTAAGTACCCCTCCCAGCATGCCCAGCAGGGCGACCACTCCCAATGATTCGCTGCTGAGAGAAACATCCAGTACACCCTGACCTTGCTGCTGCCACCCTTGGCCTGGGGTGGTAATGACACCCCCAGGCGAACAATGGTGGAACAGAGGCTAAATTTGCCATTAATCACACTAGTCTGAGCCAAATGACAGCTCAAACCTCACTAAATTTAGAGCAGCACCTGTTCAACAGAAGCAGGCCGCTACACCTATAAGGAAGAGATGATATACAGATAGGTCCATACATATTTGAACATAGGCACAATTTTCATACTTTTGGCTCTTTATGCCACCAGAACAAAATTAAAAAGAAACAATCCAAATTAATCTAAAGTGCAGACTTTCAGCTTTAATTCAAGGGGTTAAACATAAATATCAAGGACTTAAATGTTAATGGACAAATGAATATAATCATAAATAAAATGTTAATTTTTTATATGTTGTTTAAAATCCTTTACTGACAATGATTGCCTGAAGTCTGGAACCCATGGACATTATCAATGACTGGGTTTCTTCCTTTCTGATGCTTTGCCAGGCTCTAACTACAGCTGTCTTCAGTTGTTCTTTGTTTGTGGGTCTTTCTGCCTTTTGTTTTGCTTCAGCAAGTGAAATTCATGCTCAATTTGGTTGAGATCAGGTGATTGACTCGACCATTGCAGAATATTCCACTTCTTTTCTTTCAAAAGCTCCTGGGTTGTGTTTTCAGTGTGTTTTGGATCATTGTCCATCTGTACTGTGAAGCGCCGTCCAATCAACTTTGCTGCATTTGGCTGAATCGACTGACAGTATATCTCTGCATATCACTGCAGAATTCATCCAGCTGCTTCTGTCTTCTGTCACATCATCAATAAACACCAATGACCCAGTGCCACTGGAAGTCATGCATGCACATGCCATCACACTGGCAATCATGTTTTACAGATGACTTGGATCTTGGATCTTGGATCAAGAGCTGTCCCATGCCTTCTCCACACTTTATTCTTCCCATCATTCTGGTACAGATTAATCTTAGTTTCATCCATCCAAAGAATGTTTTTCCAGAACTGGTCTGGCTTTTTTAGATGTTTTTTGGCAAATTTTAATCTGACTTTTCTATTCTCCAGGCTTATGAATGGTTTGCACCTAGTGGTAAACAGTCTGCATTTGCTCTTGTGAAGTCTTCTCTTGATTGTAGACTTTGACAATGATACTCCCACTTCCTGGAAAGTGTCCTTCACTTGTCTGTATTTTTGTGAATGTTTTTTTCTTTACCATAGAGAGGATCATGCGATCATCCACCACTGTTGTCTTCCTTGGATGTCGAGGCCTTTTTATGTTGCCAAGTTCACCAGTGCATTTGTCTTTCCTCAGAATCTACCAAACTGTTGATTTGGCCACTCCTAATGTTGCTGCTATAAAGAAATAATGAAGGAGTAGCCCACACCTGGTCATAAAACAGCTTTTGATTGACCACCACTACTGACACGTAGACACTGCCTAACTACTACTGATCTCTGTACACTGCCCGACCTATTACTGACCTCTGTACACTATCCTACTTACTACTGACCTCTGTACACTGCCCTCCTTACTACTGACCTCTGTACACTACCCTACATACTACTGACCTCTGTACACTGCCCTACCTACTACTAACCTCTGTACACTAACCTACATACTACTGACCTTTATACACTTCCCTATTTACTACTGACCTCTAGACACTACCCGACATACTACTTACCAGAACTACTGTCCGGAACACAGAGCAGGCTAGCACTGAGGCAAGCCAGGCCTGAAACCAGTCAAGCAAATCAGCCCCTTAGTGCCAGATATTCTGCCTTTATAATGGATTCCTGCATTAAACTTCTGGGGATGACCAATTACTCCACAGACATGAAATAAATGTAAATGTAAATAAATGCCATGTTTCTTACTGAAGCTGACTTTTAAGGTAGGGTGAGTTTATACAATGACATTAGTTTTATTAGATTTTTCTAACTTTTATTCATTCATGCTGTTCTTATGTTTTATTGGGGGCTTGCTAGTTAAAATAAAATATAAACAAAGGCACAGCACCTCATTGATTTTTGATCTTTTAAATCCGGTAGACCTTCACCTCTCAAGGGTTACCTACCCCTGTGCTGGACTGTGCTGAGCACAATAACAGGTCATCTTTTATTAAGACTATAATTATTTGTGACATTATGCTCTGAAACATCTAACCTAGATATTTTTTGGCAGACCACATTATGAGATAGATCTTAAATATGTGTTACGCATTGGAGATGTCTTTCTTCTCTTGAGTCTAACAGAGACAACCCCAGGTGGTGCTCTTTAATGGATCAGGGCTTGCTTTTGCAAGTATTTCAGCGCAGTAAGAAAGGGCAGAGTGCTCAAACCACATGAAATGTGTAAAAGCAGAGATGTGCATCCACTGTGATAATGAATGTCCCTCACCATAACCTATCGCCTCAAGGTGCTGATATCTTTACTACAGCCGCCGGCTATGTTCAGTAGTATTATTTATTTATTTGCTTGTGTGTAAAGTAGCCCACATAATATATAAATAAATAACATCACCGTGTTTTGTCATAAAAATAATTACAGCATATAGTATACCGGTAGCAAATAATCAAGCTGTTTAATATAAATGGAGAAAAGTGAGGAATTCAACCAAGATTACACCCAACCTGGTAGATTTGTAAAAGATCGATATTTGAGAAATTCCGTCACCTGCCAAACCCTGTCTATTAGATTGTTTTTTTTTTTTTATGTTTTCATTTTTTTTTATATTTTAACCACTTGATGCCCCCCCTATAACAACATGATGGCGGCAAAGTGGTTTCAATATCCTGACTGGACGTCATATGACGTCCTCAGGATATTGAGCAGCTGCATGCCCCCAGGGGCGCGTATCGCGGCAATCGTTGTTGCAGGGTGTCAGTCTCCGACGGAGACTCTTTACCACCAATCACGGCTGATCACGATGTAAACAGGAAAAGCCGGTAATTGGCTTTTCCTCACTCGCGTCTGTCAGACGTGAGTAGAGGAGAGCCGATCGGCTGCTCCTCTTACAGGGGGGTTTGCGCTGATCGATTATCAGCGCAGCCCCCCCCCCCCCCGAGGATGCCCACACTGGACCACCAGGGATGCCACTAGACCACCAGGGATGCCCACCACAGGTATGCCACCCTAGACCACCAGGGATGACAATGACAGAAAAAATGGATGCCAATCAGTGCCCACAATGGATGCCAATCAGTGATTAACTGATAAAAAAATTATGCAGATAAGAAGATCCTGTAGATAAAACCATAGAGATCTAACTAAAGTTGAATAATGTCCTTGCAATAGGTGTAATCCATTTACATACCTTCCAAAGTTTGACTAAAAAACTCCCAGAGATAGCATCATCCCATCCTGACTTCTTGCTAGGACGTTGTTAAGACACTGCCACCCGTTATTGCTTGCCTACATCATCACAAGAGCAAGCTTTCAAACCCCCATACATGTGTGATCCTCAATCCTCAATCTCCGCCACTGCAGCATCACTGAGCTCACAGCTACGGTGACAAGGGAGAGCATACACAAAGAAGGTTTAGATTGGCTGGCAGTGTCTAAGGCCCCTTTCACACCAATGCATTTTTTAGGTGGTTTAGCGCTAAAAATAGCACCTAAATACCGCCTGAAAAACTCCTGCCCTGTAGTCTTCCCATTGAAAACAATGGGACACCATGGTAATACCGCCCGCAATGCGCCCCTGCAGAGTGTCATTTCATGAGAAAATGTATGAGGGCGTGTTTAGGGGCGCAATTAGGGGCGGGGCAGGGTATGGATTGGGTGGGGCAACTAAACTTAAAATTTGGGCCCTGTTCTATTCTATTCTTTTCTATTCTATTATTTTATTTTTCTAATCTATTCCTTTCTATTATTTTATTTTCTATTCTATTCTTTTAGTTTCTATTCAAGATTATTCTATTCAAAATTCGAATTTTGGAAGATGGTTATATTCTTTTTATTCTTTTCTATTCGATAAATTTAGCAGTGAGAAGGCATACCATATCCTCAGTATGACTGACGAGAGCAGTGAGGAGCTCTCTGTGTCTGATTGTGATTCGGAATACGAACCAGAGTTAAGTAGTGATGCCAAGCTGCGGGAACACACTGCTATTGAAATGAAAGCTGTTCCAGTGATGTTCCTCTGCACTCTGATAATCCTACCGGTAATCCTCCTCCTCTCCTCTGTTTCCCGGCATGGTGGACGCAGGTACGCTGCATGGTGGACATGGGTAAGCTGCATTGCTGGACATGGGCAGGCTGCATTTATGGACACATGTGAGGCTGCATTTATGGACACAGGTGAGGCTGCATTTATGGACACAGGTGAGGCTGCATTAATGGGCACGGGTTAATTTTTTGTTAATATTTATGTTTAGAACTTAATTCTGCATAAAACATTTAAGTGTAATTTCATGAGAAAATTTATGAGGGTGTGTTTAGGGGCGCAATTAGGGGCGGGGCAGGGTAGGGATTGGGTGGGGCAACGGAACTTTAAATTCTATTCTATTCTTTTCTATTCTATTTTTTTTTCTATTCGTTTCTATTCTATTATTTTCATTTCTACTCAAGATTATTCTATTCAAAATAGAAATTTTGGAAGATGGTTATATTCTTTTTATTCTATTCTATTTGATATTGGGCCTCTTTATGTGGCCTGGATGTGGAAAAGTCTCACACATGTGGTATTGTCATACTCAGGAGGCGTAGCAGAATGTATATCGGCGTGTAATTCTTTGTATGTACATGCTACAGTGGGGATCGAGAGTTTGGGCACCCCAGGTAAAAATTTGTATTAATGTGCATAACGAAGCCAAGGAAAGATGGAAAAATCTCCAAAAGGCATCAAATTACAGATTAGACATTCTTATAATATGTCAAAAGTTAGATTTTATTTCCATCATTTACACTTTCAAAATTACAGAAAACAAAAAAATGGCGTATGCAAAAGTTTGGGCACCCTGCAGAGTTAATATCTTGTACTGCCCCCTTTGGCAAGTATCACAGCTTGTAAATGCTTTTTGTAGCCAGCCAAGAGTCTTTCAATTCTTGTTTGAGGTATCTTTGCCCATTCTTCCTTACAAAAGTCTTCCAGTTCTTTGAGATTTCTGGGCTGTCTGTCACGCACTGCTCTTTTAAGGTCTATCCATAGATTTTCAATTATGTTGAGGTCAGGAGATTGTGAAGGCCATGGCAAAACCTTCAGTTTACGCCTCTTGATGTAATCCCCCGTGGATTTTGAGGTGTGTTTAGGATCATTATCCATTTGTAGAAGCCATCCTCTCTTTAACTTCAGCTTTTTCACAGATGTCATCAAGTTACCATCCAAAATTTGCTGACATTTTATTGAATCAATTTTTCCTTCTACTCATGAAATGTTCCCTGTGCCACTGGCTGCAATACAACCCCAAAGCATGATTGATCCACTCCCATGCTTAACAGTTGGACAGAGGTTCCTTTCATTAAATTCTGTGCCCTTTCTTCTCCAAACGTACCTTTGCTCATTCCGGCCAAAAAGTTATATTTTAACCTCATCGGTCCACAGAACTTGTTTCCAAAATGCATCAGGCTTGTCTATATGTTCATTTGCAAAGTTCAAACGCTAATTTTTGTGGTGAGGACCATATTTGTACAAGTATCTCTTTATAGTGGAATAGTATACCACAACTCCAGTGTCTGTCAGATCTTTCTGGAGGGATCGTGCAGTCAAACGTAGGTTTTGAATTGCTTTTCTCACAATCCTGCAAGCTGTTCTGTCTGATATTTTTCTTGGTCTTCCAGATCTTGCTTTAACTTCCACTGTTCCTGATGACTGCCATTTCTTAATTACATTCCGAACAGAGGATATTGACATCTGAAAACGCTTTGCAATCTTCTCATAGCCTTCTCCAGCTTTGTGAGTGTCAACTATTTTCAGTTTCAGTTTTTTAGACAACTGCTTAGAAGAACCCATGGTGCTGATTGTTGGGGCAAGGTCAGATGAGTCTGGGCATTTAAAACCTTTGAGATTGACATCACCTGGTCTTCCCAGACGATGATTGAGAACAATCCATGACACTGGCAGGTCTCAGCTTTGCAAAGGGGGCAGTACATGCTATAAATTCTGCAGGGTGCCCAAAATGATGGAAATAAAATCTAACTTTTTTTGACATATTATAAGAATGTCTAATCTGTAATTTGATGCCTTTTGGATATTTTTCCATCTTTCCTTTGCTTCGTTATGCACATTAATACAAATTTTTACCTGGGGTGCCCAAACTTTCGATCCCCACTGTATGTGTTAGAAATATCTTATAAATTGACAACTTTGTATAAATATAACAAAATAAAAGTTTTCATGTACTTTTCACATTTTCCAAAAACCTCTGGAAAAAATGACATGTTTAAAAAACCCACTAAGCCTAATATAAAATACATTGGGGTGTTTTCTTTCCAAAATGGGATTATTGTGTGGGTAATTCCATTGTCCTTATGCTCCAGGGCCTTCAGAAATGTGGCGGGTAGTCAAGAAATTCGTAATTTATGCCCCTTGGACGCTTGAAGGTACTTTATGGATGTCGGGCCTCTCTATGTGGCCAGGCTGTGAAAAAGTCTCACACATGTGGTATCTCCTTACTCAGGAGGAGTGGCAGAATGTGTTTTGAGGTATAATTGCAAGTATGCCTATGCCGTGTGTGAGAAATAACTTGTTAAAATGATTTTTTTTGTGAAAAAAATAATAATTTCTTAATTTTCCAAAGAATTGTGGGAACACATTACAACTTAAAAAAACTCACCATGCCTCTTACTAAATACCCTGGACTGTCTACTTTCCAAAAAGGGGTAATTCGTTTTTTTTTTGTATTGTCCTGGTATTTTAGGGCCTCAAGAACTAGGCAGTCAGTACATCCGGATTGATCCATTTTCAATGATAACTTTCACACAAAAATAATATGCACTGATTTAGTTTTACCAAATATATGTAGCAGTATAAATGTTGGCCTAAATTTATGAAGAAAATTACTTGCAAAATTTTGCAATAGCAAATTGTAAGTCTTTTTCCGCTTATATCTCAAAAATAAAAATCCCAGTGTTGATTACCGTATTTATCGGGGTATACCGTGCGCCGGCGTATAACGCACACCCCAAGCTTAGAAGGGAAGTTTAGGAAAAAACATACATTTTGGATGCTCAGCCTTGTCGGTGTCCGTCTGCTATCTGCATCCATCGGCGGCCTTGTCCGGCGTCCGTCTGCGGCCTTGCGCAGGGTCCGTCCAGCCTTGTCGGTGTCTGTCTGCTGTCTTGCCCGGCGACCATCGGCGGCCTTGTCCGGCATCCGTCTGCAGCCTTGCGCGGGGTCCGTCGCGTCCTTCTGCCCATCTGTCCAGCCTTGTCGGTGTCCGTCGCGTCCGTCTGCTGGGGGGGGGTTGAGTTTGGCGCCTCAGTCGAGCTGTGCAGAGCTGGATTTCCAGTGTGTTCGGCTCCTCTCGGCTCCTCTCGCGTGGCTGCGGGAGGAACCGAGCATGGCTGAGCCGCGCCGAGTATACACTCGGCTCGGTCTTTGTCGCTCTTTCACGGCGGCGCACCCACGATTTCCCCCTGATTTTAAGGGGAAAAAAAGTGCGTGTTATACACCGATAAATACGGTAAATACCACCAAAACAAAGCTCTATCAACAATTTTGTTTGGGTACAGTATTGCATAACTGAGTAATTTTCATTCAAAATGTGAGAGCACTTAAAGCTGAAAATTGGCCCAGACAGGAAGAGGGTAAAAGTGGCCAGTATTGAGCAAAGCGACAATAAGAGATAAGCTGCTGCTTCTCCTTTCACTCAATAGTCGCAGGTTGGAATTTGGACTTGTAAGATTTACTTAGCTACAGCAGATTAAAATCAGGTGTTTTGCCTTGCCAGACAGCACTGTGCTTTGTGGAGGAGCTGTCTAAATCTCAGGACTGGATCGTAAACAATTTGACAGGTAAAATAGCTTCCACTAATGCTTTTTATCCTTGTATTTACTGTATATGCTGGTGTATAAGACTACCTTTTACACTAAAAAAAACTGGCCAAAAATCAGGGGTCGTCTTATACGCCGGGTCAGCTGCTCGGATGCCTGCTGGATGTGCAGTAATACTGTATGTAGCTTAGCCAATCCCGGTGAGCGTTGTATTCAAATGAATATAGAGCCTTGGAGTAACAACCTCTGCCAATCTGAGCAGGCTACATACAGAAGCCTGCTTGGATTGGCTTTGAGAGTCAAAGAGGCGTAGGCTGATGATGTTACAGCCTCTGCCAATCCAAGCAGGCTTTGTATTCATTAATAGAATACATCGCTCGCTGTGATTGGCTCCAGCTCCAGCAAGAGGGAAGAAAAATATGGCCCCAGAAGGAAAAAAATATGAAGTGTCAGAAGCCTCGGAAGGGGGCCGTCTTATACGGTGAGTACAGGCAAAAAAATCTTAAAAACTGTCAAATTAGGGGGTCGTCTTATACGCCCAGTCGCCTAATACACCGGCAAATACGGTAGCTGTTGTCCTGGAGTTCAGCTTTAAAATGAAAGAAAACATTTGAGGGATTCTTCCCCAAAGATACCAGCACAGCACACCATGAATGGAAGCTAATATTTCCTTAGTGGCTAGGCAAGAGATTTGCTCAAATCCAGTTTCAAATATTAATTACCGCACCCGCCCAAAACAGATTCTGAAAGTTGAAACTGGTCCAACCATCTGCCAAAGCAAATTGCATTAAATACAATGAAGGAAATCAAATTCTGATTACAAAATGCTCACATACAGTCTCTTATTGCAATCTCAGTGTATCTACAGTACATATGGCTGGGAGGCATATTAAGTGTATCACATATATATATTACCCAACAAACAATACTTCATAAACCATTTATTTATCATTAGTATCTTATATTTTGAGCAAAATACAGAAGTTTGCAATTAACTAATGTCTTGACAACTCTATATTACCCTTTAAAGCGAACTTCAGGCAAACAGCTAAATACACAAATGAAATACATATACTGTTGTATGCTTGTTTTTTTTACCCACTGAAGGATTTGTATTTGTACACATCTGGTCTGTGGCCTGTCCATATTGGGCGCAGGGGCATTACCCCCCCCAATTTAAATGCAGTTGTCGGACTCATGGATTTCAATGTTTTTTTTTAAGCACATAATTAGATTCCTAAGACTCTCATGCTGCGGATATTCTGACCGTGTGTATGCTCCATCCGACATTTGCTGTCAAAATTTCCAACAACAAATGTTTGAGAGCTGGTTCTCTATTTTTCCGAAGGCAAAAGTTTCTGTCGGAAATTCCGATAGTCTGGACATACAAAAATCCTACGCATTTTTGGAATCAATTCGACGCATACTTGGAATCATTGAACTTCACTTTTCTTGGCTCGTCGTAGTGTTGTACGCAGGGCCGGTGCTACCACTAGGCAAACTAGGCAGCCGCCTAGGGCGCACTGCTGCCTAGGGGCGCCCGGCCATTGGTTTCCCTCCACGTCTGCTTGCTCTGCAGGCTGCAGCATGTAACTAACTTAGTCTCAGGCAGGTGCTCCGTCCGAGCGGTAGTGTAGTTAGAGGCACTGCACAGCACTGAAGCCAGCGCTAGAGGAAGCAGAGATGATGCTTCCTCAATAGCGCCTCCTTCAGTCACATGGGCAGGGCAAAGGGGGGTGGAGTCAGTGGTGGAGCCAATGGGGGTGGCAAAATTAGGTTTTGCCTAGGGCGTCAAAAATCCTTGCACCAGTCCTGGTTGTACGTGACCGCGTTCTTGACGTTCAAAATTTCCGATAACATTTGTGTGACCATGTGTATGCAAGACAAGCTTAAGCCAACATTCCGTTGGAAAAAAATCCATGGTTTTGTTGTCGGAATGTCCAATCGTGTTTATGCAGCATGAGGCTCTAATTGACTTTAAAAAAGGGTGGGTTCGAGGCACAGAGCACTGCGCTCTGAGCCCACCCAGTTGTGTGACAATAGTGAATTAATAATCGTTATAGTCTTCCTGATTCTCCTCCCAGCCAATTAGGAAGTGGGTGCTGAGACCCGATTGGCCAGAGAGTCTTAGGAATCCCGGCCAATTGGGTCCCATGACCCATTTCGAGTTCAGGCCGGGAGGAGAAGCAGCGCCCCCTGGAGCGAGGAGTGTCTAGAGCGAGGAGCAGCAGCCCTACCCTGGATACTTGTCATCTGTCACCTAAGATAAGGAGACCTCTGATCACCCCCTTCCTGTCCGTCTCCCGTGGGGGGTGATCACCATCTTCCCGTCGGAATCCAACCCCACCCATAGCTTCAAAAAGGGTGGGCTCAGGGCGCAGAGCACTGTGCCCCGAGCCCACCGACTTCTGTGAAATAAGTGAATTAATATTCGCTAATGTCTTCCTGCTCTTCCTCCCGGCCAATCAGAAAGCGGGTCCTGAGATTCGATTGGTTGGGAGTCCTAAGACCTGATTGGCCAGGAGGAAAAGCGACTGCCGGAGATCCAAGGGGAAGCCACGACCTGGATGGGGTAAGTCTAGTGCTGGCGGGCGGCCTGGTGGGTGTATCGAGAGACGGGGGGAGTGAGGGGACCTGGTTTGTTTGCTGCCCCCCCCAAAAAAATTGAGAACCAGCCACCCCAGTTAAAGATTATTTAAAACGGAACTGTAGCTGTATGGCACGTGCCATAATGTCTGCTGCTGCCCCTTCCATGTCCAATCCCAGTCTGGGGGCAGGAAAGTAACCCATCTGTATTGCCTAAATGCAGCTGAAAAAGGTCAGTTCACCATCTCTCAGGGCTGGATAGCCAAAATCGAATTCTTTTGGTAGGTTTAACAGTTCCCATGTAAAATTACAACTGTTTATTTAGCGGTTTGCCAGGAGTTGAGCTTTAACAACTATACCAGCACCTAACTAAACCCAAAACACAAGTTTTACATGGAATTGTCCTTTATACTTTGTCCTTGAAACCAGCCTTCTAAAGCACAGTAGCCACACACTTAGCCTATTTTTGTCACGGCAGGTTCCTCGCAGCCAATGCATAATGATGTGAGCGATAACATTTTTGACAGCCTTGGACCGGTAACAAAATAAGGATAGTAATACAAGTGCAAAAAAAAAGAACGACTCCATCAGCACACAGATTTACAATTTAGGGCTCTGAGTGTCATTGTCACTGTAACATGCTGGTTTTAAGCCTCACACAAACATGCCACATTCCCCTCAATTTCTTTTAATACGGTACGCTGGCAGCCTGCAACGGCACAGAAAGAAATATGTCACTGGATCTCAGGGGATAAATGTCCTGTTTGAATTCCGCCAGATATCTGCAGATTTAAATATATGGAAATATTTTCTCTCATTACCACCTTTGAAACACAATGACACTCTGCAGTCTTGTCAGCTGTTATTGTCAGCCCCATTTAAAAGTGATAAGTCTTGCTATTAAGGCATAGCGTGTTTGGAAACAATATTATTATTATATTTTTTTTTTTTGCTTTTTTGGCAAATGGAAAATATTCTAAACATAGATGACAGCTCTATACTAAGGATAAAAAAAAAAATCTTGGTGTTTTAAAATAGGGCAATATATTTGTAACAGCTCTTCCTAGGTCCATGTATCTTCTTTATTGTTCTTCATAAACAGGCGATTGGATTTCCTCGGCTCGTGGTGTTGAAAGAATTTCCTCTCTATCCTCACCTCTGTTATCTCATAATTGTCTTGTTCGGAGGAAGCAGGGAAGGGCAATATAAATGACCGTGCTCCTTTCCACTAGATGTCCTTTCCAAACTGTTCTTCTCATATATCTCCCTAATGGCAGCGTTGTCGTTTCCTACATGAAAAAAAAATAGAAGTCATCTGATTTATACTTATTCGAGGGGAACACTGAACAATTTTTGGAAGATGTTTAGATTCTAACAGCATTCAGTACACACGATCGGTTCGTCTGATGAAAACGGACCGATGGACCGCGTGTGGGCCCCATCGTTTTTTTTTTTTCCTATCGGTGAAAAAAAATAGAACCTGTTTTAAATTTTTCTTATGGTTAAAAAAACGATAGAAAAAAATGATCGTCTGTGGGGAAATCCATCGATCAAAAATCTATGCTTGCTCAGAATCAAGTCGACGCATATAGGCCCGGATTTCCCACAAGGCCACTGAGGCCAGGCCTTGGGGCGGCAGGGAGACAAGTGGCAAATAGATTCCCCCGACGCCCGGAACATACAGTTAAAGCGGAGTTCCGGCCACAATTTCACTTTTTAAATATAAATACCCCTGTAATACACAAGCTTAATGTATTCTAGTAAAGTTAGTCTGTAAACTAAGGTCCGTTTTGTTAGGTTGTTACAGCATTTAGACACTTTATAAAATAGAAATTGACTGGGGCCATCTTAAGTGTGGGCATCATGAAGCCAGACTGTATGACTTCCTGGATTTCAGCCTTGCAGATCTCGCACATGCTCAGTGCTGCACAAGCAGTGTAATGGACAGTACAGGTGCTAAAACCTGATCTGAAACCTAAGTCACATGATTCTTCGAGACTGGGGAGTGCACAGACTCCTGGAAAGTTACACCCACTACATTCCCAGGAGTCTGTGCGGTGTAGGTTAGGAAGCTTAAGCACCTAGGTGCAGGAAGTGGGAAGATTAACTATTCTGCCTAGCAACAACACTTTGAAGGCATCTAAAAAAAAAAAAAAAAATTCTTAAAGGACTAATGACATTTTTTTAAAACTACTGATGTAATGTTATATTTATGGGTGGAACTCCACTTTAAGGGCGGTAAGTTATGGGGGAATCCGCTCGCTCCATAACAAGTGATTGCGACGATGTCGCCGAAATCACTTGTAAAATGTGTGCTCCCGTCCGTCCTCCCCTCTCCCCCCCACCCCACATACCTCTCTCTGCTGGCTCTGGCCCAGATTCAAGTAGAATCGTGCAATATTTGCGTGGGCAAAGAGCAAATTTTTTTCTCTGCGCCCACGCAAATATTGCGCTTTGCCCGCGATTCACGGAGCATTTGCTCCGTAAATTGCGCGGGCAATATGCTAAGCAGCCGAGCGCAAGGCTGCCTAATGTAAATGATCCCGCCGGGGGCGGGAATCATTTAAATTAGGCGCGCTCCCGCGCCGAGCGAACAGCGCATGCTCCGTCGGGAAACTTTCCCGACGTGCATTGTGGCAAATGACGTCGCAAGGACGTCATTTGCTTGTAAGTGAACGTGAATGGCGTCCAGCGCCATTCACGGTTCACTTACGTAAACGACGTTAAATTTGAACGTCGCGAGCGGGAGGCGCAGCTATACTTTAGCATTGGCTGCGCCTGCTATTAGCAGGAGCAACCTTATGCTAAAGGCGCCGTACGGAAACTCCGTACCTTGCGTAGGCAGGGCCCGCGCAACTTTTGTGAATCGGTGGTAGTATGCAATTTGCATACTACACGCCGATCACAAAGGCCGCGCCCCCTAGCGGCCAACGCAAGAATGCAGCCTGGGATGTGAAGGCATAAGGAGGCTTATGTTTATCACATCCTAGGCTGCATTCCTGGTAACGAGGTTCCTGAATCAGGAGCACTCGTTACACCGGAGCAAGTAAGCACTTGCGCCGCGCAACTATGGTTGCGCGGGCGCAAGTGCTTCTTGAATCTGGGCCACTGTCTTCGGGACTCCGTCCTCCCCCCGGCCACCGAGTCTGTCTCCTGTTCCTGCTGCCGATGTACACAGTGAGAGGGGAGAACCAGTACATGTGGAACCCTTCAGGTATAACACTTCCCATCTCAGCTGTGACAAGAGTTCTAGCACAGTGCTAGGACTCTGTTTTGGAGGTGACTGGGTCAATAAAGAGAACATATCACCTCCAATTGCTATCACACAGAGAAGTAAAAAAAAAATTGCTAAAAAAAATGAATAAATAATAAGAAATAATAATTTAATTAATAAAAAAAAAAGTAATTAAAAAGTAAATAATAAGAAAATTAATAAGAAAATTATACAAAAAATAAAAAAGTAAGCGACAAGCTACAGATAAAAAAAAAATATTTGAACTAACCGTGCCGCCCCTGCCATCCGGTTGCCATTTCCTGTTGATTGGGGGGGGTTCGCTTGGCGGGGAGGGGGTGCATTGCGAAAACGTGGCCTTGAGGCGGCAGAGAGAGCAAATACGACCCTGGACGCATGCTCGGAAGCATTAAACTTAATTTTTCTCAGCACGTCGTACTGTTTTACGTCGCTGCGTTGGACACGATCGGATTTTTAACCGATGGTGTGTAGGCAAGACTGATGAAAGTCAGCTTCATCGGATAATTTTCTTTTAAATTTTTGTTTTTTAACTGGTTTTACTGTGTACTATGCTAAGAGATATTTTTCTGTATATGGGATATGTTGGTTCTATGAGCGCCTCGAGGCCCTCGGGTAAAGACTGTGCTCTCAATAAGCATTTTAATAAATAAATAAAAAATCCATCGGATTAGATTTAATCAAATTCGATCGTGTGTACAGGGCATTAGGCCTAGGTAAGTAGGGGTTATTATAGACCTCTGCCTCTCTGTGGACACAATGGGGGAGTAAGCCAATGCGGGGTTGTATTATCCTCTTGTACAGGTAAAAAATAAGGACAAAAGCAGACTATGCAGAAGTGTCAGGAAAAAATATCGAATTTCTGTTTTATGAAGACATGAAAAAATAAATCAATTAGTGCATATAAAACAAATTTTCTTCTTATGGCGCGTACACACGATTGGAATTTCCGACAGGAAAAGTTCAATGTGAGCTTTTGGTCGGAAATTCCAACCATTTGTAGGCCTCAGACTTTTTCTGTTAAAATGAGAGCTGGTTCTCAATTTTTCCGACAAAGTTCTGTCGGTATGCAATTCCGACGCGCAAAAAAACATGCATGCTCGGAATCAATTTGACGCATTCTTGGAATCATTGAACTTAATTTTTCTCGGCTCGTTGTACTGTTGTACGTCACCACGTTCTTGACAGTCAGAATTTTGTGTGACCGTGTGTATGCAACACAAGTTTTTCTTGTCGGAATTTTCGATGGTGTTTACGCAACATTAATCCTCTTACTTTTCTTCTTTGTCATGTCTTTGGAGGAGAGAGGGAAAGAATAAGCTGCTTAACCGCTTCAATACTGGGCACTTTTACCCCCTTACTGCCCAGGCCAATTTTCAGTTTTAAGCGCTATCACAATTTGAATAACAATTGCGCGGTCATGCAACTCTTTAACCTCTTGACCACCGCCCCATGTCAAAAAGACGTCCTCTTTTTAAAGTTGAATATCTCGATAACGGCAGCAGCTGCTGCCACAACCGAGATATTCATCTTTTCAGGGGGCGGTGGTGTACACGATAACGGCAGTCTCCGCGGCGGATTCGCCGCGAGATCGCCGTTATCGGTGGCGGGAGAGGGCCCCCCCCCTCCCGCCGCTCTCCCGCGCCCTCCGCCGCTTACCGGAGCCGTCGGTAGCGGCGGAGGGGATCGGATGTGTCCGGCAGCTGAGCGGGGACGGGACTGAAGGAGAAATCTCCTTCACCCGTCCTCATAGCTCTGCTGGGCGGAAGTGACGTCAAAACGTCAGTCCCGCCCAGCCTCTTAAAGAAACATTTTTTTTTTGTCATTTGAAAAAATGACATTTTTTTTTTTTTTTGCATTTAAGTCTAATTATGAGATCTGAGGTCTTTTTGACCCCAGATCTCATATTTAAGAGGACCTGTCATGCTTTTTTCTATTACAAGGGATGTTTACATTCCTTGTAATAGGAATAAAAGTGATCAATTTTTTTTTTTTTTTTTTTTCAGTGTAAAAAATTATAAAACTAAATAAAAATAAATAAGAAAACCAAAAAAAAATGTTTTAAAGCGCCCCGTCCCGACGAGCTTGCGCGCAGAAGCAAACGCATACGCGAGTAGCGCCCGCATATGAAAACGGTATTCAAACCACACAAGTGAGGTATCGCCGCGATCGTTAGAGTGAGAGCAATAATTCTAGCCCTAGACCTACTCTGCAACTCAAAAAATGCAACCTGTAGAATTTTTTAAACGTCGCCTATCGAAATTTTTAAGGGTAAAAGTTTGACGCCATGCCACGAGCGGGCGCAATTTTTAAGCGTGACATGTTGGGTATTATTTTACTCGGCGTAACATTATCTTTCACAATATATAAAAAAAATTGTTCAAAATGTATTGTTGTCTTATTTTTTAATTCAAAAAAGTGATTTTTATCCAAAAAAAGTGCGCTTGTAAGACCGCTGCGCAAATACGGTGTGACAAAAAGTATTGCAATGACTGCCATTTTATTCCCTAGGATGTCTGCTAAAAAAAATATATAATGTTTGGGGGTTCTGATTAATTTTCTAGCAAAAAAATTGTGATTTTCACATGAAGGAGAGAAGTGCCAGAATTCACCTGGTGGGCAAGTGGATACTCATATGAAATTTGCATATATTTTTTTTCACACAAATAGAGCTTTCGTTTAGTGGTATTTAATCACCACTGGCTTTTTAATTTTTTTTCGTTTGTCATAAAATTTTGTAAATAAGTAATTTTTCTCCTTCACTGATGTGCGCTGATGAGGCGGCACTGATGGGCACCGATAGGGTGTACCGATGGGCATTAATGAGGCGACACTTGTGGGCACTGATGAGATGGCACTAATGAGGACTGAGGAGGCACTAATATGCCGCACTGATGGGCACTGATAGGTGGCACAGATAGGTGGCACTGATAGGTGGCACTTATGGGCACTGATAGGCAGCACGGATAGGCGGCACTGACGGACAGCACTGATGAGCAAGCACTGATGAGCACTGAAAGGAAGCACTGACTGGCATCACCGATGGGAATAGATTGGCATCACTGATGGTCACTGATTGACATCACTGCTGTGCCCTGTTGGGGTTGCACTGATTACCTGTACAGGTCTCCCCTGTGAGAAGATGCTGCTGATCGGCTCTCTTCTCGTCACACTCTGTCAGTGTGGAGTGAGGAGAGCCAATTATCGTCACTTCCTTGTTTACATCACATGGGTAAAGACCTGCGTCATCATCTCTTTGCTGAGATTGGGGTTGCGCCGTGCCCCAGGGACACAGTGCGCCACAGTCTTCGTGCAAGAGGCGTGCAAGAGTGGTGAGACTGGGGCTACGTTATTTGACATTGTCCCAGAACAAGAGGGAATCCCATCTGCCATCATTTAACTATACAGTGAGTGAGAGGTGGTTAAAGATGCAACACCTTCCTAGATAGGCTGCTAGTAAGGATTAGGCAAATTTAGTTCCTGTGGCTCTGCTGTAAATTGTCATTCTGATGTACCAATGAACAACAATTCAAGGATTACAGTCTTGCCAGGTCTTCTTACAATAAAAACAGCAGAGAAGCATGTGATTGCTTTAGGCTGCTTTGGACTTTGCAGGCTGGAAGTTTGATTGCCCCCCCCCGCCTTCTGTAGCCTTCTGTAGACTTTAAGAATCAAATAAGCAGCCTGAATATTTATGCGACTCTAGTCAATCCCTACGGGAAGGTGACCAGATGGTGGCTGGGAGAGTGTATAAATAGTCAGAAGGCTGGGAGATCAGTGTTCTTCCCCAGGAGAAGTTCAGGTGAAGATACTTCTAGTTTTATCAAGGTCCCAGCTGTGTTTATCTGGAGGGCAGTGGCGGCCCATCCATTAGGTGTTCCGCCTCCTCTCTCCTCTCCACCCCCTATATGCAGTGGATAGAATCATGCATAGCAGGAATCTATCCATGGCTGCCACGGCCGCCTCCTATTTATGGGCCCTTTCACAGCACTGGACACATGAATTACAGCGGCCAGTTTTTTTTTTTTTTTAAGCACCTGATTAGAGCCATAGGCTCTAATAGGCTGCAAAATTGCGTGGGTTTGGGTCGCACAGCATGCAACCTGGAGCCCACCCAGGTGTGTTGCAACAGCGAATTTATATTTAGGAGCAGAGAGGGGACGCACCGCAGAGAGGACTCCAGAAGAGGACACCAGAGCCTGCCATGCTGGAAGATTGCCACAGCAGCTCTGACCGCTGCTCTCACAGCCTGCATTCATGGTAAGGACAGCGGGTGGTGGAGGGGGGTGTTAGTGCCACGCTGCAGGGCGGGGGTAGCTGACAGTTGTACTAGTTCTGCTCCACTGGCGACCGAGAGGGGGGGTTGTTTTCTACCCCCCGCCAAAAAAAAACACCAGCCTCCACTGCTGGGGGGCCTTTTCTGCTGCAATTTCCTAGGGAACTAAAAGAAGGGTAGATATCCAAGTCCTAGGGACTCTCTGAAAGGGGGATCCTGGTGACCGTTGCTGTTGTTAACCCCCAGTTGCACTAGTGTTGAGGCTTGCCTGGCCTGGAACGTTGCTTATGCTGTTCCAGTGCTGTCTACTTCATGTTCGCCTGCTCAAGGGACTGTTCTGAGAAGTAGATGGTCTCCAAGGTCACCCAGTGTTGTAGTGTCTAATCAGACCACTGCCCTGCTGGTGACACTATGGAGTCTGCAAAGGAGCAACGTTCCTCTCATCTTCCACTCCATTGTACAGCCTCACAGCAACACAACACCACCTAAAGATTGGAGGGCATGAAAAGGGACACCACTCCAAATCTCCTCAATTTGTCGTTTATGGACTATTAGGAGGCGGACTCCACTCCAGCATGAGGATGTATACAAGATGAGAATTTAATGACTGAGAGAGCCAGTTATAAAATCTTATTGCTTTATTCCATGAAATGTAAAATAGCTGCATACATAATGTCTCCATCCAATAAACCACATCCCAATGTGTTTCACCCCGACATTTTCTCCCACGTCAGGACCTCTGCGAATAAGCCCAATTGGGGTGAAATGCGTCAGTCTGGGACTGTATTGGAAGCCTGTTCCATTGAAGAAATGTTGTGCTGTGATGTCTACAGATTGCTTTCTGCCCTACCCTTTTACTTTGCCCTACATTGACAAAGGAAAGGATCTTTAAATATATACACATACTTCTATATAAAAAAAACAAATATATTTATTTTTATTTTTGTGTCAAACATAAATTTTAAATGCATGTAAACCAATACAAGGAAAATTATGTTAATGCTTGTTAATGTATGTAAAGGCATCTGAACTTAAAAAAAGATGAATACACTGTTGTAAATAAAACATGTTTTTTTGTTGCTACTGCCTTAAAGATGTTGCTGAAATAACATGTGTGTGAATTAAGTGCTAGGACTTACAGTATTCGCATACATAGCACATTCTTATCTGTGCCTATAGAATGTCAATGTGCAGTACATGCTTGTGCTAATGTGCTGTATTAAAAAATAAGGGGGCTGTTAAAAGCGGCACCATTTGCATAGGTAATAGTTTTGTGCTGAATGTGAATTTCTTCTAAGCCTTTACATGTGTTGTTCATGGAAGGAAGAGTGTGTGTTTCTATGCTTTACTGAATAGAAGTCAAATAATGTTTTGTTTGAACTCTGTATTTCTTATGCCGCGTACATGCTCGGAATTTCTGTCAGCAAATGTTCGATGGGTGCTTTTGGTTGGCAATTCCGACCGTGTGTAGGCTCCATCGGACATTTTCTGTCGGAATTTCCGACAACAAAAATTTGAGAGTTGGTTCTCAAATTTTCCGACAACAAAATCCGTTCTCGTAAATTCTGATCGTGTGTGGACAATTCTGACGCACAAAATTCCATGCATGCTCTGAATCAAGTACGAGTTGGAAGCGCTCGGTCTGGTAAAACTAGCGTTTGTAATGGAGATAGCCAGAGCTTTTTTTCTCAGAAAATAGGTGCAGGAACTCAACTATGACCCCGTTCAAATTTCACAAACAGTAGAAGGATCTTAAAGGGGCATTAAATATCAAGATTGCATTACATACAGAGTGCAGAGTTCAGGGGGGTTACACATAGAGTGCAGAGCTATCACTTGTAAACACAGAAATCAGACTGTGTTTACAAGTGATTGTGATGAGCAGGCACCAAAGGGTCTGAGCCAGAGGTGGTGGAACTGAGTTCCCCCAAGTTCCCCCTGAAAAAAAGCCCTGGAGATAGCACATTTGTCACCATGTAACAGACTGAAAAGTATGAGGCTGAAAAGCGTGAATCGTCTCTCACCAAACTTCTACTAACACGATCGAACTTCTCTTTTCTAGTGCCGTTGTACGTCACCGCGTTCTTGACGTTCGGAATTTCCGACAACATTTGTGTGACCGTGTGTATGCAAGACAAGTTTGAGCCAACATCCGTCGGAAATTTATCCACAGTTTTGTTGTCGGAATGTCCGATTGTTTGTGTCCGATTATTGGAAGGAAAGTCAAAACCTAACTAAGCTTAAATCTACTTCCAACCCCATTCTACGCCTATTCTATCCACCCTGTGAAACAAAAAAAATCTATAGTTACATACATAGTAGGTACGGCTGAATAAAGACAACAGTCCATCCAGTTCAAACTGTGTAGGTAACTACTAGGTGACCTGTGTAGGTAACTAGGTATACTTACCTATTCTGAAGTCACTCCGGTCCGGTCCACGATGTTCTTATTGTGATATCACATGCATCCATTTACATGCATGCTTGCCGTGCATCCATCACCTCTCAATAAAGCCTCTTATCTCTATGTCTAACCTCCATAAGGGTAAAGTCAAACAGTGCTTTCCCAGTGATCTAGCTCACAATTCTCCAGCAATCCTCTAATGCATCTAGAAATCTGCCTGCATACCACTCCATCTCCACTCCATCAGGATTCCAGCCCATTCACCAAGAAATACAGTATCTCACAAAAGTGAGTACACCCTCACATTTATGTAATCATTTTGACCAGAGGGACAAGGCAGGGATGCCCCCTATCCCCGCTTCTTTTTGCTTTGGCCGTTGAACCACTGGCTGAGGCTATTCCCTCGTCTACAAGTATTGTCGGATTCCGCAGATCTACAGGTGAAGATAAGATAGGACTCGGATGACTATTACGTGGATGACACTTTAGTGTTTTTGGGGGATGCGGGCCCATCTCTGTCTGCAGTTATCGCTTAGTAGAAGCATATGGCTCCTTTTCAGGATTTAATATTAATTGGGATAAATCCCTAATGCTGCTCTTGGACACTGCGCACTTGTCGGATGGCCCTGGTTACATCATTTAAATATTTCAGAGTGGTAATTACATCAAATATTACAGAATATACAGACAAGAATTTACTCCCTCTTATTGTCAAATTTAGACAACTGAGCAAAATATGAAGTAAACTCCCGTTATCTATGGTAGGGAGGGCGAATTTGGTGAAGATGGTGTGGACGCCCCAAATGCTATCTGTATTGCACAATTCCCCCACATGGTTGATACTACGATTATTTAGGACTATGGATTCGTCTTTTTAGAGATTTTTGACGCGTTTTTGACGTATTATTTGAACGGCGCATGCGCCGTCCGTAAAATATCCCAGTGTGCATTGCTCTAAATGATGTTGCAAGGACGTCATTGCTTTCGACGTGAACGTAAATTACGTCCAGCCGTATTCGCAAATGACTTCCGCAAACAACGTAAAATTTCAAAACTTGGTGCAGGAACGACGGCCATACTTAACATTAGCTACCCATCATATAGCAGGGGTAACTATACGCCAGAAAAAGCCGAATGCAAACGACGTAAAAACAAAAAAGTGCCGGGCAGTCGTTCGTTTCTGAATCGGCGTAAATCCTCATTTGCATAATCCTTGCGTAAAAATACAGAAGCGCCACCTAGCGGCCAGCCTGAAATTGCAGCCTAAGATCCGACGGTGTAAGACACTTACACCTGTCAGATATCAGGGATATCTATGCGTAACTGATTCTCTGAATCAGTCGCATAGATACGACCGGCGGAACTCAGAGATACGACAGCGTATCACGGGATTACCCAACGTATCTCTTTTTGAATCCGGCCCTTTGTGTGGAAGGGTGGAAAACCTAGAATTAGATTGAAAATATTACAACAGCCCATAGATAAGGGGGGGAATTGCGATACTGAATCCAAGATTATATTTTATTGCATCACAATTACAACACTGGCATGGCTGGAAGGTAGAGGACATGCAGGATCCTACACAGAAGATAATAATATCCCAACTTAAAAAACGCCATCTAGTTCAAGTAATAGTGGCTCATCTGAAAAAAATAACTGTTGCTCTACATAGAGATGGTCTAGGCTATAACAGATTGCAAAGACCCTGAAACTGAGCTGCAGCATGGTGGCCAAGACCATACAGCGGTTTGACAGGACAGGTTCCACTCAGGTCTCGCCATGGTCAACCAAAGAAGTTGAGTGCACATGCTCAGCGTCATATCCAGAGGTTGTCTTTGGGAAATAGACATATGATTTCTGCCAGCATTGCTGCAGAGGCTGAAGGGGTGTATGGTCTGAGCACTGACAGGCTGTCAGTGCTCAGACCATACACCACACACTGCATCAAATTGGTCTGCATAGCCCAGAAGGAAGCCTCTTCTAAAGATGATGCACAAGAAAGCCTGCAAACAGTTTGCTGAAGACAAGCAGACTAAAGACAAGGATTACTGGAACCATATCCTGTGGTCTGAGGAGACCAAGATAAACTTATTTGGATCAGATGGTGTCAAGTGTGTGTGGCGACAACCAGGTGAGGAGTCCAAAGACAAGTGTGTCCTGCCTACAGTCAAGCATGGCGATGGGAGTGTCATGGTCTGGGGCTGCATGAGTGCTGTCGGCAATGGGGAGCTACTGTACAGTTCTTTGAGGGAATCATGAATGACAACATGCCAACTGTGACATACTGAAGCAGAGCATGATCCCCTCCCTTCTGAGACTGGGCCACGGGGCAGTATTTCAACATGATAACGACCCCAAACACATCTCCAAGGCGATCACTGCCTTGCTAAAGTTGGTGAACTGGCCAAGCATGTCATGTCATGAAGGGAGTAAAATCTTTTGAAGCTCAAGTGGTTAAAAAAGAAGAAAAGTTACTCATAAATAAAGTGCACTTTCCAATCCAGTGCACAAGATAGTATTGTTTTTTAAGATATAAAACCGATTGTGCCCTTAAGAAAATACATCAGTGTAAGCATAGATGGCCTACTTCCTGCTTCCTAACATGTTTTGTCACGTGATCAGTGACTTTCTCCTAGGATTATTCTGATGGCTTGGTGATCACTGATGCTCTATGATTCTTCCTGAGTGGGCGCAGCACATTGATTTGAAGTAGTACAAATTTTTGATGAAACCCACTGTGAAACGCAATGAAGAAACTACTTACTGTACCAACTTATGAACAATTATTTTGGTCTAAGGATAATACATACTTACCTGTTAGCAGACAATTTTAGGTCAATAACTGTATAAACAGTATGTATATTAGGTGCTGGCAATAACCATCACCCAGCTATTTTATGATAATGGATTTTGATGTATGATATATGTTGTAATAATGTATCTTTTATACATTTATGTGTTGTTATTCTTGGCACCCTAAATTGCAACAAGGGTTTCCAATATAAGGCCATAATGAAGTTGTCATGTGACCACAACTTGACCACTCAGTCATTTAGGTATACCGTTTTATGAAGAATCCAACATGAAAACACAACACATTTCTATAGTTGTAGCCTGACACTGAAAATTCTAGTATATAAATAAAGAACCACAAAAAGGAGGAAACAAAAGATTGTCTTCCTTTAAATGTTGCCACCATCCCAAAATCGTAGGGAAAAAACTAAAAGGGCATAAGTACCCCCCCGGTGGGGATTTTAAGGGCAAACAGAAAAAACAAAAATATATACAAATATATAATTTATTAAAGAGAAATTGTATTATTTCTCAAAAAGAATTATTTGTATGCAAATATAAAAATATGTGAAACACATTGATAATTCGCACATTATACATAGAATAGTACAATCATGATTTGAAACATTTGTACATATTTTTCAGTGAGAAAAGTTTTAGCTCCTTTAGCTTAACATGTTTCAGGAATACCAATCCTTTCTTTGGAGGCTCTTGGTAGGAGTATATTTGTACGTATATTTGTACTTAGTCCTACCAAGAGCCTCCGAAGAAAGGATTGGTATTCCTGAAACATGTTAGGCTAAAGGAGCTAAAACTTTTCTCACTGAAAAATATGTACAAATGTTTCAAATCATGATTGTACTACTCTATGTATAATGTGCTAATTATCAATGTATTTCACACATTTTTATATTTGCATACAAATAATTATTTTTATTAAATAATATGATTTCTCTTTAATAAATTATATATTTTTATATATTTTAGTTTTTTCTGTTTGCCCTTAAAATCCCGATGTACCGGGGGGTACTTATGCCCTTTTAGGGTTTTTTCCTTTTGAAAATTCTGGTAGGTTGTCTCTCCACTGTTATCTCTATGTCATAGCTCCCAGCTGTCCCTGATTTTGTGGGACTCTCTGATTTGGAACAAAGTCCTTCTTTTTTCCTCACTTGTCCCCAGGGCCGTCTTTAAGGCCCCTTTCACATTGAGGCGTTTTTCATGCAGTACAGCGCTAAAAATAGCGCTGCTATACCGCATGAAAAAACCTGCCCTGTAGTGTTCAATGTGAAAGCCCGAAGGCTTTCACATTGAAGCGGTGCGCTAGCAGGAGCGCTCCAAAAGTCCTGCTAGCCGCATCTTTACCGCGGTATAGGAGCGGTGTGTTCACCGCTCCTATACCGCGCCTTTCCATTGAAATCAATGGGAAAGCGCGGTAATACCGCCCGCAACGCAAACCCTTTTTCGGCCGCTAGCGGGGGTTAAAACCTCACCGCTAGCGCCCGAATATCGCGGTAAATACGACGGTATAGCCGCGCTACAAATAGCGCGGCTATACCATCACCGCGGCTCCATGCCTCAATGTGAAAGAGGTCTAAGGCAGGGCAAAAGGGGAAGCTGACCTGGGCCCTGTCATTGTTGTGGGGCCCAAAGCAGCTGCCTCATACTTGCCAACTATCCTAGTTTAAATTCCCTTGTCCCTTGAAGTTTTAGTCCTGTGCTGTGTCCTGATATCTCAGTGTAAAGTGCTGCTACTAATGTTGCCCAGCTCTGCCCTATTGTTGTGTACAGATGACTCACCTGCAGACCCTGTGTTTACATGTAAATAACCATTATTCATATACAAAAAACAAGAGCATTTATATGTAAATAGAAGCAGGATTCATATGTAAATAGTGGTGGCCGTCTGCATTGATATGTAAATAAAGGCAGCATTCACACGTATATCATGCCCCTCTGCAGTGAGGAGTTAATGTGCTGTAACCTCTAGCAACCAATCAGTGACCAGTATTACTGTACAGTAATCTCTAGCAACCAATCAACAAGCAGAAATCATGTGCTGTAACCCCTAGCAACTAATCAGTGAGCCGTAATGTGTGCTGTAACCTCTAGCAACCAGTCAGTAAGTGGTAATAATATGCTGTAACCTCTGGCAAGCTATCGCAATCACTGCCTCATCTGATACAGTAAACTGATTTTAAGTTTTACAAAAAGTGTTTCACAGTGCTAAACCTTTCATCCAATTTCTAAATTGCTACATTTGTAAATTTAAAAAGGAATAGTATATATAAAAAACAATGTCTTCATAATTCTCCTTTAAGGGGGCGTAGCAGGGTGTTTGCCGTATGCCTACATGTTTTTGCTAATAGATGTCCCTCGTTTCCATCCCAAAAAGGTGGGAAGTATGCTATGGGACTAAAATTGTCAGCAAAGATACAAGACTGAAGTGTTTTTTTAGTGAATCAGATCATTGAAGTCCATGTACAGTTTCAAAGGATTTCAGAAGGTGGATTTGGGTTCCTCCAGAAAACGATTTTCGGTCTGAGTGATAAGTCTCAGACTTCAAGGCCCCGTACACACGAGGAGACATGTCTGACGAAAACGGTCCGCGGATCGTTTTCATCGAGCATGGCTCCTGGGAGCTTTTGGTCTGATGTGTGTACACACCATCAGACCAAAATCCCCACGGACAGAGAATGCGGTGACGTAGAAGACACCGACGTTCTCAAACACGGAAGTGCAATGCTTCCACGCATGCGTCGAATCAATTCGACGCATGCGCGGGGTTTCGGGACGCTGGTTACACATCATAACCAGCGGACATGTCCGATTAGGTGTACTAACCATCGGACATGTCCGACGGACATGTTTCCAGCGGACAAGTTTCTTAGCTTGCTAAGAAACTTTTGTCCACTGGAAACCTGTGCGCTAGGCCGTACACACGGTTGGACATATCCGCGGAAACTGGTCCGCGGACCAGTTTCAGCGGACATGTTCGACCGTGTGTACTCGGCCCAAGAGTTGTAGAAAATCCAAGCTACAGACACAAAACAAGCGTTACCTGCAGGAAGTGGCCTTTACAACTGGTTTGAAATGTTTTTGAATGCAGTTGACTTTTATTGAATAAGCGATTGACTAAAACACAAGGTGAGGGGGCATAAACTACTGTCAGAATATAAGAGCATAGTTTAAGTAAACTTGTCATGACAAAATTAGGCAGGCTTGCTTCTCTTTCTAATTATACAAATTTCTAGGTTTGCATGCTGATCCTCTGGCCTCAATGCTTTTTATGTAGTTGACACAGAATGCAATCAAGTGAGTGAACCATATACTTCAGGTAAGTGATTCTAGTAGTGTTGTCAACAGTGACATCCTATGTTTTTTGTGAACTCTTTGTGTGTCTTAACCACTTCAGCTCCAAAAGATTTACCTCCCTTCATGACCAGGCCATGTTTTGCAATAGAGCACTGCGTTACTTTAACCACTTCAGCCCCGGACCATTTGTCTGGTTAAAGATCAGGCCACTTTTTGAGATTCGGCACTGCGTTGCTTTAACTGACAATTGTGCAGTCGTGCGACGTGGCTCCCAAACAAAATTGATGTCCTTTTTTTCCCACAAATAGAGCTTTCTTTTGGTAGTATTTGATCACCTCTGCTGTTTTAATTTTTTGCGCTATAAACAAAAATAGAGTGACAATTTTGAAAAAAATCTATATTTTTTACTATAATAAATATACCCAAAAAATATATATATTTTTTCCCTCGGTTTAGGCCGATATGTATTCTTCTACATATTTTTGGTAAAAAAAATCGCAATAAGCGTTTATTGATTGGTTTGCGCGGCAATTGCGCGGCCGTGCGACATGGCTCCCAAACATAATTTACGTCCTTTTTTTCCCACAAATAGAGCTTTCTTTTGGTGGTAATTGATCACCTCTGCGATTTTTTTTTTTGCGCTATAAACAAAAAAGAGCAACAATTTTGAACAAAATGCAATATTTTTTACTTTTGCTATAATAAACATCCCAAAAAATATATAATTTTTTTTCCCACAGTTTAGGCCGATATGTATTGTTCTACATATTTTTGGTAAAAAAAAATAGCAATAAGCGTTTATTATAAATAGGGTAAACTCCTGCGCTGTCTGAAAAGTGAAGGGAAGGGGAACAAACTAAAAATACTGCTGCAAATATAAAAGTCTACCTCGATAGACTAAGGTGAAACAGAAAGATTAAATTACAATACTTGCGCTGTAAAGTGTGGGGCAAGGAGTGTATAATGGGCGGTAATGTTTATAAGTGACTAGTGAAAATATTATTTAGTGAGAACAATATTATAAGGCATATATAGCAATGAAACCAATACAAGGATAGTCCTTAATGAAAAAATCTGCACTCTGAGGAGGTCCAGATCCAGTGCAGTCCTGCCGTGTATTGGTGTGCTCCAAACAGAGATAAATCCTAATCTCCAACGGTGCAGGTATTGTGTAAAAATAAAAATCAAAAATGAAAATGCAAAAGATACACTTTAAGAAAAGAAACACGGAAAAAAGTTCTGAAGAAAATATATATGAGATCCTTGGATCCGTAATATAGGTGAAATAGGATAGTTGAGCCAACACCAAAGTTACATGTAAACACCTTTGGTGAACCCAGCTGCTCACCTCGAATTGACCACAATATGTCCAGGTCAAACTGGTCTAGATGGTTACAGTCCACAAATAACACATGTAAATCTCCATCCGATGTTTAACATGAAAAAACAAAGTAAAAGGACAAAAAGAGGCTGATGGTGAAATACCGTCACGAAAAAGATATTAGCAATTGGGATCTTGGCGGATGGGAGTGCACTCACATGTAGGTGAGAGATCTCAGGCTCATATCCACGAGTACCGCACTCGTCGGTCCCTCTATCTTTCCTCTGCTTCTTTCTACTAGTTCTCGGGGTTCAGATGCTGGCTGTTTTGGTCTCCCCAGGATTTCTCAGTGTGTAAAGCTGTCTCAGCTGCTGTGGGCTTATGGTAACTCCTATCCCTCTCTCATTGGCTCAGATGGAGCGCTCAGGTGGCGTTGTGATGGGAAAGAGGTGAAAGAAACATACCCATAGTATAGCCCAGTCAGCAATGTAAACCGATTTTATTAAAAACAAAAAATAAAATAAGCGTTTATTGATTGGTTTGCGCAAAAGTTATAGCGTTTACAAAATAGGGGATAGTTTTATGGCATTTTTATTAATATTTTTTTTTTACTAGTTACATCGGCGATCAGCGATTTTTATTGTGACTGTGACATTATGGCAGACACATCGGACACTTTTGACACCATTTTGGGACCATTGTCATTTTTACACAATCAGTGCTATAAAAATGCACTGATTACTGTAAAAATTACACTGACAGTGAATGGGGTTAACCACTAGGTGGCGCTGCAGGGGTTAAGTGTTCCCAAGGAAGTGATTCTTACTGTTAGGGGGCGTGGCTACACATGACATGTCACTGATGACCGTTCCCGATCACGGGAACGGTCATCAGTGACAGTGTCACTAGGCAGAATAGGGGAATGCCTTGTTTACAAAGGCATTCCCCCCGTTCTGCTCTTGCCGACCGCAATCGCGTGACTCCTGGAAACATTGGGCCAAATTCCCAAAAACGTAGCCTAACTTAACTTTCAGCAGTTAAGTTACACAGGCGTTAAATTTCTACCTAAGTGCCCGATCCACAAAGCACTAACCTAGAAATTACACGCCGTGTAACTTAAGTGCCTCCGTCGCAAGGCGGTCCTCCTCTCCGGGGGCGATTACAATTTAAATGAGGCGCACTCCCGCGCCGGCCGTACTGCGCATGCGTGTGACGTAATTTTCACGACGTGCAGCGCGCGAACGTAATTTACGCCGGGCTTTGTGGATTGCGACGGGACAATAAAGTTGCGACTTTTAAAAAAAAAAATACGCACCGGGAAAAAAAATTCAAATTTAAAAAAAAAACGCGGCGATCGAAAAAAAGGTCTGGTTTTACATGGTGGACTAACTTTCCACATTGTAAAACCAGCCCTAATTTTGCGCAAGCAAATCGGAACTTACGTAGAAACCACAATGCTTAAAAGCTTTGTGGATCTGCTTAAGTCCTCATTTGCATACGCAAAGCGGCATTTCAATGAGAAATGCCCCCAGCGGCGGATGCGGTACTGCATCCTAAGATCTGACAGTGTAAGTGTCTTACAGATGTCAGATCTTCTGCCTAACTTTGGAAAAATCCTTTTGAGGATCGTTTCCAAAGTTAGGCACAGAGATACGCAGGCTGAACAGCAGTTCCGCCTGCGTATCTCTTTTGAAGATTTGGCCCAATGAGTTTCCGGGACCCGCAGCCGCACTCGAGAAGCACACAGCGGGCGCGTGCACACACCCGCTAGGTGGCAGATCCAAATGGACGTACCTGTACGCCAATCTGCCTGTACGTGCCATTCTGTCGATGTAAATAGGCGGTCGGCAAGTGGTAAAGATATTGCAGTGTTTTTTTTTTGTTCAGACTTTTCACATATTTACCTGATGGTGCTTTTACCCTTTACTCCACTTGTTGCCTTTCATAGGGTAAATGTAATATTTTCTAACATTCGTTCCTAAGAGAAACTAGCCCAACACTAGCACATTTAACCACATTTTACACTTTTGACTGGAACTGAATGTATTTTTTTCTCATTTTGGATAGAGAGAGATATAATCATTGCCATGTTTTTTTTCCATCTGTGTCCCATTGGGCAGATTTCACTTTACTTTCTGTCCCATAGCGATACCAGGAAATAAGAAGAATTCGCTCAAAAGTTATGGAGATCTCTGGTAGTCATCAGTGTTACCAGAACTAATGTCCCCACCGGAAGGAAGGAGGGTTGAACAAAGGTTGGGCTCGGGGCGCAGAGCACTTCGCCCAGAGACCACCCAGTTGTGTGACATTAGCAAATTAATATTTGTTAAAGTCTTCCTGTTTCTCCTCCCGGCCAATCCGGAAGTGGATCCTGAGACCCGATTGGCCTTGAGTCCTAAGACCTGATTGACCGCGAGTCCTAAATCCTGATTGGCTGGGAGGAGAAGCGACCGCCGTGACTCGGGAGGAGACACCGGGGGGAAGCCACCGAAGCCATGACCTGGATGGGGCCTGGTGGGTGATGCAGTGAGCGAGTTCCAGGGGAGTAGCGCCCTCCCAAGAAAATTGAGCATCAGCCACCACTGCTCTCCACAACTAAATAAAAAAGAAAAAGTTTCGTCTTCAGTTGTATTTTAATAGAAGTTTAAACGTCTTTAAAAAGGTAGGCATGCAAAAGCATTTGACGGGTAAATACTTTTCTTCAGATAAATAAGACATTCCTTATTATGATGTGACTGGGATATGCAATAATTAACATTAAGGATGTAGGTCAACGCATTGGATTTTTCACAGAAACAGCAAAACTTTAAGTAATTAAAACTGCAGAGAAAACGTTGAGAAATAGTTTGGAAGTCTCCAGTCACAATCATAATTAGAAAACTAATTTGCAAGTAAGGACTGAATGGGTGCAGAGAGATTAATTACATTTCTCCCTCCGGGAAATGGTCAGAAATTAAGTGCAAAGGATTGAGATCACATCAATTCATTATAGGTTTTTGTCTTTACTACTTTTTCCTTTTTTTTTAGCCCATCCTGTTATATTGTTCATTTTTCTAGGTCTGGAGAAACAAATTATTCTGGAGGCCAAAAGGTGAAAAACATTTATGGACGGATCACACACAACTTCTAGATAAAATGTATATAGTAGGATTATAAAGAAATACTTTTACATTGGGTTTTATATCGTTTTTCCTAGGTTGGCCAGTGATATTATATGGTGCAATAAAACTGAACATGACCCTATAATTATCCAGTGGTATTAAAAAAAACGTTTTTGGCGAAATATTTCCACCTAGTTGATTGCAATATCCTCTAGCCAGGGTCCCACAAGGAGTCCTTCTGAGGCCAACAGTGCTTTCAAAATTGCAGCTGCTGGAGGACAATCAGCTAATCAGCGCTATACCTCTGCACAAGGGATCTTCAAACTACGGCCCCCCAGCTATTGCGGAACTACAAGTCCCATGAGACATTGTAAAACTCTGATATTCACAGACAAGACTAGGCAATATGGGAATATGTGCTGATAATCAATGTGCTGATTATCAGCACAGATTCCCCCCCCCCTCTGACAGGGAGAGCTGCCGATCGGCTCTCCCTGTCAGCGCAAACCGAGGAATGATGTTTACTGGCACTTCCTGGTTCATGCGATGACCAGCTGTGATTGGTCACAGCTGATCACGTGGTAAGAAGCCTCTGACAGAGCCTTCTTATCACGATCGGAGATGCGGCGTGTCAGACTGACACGCTGCATTCGTGATTGCCGCGGGCATGTTATCCTGCTGGACGTCATATGACGCCCAATCAGGATAACAGAACCACTTCCCGTCTGTCATTCTGCATACGGCGGGCAGGAAGTGGTTAATGCACTACTTTCTCTATAGAGTCTTTAATGTAAAGTTTTCATTTCTTTCAGCTGATTCACCTTTTTTGTCTTTTGTAAACAATGTAAGGAAGCATTATTTATCATTTTCTTTCAAGATCAAATCAATATTTTTTGTATTTCTTGTCACGGGACCTTCAAACGGCTTGGGGCCCATACACCAAAGCCTATTTGGTAATCCAGCTAATTCTCACACTCCACTTCTGCAATCTCACTCTCCGGTTTTGTTTTGTAAAGATTTTTTTTTGTAAATAACAGACATGGTTTTGCACAGAGCAGCCCTTATTCTCCTCTTCTTGTGTCCCCGCTGGCGCTCCGGGCCCCTCCCCCTTGTTGAGTTGAGGGGGCACTTGTGAGTGTGCGCTCCCAAGCCCGGCTTTCCATAAAGACACAGAGAGCATGGCTCCGTTCCCCACTCCCCCCTCATTGTCTGGATTGAGAGCAGCAGGAGCTAATGGCGCCTGCTGCTGAATCTCAGCCAATGAGGTGGTAGAGACCCGGGAGAGCGCTGCTTTTGTGCACATCACTTTATCAAGATCAGGCTTAGGTAAGTATTAGGGGGGCTGAGGGGAGAGCTGCTGTTTTTTTACCTTCATGAACAGAATGCATGAAAGTGGTTGTAAAGCCTATGCATTAAGGTGAAAAACCTTATGTGCTGCAGCTGCCCCCCAGACCCCCCTTCCCCCTTCTTTCTTACCTGTGCCTAAACTGACCCAAAATGTGCATGGGTGCAGCGGCTCCAACCGCTGTAGCTCTCCTCGTTGGACAGACTGATAGCAGCAGAAGCCATTGGCTCCCACTGCTGTCAATCAAAAGCTGTGACGCAGGGGGGCTGAGTCCCACTGTCTGCATCAATGGATGCAGCAACTGGACTTGGGAGCGAGCCCGCACAAGTGCCCCCATGGAAAGTGGCTTTCCGTGGGGGCACCCGATGAAAAGGAGGGACCTGGAGCCCAAAAGAAAAGGATCAGGGCTGCTCTGTGCAAAACCATTTCACAGAGCAAGTAATTATAGGCATGATTGTTATTTTTATGCCCCTTTACATATCACCCCACACAGTATTGCCCCCTTTACAGTGGTGTAGTGGTTAGCACTTCCACCTAGCAGCAAAAGGGTCGCTGGTTCGAATCCCAACCACGACACCATCTGCCTGGAGTTTGCATGTTCTCCCTATGCCTGTGTGGGTTTCCTCTGGGTAATCCAGTTTCCTCCCACACTCCAAAGACATGCTGGTAAGTTAATTGGCCCCCGTCTAAATTGACCCTAGTCAAGCGTGTTGGGACCCTTCGGGGTAAGACCGCGCTATATCAAGATACCACTCCTCGCTCTCGTCCTTCACAGTTCCATATATTTTCCTCCCTTCACACTCCTACCTTTCACAGAGCGGAGAGCAGGAGGCGGGAGCCACGGGACAATCCTAAACTGAAGGCACAGCAGCACTGGGTGGGGCACGGGAGCCAGAGATTTTTTTCTCAGAAAATAGGTGCAGGAACTCAACCACGACCCCATTCAAATTTCACAAACAGTAGAAGGGTCTTAAAGGGGCATTAAATTCCAAGATTGCATTACATACAGAGTGTAGAGTTCATGGGGTTACACACAGAGTACAGAGCTGTCACTTGTAAACACAGAAACCAGACTTCTGTGTTTACAAGTGATTGTGGTGATCAGGCAACAAAGGGTCTGAGCCAGAGGTGGTGGAACTGAGTTCCCCCAAGTTCCCCCTGAAAAAAAGCCCTGACGGGAGCTGCCGGGATGACTTTTTATATTAGCGAACTGGTGATTGGCTGCAAGGGCCTCCTAGCAGCCAAGCACCGCCCGATTAACGTGACAGGCAGCTACCGCTCTCCACGCAGTGCTGGTCCCACCCCCATTGCAGAATTGTCCTGCCTCCCGCCATCCTTTACTCTCTACTCTGCTAATGATAGCGGAGGAGGCTGGGCACAAAAGCGGTGATTAAATGGCGCGATCGTGGCGTTGCAGAAAGATCAGCAGATCGGGCCGGATGCGGACCGCAGGCTGCCATTTAGTGATGCCTGGCGTAGGATAATGATACTCTTATGCCTGCTAACAACCCGCTCTCTCTCACACTCCGCCCAGGGCACCCGCCCCTCACTCCAACCCCTTGTACCGGCTCTGAATATACTCATTACACAAAAATTTTAATGTAAAGCAGAGAAGAAGGAGCTTCTACGTGCAGTAATAAAAGACTTTATGGGTTAATAAAGGGAATATCAATGAATCCATAACGTCCAGCGGGATGACTCCTGGGAGTAAAGACAGTTGCAGGTGGAAGGTCCAGCGACCAGCGGTGGTAAACACGGGTGTCTCTGATCCAAGATGGAGAGCCATGCTGTCAGGACCAGCATGGAATCCAGGCAACCGGAAGTGACATCAGAGTGGGCGATACATGTTTGGGAGCATGTCCAGTCGCTCCTTCTTCAAACCAACTGTTTAAACCACTGTTTGTAAAAGTCTCCTTGTTATCCAGAGCACCTTATTCTCCACACTCCTTGAACTTAAAGATTAAAATGTATCCATGAAAATGGATGACTTAAAATATGTTTTACATAACTGGCATGTCTGAAGGTCAATACATCAACTGACCTCATACAGATTACACAGGATAAAGTTGATGTGTATTGGTCGATGTGTTTCACAGGAACACCTGCTTCCTCAGGACCAGTTGACCATGAATGCTTTCTTGTGAAAAGAATTAACAATATACAAAAAAATAATTCAAAACAACCTCATATTAAACTATCCAAATAGAAATATACAAAAAACATAATAATAATAATTATAATAATGTTAGAGCCTAAGTTCTAACAGTGAAGCCTTGTGCTACTTGCCTTTCCCTTCTGTCCCACTTGTCCATTGACAAAACTCCTTGTATAAAACTGGGGAGGATTAGAACCCATGCCAGGTTTTTATTGCTATAAAGATAAATCCATCCAGCACCTGATCCTGAACACCACTGAAGCATCACCGGTGCATGGCTACCGGTGATGCTGTATTATATGTCATAAAATAGAAAAAAAAAGCTCCCCATAATATGCTTCATTGTATATTGCAGGCTTAACAATGCAGGTGACAAGAATAAGTGCCAAAATGATGTTCCTTTTCCAATGTGGAGGAAAATGATTTGACGACGTTTTGTCGTTTGTTCGTTGAGCCATCAATAAAAAACTGATGCTCATTGTTGCTGTTTTTCTTTTACTTTATTAGGTTCTGATTGCTGTCTTGTCCTGGTTGCCATTCTCTGTGGTACAGAAAAAGATTGTAAATCCCAAATGTTTCCCAAAAGTTTTCATTTGATCAGATTTGAGGAGAAATACTTCAATGGGAAAACCTGATCTTTGGACAGGTATCTAAGAGAGATTCCCTCCAATTTGGAGAGTACCCCTCTTACTTACCGTTGTGTCCCTTGAATGGGAAGTGAAGAAGAATCTTTAAGACAAAGGGCCAGATCCACAGCCAGGCGGCGTAACTTAACTTTTCCCATTTAAGTTACACCGCCGCAAATTTCCCAAGTTAGTGCCCGATCCACAAAGCACTTACCTGGAAATTTGCAGCGGTGTAACTTAAATACTGCGCATACTCCCGACGTCATTTTCCCGACGTGCATTGCGCAAAATTACGTTACGCCGAGTTTTGTGAATCGCGCCGGGTAAAAAAAGTTGCGTCGGGAAAAAAAAAGATACGGCGAAAAAATAAAAATAAAAAATAAAAAAATAACAGCGTCGCGGGAAAGAAGGGTCTACTTTTACAAGGTGTAAACAGTTTACACTTTGTAAAAGCAGCCCTAATTTTGCATTTGCAAACTAATACTTACGGAGAAAAAACGAAGCGTAAAAGCTTCGTGGATCTCTTTAAGTGCTAATTTGCATACCCGAAGCGGCATTTCGACGAGAAATGCCCCCAGCGGCGGCCGAGGTACTGCATCCTAAGATCCGACAGTGTAAGTCCCTTACACATGTCGGATCTTCTGCCTATCTATTGGAAACTGATTCTGTGGATCAGTTCCAAAGATAGAAACAGGGATACGACGGTGTATCAGTAGATACGCCGGCGTATCCCTTTTGAGGATCTGGCCCAAAAGGTCTTAGCCAATCCTTGCTATAAAACATATACAAAATAAATATATTGTGAACCTATTATTTTTGACCTCATGCACAATGCTATCAAAAATGCGACATGGAGAAGCGCACAGTGACTAGGTTTGTGCACCTTTGTATGCAGCAACATGTATATATATAATTGACCATTTTCATAGATTTTTTTCAAATTAGAGAAGAAAAAAGGTAACAAACAGTGGACATTATGCAGGGCGAACAACAGACCGGTATATAGAAAACAGCCGGGCAAAGAAGACTTAATGGATGCAACAACAAAATGGCTTCAAATAATGTTCGCAGAGTATTTGTAGAAATAACAAGCTGAATATCCCAACTTTATGAACATCCTCAGTCAAGCCTAACCCAGAGGGGCCACTAACAGCAGAACAACTCTCAAGGGTTAAAGCGGTAGTAAACCCCAGGTGGTTAAAAAAAAAATATTCCCTGAAGGGCAACGCCATAATGTGCTAGTATGCATCGCATACTAGCACATTATGTGAAACTTATGTTAGAACAAAGCCCCCCAGAACAAACACAGAAACAACTGACATCTCCCCCTGGTCTTCCTTCCAGGTTTGTGGCCTCCGGCTACATGAGTGATCGGGGGTGCGATGATGTCACTTCCATGCATGTGGCACAGGCTCTGAAGGTCCGGCACTGTAAGCCAGACCTTCAGAGTGCATGCGCCGGTAATTTCATTGCCTGTATGCACTCATAATATCTACTTAATTGTGCAAGTTTAAGGCTGCGTACACACGGTCGTTCCAAACCGATGAGAATGGTCCGACGGGGCATTTCCATCAGTTCACCGCTGAAGTGGCCTGATGGTCTGATGTGAGTACACACCATCGTTCCAAAAACCGATCAGGTCAGATGTCAAACACACGACGCGCTGAATAAAACGAAGTTCAATGCTTCCAAGCATGCGTCGACTTGATTCTGAGCATGCGCGGGTTTTGAACCAATGCTTTCTGTACTAACCATCTGTTTGGATCGATCGGGCAGCGGACCATCGGTTCGATTTTGAAGCATGTTTTAAAATTTTGGACCGAAGGACAACAGACCGATGGGCTATACACACGGTCGGTTTGGACCGATGAAACTGAACCTCGGTCCATTCTCATCGGTTTTGTCCGACCGTGTGTACGTGGCCTAAGAGATATTCCAAGTGCCTACAGGTAAGCCTTATTATAGGCTTTTCAGTAGGTACAAGTGGTGTAACAGAGTTTACTATAAAACAAAAGGAAACCCTCTGGTGGGACTTTGAAGGGAAAAGGCCCTTCAAAGTCCCACCAGAGGGTTTTCTTTTGTTTTGTGGTTCATATTAGGGATTTGGGCAATTTCTTCTATACCCCACTAGAGTTGAACTTTTCTACCTATAACAGAGTTTACTACAACTTCAATGCCCCGTACACACGGTCAAAATTTCTGACAAGAAAAGTCCGATGTGAGCTTTTGGTCGGAAATTCCGACCGTGTGTATGCTCCATCAGACTTTTCCTGTCGTAATTTCCGCCAACAAAAACTTGAGAGCTGGTTCTCAAATTTTCAGACGAAAAAATTTTGATCGTCTGTAGCAATTCCGACGTGCAAAATTCTGACGCATGCTCGGAAACAATTCAACGCATGCTTGGAAGCATTAAACTTATTTTTCTTGGCTTGTCGTAGTGTTTTACGTCACCGCGTTCTTGACAGTCGAAAGTTCCGAGAACTTTTGTGTGATGATCGTGTGTATGCAAGCCAAGCTTGAGTGGAATTCCGTCGGAAAAACATCCAATCGTGTGTACGTGGCATTAGTCCAACGCTCAGCAAAGAGCCCTGGGGACACATCCATAAAACAACAAAAAGAAAGGGTAGAAAAGAGAGAAAATAGAGGAGAGAGAACGATAGTGTACAATCCTAAGCACATCACTCCTGGTATTAGAGAATGCTAGTGAGGTAGCCAAATAGGAATACAGTTGCCCATACCACTCTGTGACTTTCTAGCTTTATGGAATGGTTTTCTGTAAGCAATATTTATATGTATGTGCCCATTCACACAACTGCACTAGGGTGTGTAGTGTGTGTTCAATAATATAAAATAATGGGCACAGAGTGTTTCCGAGGTTATAGCCATCTTTGTCATATACACACTTTGATACCCTCAATGGACTCAAGCATTAGACAAAATGTATGGGATATCTTGTCATCTAATGCTGTGCTGTTTTCACAGATCTTATATCAAATGTAAATGGTTCAAAAGACATATCTTAACAGTGCCCAAAGGATTTTCTTGCCCTTACTGGTTAGTAAGAATTAAAGTGGAGTTCCTCCCATAAATATAACATTACATCAGTAGTTTTAAAAAAATGTCATTAGTCCTTTACGAATTTTTTTTTTTTTTAGATGCCTTCAAAGTGTTGTTGCTAGGCAGAATAGTTAATCTTCCCACTTCCTGCACCTAGGTGCTTAAGCTTCCAAACCTACACCGCACAGACTCCTGGGAATGTAGTGGGTGTAACTTTCCAGGAGTCTGTGTGATCCCCAGTCTCAAAGAATCATGTGACTTGGACAGCACAGGTGCTGAAACCTGATCTGACACTGCTTGTGCAGCACTGAGCATGTGCGAGATCTGCAAGGCTGAAATCCAGGAAGTCATACAGTCTGGCTTCATGATGCCCACACTTAAGATGGCCCCAGTCAATTTATATTTTATAAAGTGTCTAAATGCTGTAACAACCTAACAAAACGGACCTTAGTTTACAGACTAACTTTACTAGAATACATTAAGCTTGTGTATTACAGGGGTATTTATATTTAAAAAGTGATATTGTGGCCGGAACGCCACTTTAACAGCGATAGTATTTGTGTCATAGAAGTGAGCACTGTCCAACTCCTGCCTCCTCCTATAGGTCTACATTGTATTTTACAAGCTTTTCACAAAAGCAGCCTTTTCTGATACTGTCTTCTTAAGGTAAAGCCAGGGTGTTTGTTTGACTCTTAGCAAGTCATACCCAGCCCCAATGACAGTGATTTGTGTTTGCAACACAGCTTGATAAACACAATTCTATTTACTGGACCAAATAATAGAATGCATTCTATGGAGCATCAAACAGCAGTAGCTGAGTATTGCGATGTCAGCGGGAAATAAAATGGCAGGCATGGCCATGGCACAGATAATCTCTAAGCTCTAATGACCCAGAACACAAAATGCCAGGTTGGAAGGGGAATTAGCAGCAGTGGTGGCTGCAAGCAAATTGGCAGCATCTACACACTGATGTTGTTCCCACTACATTTACAAACTTCCAAGAGTCCCTTCTCCAAACTAGTCGTCTCAAATTGTCAATTTTGTCACCTTTCTAGGAATTGGTGTAAAATTGTCAGCAGTTTCAAAGGCTCCTAGGAGCCATCTGTCTTTGTTTTGCAGTTTCAGTATGAAGAGGGCACTACATGGATATGTTCTATATGTACATCTTTTACGTGCATTATCAGCTGGTGCATCAAAACAGTTATGTGTAGAAATACCTGTTTCTCTTGCCTTGTATGTTGTTCAAATAGGGTGTGGACAGGGCAGTGACTTCTTAGCTACCACCACCTTGCTTTACATACCCTCCCACAGGCCAGGTAGGGGGACTTGATGAGAGAACAACTGTCACTTCGACCAGAATTATGTGTAGGTTACTGATGTATGTTTCTTTACTTGCTTGTTGCTTGCTTTCTGTTTGTTTTATTTTTTCCAAAGGATAATTTTCCTGCTTATCCCTAATAGGTAATATTTGTTAATTTATTTCATGTGATTTGATTTGATTAATGTGGGATATTATATATATATATATATATATATATATATATATATATATATATATATATATATGTACACATGCAGTACAATTCAGTTGACAATGGTTGAGTTGTCCGAGCCAACTCAATTTTAACATATCAAAAGGACAGCTGATGACCCTTTGATATGTTGATCTTATGCAAGTCTACCTTGGTGTGTGAGGTGTCAGAACCATTGACGTTTCTCGGCATAGTGCCTACATATACCGTCAGAATGTTTATTCTGAACTATAAAATATTATTGTATTTATGAAAATATGTAAATCTGTGCTTTGGGAGATATACACTTTTCCTACCATACAAGATATCAAAATTCTTTTATCCGTGCTATTTTTAGGACAAGTAATACAAGTGAATATTTAAAACATATATATTTATTAACTAAAGATATAGTGCAAAAATTAAAATCAGGTACAATTTGTGTTAAAACAAATACGATATGCTTCTACAATCAGAGATAAATGACGCTTGATTGTTCAGATGATATTTACATTATATGACAAGGTATATTCATAGCTCGTATTTAAATCATCTTGGTGTACTTAAAACCTTTTAGCTCTTAATGACATAACCTTGACATTGTATTATCTCTTCTCAATACCAAACAGATCTCTTGCTACTACTTCTTAAAACACAAAGACAAGATGTCCTATGGACAGTTCTTGGTAATTTGGCCAAGAATGTCTTTTTAACACACAAGGCTATCTCTAATGCATCACCTGTTTAAACATATCCCAACATTAGGCCATTCACTAGGACTCACAATGATATTGTGATCGATATATGTAACAAGTGTCTACCGTATTTTCCGGCGTATAAGACGACTTTTTACACCGGAATTTCACAGCCAAAAACCGGTGGTCGTCTTATACGCCGGGTCAAGCAGCTGCTCGCTCGATTTTAGCCCGCCAGGCGCTCTGTAAGTCTGTATTCTGTATTCTGCGCCGCTCAGCCAATCCCGATGCACTCTGTTGATGACAGAGCATGCTAAGCCTGCTTGGATTGGAGTAATAACCTCTGCCAATCCGAGCAGGCTTAGCATGCTCTGTCATCAACACAATGCATCGGGATTGGCTGAGTGGCGCATATACAGACTACATACAGCACGCGGCGGCATTTTCGTTTTGAAAAGGCATTACATACAGCCTTACAAAGCACCCAGCGATGGCGGTTTCATTTTTAAAAGGCATTCCATACAGCCTTACAAAGCACCCGGCGGCGGCGGGGGGTCGTCTAATACGGTGAGTAGACCACAAAACCACCGTTTTTTTGCAGTGTATTAGGGGGTCGTCTTATATGCCGAGTCGTCTTATACGCTGGCAAATACGGTATATACAGTACGTTTATGCATTACTTCTTTAATTGCCTCTGAAGGATCTTATGCTGCAGTTAAAAATCTTCCAGATCCAATTAACACTTGCTAAGATAATAGAGTGGCCCAGTTGGTATCTGTTTAAACTACCTATTGCATAGAGTATGTAAGATTATACTTTACCAGTATGTAAGAGCTCTTCCTGTATTGAGAAGTGAGAATCCTAAAGAAGGATTCTCTGTGAACCATTGCTACATGTTTGCGGTCAATGTCTGTCTTCCAGCTTCCTTCAGAGATCAGAGCAGCTTTCAGCCATCAGCCCTCCAGAGATCAGCTCCCATCAGCCTGGCCATCTCTCTCCCACCAAGCCTTTTCCGATCCCCTCCTGTCTTGTGTAATCACTTTTATCTCTCCAAAGAAGTGGGTGTGTATTTCACTATCACATGACTGGTGATGTCACATGACAATATGTTTTGGTGGGTGACCATCTTTAACCATGCTGATATTAACCTGTAGGGGGCAGTGGTGTCTAAGGAATAATTCCTAATTTTAGGGTCAATCAGAGTTAATCATGACTTACGACCCCCCTGACTTTATCTTGGTATAGCACCATCATAAATTGTCCTGTATGTCAAACAATTGTCAGACATCTTGGCGTTCTTAGTGAATTGTGGGTTGGGAATGTTTACTTATCATTAGCTCATACATCTGTTTAATTCTTAAGACTAGTGAAAACCTTTGAAGTACCTTTCACAAGACAAAACCTTTTGCTTCCCAGATATAGATTCTCAATGCCAGGTGATCTCACATTTGTAAGGATAATACTTTATATGTGCTTAACGAGTTATAATATATGAATTACTAATACACGTATATTGTTAAGGCATTGCAAAGAAACCATACTATTTAAGATTGGATAATACGATAGCTTATTATTGGGTGAGCCCCCAGGCCTCACTATACAAAGACAATACTATGTTATCATTCTCTTATCTTATAAGTGTCAAACCCAGAAGAAATATGACCTGGGAGATGGCACAGACAAGGTTTATACACCCCGCTGTGAGACATAAAATCCTTTTGGTAACACAGCCTTATTCACAGGTTTTGAACTGTGACTCAACTTAAGATACAAAATGGTGTCGCTTCTGCTCAACATATATATGAATATGGAACACTATGAAACATATAAAATGTGCGATCTTATATGTATTCTTTTAACCCCAAATGTTCTGACAGAGGTATGGCCTGTTAACCTAAATAAACTTGTACATTGTTTACATACTTAAGGATGATAAAGGACCATAGAAGAAATATTTATTGATGGTAATTAGACTTAATGGGGGTAACAGTAAGATCAAAGAGTATTTTGGGTTGACCTAGCAGAAACTCCCTCCTAGTAGACCAATATTTGAGAGGACATTCAAGCTGGCATTCAGTCAGTCTAGTCATTCTCCATGGATATGAAGGCACAGGTCTAGAAATTGTCTAGGAAAAATGGGACTCTGAAGGCTACTGTTCTTTGTCATATTTACTCTGTTGGATTGTGTCATCTGTTGCAAATATCTTATGGACTTTGTTCTGTGTTGGAAGTCAATAAAGTGCATCACTCTGGAAGAATTCGGTTGCTGTGGATAACTACTACAATAACTACTAATTAATTATCTAGCCACTATACTATATCACTACAATATTGTTCCCTTTTATTTCCACTGACATGAAAACAACTGTTTTCGAATGTCCTTAAGAAGCAGAAAATGCATAGACAGCAGCTGACGTCTCTGGATTGAAATTGTAATGTTTCTGTATGGAATCATGCCCTGCATGTGATTTTATATTTTTTATATCATAAAAATGTGTTTTATGTGAACTGATATGTTGTAAGGGATTATATTTAACAATGGTGAGACACATTTAAAGTCCCATTTCCCCCTTTCGGGGACCTTGGTTATTCCATTTTATGTGTAGAAGTGTATTACTTTATGGGTTCTATTCGGTACTTTAGTATACATGTTTTGGTATAAATGGTATAAATACATTTCAATATTTATTTGGTTTAAATATTTCAGTATTTTAGTTTAAATGTTTGGCATACATGGTGTAAATATGTTTGTATATTCATCTAGTATAAATATTTTTGTTTCAGTTGGTATTTTATTGGTATTTTATTGGTTTTATATGTCTGCTCTGTAACCTTATTCTGTCTGCAGGCATCCAGTGGATCAAATAATCTGTTATATTACATGATCTGTTTAATTGTGACCTGTATGCACCGCCAGATCACCCACAAGGTCACCTAGCCAGATACAGACTATAGACCCCTGGTGTCTGCATCAAGATCATCTGTCACTGAGTTTATACCATCACATAGGAGGCATGCCAGATTCCTTTAAGACAATAATAACTACTGTAGAGCTGCACGATTCTGGGAAGAATGAGAATCGCGATTTTTTGGATAAAATGAAGATCACGATTCTCAAAAATGTATTTATTTAAAGTTATTTTCAACACAAAACGAAGCTTATGTGCTTAAATACAGTATATGTAAATCCAACAGACTGTTTACATGTTACATTTTAAAAGCCGCAGCAAACCTGCTGACCTTACATGCTTGCTAATGTGACAGAACAGCTCTGATTTTCACATTTAACTAAATGTGAACCTCAGAGGTGTTCTGTCACATTAGCAAGCATGTAAGGTTTGCTGCTGCTTTTAAAATTTAACATGTAAACAGTCTGTCAGATTTACATATACTGTATTTAAGCACATAAGCTCCGTTTTGTGTTTAAAATAACTGTGAATGCTAAAACTCTGTTGGGTGTAACAAGATGTCCGCTTGCCCCTTCTCACTAACATTACTGTGCAGGAGTGTGGGGTGGAGCAAGATGGAGGCGATGAAAGCCGAGGACGTTCCTATTGCCGCACCCAAAAATCACGGTTCATCCAGCCTGGAGATCGTGGGGGGTGAATCGAGATTGCAATCTTTTCACGATTAATCGTGCAGCTCTAATAATAACCCTAAAAATATACCACTTAACCACTCATGCACATGGCTTTTTACCAAAATTAAATGCTCATAACATAGTAATTACAGGTTTTATAAAAGTGAAACATTAAACCATCAATAATAATAATAATGCATACTCCCAATAACTAATCCTGATAACGTTAAGGTTTGGTGCATCTTATGAAGTATGTCCTACCCCCTGTGATACCATCATTTTTGACAATCAAATAAGTTACAAGTCCAAATTTGGCCATGTATCTTCTTTATAGTTAAAACAGAGGGAGGAAAGGTGTCACCAGGCAATCTCTATGTGTTTCACAGCTAGATATGCCTTTCTTCAGAAGTCCAATGCTTCACAGGATCTTCAGTAGTATATGCAAAAATTATTATGTATCTGGAATACCAAATGTATAATAGAGCCACTATAATCGAGAAGCTCAGAAGGTCTCGGGTTGAGGCCATAAAGGAGACCAATGATTCTCTTTCTTAGCACAGTCAGATACCGATAGGGGTGCTAAGGGGATAAGAGGATCTTAGTCCTTTCTAAAAAAAAATTAAAATAAGCCCCACTGGGAAAGCTTTTATATTACTATAAGATGTACTGATACTATAATTAAGATGTCTTCTCTTCTTTTTTTTTTATACATATTCTGGACATGCGATCACATTTTCCAAGTTCTCAGCTTCCAGGTTCAAATATTTATTTATTTATACATTGTTGTTTATTCATTTACAAAAATGTTATATTTTACAATGTATTGTATACCTTTTGAAAATAAAATATTTTGAAAGAAAAATTATTATATAGTGTGATTATAGTATGGCATGATATCTCTGCATATACATATTACTATCACTGTTTTAGATTGGAAAAATGTTCTGATGTAGAGTAAGATATTGTCATAAGTATGCTCCAGTGGTCTCCCATGTGGAAGTAATCATGGTGGGCTGTGACTCCCTTGAGGATTAGAGGCCTGTGACTTCGCTTGGGGAGATAGTGAAGGTACAACTTTGTAACTGTTGTCTATAATAGACACTGTTCTAACATACATAACGTACCCCAGTACTTTCGCCTAGTGGAACGCTCGCTGGCTCCAGAGGATCGTGGAGCAGTGGTGGTATACTGATATTGTTGGCAGACCATTCCTAGTGCCAGGATACGGCACTTTTACATGTGAGTGAACATGTGCATCGTATGCTTATGTGTATAACTCTACGTTGATTCCTCTCATTCCATTTTCTCTATGAACTTGTCACATTGAGGGGGGTTACCAGAGAACCATCAGTAAACTCATGCCTAGTAGACCCACCCCAGGTATAACCCAGGGGTTCGATAACTGTTTGTGAGTGAGCACCTGTTGAACGCAATATAATATATATATATATATATATATATATATATATATATATATATATATATGTATATATATATATATATATGTATATATATATATATATATATATATATATATATATATATACACTCTATTATACCCTATAATATATACCTATCGCATAAATGTATTAATGTGTAGTTGTGCCTTGTTTGCCAGTCTAACCTATCAGTAGGCTAGGCCTGATGCTACAAATGTTAAGTATGAAGACAGACACAGTTGCTTAGCACAAGACGTTACTTTTATTTCCTTTAAAAGTAGGAATGTCATATACTAACAACAGATTATCTATAAAGTCTATAACAACAATAATAATAATGAAAGATACTTAACACATTCCCTAGATACTCTTCATCGGCTGGTCTTAGATGTTATAGAGTGAAGGCCTGTAGGCCTCTGTATGCCGCGTGTCTTAGGCCCAAAATGGCCATCAGAGCAAGGTCCCAGCAAGATGGCAGGGACACAACCTCATGGCAAGCTTGCTTCGAAGGGAAAAAGGCTGAGCTCTGTGTTCCGAAACCTTTTTTACAAAGCAGACACCAATCCTTTCACAGGCCAATCTTCCTATTCACTGACTGTCCTGCCATACTTGGCCTATGGGGGCGGTATTGCAGTTAATGCACAGTCCATTGTCATCAAAGCCTTTCAAGCTTCCAACACACCAGGGGGGCTCGGGACAAGCCCTATGTTATTGCAGACTCTGTTTGGGGACTGCAAGTGTAATCTGATCTTGGCTGTAAAAACAGATGTGTGGAAACCTTAGGAGCATACTAGGTTGTTCTCCAACAGCACCCAAGTGGTGGATCATCCATGGTGTGGTCTTGTGGAGTGAAGAGTTGCTTGAAAACAGGGCATTTTATCTGAAGCACTTTGGGATGCTAAACTAACTGCAGCCTTCACTGGGAGCATGCTTGGTTTTGGATTTATGGACTTTTCAGTTGTTTTATTTATTAAAGTTATATATGCATTCAGAGATTGAGATTTGTCTTTAGAGCATAATTGTGCTTTATTACTGCATTCCCCATTTCACCAGGAACCATTTTGTATTAGAGATTATGAATTGTGTATTTGGAAATGTATTATCCTTTTTTTTAGATTATTTATCATTGAGGACAGTTGGCACTATTGCACTTTAATACTGTATTCACACTTGATATTTTATAGAGTAGCGGAGTAATTATTTTCCAAAACATACACTGTGGGGGTTATTTACAAAAGGTAAATGCACTTTGCACTACAAGTGCTGTAGATCTGTGGGGGGCATGCAAGGAAAATAAAAAACAGCATTTTAGCCTGCACATGATTGGATGATAAAATCAGCAGAGCAGTGCACTTGTAGTGCAAAGTGGATTTGCCTTTCGTAAATAACCCCCCTATAATATCAAAAGTATTGGGACGCCTGCCTTTACACAAACATGGACTTGTGCGTTTAATGGCATCCCAGTCTTAGTCCATAGGGTTTAATACTGAGTTGGCCCATCCCCAACTATAACAGCTTCAACTCTTCTGGGAAGGCTGTCCACAAGGTTTAAGAGTGTGCCTATGGGAATGTTTGACCATTCTCCCAGAATCACATTTGTGAGGTCAGGCACTGATGTTAGATGAGAAGGCCTGGCTTGCAGTCTCCGCTCTAATGCATCCCAAAGGTGTTCGGGTTGAGATCAGGACTCTGTGCAGGCCAGTCAAGTTCCTCCACCCCAGACTCGCTCATCCATGTCTTTATGGACCTTGGGAACATGCAATTGACGAAAATGTCTTGGTATGCTGACACCTTAAGAGTCTCCTTCACTGGAACTAAGGGGCAAGCACAACCCCCTGAAAAACAACCCCACATCATAATCCCCCCTCCCCTAAATGATTTGGAACAGACCACAAAGCAAGGTCCATAAAGACATGGATGAGTGAGTTTGTGGTGGAGGAACTTAACTGGCCTGCACAGAGCCCTGACCTCAACTCAAACCCAAGCCGATTTTTCAATTGGCTATTGGGTACTGCCACTGCAATCTCCACTAAGGGAAACCGTCAGCGAAGCTTTGCTGGAAGGACAAGGGAGGCGTTTATTGCGCATTACTGCAGCAAAGTGTAATGCATGATCATCATTGCGTTATGGATTCATTCATTTTGAATGGCATATCTACATGCCTTACAAATTTACCTCAATGCACATTTGTTGCAGCGCACCACAGCGCACAGATAGGAACCAAATGTGTGTTGTGGCGTGGTGCTTGAAAAAAAGGTACATGTCTGTTTTTTTCTGCATCATGATACATTGACAGCTTGCTCTATTATGAATGGGTTGCCTTAAGCATTGAATGCCACACGTTATCATGCATGCAGTAATGTACCACAAATGTGTGAAGGGGGCCTAAAGGTTTTTATTATTCCATCTTTTTAAGTAGTTTTTCTCTGTTTTGTAGGCATATGTGATTTAGAAGCTCTATATATTTGGTATTTATGAACTTGGAGATTATGTGGTTTTTGGGTGCACTTAAAATATTGAGTGTTTGGTTGACTTTATGGATATACCCCTGTGACGCTGCATCTGGATCACATTTATGAGAACCTTCCCAGTGTTGAGTTTCATAGAGTCTATTTATGCTTGACTGAGCATAGTACGAGATACACTCTTCTTGCAACACTTAATTTACACAATAGCTAGAAGATGCTTGGAACTTATGGAGTGTTGGTTGACGCTTACTGGAGACATATAGGTGTATGAAACGTTTAGTTATTTAAGTTAAGTTTAAGAAGTTATTGAAGTTATATATATAGATAGCCTTATTTTACCCATATGAGTTATTGATTGTACATGCCCAATTTTACTGGGGAATGGAGGACACACATACCGTTGTGTAATGGCTTATATTGAAGACCCTTGTGTTATTTAAAACAGTACTGTCATATTGGTATTAATGTTTTGTGCACATTTTTTTTTTTTTTTTTTTTTTACTAAGGCCTCATTAAGAATCTTGCAAGTGCAACTTAAAACCTTTTTATATTGTTACGATATTATATATTTTTTAATTGGTACATGCATATGACTCCATTCATTGACAACCCTATAATGTATATGCTCCATATTTAAACCAAGAGCAGTTTTCTGTTTCACCCAAAAGAAAAGTACAAACTAATAGCTGGATTCAGGTAGGGCGGCTCACCTTTGAGGCGGCGTAGCGTATCACATATACGCTGCGCCGCCATAAGTCAGAGAGGCAAGTGCTGTATTCACAAAGCACTTGCCTCCTAAGTTACGGCGGCATAGCGTAAATGGTCCGGCGTAAGCGCGTCTAATTCAAATGAGGATGAGGGGGCGTGTTTTATGTAAATTACTCGTGACCCGACGTGATTGAGGTTTTTTACGAACGGCGCATGTCCGTGGACATATCCCAGTGTGCATTGCTCCAAAGTACGCCGTTCCGACGTGAACGTAAATTACGTCCAGCCCTATTCGCAAACAACGTAAAAAGATAGGCCTGTTCCGACGTCCATACCTTGCATGGGCTGCGCCTCCTAGGGAGCAGCTTTATCTTTACGCAGCCGTATCTCTAACGTAAACGGCGACGGGCGCACGTACGTTTCTGAATCGGCGTATCTAGTCATTTGCATATTCTACGCCAAACTCAACGGAAGCGACACCTAGCGGCCAGTGTAAATATGCACCCTAAGATACGACGGCGTAGGAGACTTACGCTGCTCATATCTTAGCCTAATTTAAGCGTATCTGGTTTCCAGAATACGCTTAAATTTGCGACGGCGTAGATTCAGAGTTACGACGGCGTATCTACTGATACGCCGTTGTAAACCTACCTGAATCCAGCTATCTATTTCCTACACTGATCTTATCTTCAAAGGGAACCTGAAAGAGACTATTTTCACTGTTTAACCTTTTGAAATTTCATACAGTAGGCCATTCTCTGTGATTTGTACAAAAGTCATGTTAAACATGGATAGGTAGCTTTATGTCTTATAAGATGTGTCATATGGATCTGGCCAGCTCAGTAGACTGCTTTAAACACTTCAGCCCCGGAAAGAATTTACCCCCTTTCTGACCAGAGCACTTTTTGCGATTCGGCACTGCGTAGTTTTAACCACTTCAAGACCCGCACACGACTATATACGTCTTCTTTTTGAAGAGGGATATCTCGGTAATAGCAACTACTGCCACGCGACGGGAGGGCCCCCCTCCTGCCGCTCTCCCGCGCCCTCCGTCGCTTACCAGAGCCGTCGGTGGCAGCGGAGGCGATCGGGTCCTTGTTCCTGCTTGCCATGCATACGAGTGAGGGCAAGATGGCTCCCACCTGTCTCCATAGCATAGCAGGGCGGAAGCGGCGTCAAAACGTCACTTCCGCCCATATGTCTTTTAGGGGACCAATTTGTTTTTGTAATTTCTTCAAAAGACAATTATTTTTTATTTTATTGCATTTTAGCCTGAATATGAGATCTGAGGTCTTTTTGACCCCAGATCTCATATTTAAGAGGACCTGTCATGCTTTTTTTCTATTACAAGGATGTTAACATTTTGTTGAAACAATTTTGAAGCATGACATGTTGGGTTTCATTTTACTCGGTGTAACATTATCTTTCACAATATAAAAAAAAATGGGCTAACTTTATTGTTGTCTAATTTTTTTATTAAAAAAAGTGAATTTTTTCCAAATAAAGTGTGCTTGTAAGACCGCTGCGCAAATAGGGTGTGACAAAAAGTATTGCAATGACCGCCATTTTATTCTCTAGGGTGTTAGAATAAAAATTATAATGTTTGGGGGTTCCAAGTGATTTTCTAGCAAAAAAAAACGGTTTTAAACTTGTAAACAACGAGTCTTAACAGGCAAGGTCCTTAAGTGGTTAACTGACAATTGCGTGGTCGTGCGACGTTGTACACAAACAAAATTGATGTCACTTTTTTCTCACAAATAGAGCTTTCTGTTGGTGGTATTTGACTACTTCTGCGTTTTTTTTTTTTTTGCCCTATAAACAAAAAAAAGAGTGTCAGGTTTTGAAAAAAAAGCAATATTTTTTACTTTTTGCTATAATAAATATCCCCAAAAATATATAAAAAAAAGATTTCTTTCTTCAGTTTAGGTCGATATGTATTCTTCTACATATTTTTGGTAAAAAAATCGCAATAAGCGTATATTGATTGGTTTGGGTCTACAAAATAGGGGATAGATTTATGGAATTTTTATTATTATTTTTTCTTATTACTAATCATCTACTAATTACTAATCATCAATTTTTATCGTGACTGGCGAACATATCGGACACTTTTGACGCTATTTTGGGACCATTGTCATTTTAACAGCGATCAGTTCTAAAAAAATACACTGATTACTGTGTAAATGACACTGGCAGGTAAGGGGTTAACCACTAGGGGCGCGGAAGGGGTTAAGTGTGTCCTAGGGAGTGATTCTTACTGTGGGGGGGGCTGGGCTACAAGTGATATAACAGTGATCACTGTTCCCGATGACAGGAAGCAGAAGATCCCTGTCATGTCACTAGGCAAAACAGGGAAATGCCTTGTTTACAAAGGAATCTCCCTGTTCTGCAGCTCCGTGACAAGATCGTGGGCACCCAACGGACATTGAGTCCACGGGACCCGCGGTCACACTCACGAAGCTTGCGGCGTCCACAATGCCGTGATATAAAGGGGACGTACATGTACGTCCATATGCACAGCCGTGCCATTCTGACGACATCGTGCAGCGGTCGACAAATGGTTTAAAAAAGGCCTGGATCCTTTCCTAAATGTACATCATATAACTGCATACTAATAGGTAAAGTTGATCCAGGGAATATTTGATTGCCTATTGGGGGATGAGGATGTTTTTTTCCCTGCTGGAGCAAATTAGATCATTTGCTGCTTTTTTTTTTTGCCTTAATCTGAATCAAATGTGGGTATTGGATTGTGTATACATGATTGTAAAATATTTTTAGCAACTAACCATGTAACTATGTAACATGGGGATGCCCCTTTGTTGCAGGTAATGAGCTACAATGATTAACCGTTGTATGTGACTTTAAGGAGGCTTGCATACATTGGGTTTTAGGTCTGACTACACGAAAAGTGGCAATTGTTTATATGAACTCTTCTAGAAAAGTGGCACTTGTTTATATGAAATCTTCTGGAAAATTAAACATTTATCCTTTTCCTTCCACTTCACAATTCTGTGCCACTTTGTGTTGGTCTATCACATAAAATCCCAATAGAATACATTTATGGTTTTGGTTGTAACATAACAACATTTTGTAAAATTTCAAGGAGTATGAATACTTTATCAAGGCGCTGTAAATTGATCAGTCCTGATGTATTGGCGGTCTATCTAAATTAAATTTCTAATTTAAATGCCATGACAGTAGAAATACCCACCAAATTACCATTTTTTGGAAAGTAGACAGTCCAAGGTATTTAGTAAGAGGCATGGCAGTTTTTTTAAAGTTGTAATTTTTTGTCATAATTTTTTGGAAAATTAAGACATTTAAAAAAAGATTCACAGTTTTTCAACATACTATCACCAGTGCAGTGCAGAGCCATCATATTACTGGCGTGGGAGTGATCAGGCATGAAAATATATATTGGTATATGTTTTTTTGTTTTTATTACATTTTAATTTACATTTTTTTTTGTAACACACTATGACCAGAGCAATATAATGTTACCATGGTTTTTTTTTACACATGTTTGCTAATAACAATGTATTACATTGCTCTAAGCAAGCATTTTACTGAATTTTACTCAATGACCATAAACACATACACACACACACATCATAGGTTAAACTGGATGGACTGATGTCTTTTTTCAGCCTCACCAACTATGTAACTATGAATGAAACTGATTCAATCAGTCTGTTTTGTTTTGTCTAGCTGTGATTTGTCAAAGCTAATCACATGGTACAGATGGACTGTGATTGGCCCTGTCTGTACTATGTGATCGAATTGACCAATTACAGCTAGCCACACATTTGTACACATTGGGTGGCTTGAAAGGAAGCCATCCATTGTATACAACTGTCATGTGACCTGCTGTCATACGTCACGGTGGTCACAGCGAGACAGTTTTTGGATCAGTCATCAGCCGTGACCTGTGGATGTAGCCGGTGACCGATTGTGCACATTGTGACAGGAAATTATATGATGTTCAGTCAGGATGCGAGAGACACTACCCAGTCGTCATTTTGTTATAGGCTGGGCGACTAGTGGTTAAAGCGGAACTTTAGTCATAAAATGAGGTCCTCCTAGATCATTTCAGGCTGGCACCTTTTGTAAAAGCTATGTAAAACATTAAACATAAGTGTCTATACCAGGGGTGCCCAACCTTTTGAAGAGCGAGGGCCACTTAAGAGACTTGGTAATGCGACTTGGTAATGAGCGTGTGAAAGGGGTCCAAGACTGCTTTCACAAAGATGCCCTGCAGTTTACCCGCACTGCTGGTGCAACACAGTGTACATTTGGCTTTCCTGCACTTTGCAATAGACTTCTATTATAGTCTGCATGTTTGGTGCACTTTCAGAAAGCTCACCAAACTCGCAGGTAATAACAGAAGTCTATGGCTCAGTGCAGGTAACCCGCAGGTGCACTGCTCTGAACCTGCAGATCAGTTTGAAAGCAGCCCAGTAACCACTGCAGAACAGATATGCCCATAAATACAATGTGATTTTAGTAATAAAACTGACCTTTAATAACAGTATTCTATTTCATCCCAGAGCAGGAGACCGCGGGCCACATCAGAGGGCTCTGCGGGCCACTGGTTGGGCACCCCTGGTCTATACTGTTCAAAATCCAGTAATACACTGTTGAACCTTGTTCTGCGCATGCTCAGTTGATCTCCATTTTTCGGCACTGCTGAGTTTGTAAGGGCCGATCTGCTGACAGCCTTAAAGAAAATTAAATCCTCCTATCCTTTAGAGACAATGTTGACGCATTATCTTTTTCTAAATGATAGGCATGTTTCATACCTTACATAACTATGTAATTATTTAAGTAAAAAAATATGCTTGTTTTTATTATACATACAAGATATGCTATACCATAAAAACTAAAATAACAATCACATGATTTGGCCATTTCCAGCCTGACTGGGGAGCAAGCTCATGTCAATGGAGCATCTGACTATAGTATTTATTACAGATCTTGGGAAGAAAAGGGAAAATGATCAGACATGTTCCAATCCTTGTCTGATTGCTGTTCTTTTCCCAGTATGGAAACAGTCTGCACAGTGTTGAATATAGCCTCTATTGCCATAGCCTGGAGTCTTTCTGTTTATGATTGAGTTTATGATTGAGTTGCACATGGGCGGCTTGACTTATCAGTGCCTATTCCTGTTTTTTTAGGGTACCTGATAGACACAGGTGCAACATCCGGCCCCACAGCCACTGGCTTGTCCAAATCTTTGACAGGCTGAACTACGTGGTGGTAGCTGGACGTTGACCAAGCAATACTCACATTTAAAGCTATATGGGCCAGATTCTCAAAAGAATTACGCCGGTGTATCTACAGATACACCGGCGTAATTCGAATTTCCCGCCGGCGTATCATTGTTTTCTATCCAGAAAACATGATACGCCGGATTTACGCTACAGTAGGTGAACGCGATATTGTGTCAATCTCGCTCCCTTTCTCGGCGAGATTGAGCCCCATCGCGGGAGCCAGCGCCGAGCTGGCTTGCCGCGATAGAGACAAAGCCGTCATAGAAACGACGGGAGATCCGACTTGGATTCCCGCCAATTCTACACGTGTGCGGCGTTTGTTATGAATCCTGAGGGGGAAGTCCCCGCCGGATTTTAAATAAAAATCCGGCATGGGTTCCCCCCTCAGGAGCATACCGGGCCCTTAGGTCTGTTATGGGTTGTAAGGAGAGCCCCCCTACGCCGAAAAAACGTCGTAGGGGGTCCCCCTACAATCCATACCAGACCCGTATCCAAAGCACGCTACCCGGCCGGCCAGGAAAGGAGTGGGGATGAGCGAGCGCCCCCCCCCCTCCTGAGCCGTACCAGGCTGCATGCCCTCAACATGGGGGGGTTGGGTGCTCTGGGGCAGGGGGGCGCACTGCGGCCCCCCCACCCCAGAGCACCCTGTCCCCATGTTGATGAGGACAGGGCCCCTTCCCGACAACCCTGGCCGTTGGTTGTCGGGGTATGTGGGCGGGAGGCTTATCGGAATCTGGGAGCCCCCTTTAATAAGTGGGCCCCCAGATACCGGCCCCCCACCCTAAGTGAATGAGTATGGGGTACATCGTACCCCTACCCATTCACCTGGAGGAAAAATGTTAAAGTCAATAAACACAACACAAGAGTTTTTAAAATAATATATTTGTCTGCTCCAGAGGCCGCCCCCTGTCTTCTTTATTAGCTCTTTTACCAGGGGGAGCTTCTTCTTTGACGTCTTCGGGTGGGGGCCGCTCTTCGCCGCTGTCCGGTTCTCTTCCACCGCCGGGGGGGTCGCTTTTATAAAAGCGCCCACTCCTCGGCGGGTTTCCTCCGACGTCTTCGGCGGGGGGTGGTGTGCTTCTTCTTCCGCTATCCGGGGGGGTCTTCTTCGGCTATCCGGGGGGTCTTCTTCACTCTCCAGGGGTCTTCTGCTATGTTCGCCGTTCTCCGCTGTTGACTCGGCGCACCCCGGTTCTTCCTCCAGCTGTCCGGTGCCTTCTCCTTCAGCGCTGAACGTCTATCTTCTTCTTCCGTGCTGTGACGTATTCTTCTTCTTCCGGGCTGTGACGTCATCTTCTTCTCTTCTCCAGATGTTGACACGCCGGCTCTTCTCGCTGAAATGACTTGTGCGCATCTTGCATCGGACCTATATAGGCCTCACAGTCCCATCATGCTCTGTGCCTACCCATGTGATACCTACCCACGTGGGTAGGTATCACATGGGTAGGTACCAGAGCATGATGGGATTGTGAGGTCTATATAAATCCGATGCAAGCCGCGCACCTGTCATTGCAGCGAGGAAAGGCGACGTGTCAACATCGGGAGAAGAAATGAAGTGAAGAACATGACGTCACAGCATGGAAGAAGAACTCGCAGCACGGAAGGAGAAGAAGACGTACAGCACGGAAGAAGAAGGCACCGGACAGCGAGAGGAAGAACCGGGGTGCGCCGAGTCAACAGCGGAGAGCGGCAAACATAGAAGGAGACCCCCGGAGAGTTGAGAAGACCCCCCGGATAGCGGAGAAGACCCGTCGGGATAGCGGAAGAAGAAGCCTCCCCGCTGAAGACGCCGGAGGAAACCCGCCGGGGGGTGGGGGCTTTTTTAAAAGCGACCCCCCCCGGCGGTGGAAGAGAACCAGACGGTGGCCCCCACCCACCCGAAGACGTCAAAGAAGAAGCTCCCCCTGGTAAAAGAGCTAATAAAGAAGACAGGGGGAGCCTCCGGAGCAGAAAAATAAATTATTTTAAAAACCCTTGTGTGGTGTGTTTATTAACTTTGACATTTTTCCTACATTTTATCCATTCACTTAGGGTGGGGGGCCGGTATCTGGGGGCCCCCTTATTAAAGGGGGCTCCAAGATTCCGATAAGCCTCCCGCCCGCATACCCCGACAACCAACGGCCAGGGTTGTCGGGAAGGGGCCCTGTCCTCATCAACATGGGGACAGGGTGCTCTGAGGTGGGGGGGCCGCAGTGCGCCCCCCTGCCCCAGAGCACCCAACCCCCCCATGTTGAGGGCATGCAGCCCGATACGGCTCAGGAGGGGGGGCGCTCGCTCGTCCCCACTCCCTTCCTGGCCGGCCGGGTAGCGTGCTTTGGATACGGGTCTGGTATGGATTGTAGGGGGACCTCCTACGCCGTTTTTTTTCGGCGTAGGGGGGGTCTCCTTACAACCCATAACAGACCTAAGGGTTCGGTATGCTCCTGAGGGGGGAACCCATGCCGGATTTTTATTTAAAATCCGGCGGGGACTTCCCCCTCAGGATTCATAACAAACGCCGCACACGTGTAGAATTGGCGGGAATCCAAGTCGGATCTCCCGTCGCTTCTATGACGCGCTTGCTGGGATGTGCTGTCACTATTCCAGTGAGTGCGAGATCTCGGCACCATGTCGCCGAGAATCAGCGCGATGCTGTCTTGCTAAAAACACAATATCACAAACACCTACTGTAAGATCCGACTGGCGTAATAATCTTACACCGTCGGATCTTAAATGTAATGTTACGCCGGCCGGTAGGTGGCGTTTAGGTCGATTTCTCATTTGACTATGCAAATGAGCCTGCTACGCCGATTCCCGAACGTTTTTGCGCCACCTCGTCGTCGTTTATGTTGTTTCCGTAAGCGTAAACTTACCCCTGCTATATGAGGGCTAAGTTTACGAAGGTCCGTCGTATGCCATGTTAAGTATGGCCTCGGGACAGCGTTGTTTTTTTCCATCGTTTACGTTGTTTTCTTAAGTCGTTCGCGAATAGCGATTTGCGGAAATAACGCTCATGTCGGCTTCATTGACGTTTTCTGAGCATGCCCACTGGGCTATTTTTACGGCCGGCGCATGCGCAGTTCGATCGGCGCGGGGGCGCGCTTAATTTAAATACAAGCCGCCCCCTTTGAATTATGCGGCCTTACGCCAGGCCATTTACACTACGCCGCCGCAAATTACGGAGCAAGTGCTTTGAGAATACAGCACTTGCTCCAGTAAGTTGCGGCGGCGTAGTGTAAAAAAGGTTTACGCTACGCCGCCGCGGATTCCAATGAGAATCTGGCCTTATGTTTTTATAAGTGTATGCCCCGAACGCAAGGATTTGGTATTCAGCGCATACATCCCTGAACACATACAGCCATAAATGTAAGCACAGCACGGTACAGCATCCAACTAATATCAAGCCACTGCGCATTTCTCACTGTTATAAATTTTGACAGGTTGTAGGTAGCAGGGCTGGATTGTTCACCTTTGTCTTCTGGGTGCCTGAAAATGCCAGGATTTTACACTGATGGGCTAAACCTAAGCATGTGTTATTCGTTTTGTTCCGATTTGAAATTCAGATTTTTTTTTCGTTATAACCATCTTCCAGAATTTGAATAGAATAAATTTGAATTTGAAGAGAATAGAAAAGAACATAAAAGAATAGATTAGAAAATAAAATAATAGAAAAGAATAGAATAGAATGGAATAGAAAAAAAACAATAGAATAGAATGAATTTAACAATATAACCGAAAAAGAAAGAAAGGAAGCACTCACAATGCTACATCCGTGAATTAGAGTAACCATGGGTTACGCAAGACGCTGTCTCCCAGGGGCCGTTCCATCTCGATATCCTTATCATCTTTCCACAGGCCCTATATGCCAGGTGGGCCATGTGACACCCCACCAGGGCTTGTGAGCTCCATGTGTATTTTCCCTTATTGGATTCTGGATCTCCTTATGTGATTACTTTTTATATGATACATATATTTATACCAACTTTAGATAGGGGCAGGTCTAGGTTGCCATCTGCTCCCTGTCTATTGATTGGCACACCTGTGCTCTTCCTTTGGAGGCCTTAAAAATTATAGTTAGGACTGCAGTTACACAGAGTGCCGTGACGCTTGGCCTGCAGCTTCCCAGGTATTTGCAAATTCCTGCAACTAAACCTCTGTTTTAATTACATACAGTTAGACAGATTAATTTGGTTTAGTGCTTCTTGGGCTGGTATTTTTGAGCCTGGTCATTATGGAAACAATTTTTTATTTTCCATATTTATACTTAATCGCATATTGCTATAATCGCATCTCATTTAAAGTCCCAATCTTCCATTTTTGAAATTTTGCAGGGATGGAGGCCCGTGGCGATCTAAGCCACGTGCCTCATGCAAAGTCCCAACTCCATTTTATATATTTTTTTAATACTTTTTATATGAGATACACGTTTTGTCCCTGTCAAGCAACAGTTTATTCCAGTTGCTAAACCAGTTGAGTGCTGCCTATTTCTCTGCAGTCTGCTGCAAGTTTTCCACATTTTGGAAACCTTCTGACTACTGGATTGCTGTTTAGCAACATTCTACTTTATTTGCTAAACCTACTGCATGCTGTGTATCTTTTCTGCAGCTCATTGGAAACCTTCCATATTCCGGAAACTTTTCAGTTTTTTCGGATATTTGTACATGAGACTCTGTCCATCCTAAGACAGTGTGACTCGTTCTCTTTTCTTGTTACCTCTTTGAACCCTGATCGTGTCCTGAAGAAACCTCGCGGCAAAACGTGTAGACGCACAAGGGCTCACTATACAAACTGTATAATTTTTACATGATTTTTCACCTTTGAACACTGTTACTATACTATGTACTTTTTTCAATAAATATTGTTTTTCGATACTTCTCCATTGTTTTCATGCCCATGGTTACTGTAAGGAGTAACCTTCCATGTTTCCATAACAATATAACCATCTTTCGAAATTCAGATTTTGAACAGAATACATTTGAAATTTAATAGAATAGAAAAATAATAGAATATAATAGAAAAGAATAGAATAGAAAATGAATAGCATAGAAAATAATAGAATAGAATTGAAAAAAAAAACAATAGAATAGAATGGAATAGAAATAATATAGTCAGCTTCCAAAATTCTAATTTAGAATAAAACAAATTTGATTTTAAATGAAATTCAAATGGATTTTAATTCAAATATATTCAAATTTTCCAAATTCAGTCGAATTGAGTTTGATTCAAACTAAAATAAATAAAACGAATTACGAAAATGAATTAAACAAATTTAACAAAACAAATTTATGCAAATAACAGATCAAAACGAAACATTTTTTTTCGTTCTGTGCATTTCTAGCCAAACCATGTGCACATAAAGTCTTGGTCATAAATCGACTCTACCACTGCCTCCCGATTGCCCAAAAACTCAAGGATTTGAGGCTGCCCTAATTCTCTTGCCTATTCAAAATAAAGGCTGGAAGAAAAAAGAGAGCGGGAAGGAAGGAATGAAGGAAGGAACAAAGAAGAAAGAAAGGAAGGAAGGAGATGGGGAATAAAGAGAAGAAGGAGGTAAAAAGAGAGAGAGGGGAAAGGAAGAAGGAAGTTGTGTTTACACCCTAATAACTACTTCAGACCCGGGCCATAGTAAAAAGACGGCCACAAGGTGGCTATACAATGCCCGGAGGATGTCGTTTTATGGTCTCGGGTCCTTCTGGCCACTGGGGGCATGCACGTGTGCCCGGCGCATCACCGAGATGCTGATGTCTGCCAGGTACCCGCGATCGGCAGTGACAGAGCAGGGACATGAAGCTCTGTGTGTAAACACAGAGCTCCACGTCCTGTCAGGGAGAGAGGAGACCGATGCTGTGTCCCTTTTACATAGGGACACAGATCGGTCACCTCCACCAGTCAGTCCCCTCCCCCCACAGTAAGAATCACTCCCAGGGTACGCATTTAACCCCTTCCTCGTCCCCTAGTGTTACCCCCTTTGCTGCCAGTCACATTTATACAGTAATCAGGGCATATTTATAGCACTATTCGCTGTATAAATGTGAATGGTCCCAAAAATGTGTCAAAAGTGTCCGATGTGTCCGCCATAATATTGCAGTTCTGACAAAAATCACAGATCGCCGCCATTACTAGTAAAAAAAAAAAAATTTAAAAAAATTTCAGAATTCTATCCCCTATTTTGTAGCCGTTATAACTTTTGTGCAAACCAATCACTATACGCTTATTGCGATTTCTTTAACCAAAAATATGTACTGTAGAAGAATACATATCGGCCTAAACTGAGAAAAAAAAATAGTTAAAAAAAAAAAAACAATTGGGATATTTATTATAGCAAAAAGTACAAAATATTGTGTTTTTTTCAAAATTGTCATCATTTTTTGTTTATAGCGCAAAAAATAAAAACCGCAGAGGTGATCAAATACCACCAAAAGAAAGCTCTATTTGTGGGACGTCAATTTTGTTTGGGAGCCATGTCGCACGACTGCGCAATTTTCATTTCAAGCGTGACAGTGCCGAAAGCTGAAATTTCGCCTGGGCAGGAAGGGGGTATATGTGCCCAGTAAGCAAGTGGTTAACAAAATAAGAGAAACCTATAGGAGATGAGAAGTATTATCCTCAAATTCTCTGGGTTCTTCTGTTTCCACCCAGTGCAGGTTAGATTTGAGTTTAAACAGATCAGTCGATTTAACTCTACAAAAATGAAAACGAAGAAAAAAAAAAAAGACACAACAGTTTTCTAATTACTGCACCCTTGGAATTTTCCACCTGTCTTGTGTGGATGATTAATATTTATGACTTGTGCCTGATTATGAAGGAGTCTAGCACATCAATATTCAGGATGAATAGAAATGTTTATTTTTAAAGCTCACCTTTGATGGTTTTGTTCTAATCTGAGAGTTGTGCTGTTATCTCTCTTTTCTTTTCTCTTCTTTTCCCAACAGCTGTGAAAAATGAAATCATTACCAAGGAGGAGCCATCCATTTACATGCAGCTCGGTAGCTGGCTGCCACAGATGTTATACTGTAGGAAAAAACCTTCAGTTGTATAAAATTCCGATCAGAGACATACAAATGATTACATGGAGTAAGCAGCTTAAGCGTCTAAAATCTTTTATAAGATACCAGGATCTAGACTTTCCTCGTACTTATCAAGGCCTGTCAGTGAGAAAATCAAATTCTGTGCATCAGCATCAGACAATTCCATATTTCAGCTAAATGCTATGTATCCGTATCTCGGCTACAGTGACTGAGAAGCAAATAAATAAAGACTAACATTAAGGGCTAGATTCGGAGGAAATGGTCAACGAGTTTGGACTGCTGATTACATGGTTGTGGTTGTAATGGTGTGTTTTGTACAATGTATTTGTAGCTGATAAATAAATCTGTAATTAACATGAAAATAATATTTGTAGCACACTGTATTGCGCTAGATTAAGATGTTTATAGTTAGCTGTTAATGTAGGAAAATTTGGGAGCCAGGCCTGGATTGCATCTAGGTCAGAGCTGAGTGTCCCAGGGAGGCTTGTTGACCAAGCAAGCAGCATCTCTGGTGACTCCCCCTGCTTTCTGGAATCTTGGAGAAACTTCCAGAAGTAGAGAGTGGAGTCTTGGAGGAACTACTTGGAGTATGGATGAGGGCCCCAGCCTATCCCCAACAAAATGGGCTGGCAGTGCAGGCCATCCAATAAATACTCACAAGTCTTGCCAGCAGGGGCAGTCAGGTGGAAGATGGAGGTGGAGTGCTGAGGAGGCTTTCAGTGGCCCTTGAGGGTTGCCCCTAGTCTGGTGGGCTGCGGACAGAGTGTCAGTCTGGGAGGACTGTGGAGAATGAGCCAGGAGGGCAAGTGAAAAGGGCAGCTGCAGCCAGTGTACAGTAAGCTGACTGTACTTTGTTACACATCCAAGGGGCCCAGGGGCCCTGCCTGTAAAGGGCTTTTGTTTTGATCTGGCTGAGTGTTTGGTCAGATTCACTAAAAGTGTCTCAGCTGAGTTTTTTTCTGCAAGCAAGTGTGCTGTAGGAAGTGAGGAGTATAGACTGTACATAGGAGAAGTTGTCCCTGAAGTTGTCTAAAGTCAAGTGGGCATCCCATAATACCCCTACTCTCCATACAAGTTATAATCCCTCAATAAAATAAAAAAAACAAGCACTGGACTGTTTTCTGACTTTGGGAAATTCGGTGTGCCTGGTTGTGCAGGGTGGGGAATCCCATTTCACCTGTGACTCCTTAGGCCTTGTACACACGGTCGGTTTGGTCCGCTGAGAATGAACCAAAGTTCAGTTTCATCGGACCAAACTGACCGTGTGTATAGGCTATCGGTCTGGTTTCCTTCGGTCCAAAATTTCTAAACATGCTTCAAAACCGAACCGCTGGACCGCTGGGCGATCGGACCAAACCGATGGCTAGTACAGAAAAGCATTGGTTCAAAACCCGCGCATGCTCAGAATCAAGTCGACGCATGCTTGGAAGCATTGAACTTAGTTTTATTCAGCACGTCGTGTGTTTTACGTCACCGCGTTCTGACCCGCTCGGATTTTGGACTGATGGTGTGTACACATATCAGGCCGTCAGGCCACTTCAGAGGTGAACCGCTGAAAACGAACCGACGGACCAGTCTCATCGGTTTGGTCCGACCGTGTGTACAAGGCCTTAGAGGGTGCGTTACATATTGTTTAATATCTATATATATTATTGACACTAAATGATAAATCACTGGTTGCCCAGGCCACTCAGCAACTTCAGTGAGTCAAGATGAAGGGAAATTTTTTTATCTTTAAAGAGGAGGTCCAGGCCCCCACGAAAAAATTCAAAGTCAGCAGCTACAAATACTGTAGCTGCTACTTTAAATATTAGGACACTTACCTGTTCTGTTTCCATTGGCTCTTGGGTGCTGCCACCACCATTGCCTGCAACAGAAACTGGCAGTGAGCTGGTTCCCTATTGTGCATGTGCGAAGCGTGCTGCGCTTTGTGAATGGCACGGTGGCGGGGGAAGGAGGCGGGGGCCGAACTCACAGGGGACCTCACCACATCTTTTTTTTTTCTCAAACAAAAGGTTTTTATTGAACCAAAATGACAGTACACGTAAAGAGCTCCAGAGCTCGAACATTACCCATAATCGCCGTGACGCAGCACGTCCGTACATCAGAGAATAGGCACCCCACCAAAAGCATAAACATGAAATATGAGCCAAGGAAAAACATTAGTTACATTCGTCCCGACACAGTCCACCTCCCCGTCAGACAGATCACAATTTCCCACATAGCCGCCCCCCCCACTACAGCACGGCACCCCATATCCTGTGTAAGCCAGCCAGTATTTTATCCGAGTCTAGAAATTCGCCCCCCCCCTCCCTAAAATAGACGGTCATACACCAAATCTATCGGGGCCAGACCTGGAGCATTGAGCCAAGGGGCCCATAATTTTTCAAACTTGGAGCTAGACCCCCTATGTTGATAAACCACTTTTTCCAACCTTAATGTAACTCCCATCTGTGAGATCCATTCGTGTGCCGTGGGTGGCTCAGGGTCCTTCCAGTGTCTTAGAATCATCAATCGGGCCTGAAACAGTGCTCTACTAATAGCTTGCCCCGAAATCCCCTCCTCCAGCAGGGCGTCCCCCACCCCCAGCAAACAGGGCTTGGGGTCCAGCGGTATCTGGACCTGGAAAGCCCCATTAAGTGTATCAATGACCTTTGTCCAATATAGATGTAGTTTCGGGCAGCGCCACAGGAGGTGAATAAGATCACCGTGATCTCTACTGCACCTAAAACAGGTTGGATCAACCCCCAACCCCATCCGTGCCAGCCTAGCCGGTGTGTAGTGTACTCTTAGAAGGACATAGAGTTGGGAAAGTCTGTGCGACACGTTCAGGGAGCACGTGGGAACCGCCTGCAAGGCCTCCTCCCACTGCCCCTCCTCAAACGCCCCCACATCTTGTTCCCACCGTGCCATCGCCCTCAAAGGGGCTCCCGGTAGAAAGAGATTCAGGAGCATGGCGTAACAACATGAGATGAAGCCTTTAAACTTGTCCACTTCGACCACATAGTTAAAGACCGATGCTAATAATTCTAAACTTTTTGAGAGGGATGACTATCGGGGAATTATGCAGTACGTACAGCAGCTGTGGCATAAGTATCATCTTTATCAAGTTTACTCTATCTACGGGGGGGAGGTTCAGCCTACTCCACATCTTTACCCGGTCACGGCAACGGTTAATCAAGGGGGTGAGGTTGAGAGCGACGTACTCCAACAAACATGCCGTAACCTGAATCCCGAGGTAGCGAAATGACCCGGAGACAGGAATGTCCTGCAGGGTCGACGGGGCCAGAGAGGGGTCGCAATCAAGCAGTAGGAGGGAGGACTTGGTCCAATTAATTACCAAGCCCGAATATTCACCAAATCGCCTGACAACAGTCATTGCCTCCGACAGCGATGCAGAAGTATCGCCTAGGAGAAGCATAGTGTCGTCTGCATACAACATTATCTTCTCGTGGAGTTCGCCGTATTGAAATCCCTGGATTGAGGGGTTCGTCCTGATCAGGGCAGCCAGGGGCTCTATGGCTAAGGCAAACAGGAGAGGGGATAGGGGGCACCCCTGACGTGTACCCCTATGTAGGTTAAAAGTGTGTGAAATCCTACCTCCCTCCCGTATGGCCGCCACAGGGGACGAGTACAAAAGCTGGACCCACGCAATAAAGCCGTCTCCGAACCCAAATCTCCGCATCACCGCCCACAAATACTCCCACTCGACACTATCAAATGCCTTGTGGGCATCCAAGGATAGTAGCGCTCTATCACCCGCATTATCCGCCCGGGACTGGATATTTAAAAAGAATCTCCTCAGGTTTATGGCCGTCGACTTTTGGGGCATGAAGCCTGATTGGTCAGAGTGGATTATGGTGGAAATGACACTATTCAATCTCACGGCCAGGACTTTAGCAAGGATCTTAATATCATTTTGTAGTAGGGAGATCAGTCTATATGACCCAGGGTCAAGAGGGTCCTTATCTGGCTTCAGAATTAAAACTATATTTGCTCTAGACATAGATTGTGGAAGCGTGCCGGCCTCCTTTGCATTATTAAACACTCTCAGAAGTTGCGGTAGTATTGTTTCCCCATATTGCTTGTATACCTCAGCTGGGAGGCCGTCATCCCCAGGGGCCTTCGAGTTGGGGAACAGACTGGTCGCCGCCTGCAGCTCCCCCAAAGACAGGGGGGCGTCAAGCATCTTCCTATTGGAGGCGGCCAGGGCTGGTATCCGGACCGGGTCCAGGTATTCGGCCAGGGAATCAAGCGTGTACGCTTGGTGAGATTCATAGAGCTGGGAGTAGAAACCCACCAGCTCCGTGAGGATTTGATCTGGGGAGTTAGTCACCCCGCCAGCGCGGGTGCGCAGTGCCCCAATGAAGGGGGACATCTGTTGGGAGTGGGCAATAGTTGCCAGCATGCGACCAGTGTGCTCGCCCTCCTCGTAGTACGCCGCCCTCTGAAAGAAACGTTTCCTCTCCGCCCCCGAGGACGTGACCTGGTACAGCGCATCCTGCACCGAGAGCCACGCCATCCTGTTAGTCTCGGACGGATCTGCAATAAAGGCATCCTCTAAGTTACCGGCCATCAGCTCCACCCCCTCCCTCTGGGTATTTGTTTGCCTTTTAATGGCCTGGATCTCTGTGATAAACTGACCTCGCAGGACGGCCTTAAAGGCCTCCCACGACACCGCTATATTTTCCGAGTCAGCATGAATTCTCCAAAACTCTGAGATACAGGACTCCACATGCTCATGGGAGGGGAAAAGATTCAGCCAAAAAGCGTTCATCTTCCACGGGGCCTTAGCCCCCGCAGAAGGGGGACGCACATCTAAGGAGGCGATCAACGGCGAATGATCCGACACACTTCTCGGAGCATACGCCACCTCCGAGATGTATCGCTCCGCCGCGTGTGAGCAGAGGCATAGGTCAATCCTAGACAGCGAGGAGTAACTCTTGGAAAAACAAGAAAACTGCTTGACCCCCGGGTTCCTAGCTCTCCACGGGTCCCTCCACCCCACCTCCTCCATGAACTTTCTCAGGACGGTGCGACCCGCAACCCTCCCCCCTCCTCCCGACGAATGCTTGTCAAGCAGGGGGTCCGTGCAGCAGTTGAAGTCCCCGAAGGCGTACAATGGCACCTCCGGGAACCGCACCTGAAACTCCACCAACGCCCTCAATACCTGGTTATTATATGGGGGGGTATGTACACAAATGCAAGAATACACTTGAAATTAAACAGCCTACATAGCAAAAATATGTATCTACCCTCTACATCAACCACAGAGCAGAGCTCCTCATACACTATAGCGCTGTGAATCAGCACACTCACCCCCCTGGAGTATGAAGTGTGAGTGGAGTGGTAACCCCTACCCACCCACCGATAGTTCAAACAGGACTCAGAGTCAGCAGTGAGATGGGTCTCCTGCAGGGCACAAATGGCCGGGAGCCTTTTTCTCATCAGGGTTGATACCATAGTTCGTTTCAGTGGGTCCTGCAGCCCCCTAACATTCCACGAAAGTATCGTGACCGCTGCCATCAAGGGGGGACAAACACGTGATCATCCGGGGAAAACCCGCCACCCACATATCCGCCCACCTCCCTCCAAATGGCACCGGATGCGTTGGCAGTCTGAGGTGTGGACCGGCATCGAACAGGTAACTGGGCAGTAAAGAGAATTGGGTTTCCACCCAGTAGATAAAAAGGAAAATCCGCTCTGGAGCAGTCCATTGCGTAGCAATACCTTGGATCGCGCAACAGTGCGCTGACTGAGCATGTGGTACTCAGCTGAGGCAGACAAGCGACCCATGCAGGCCGGGCATCCCTCAGCATGGGCACCTGTCGTTGATTCAACCTCACGGGAGCCAACGGGCAATCCCAACTTGTCTGGGACAACCGGTCCCACCAACCTGCAACTGGGCCATCCAGTGTGGCAACATAGTCACTAGCCAACAACGTTGAAAGCATTGGCAGGAATAATTGCATTTCCGAACTCACATTTTATGTAGCAAATCATTGTCTGTTTCCGGCAGGTTCCTCGGCCGAGGAAGAAAAAAGGGAAGGTGAAGATGACAAAAAAAAGACATTTTTCAAGGCGACTCCGCTAGTAGACTTCAGATGATCCCATCTTCCAGTTCAGGAGGCCTCCGGGCCTGGCGCAGCGCACCCTCATTAGCATCGAGCCAATCCGAGGCCCCGGCAGGATGTTCGAAGAAGTGGGCTTGCCCCCTCAGGATGATTCTGAGTTTCGCCGGGTAGAGCATTGCATACGGCGCCTGTAGTTTCTGCAGACGCTTTTTAATTTCAGTGAAGCGTGCCCGGCTTTTCTGGACTGCAGCAGAGAAGTCTGGATAAAACGAGACCCTTGTGCCATTAAACTGGATATTCCTCTTTTCCCTGGCCATCCTCAGTATAATTTCACGGTCTCTATAGTTCAGCATCCGGGCTAGTATCGGGCGGGGGGGATTAACCTCACCACATCTTGCTGAAACCAGGTACCTGTCCCCCCCCCCCCCCTGAAAGGTGGCAAAAATGGCACCAGAGGAAGCAAAAAAAACATAGCTTCCCCTTTTGGGTGGAGCTCCACTTTAAGGACCAGAGGCATACTATTCAAATACATTCAAAATAAGGATGCTCCATGTTTACAGTGGAACAATGGGCACAACCAAAAAAAATATATATATATATTTTTTACAATTCTTTTAACTGCCAAGCTGTCCATCAAAGGTGGGTGTTACAGGGGTTAAAACAAATCATTCAAAGCAGAACTACACGCATTGATTTAAAGTGGAACTAAACCCTCCTATCTTTGAACTGCTGTCTGAATTGATCACATGTGCAGTACCATGGCAACTGCTGATGGAACAGAAACTGTACCCTGGCTGTAAAGGATAGGGTGATTTAGTATTGTTTTAACACTTACATGGGTATATATATATATATATATATATATATATATATATATATATATATATATATATATATATATATATATATATTTTTTTTTTTTTTTTTTTTTAGGTAAAGAACATACATACAGTCATGGCCGAAAATGTTGGCACCCCAGAAGTTTTTCCAGAAAATCAAGTATTTCTCACAGAAAAGTATTGCAGTAACACATGTTTTGCTATACACATGTTTATTCCCTTTGGAACAAAACAGAAAAAAAGGTAGGAAAAAAGCAAATTGGACATAATGTCACACAAAACTCCAAAAATGGGCTGGTCAAAATTCTTGCCACCCTTAACTTAATATTTGGTTGCACACCCTTTGGAAAAAAATAACTAAAATAAGTCGCTTCCTATAACCATCAATAAGCTTCTTACACCGGAATTTCTCTCACCCAAAATTTTGGACCACTCTTCCTTTTCAAACTGCTCCAGGTCTCTCTTATTGGAGGAGCGCCTTTTCCCAACAGCAATTTTAGGAGCTCTCCACAGGTGTTCAATGGGATTTAGCTCTGGACTCATTGCTGACCACTTTAGAACTCTCCAGCGCTTTGTTGCCATCCATTTCTGGGTGCTTTTTGAGGTATGTTTGGGGTCATTGTCCTGCTGGAAGACCCAAGATCTCGGACGCAAACCCAGCTTTTGGACACTGGACTCTACAGTGCGACACAATCCTTTGGTAATCCTCAGATTTCATAATGCCTTGCACACATTCAAGGCACCCAGTGCCAGAGGCAGCAAAACAACCTCAAAAGATCATTGAACCTCCACCATATTTCACTGTAGGTACCGTGGGCCTAATCCACAAAAACCCGGCGGAACGTAATTTTTCCTATTTAAGTTACACCGCCGCAAAATCTCTACCTATGTGCCCGATCCACAAAGCACTTACCTAGAAATTTTGAGCGGTGTAACTTAAATCCGTCCGGCGCAAGGCGTTCCTAATTTAATGGGGCGAGTCCCATTTAAATTAGGCACGCTCCCGCGCCGGATGTACTGCGCATGCTCCCGACGTCATTTTCCTGACGTGCTTTGCCCGGTTTTACGTTGCGCCGGGTTTTGAGAATCGCGATGGGCGTAAAAAAACGCGGCGGGAAAATTTTTTTTTTTTTTTAAAAATGACAGCGACGCGGGGTAGAAGGGTCTACTTTTACAAGGTGTAAACAGTTTAGGCCTTGTAAAAGTAGCCCTAATTTTGCGACAGCAAACTAATAATTACGGAGAAAAAGCAAAGCGTAAAAGCTTTGTGGATCTCCGTAAGTGCTAATTTGCATACCCGAAGCGGCATTTCGACGAGAAATGCCCCCAGCGGCGGCTGCGGTACTGCATCCTAAGATCCGACAGTGTAAGTCCCTTAAGGCAGACACAATTTAAAGGATTCATGTTTGGCCTAAGGTTTTTAATCACTTACCTAATTGGTGTCTATAGTTGCCTGGGAGGTGCTTCGGAGATTTCGGGAAGGGTGATGAGTTGCAGATCCAATTGTTGGTCAACGGACAAAGAAATTACCACCCACCCTCCCTTTTCTTGGAATGGTTAAAATGTTGGTCTTTAAAGTAGGCTGGCGGTGGTGGACTTTGGAAGTGATAAAAAAATCAATAGTCTAATTCTTGGGGACCCATCCGTGGTATGGTGTCCTTGGGTGCATTTCAGTAATGTTGGGAAAACTGGGAATTTGGGACATGGAGGTCTCTGCGGTTACTTGGGACATTGTGTCTGAGCAGGGGTGTTGCGGCTGGGAGCAACAGGTACACAGATACAAAACTGGAGATGTGTTTAGTGCCTTCAAATATCAGCAACCTTTTCACTGTTTCTGTTTTAAAGGAATATTCTTGTGATATTGTTGCTATATGCTAATAAAAAGGCTGCATATTAAATTTTGACTCCTAATGTTGGTGTGGACTGTTTATTGGTGGGTAAAGTGGCTGGGAATTCCCTGCAGTAAGTGTGTGCCCCCATCTCGAACCATACCAGGCCACATGCCCTCAAACGTGAGGAGGAGGGTACCTTGCCAGGAAGTATGCTATGTGGCACTACAGTAAAGGGTCTGTAGTTGTCAATTGAGCACAAGTGCAGGGATGCCACCACTATTGATACTTCCTCCAGCTCGGTAACTGAAGCTCTATACCTCAGTAGGAATTTGTAGGGCCAGAGCATTGCACCCACAATTCACTAATCTTTGTTGCAATGCTTTGCAGGCTTCAATGCAAATAAAATGATGAATGCATATTTTTGCTGCGGCTTCAGGGGTGTCCTCCTCGTCGGGTCCGGCGTCCTTCTGCGGCCATCGTAGTGTCCTCCCCGCTCGATCCCCGCGCTGAGTTTGAACCACTGCGCCAGCATATACCGAGCGCAGTACACTCGGGTATAGTCGGGCAGGCTCGGCTCCTCTCGCGGTCACGTCCTGTGTGTCCTGTACGTCCAGGGCATGACCGCAAGAGGAGCCGAGCCTGCCCGACTATACCCGAGTGCACTGCGCTCGGTATATGCCGGCGCAGTGGTTCAAACTCAGCGCGGGAAGTGGGTATCAGTGTATATCACGCACCCACGATTTTGCCCTGATTTTCAGGGCAAAAAAGTGCGCAGTATACGCTGATAAATATGGTACTTGCTACAAATGTGTAAAAACTAATCCATAAGCTGGCTACTTGGTTAACTTCAATTTACGGTATATCCTCTTCCAATGAATGTTAAAGGGGTTGTAAAGGTTTATGTTTTTTCACCTTAATGCATCCTATGATGTAGGATGCGCTGATATTACTGTATTTGCGCTGATATTTTTGAATGGGAATGATGAATCATGAGAAAATAAAGAAGCAATCTCATGTGATAGACACTCTGTAATCGTTTGTGAATCTGACCTTTTAGTAAATACTGTAACCCTTTATTGCTCTTGTAAAAAAATGTTGTCTTTTTTTTCTCTGACTTCCCCTGACAAACAATTCACTGATATTCTGGCAGGCAGCATTTTCTCTTAAATGCTATCAATGTAACTGAACTTCTGTTTGCATCTTTCTTGGGGCCGCTGATCAAACAGTCTGCGGTGAGATCACCTTAGAAGCCATAACCCCCCCCCCCTTCTTATGTAATACATACCCCCCAACCAAAGCGCAAACCAGCTACACTTCCATTGTAAATTAAGCTTTTCATTGCAGAATAGGCCATTTTCTCCAGTGAAAACGCCTGAACGTTATGAAGTATAGAAAAAAAAAAGTGACATTTTAACAAACACATTTTGTACATTGTATAGGAAACACCCCAATTCTCCCGCTGCTTCTGATCCTCAGCATTAGGAGAAGAAAAAGAAAATGGCTCTGTGAAAAGCAAGCTTAATGAGACCCCCCAGTCCAATGAAATACAACAACGCAGCCGGCAGAAGTCCGCACTGTAAAGGGAAAGCAGGTCGCCAGGCATAAAGGCTTGAATGCATTGTTTAAAATTGAGACCTGAGCTATAAAATATAAATCAACCCTACAAAGAGCATTATTGCTCTGCCCAAATTGTTCTACATAGAAAAAAATAAATTACAAGCATCAGGGTTCTTGAAAAGGCTGGAGTTGTACAATTTGTGCGAGCCATGGGAGTCAGAGGCAGAACATTAAGGAAGCCAATATACGGAGGAAATGAATTCACCCATGAACACAACCATTTCTCTCTCATCTGTGCGTAGATTTCAGGTCACCCAGTCAGAAGGCATTTATTTACTTTGCTTTTTTAATGAACACGCTTCCCAGCTCGCCCATAAGACTTTTCATCTGTAAATAGATGCATTTACATGTGTGTGTTTGTGTGGGTGAGCGTGCAGCCTGTGTGCAATCATGTACATGTATGCACATAAAATCAGGGGTAAATAAATTGACTGCACGGCTTCAAATGTTGCATTAGACATTATATTAGGACAAGGTAGGACTTAAAACCAAGTGAGGGTCAGGCGGTCAATGCACAGTTCATTTGCTTCCAGTGCTTTTCATCTGGGACCCTGCAGGGAACAGATATAACAGGAATAAAGCAAAACTCTAAGCAAACAGCTAATAACACAGATAAAATACAAATAAAGGGGCCTATTAACCCGCAAAAGGATTTTTATTACTGCTAATCCAGTCCTAAGGTTAAATGGAAGAGACATGTTGGCAAGTTTTTCTCAATCTGCAGCTGCAGTCACTGAGCAGTGTATTCTGACAGCTACCCGTGCCGCTGTCAGAATCCAATCTCCTGCGGGGGAGGGATTCCACCATCCACCTTATTTGTGTGGAAAATAGAAACTGTTCCTTATTTTCATTCAGCCTGTAGGCAGCTTGAAATGTATTAGTTCTAACGAGTTAGCGGTTGCCTGGGGAAAGGGTTAACTGTTATAAGTCCAGTTCTTGGGCTTTTGGTCTATGCCAGCCCACCCGTGCTATAAGAAAGGGGAAGGCTGAGGTCCAGGGGCTTCCTAGCTGGACTAGTTGGTTTTGTTCTGTTTGTGGTATCGGGCTGCTCCATCGCAGTTTTTCCGACGTGAAAGCTGCAGGAATCGGCCAGCAAAAACAAGAGAACCGGCTCTCTTTTTTCCCGTTGGATTCCCAGCGGAAAACGGTAGTTTTTGGCAGTTTTCCTGTGAGGAAAAAGACAGATGGAGCATACACATGGGATTCCCGAAGGAAAGTTCTCTTCTGAGTTTTCCTGACGGGTAAAACCGAACATGTGTACGGGAGAAAAAGTAGAGAGCAGGTTCTCGGTTTTCCCCTCAGGATTTCCGACGGACCTTTTGTTGTCGGGAATACCGTTCGTGTGTACAAGTACAAATTTTTTGTGTCTTTAGTGCAAACATAGCAGGCCTGGCTCTGTGGAAGCATAGAGGTTAACTTACCAACGGCAAAACACTGCTCACTTTGTAAAGGAATTTTAGCTTTGCGATTGTGGTAAAAAATCACTTTACAAAGAATACCCAAGCACATATAGGGAAAAGAGAAACATTTTTTTTTTTTGCATGTACATGATTGGAAGATGGAAGTCAGCAGAGCTTCACCTCATTCACTAAGCTAAAGGAAATTTCACTTGCAAAGTGAACAGCCTATTTTCTTTTACTAAAGTAGAATTCTGGGTTTCATTTTGTTTTAAGCTAGTCCAAACAACAATTTCCATTACAGGATGAGAAAAGCAATGAAATAATAGCAATATGGGGAACGGTGTACCTGGCTAGGTACACCTTTCCCCATATTGCTTTTATATCATAGTGATCACTTTTATCTGTATGTTGGTTTTTATCAATAAAAGTCTACTTTTTTTTACCTGCACCATTGGAAGCCCCTCTTTTTTTCTTTCTTTCATGTTCTGTGGACGTGATTTTTTTCGGTTCTTCCATTTGCCCATTGTCATCCCAGTTGGGGCTATTAGTATTAAGAACCTACCGAATACTTTTCGACTAATCTTGAATCCTTTGGGTCTTTTGGTTTCCCCACACAATTGGAATATCCATGCCTGACTGAGTACTGGTCGTGAACAACTGGATCCACCGGTTCCATTCGTGATTACTTCCATCCAGATTCCTATAAGGAGTACTCCGGGTTCCTTTAGATCCCTGGGATATCCGGTTTACCTACCGATTGGGAACATCCATGTCTGATTGATCCGTTGTCGCTGACAGTGGAGTCCAACGGTTCTGGTAAGAATGTTTAAGACATACCATTTGTTTGAAGGCTCATTCCCTGTGATGGTCTATACAACTCCAGTGTTATCTTCACCGTGAGACTCTTCATCCATTTGTGACGGACACTGTAATCATATCAGCTCTTATTTGTGGACTTTGTTCTCTAATTTTAATTATTAATCTGTTTGTTCCTTCACGGTTCGTTTTATCCTGTTGGGTTCACATTGTTGGTAATTTATCTATATTTCAGTTATTTCAATATTTCACAAGCAAGGTTTTTAATTTGTCTTCTCTTTTCAACAAAGATCTTGTAACTGTTCTCAAAGTCAATATAATAAGTAATGTTGTTTTTAGGTGTACAGAAGGAACACAAACATGTAATAAAGTACAGCTTACACAGCTCTTAGATGTGATGTCACATGCCTGACAAAGCGCTCCTGCGTGGCTCCAAAACATTGCACTCTCTTGTTGCGATGTGATCATACTTCAAAACTGTTTGGACTCAACTTGAATATTTATGGTGTGTTGGCAAAAATCTACACTGTGTCATGCATAGTCTAGTCTCCATTTGGTGGTTGCTGCACCACCAAGTATCCCAGAGCCTTTTCCAGGAATATGTGCAATGGGAATATGGATGGCTATTTTCAACATTCTAGGCGCTTACAGGATGACTATATTACTCAGTCCATGGAATTCATAAAGAGTGTTGTAGATACTCTTTAGAAACCAGTCTCCCAGTAGTGTAACAAATACCGAAACATACAACAGATTCATGTACATAAAAAATGTTGGTAAGTGGTGTATATACTGTAAGGCCCTGTACACACGATCAGTCCAAACCAATGAAAACAGACTGAAGTTCAGTTTCATCGGTCCAAACCAACCGTGTGTGGGCCCCATCGGTTGGTTATCCTTCGGTCGCAAAATTTAGAACTTGCTTTATAATTGAACCGATTGACGCCTAACCGATCGGTCAAAACCAACGGTTAGTACGCAAAAGCATTGGTTGCAAACCCGCGCATGCTCAGAATCAAGTCGACGCATGCTTGGAAGCATTGGACTTCATTTTTCTCTGCACATCGTTGTGTTTTACGTCACCGCGTTGGACTCGATCGGTTTTTGAACTGATGGTGTATAGGCACATCAGACCATCAGTCAGCTTCATCGGTTAACCGATGAAACGGACCTTCAGTCAGTTTTCATCAGTTTGGACTAATCGTGTGTACAGGGCCTAAATCTTTCGCAACTCTGTGAGAAGTGGAGATTTACAGACAGGGAAGCTATTTGGAGAAGTTGAAAGAGTAATGGAAATGTATCAAATGCCAGTTCTAGAGGAACAAATTTTGTATCAAAATTGTCTCAAGGATTTATTATAATAATTACACATACTGTACAACACTATGTTTGCCACATGGAGGAGATTTAATTTAACTCCAGCTTCCTTAAAGCGGTAGTTCACCCTCACTGACATGATTTTTCCATCGAGACAGGCATTGTAGCGCGAGCTACAGTATGCCTGTCCCGATTTTTTTACCCCCGTACTCACTGTGTACTCGTACATTAAATATTTCGGCTCCCGCGGGGAATGGGCGTGCCTATGGAGAGGGAGGATGATTGACGGCCGGCCCTGGCATGTCACTCTCCCCGAAGACAGCCGGAGTAGGTCTCGGCTCTTCACGGCGCCTGCGCACAGGCTATGCGCAGGCGCCGTGAAGAGCCAAGCCTATTTCGGCTATTTCCGGAGAAGCGTGACGCGCCAGAGCCGGCCGTCAATCATCCTCCGTCTCCATAGGCACGCCCATTCCCCGAGGGGAGTCGGTATCTTCGATGTACGAGTACAAGGTGAGTACGGGGATAAAAAAATCGGGACAGGCATACTGTAGCTCGCGCTACAATGCCTGATTTTATGGTAGAGGAAAAAAAAAAAATTTTGGGGGGTTTATAGGGTGAACCCCCGCTTTAATACTGATATGGCAGTAATTTTGCACAACTGTAGAACCACACGGTAAAACTGTTGCAAGGTTTACGACTACATACCCTCCGCCAGAAATGTGTCTTACTTAATCACCCCCAGTGTATTCTGCTTCTCCCCTCTGCTCAATGGTCCTATGTTTTTGCTTGACCTTGTGAATGTTTTAACAAAACCCCAGTCTGGGTAATCACCAAATATCAAAGTCTGATATGTCTTTGTTCTTTGTCTTCAGACTCTGTGTTTGTTGTTACCATCTCAGCTTAGTGTTGCAGAGTTCTAATAACTCAGATACATGCTGTAAATCAGAGCAATAAGCTTGTAATAGCGGAGAATTCCAGCCCATATACACAATGACCTAGGTCTCTCTGGGTCTGTTGATAAATGGCTGTGATTAATTAACAGCATTATTCTCACAGTTACAGCGTTAACAAAATGGTAATATTCGATGCACAGATCAAAGTTAAACCCTTTGAACAGTAATGATCTGAGTGCATAAACACAGCAGTAAATTGAACGCTGAAAGCCAGGCAAGCCGCCAGCAGCGTTTAAGGTCTCCGAGCTATTTGACTTTACATCCAGTGGTCAATGGCCAAAATAGATCAGGTGTTCTCAGTAGTTTCAGCTGGTTTTAAAATTAGCATCTGTTACCTGCTACATGGCACAGCGCACAACAGGGAGCGCCGGATGACCAGTCAGCAACAGAGATCACACAAAACGATTATAGTCATTTATTTTTACACATCAAAAATGTAAAAGCACTGTGTAGTCTTATTCAAGAGCAATGACAATAAACAAAGAAAAACATTATAACTACCAATTAGCTTTAATCATTTAAAATGTATTTTAAACTATAGTCTCTTGCAATTTTGTGCAAACGCATACAATCCGTACAGTAAAACCTTGGTTTGAGAGTAACTTTTAATACATTTTGTCTTGATATACAAGCAATGTCTTGATATAAGAGTAGTGTCATGTCACAACTGAGTATAAAAAATACGAGAGGAGCCTCTAAGTGTAGCAACATGGTTACATTTAATGAAGGTACAACATTTAGCAACTTATTGCTACACTTGGTGGTGCCTCTCTTCTCTTTTATACCCTGTAAAAAAAATGACTAGGCCAGCATCAAGTAAAGCCTAGGAGTTATGAGCCTGGAAGCGTTGAGTTGTTTTAAAATGAGTCCAGCATGCCCATGCGTTTGTAAATTTCTGAATATGTTCTTGGGAGACGTGAATTAATTCTTCCATTTCTTCAATTTTAGAGATTCTACCTAACCACTCCCCAATCGTTGGAGCGTGTGTGGAGCGCCAATGTACCGGAATGCAAAGCCTTGCCGCATTCACCATATGCATGGCAAGAGATTTAAAGTATTCAGGCCTGGTTAAGTGTGTATGATGCCAGAGGTATTGTGCCGGGGAATAATCTAGGGTATAAGTAGTAACATGCGTAATAATCTCATGCACCTCTTTCCAAAATGGCTGAAGAGACTCACAATCCCACCATATGTGGAGCATAGACCCCTTCCCCCTCCCACACCTCCAGTACGTGTCATGGATAGTCTGGGAAAATTTGTATAAAAGAGTCGGGGGCCAATTTTGTAGCAGTTTTCCTGTATAGCAACATTAAGGGATCCCTTATGGGCATATTCATTAATATGGGCCCAATCATCCTCATTCAGGGAGAGTTGAAGATCAGATTCCCAGGCCCTACAAGCTAAGTCTGGGTACCCGGGGGTGTCATCCAGAAGGATCTTATATATACTAGAAATTAAGTGTCTCTGTGGGGCAGTTTGCGTACACAGAGATTCGTACGGCGTCAATTGTCGCGTCCAAGTCTCCGACGACTACTGAGAAGAAAGAAAATGTCGTAACTGCCTATAGGACCAGAAGGGGAAAGAGTTGGATGGGGACTGAGACACTAGATCCTCATAAGATTGAGGAGATCCATGAGAAAAAAGCTGATGTGCTAGGAGTTGGTCATGCAGCTATTCCTTCTCTAGGAAGGAAGACGATAGTCCTGGAATAAAGTCCGGATTACCTCTTAACGTGGTTAGGGGTCCAGGAACCGAGGAGAAAGATGGGGCTTTTTTCGCCCCCGCTCAAAGGCCCTAAGGGAGGGAAGAAGAAGAGGATGTGACTTGCATTTCTGGGGGCCAATGTTGAGGTGATATCCAGGGAAGCGAGCCAAGAGGGGACTGTGTGAATGAATGAATGAATGAAGAACTTGTATAGCGCGGCACATGCGAACTAAATCGCCTCTGGGCGCTTGTTGTTCCTGTCTCTTTTGGTATCAGAAGAGATGAGTTTTGATCTTTCTCCTGAATGCTGAGGCCCCGTACACACGACAGAGTTTCTCGGCAGAATTCACCGAGAAACTCGGTCAAAACCCGGATTCTGCCGAGAATCCCTGTCGTCTGTACAGTTTTGGCTCGATGGAGCCGCCGAGGAACTCGACGAGAAAATAGAGAACATGTTCTCTATTTTCTCGTTGTCCGCGTTGTTCTATGGGAGAAGGCGGCCCGCCGAGCTCCTCGGCGGCTTCATCCCAAAACTCGACGAGGAACTCGACGTGCCAAGCACGTCGAGTTCCTCTGTCGTGTGTACGGGGCCTGAGTGGTTTTCCTCCAACCGAATGCTGGTTGGTAAAGCGTTCCATAGTCTGGGACCTTGGACAGCGAATCTTCTTTCTCCTTTGGACTTGTAATTGGCTTTTGGGATTTGGAGCAGGTTTTGGTTGGTGGATCGTAAAACGCGATTGGGATTATGAGTTTTTATTTTTTCGCATAGATAATGGGGAGCATTCCTATAGATACATCTATGCGTTAGGCAGAGTGCTTTAAAAGCAATTCTGTCTTTTACTGGCAGCCAGTGAAGGGCTCTCAGTGAAGGTGAGATTGATTCCCAAGGTTTTTTCCCAGTCACTAGTCTGGCGGCCGTATTTTGCACGACTTGCAGACGAGCGATTTGGTACTTTGGGAGACCGAGGTAGAGGGCGTTTGCATAATCCAATCTGGAGTTTACAATCGCTCCCACCACGGTCGCTATGTCTTCTTTGGGAATAAAAGGAGTGAGTTTGCGTAGTAGGCGCAGTAGATGGTGAGATCCGCTGACCACTGACCCTATTTGTGCATCCATTGTCATGTAGGAGTCAAAGATGACCCCAAGACTTTTGACTTTGGTGCTAGGGGTGATGATTTTGCCCAGAATGGGCGGGGGCAACCAAGTTGTTGCAGGTTGATTCGTACGCTTAGCGTGAAACAGGAGAAGTTCTGTTTTCGCTCCATTGAGTTTGAGATAACTCTTTGTCATCCAGTTCTCTATCAAAGAGAGGCATGTCTCTAGATTGAGATGGTGATCCTTTTTGTTGCAAATGCGGAAATACAGTTGCGTGTCGTCTGCATATGAGTGATAAAGCAGTTTTTGTCTGCTAATGATTTTAAAAAGAGGACGAAGATAGATGTTAAACAGCACTGGCGATAGAGGCGATCCTTGGGGGACTCCGTGCGATAACGTGCGTTTTTCGGAAGTGAAAGGTCCCAATTTCACTGTTTGTGATCGGTTTTCCAAAAAAGAGGAGAACCAAGATAGATCACCTTCTGCGACTTTGGCTACGTCCGCTAGCCGAGTCAGTAATAGTTTGTGGTCTACGGTGTCAAAGGCAGCGCTTAGGTCCAGCAGAACCAGGAGACAAGATTCTCCTTCGTCTGCGGCCTCTAGAGCGTCGTCCCATATTTTGAGCAATGCTGTTTCTGTACCGTGTCCGGGGCGGAAACCCGATTGAAATGGATCAAGTAGATTATGGGTATCTAGATGCTGTTGCAGCTGTTGTACCACTACTTTCTCCATGACCTTGGAGAGAATGTTTAGGCCTGTTATGGGACGACGATGAAGTGGATCCTTGGGGTCTAGGGTGGGTTTCTATGCCCTCTTTTAACTGTGAGGGCACTATGCCTTCCTTGAAAGAGTGGTTTATAAGCTGCGTGATAGGAGGTGCCAGGATGTCGGCGCATTCCTTCAGCAGTTTAGTGGGAATTATATCATTTGGTGCTGTGCTGTTTCGCAGAGTCCCGATGATATTTTTTGTGGCCTCAGTGGAGATGGGTTCTAGGGTGAACTTTTCAGATTGTGGTGAATTTCGGTGGATGTTGTGTGAGTAATTGCAGAGGGGGGTGAGGGGGGTATTGTTCTGCTGAATGCTTTCTCGGATTCCCTCAATTTTATTAATGAAGTAATCCGACAATTCATCGCAAAACTCTTGGGTGTCTGAGTTGGGGGCTTCCAGGCAGACGGGATTCATGGTCTGAGTGACCATCTTGAAGAGTTCGCGGGGGCGATTTAGGGCACTGTTGATAGCCTTTGAAAAATAGTTTTTCTTGGCTTTGAAAATTTCTTTATGGTATTTTCTTGTTGTGGCCTTGTAGATGATGAGGTTGTCTTCTGAAGAGCTTCTTTTCCAGGCGGCTTCCGCCCTTCTGTGCTCTTGCTTCAATAACGACATCTGGTTATTAAACCAGCTTGACGTGTTTTTCCGGATGCAGGTTTTCCGTTTTAGCACTATTAAGTCGGCTGACTGTAATAGGGCTGTGTTAATGGCATCCAGTGTTTCTAAGGCAGTTTGATGAGGTTGAATTATTTTTACTTTTTCACTTAATGTGGTTTTGAAGAGTTCCGAATGGAGCTTCTTCTGACATCTAGTCCAGTGTGTTGTCACTGGTTTTGATGTTTTTGTTAAGGGGGAGATTTTGGAAATTGTGAATCTAATTGCATGGTGATCTGTCCATGGCAACGGTTCATTTTCCAAAATGTTTATTTTCAGATTTTGTCTGAAAATAAGATCGAGCGTGTGACCTGAAGTATGTGTGGGCCCACATACTAATTGCTGTAGCCCTAATCCTTCCAGGTGGTCGATGCAGGCATCGGCAACGGGGTCTTGTGAGGAGTTGGCCCAAAGGTTGAAATCCCCGAGCAGCAACAAGTGTTTGCTGTTCAGGGTGTAAGTAGAGATGAACTCCGTCAATGATGGCGGAAACTGCGATTTTGGCCCAGGTGGTCTGTAGCAGAGTAGAATACGGACGGTCTCCTGGGGATTTGTTTGCAGTTGCAGAGTAAGGGTTTCCATGAATGGAAGGGGGTTTTGGAGGACTGGTTTAGTGATCGCCAGGTGATTGCTGTGGATCACCGCCAGGCCTCCTCCTCTTTGTCCTATTCTGTTTTCGGTTATGATACGATAATTTTCTGGCACCAGTTCTCCGAGAATGGTGTTACAGTCGGCTGTGAGCCAGCTATCTGTAATGAAGAGGCAGTCTAAATCGTGTTGTAAAATGAAATCATGGATTTCTAGTCGGTGTTTTACTGCCGATCTTGTGTTGATTAAAGCACATAATATGTGCTTAGGCTCGGGTAAATGGCTGAGATTCTTGGGAATCGATCGTCGATCGATCCTCAATAATCGATCAATTCTTAGGGCTTTTTTGGTGATGGCTGGTAGTATTGCGGCAAAACGCCTCAGACCCCATATGGTTTCAGCAGAATATTGCCGATTAACCATGGTCGCCAAGCCTAGGGGGGGGGGAGGGGGAGTTTTGGGTGATTGAGAGAAGATTAACTTAATCCTCCCTCCTGGCTTGGTCCAGAGGAAGGCAAAAAACCCTGGCCCAGCTGTGCCAATATGCTGTGGCCGGGGGAAAAATTCCTTCCTGACCCCTTGACAGGCGATCGGGCAGAGCCCTGGATCAAGTGCAGATTGAATTGTGGGGGGGGGGAGTGAGGGGTTCTCCTTGTGGCTGGGTGTACCAAGATGGCCGCTGAACAGACAGCAGGGTCCAGGTTTGGGGCTAACTTTTACTGGATATGGTTCTGCTGTAACGCTCCCGGTCGTTGTAGGTATCCTTTAGGGGTAGGGGGGGTGGAGGGGAGATACTGAGCAGTTGGTGGAAGATTGCAGGGTGTGGGAGGCGGCGCGCCGCTAGGCCTCAAGTGAAGCCACGGTCTTTCCTAGATCGCGGCTGCCGCGATTCTTCACAGGCCGGCGCGGATGTCCGGAGAGATACTGAAAAGCGGCCAGCGGTTGAAACGGGCAGTTGGGGGGGATGCCTTGATGAAAAAGTGGTGGTGTGAAAGAGGGGGTGAGGAGAAGAGGAAAGCCGAACTATGTGGGTTGCTGCAGCAGCTTGTCCTGAAAAGGACGGCCGCCGGCGATCCCAGTAGATGGCCCCGAGAGCAAGGGCTTACCTGTAGGCTCCCTGTGGAGGGAAAGAAGGAGGGAGCCAGTGGACGTCGGGGGAAGCCAGGTAGTAGGTCTGCGGCGAAGATCTGACAAGCAGAGGCCGGGGAGAGCAGACAGCAGTGACAGGGAGGAGGATCAGGCTGAGCTGGAGGTGGAAACCCTGCCTGTCTGGCTCCAGGAGCCGTACGTCCTACTGCTAGGATCCGCACGCCGATTACTACTGGAGCTCAGTTCTAGCCCTGGGGAGGAGTCACTCTTTCAGACTCAATCCTGGAGAGCAGGAGAAAGCGTGGATTCAAATGTGTGAATGACTTTTCTAAAACCACCCAAGTCTTCCTCTTCTCATAAATGTTCCAGTCCACCACTCGCATAAGGTGACTTACCAGGTAGTATCGAAAAAGGTCTGGTAGACCAATGCCACCTTAAGCCTTCAAGCGAGTGAGCCGAGCATATTTAATACGGGGAGGTGAGTTTTTCCAAATGAACAATGAGCAAGCCCTCTTGTACGTCGCAAAGAAGGATGGTGGCAGGCTAATCAGAAGACATTGTACAAGGTACAATAGGCATAGTAAGATAATCATCTTCAGGAGGGCCGAACGGCCAAACCAAGTGACATTGAGGGCCCCCAGTCTTTTAAATCCTGCTGAGCTTTTTTTAGGGCAACCAGGAAATTCTCATTATAGGGGTGGGCAAAATCTGCCGTAATTTAAATACCCAAATACGTGATGGCTTTTGTGCTCCAAAGAAATGGAAAGAAACTCTGGCAACAGTCCATGTCATACTTCGAAAGCGATACATTCAGGACATGAGATTTAGAATAATTGATCTTAAAATGGGATAGCATCCTGAAGTGCTCTATATCCTTTAACAAGTTCGTTAAGGAAACCCTTGGTGATGTCAGGGAAAGAAGAACTTCATCGGCGAAAGCCGCAACTTTATATTCCCTACCTCACCAACAAGCCCCTGATGTCGGGATTACATAGCAATTTATTTAGGAAGGGTTCCAAGGACAGGACGAAAATCAGGGGGGATAGATGGCAGCCCTAACATGTACCATTACTTATAGAAAAGGCATCCGACAGGTGACCATTAGCCTGCACACACGCGCTAGGTGTAGAATACAGTGCAGAGATATGGGCCAACATGCGAAGATGAAGGCTAATTGATTTCAAAACCTCTTGCATGTAATCCCAAAGCGCTGCTATCAATCTCCAATGAAGAGCTGCCTCATACTGGGGGAAAGCATCGCACCCACAGTGTTTCATGGCTCAGGTGAGTAAAACGGGGGGGGGCTGGGGGGCCCAAGAGTGCAAGGTCTTTTTTCACCTTAATGCATAGGATGCATTAAGGTGAAAAAACACAAAGCTTTACAACCCCTTTAAGTAGGCACCTCTAGAAAACACAGCTTATGAATACACAGTACTGCAAGTATACTCTAATGCTAAGCAAGATATCTCTAAACTGAGCCCAAGTACTGAGCTCAACTAGCATGAAAGGTCCCTTCTTGTACCACAGTAGTCTGCCAGCATTGGAGCCCATAGAAGCCCATAGAAGCTGGAGTACACTCTCTCACACGAGAGAGATTTGAAATCCACCAGGAAACTTACTGTTCCTGATAGTAAAATCCAGCAATAGGGAAATGTAGATGAATGAATGAATGAATGAATGACTTGTATAGCGCAACGCATGCGAACTGAATCGCCTCTGGTAAAGTACAAACTGGATTGGCCAATGAGCCTTTCAACATTCTGGAGTCCTGGTTGATCAATTCAAGTCCCAGCAAGGGATCATGCCATCATGTCACATTCTACTGCTATTTGATCCTAATGTGGCAGTAATAATCTCCCTTCCTGGAGTCCTGGGTGGCAGTCTCTTTCTCTTTCTATCACTCATGGGAATATGGTACAGCAGCCCAAATAACCTGGTTGGTACAACAGCCAGGAACAATTGCTAGGGAACAACTGAAATCTGGAAGCGTACACAGTAATGATCAGGGCTTACTTCAGCAGGAACGTGGGGGAAGGCAGTTCCTAAACCACCAGCACTAGCTGTATGTAATGGTAAAAGGTGCTAGAGTGTGCTTCAGGGTCTATTGATGCTGGCTGCTGGGGGATCTATTCTAGCTGGAGGGGATACATTTTCGCAGGGGGGTCTATTGTCGTGGGGGTGGATCTTATATTGCTGGGAGGTCAGTTATTGTTAGGAGAGATCTACTGTTGAGGGAATGGTCTATTGTTGCTGGCTGCCAGAGAGTCAATTAATACTGTCTGTGGGAAGACCTGTTGTTGATTTCGGGGTCTATTGATTCTGTCGGTGGTGGAGATATGTTTCGGGTGGTCCATTAATGTTGGGGGAATCTATTGTTGCAGGGAGGGGCTCTATTGTTACTGTTCACAGGGGATCCAATTTTCGGCGTTTCTTGCTATCATTATCAAATTCCATACTAATTACTTATCACCACAAAATGATACGTGGTTCTGTTTTCTCTAAAAGGGTATTAATGGGAGGTGGGTAGGGGGTGAAACTAAGGAAGGAGAAGAGAAAAGCTGTGACTCAGAAGGGGGGAGTTTTTGCACCAATGCACCTATGACCTATCCTCTGAGAAAAAAAAAAAGGTTATGATCAATACTCTATAGCCCTGTACACACGCTTGGTTTTCTCGGCGGTAAAAATTCTGCCGAGAAAACCGAGGGGAAAGCCGAGAACCCAGCAGGAAAACTGCCATGGAGCTTTGGCTGGGAATCCCGGCCGTGTGTATGCTCCATTTTTTTTTCCCCGGCCAAAAGCTCTCCTGGCAGTTTTCCTGCCCGGAAAACCGGTCATGTGTACGAGGCTTGTGACTGCTATACAGTGGCTGAAGGTGCTGCACTGTATATTTGGAGTATTCGCAGGAAGCAAACTCAGTCTAGGTCTTCAGACGTACTCACAAATAGAAAGGACTCTGTCTTCTGAAACAGGCAGCAACTTTATTCCAGGTAAAACTACGTGGTCCTTGAAAGGTTGCATCTCCCCCCTTATCCAGCTGCATTCCTCTCCCCTTCTGCTCAGTTGCTGAGGATGGACTTCATGTGTAAAGCTGTAGCAACAGCCAGCCCAGGTCTTTCCTGTGTTTGGTCTCCAAAAGCATGGCTGTTACCCCTCCATGCTTGGGGACACTGCAACTAAAAAGAAACCAAAGAGAAATGTTCTGCAAATTAGCTAAAGCAATCACAAACAAGGTTACATAAGCTAGCTGAACCCAGCATAACAGTTCTTAAAGCCAAACTCAAGCAAAAACATTTATTTTTATTTTCAGTTTAAGATACACTTTGAAAATTGTATTGTTGTCTCTGACCCTATTGGGCAGACGTTAACTCACTTTCTGTCCCCTTGGGAACAGGGCAAGAAATAAGCAGAGTGGTCATCACTGGGTATCAACTCAATGACTGGTAAAAATAACTAACAGAGGCTCTCATGCCGCGTACACACAACCGTTTTTCATGATGAAAAAAATGCAATTTTTTTAATTGGTCATTAAAAACAATCGTGTGTAGGCTCCAGAGCATTTTTCTCAATGAGAAAAATGGGCATTAAAAATTTAGAACCTGCTCTATTTTTTTCTCAACGTTTTTCATGTCGTCGTTTTTCTCGTGTGCAGGCTATAACGATGGGGGAAAAAACGTGCATGCTCAGAAGCAAGTTATGAGAAGGGAAATTTGCATAATCAGCCCAAAGGGTAGCGCCATTCGAATGTAACTCCCCCTTTATAGTGCTGTCATACGTGTTGTACATCACCGCAATTTGCTCAAGCATTTTTTTTCACGATCGTGTGTATGCAAGGCAGGCTTGACAAGAATCACGTAGAATCACGTATCACGTGGTTTTTTTCCATGACATTAAAAACGGTCGTGTGTATGAGGCATAACACTTTTATTATACTGGAAAAAATGTTTTGTTGCAGTCTGTCTCCCCACTATAGAGATGTCCAATGCTGTGCCAACAGGAAGTCAGGGTAAATCTCCCCAATTGGAAAACATACCACAAAAATACCCAACAGAAATTGTGTTCCTTTTCATCACTAGAGGGAGCATTTGATCTAAGGAATGTACAAACTCCACTGGCAATTCATATGGTTGGGATGGGGCTTGCTGCTGGTTAGCAGTCAAGTGTGTCCTTTGGAATAATCCTATTGGTGATGTCTAATGCCGCGTACAGATGGTCGTTTTTTGTGATGAAAAAAAAACGACGTTTTAAATCATGAAATAAAACGATGTTTTTGAAACTTCATTTTCAAAAACGACGTTGCCTACACACCATCGTTTTTTCAAAATGCTCTAGCAAAGCGCGGTTACGTTCAGCACTCTTTTCCATTGAAGCTAGCTTCATAACTTGCTTCTGAGCATGCGCAGGTTTAAAAACGTTGTTTTAAATGTCGTTTTGCCCACACACTATCATTTTAATTGACACAAAAAACGACGTTTTGAAAAACGACACAAAAAATTCAAAGCATGTTCAAATTTTTTTTTTTGTCGTTTTCCAGAAGACATAAAACGACGTTTTCCCCACACACGGTCATTTTAAATGACGTTTTCAAAAACAACGTTTTTTTTCATCACAAAAAACGACCGTCTGTATAAGGCTCCATTCACACCTAGGCGTTTTAACGCCTGAAGCCCGACGCTATTGCAGCCTGCAATACGCTGGAGGGGTGATTTAACATTGTCGGCTATGGAGATGGTTCACATCTCCATGCCGAACGCCGAAACGCTGTACGCCTGAAGCTTAAAACAAGTTCCGGACCCTTTTTTCAGGCGGCTTTCGGCATAGCCGACAATGTTAATCACCCCTCCGGCGTATGTTAGGCTTAAAAACGACGCGTTTTGTCGCGGCAAATTGCGGGACAAAACGCCGCGTTCAGGTGTGAATGCAGCTTAAAGGTCAGAGAGGGGCAGGAAGAGTATGAACTATATGAGTCCCAGTCAAATGCCCAACCACCATAGAGTTACCTTGCCTGTGTTCCTTTGCCCTGCTCCTCTGCAGCCAATGAGAATATTTGTCACTTTTGATTATGGGGAGCATGTGACCTACTCCCGCTGCCAGTTGCTATGCTGAGCACTGGCACATGACCAAGGGCAGGGCCGGATTAACATAGGGGCTAAGGGAGTTGCAGCACCAGGCCCCTTCCTCAAGATAGGCCCATTTGCCCCCCCCCCCCCCAAAAAAAAAGATTGACTTTGAGGATTGTAGCTCGGCGGCCAGGGGTCACAGAGACATAACATTTGGGGGGGGGGGGTATGTAGTTGAAGATCCACCCCACCACTGGTCAAATGTGGGGCTCATATCATTTATGGTTCCGGAGATACGGGGCTGCTTGCGTGGCCAGTTTAAATACAAGCTGACACACTCTGCAGCAGCAGACTGAGAGGATAAGATCACAGGGCTTATAATAATTATTTGTATATTACTTATGGCAATTAACCCCTCACCACCCAGGCCAATTCTGACACTTCTCTCCTACATGTAAAAATCATCATTTGTTTTTTGCTAGAAAATTACTCAGAACCATCAAACATTATATATATAAAAAAAACACTAAAGTTAGCACAATTATTTTTCTATACTAAGCCAGTGGTCATCAACCCTGTCCTCAGGGCCCACTAAAAGGCCAGGTTTAATGTATTACCTGTACATACCGCCCACTTTTATACCTTCCACACTCCTCTCCGGTACATACCACCCTCTGTCATACCCTCCACACTCCTCTGCTGTACATACCACCCTCTGTCATACCCTCCACACTCCTCTGCTGTACATACCACCCTCTGTCATACCCTGCACACTCCTCTGCTGTACATACCAGCCTCTGTCATACCCTCCACACTCCTCTCCTGTACATAGTGCCCACTGTTAGACCCTCCACATTCCTCTCCATCACCTGCACATACTTCCCAGTTTTATACCGTCCACACTCCTGTCTTACGCCTCTTATCCACAAAAACTGTTCTTTAAAATTACCAGCTTTAGAATGGAGACACTTTTGTTAGTTCAACTAAAGGAAATCTTCTCAGTCCTCATATTTGTTCTGCCCATTATTAGTACTCATTTCATTTTGTGATTACTACTGTGATGTATAGAGGAACATAGGCGATCTCAGCTTCTCTAAATATAGCACTTGTAAAAAAAGGGTCCCTTAAAAATATTTTTGAAATGTTGGCAACTATGCACTTAGGCACTGCCTAAGGGCCACCGGTTCAGTAGGGGGCCCCATGAGAGACTCCTGGTATTCTGTGATAATAAAGCGTTAGTAAACATCGCTAACATTTCTACTTTTTAGAGACCCTGAGGTAGATTATGCCACAACGTACAAGTATGCACAGAATATTAGCACATAAGGGTACACTTAAATTGTCAGACTGAGCCCTCAAGTGCTGCGCTGTGATCAGTCCGGCGGGTCCCGGGTGCTTCCATCTTCACCTGCTCATCCTTCAGGGGTCTGTGCCTTCGGTCACTTGCCTTGGCTGGGCTGCTTTGATGTCATTCCCATGCATGCTCATGCGCATCCTCTCTCTCTCACCCCCCCTTTCTCTCTCATCCTCCCTCCCTTACCCCTCACCCCTCTCTCATCCCCCCTTTCTCTCTCATCCTCCCTCCCTTACCCCTCACCCCTCTCTCATCCTCCCTCTCTCTCTCTTCTCTCTTTCATTGAATTTGTTATAACAAAAAATTGTTTGTATATTTATTTATTATTTTTAAAAGGCCCACCAAAATCCTCAGCACCAGGCCCATGATGTTCTTAATCTGGCCCTGACTAAGGGAGTAATGTTCTTGTTACCCCAGGTCATGGACACAGCCCACCTCAGACCTGGCTGCCAAGAAGCAAACAGCTGCAAAGGAGCCCAGGTAAGGAGAGTATACAGGGATTGGGGTATGCCCTTTCCAAGCACACTATTACCTTGCCTACTGTACATGGGCAAAGTAGCAGTGCCTTTATAATATGTATTATATTAGTCTGGAGTTCAGTTTTAATGCATTTTTGTGTCTGGGGCACCAGAGTCAGAGGGGCACAAAGTCACAACATTTACAAATGATGACTGATTTTTTTTCTTTCTTTTTCTTTGTCTGGAATCCTTCAGACATTTAAGGGTATTAAAAGGAGAAAATTGAAGGGGCGTGGTTGAATTCTAGTTCTTGCTAATGCAAAAATTAATCATCATGTACAAAAGGCACCATCGTTCTCGTGTTCATGCGTGATTATAAATACAGCCCTGGGGCTGAGATATAGTAACGTTTTTTCAGACTGGGAGTCTGATGGTCTGGTAGTAACCAATTTTGGAGAATCAGTTGCTTGGCAATTTTCTGGTTTATACGATTGTGCTTTTTACAAAATGTAACTTTAATTATAGAGCTGTCTCGTGATGAACAGAAAATAGGATTATCACACCATTATTCATTGTTACTAAAGACTATCCAGAAACTCTCAGCCAGATTTATAAAAGTGTAAAAAGTACACTCATCCAAAAATGTACTAGATATTTCATCCAGTAAATCTCACATTTACTGATACTGATTATTGTGTTATTGTCTCACCCGGTGGCCCTGTAGCTGAAATGAGACACAAATTATATTTATTATATTATATATCTCTATCCAACGCTGACTTCGTGGCATATTTTGAAAGTTCACACTTTACCCACCTAAGCCCCGGACAATTTCGCTGGCCAAAGACCAGGCCACTTTTTGTGATAAGGCAAACTGACAATTGCGCAGTCGTGCGACGTGGCTCCAAAACAAAATTTACGTCCTTTTTTCCCCTCAAATAGAGCTTTCTTTTGGTGGTATTTGATCACCTCTCCGGTTTAAATTTTTTGCGCTATAAACAAAAATAGAGCGACAATTTTGAAAAAAAAAAACAATATTTTTAACTTTTTGCTATAATAAATACCCCCCCAAAATGTTTTGATTAAAGGGTCACTAAAGGAATTTTTTTTTTTTGCTAAATAGCTTCCTTTACCTTGCTGCAGTCCTGGTTTCATGTCCTCATTGTTCGTTTTTGCTTTCATGTTGCTGTAAATCTCTCTCTGTTCTGGACACTTCCTGGTTGCCTGTTTCCTGATAACCACAGTACTGGGAGATTTCTCACGGTGGTCACTAATCAAGGAGCTGTGTGTAAAATGAAACTGGATTGGTGCTGAGGAGTTTTAGACAAAGTATCACTGCTCTCTATTGGCTGACTGCCCTCTAGTGGCTCTCTGTACATCAGAGAACCAGCAAACAACAGCAAAAACGAAACTACACTGCAGGCACATTATATGATTGTTTTTTTATCTATTTTTAATCATTTTTAAAAGGAATCAGTTAACTATTATGTCTCTATGTCCTGTAAATAGTCATTTCAGCTAAAAAAAATTTTTCCTTTAGTGACCCTTTAAGGCTTACCTGTAGGTGCAAGAAATATCTCCAAAATCTACACGGCGCAGAGACAACGGCACCCAGGCTCACTGAGCGTGCCGTTACTAACATCGATTATGCCGTTAGTGGCGGCACCCACGCATGCGCGGGAGTGACGTAATCGCGGCTCTGGCTAGTCACAGCGCCGGAGCCGCGATTTGAGGAAGACACTTAGGGAAAGATGGCGATGATGGAGGAGAGGAACGAGCACCGCTGCGGAGGCTTCGATTTCATACTAGCTCATTATGCCTTTTTCTTGCAGTGGTTTTTTTTTCAGATTTTTTTTAAGAGGGTTTACTTCCACTTTAAGGAGCATAGCTCATTACAACAACATGTGTCAAATGTCAAAACAGCCAATAAAGCTGTCAGGAAACAACAAAGCGGGTGGGTGTCCGATCAACTCTTCTGTCAGCTGAATCTCCTCTTGTCAGAGGGATGTGCCTCAGTGTACATTTTGTAGAGTTCGGGTTCCGCCCTATTACCCCGTGTACGGGTAGACAATCCTAAAGGAGCCACTTAACTTCCTTGATTTAGATCAACTCCCACTGTAATGCAATGCTTCCATCAGTCAAGTCTCCCTTTCTCCAAAGCGGTTCAAGGGGCCTTCATTTCTGGTGGGTCAAATGGGTATTTGTCAGTACATGTGGGGTCTTCAAATGGATAAAACCTGGGGATGGGCACATGTGTTGCAGAGATGCACTGCAAGTTTTGTAATTTTTTTTTAAACTTTAAGTCCTCATTTGACTTCCCTCCTCCCATCTGGTGCAGCCATCTAATTAAAATCCTGTGAACTGAACACAAATGTCAGTGTATAGACAGTGAATGTGGGCGATTCTAGGATTGAAAATGTTTCTAGATTGGCCTGTTCTTTATTATTAATATGCCTCCTTCTTTTCATTTCAAAGAGGTGGCAAAACTTCATTTACAGCTCTTTCTTTTCAAAGAAGACAACAAAAATGGTTACTTTTTTTTTCTTTTAAGCCGTTTTGTGTTTCCCTTTATGCCTTGCTCGCAAATTTTACATAATGCGTGGCCTCTGCGGCAGAGCCTTTTATAAGATGTTGTTTACATATCACGTTCCTAGGCTGATAATTAGAGCAAAGTGCAATAACCATAGCATGGGAGGGCTGTGAGAAAAATGGCATTTGCATAGGGCATATTGAAAAACACAGGAATATTCACGTTCTTTACCAGCGTGGGCCACGCTAGACTGATGTATTTCTATGCGTGTCACTTGCTTATAATAACAGTTATCAGAGCTTCTGTTGAATCTATCTCACTTCACAGGACATTTTAATAAAAAGCGATGTAGACTTTGCCTGGCGTGCAGGCAGACAGAAAATTAGTCATTTCTAATTCAATGTCTTACCTTTGCTACATCTAATTTGATCTGACTTTCAAATCTCCGGCCACATCATAAAGCTGGAAGGTAAATTGTACTCTCTGTGGGGGTGAGATACTAAAGGCGTCATATCTTCTGTAGCCTGTGCTCACTTCAAGTCCCGATCAAAGAGGACCTATCATTGCAATTTACACTTCTCCTGAATCAAGAGGGCACTTGTTCGCATTGCCAAATCGCTGCATTGTTTTGGCTAGAAAATAATACCTCTTTTAGCCTAGCCTAGGGCTGAACTCAAAGCAAATTGCTAAATACACAGTTGAAATACATATAAATGAGTTGTTTTATCTGCCAATGGATTTGTATTTTTGTGCATCCAGTACTGATATTTGCATAGTCCTGTCATAGAGAACAGCTACGTGGATGAGACTACTTACATTTAGGAAAATAATGGTGTCTCCACCCTCAGCCTGTTCAATGGACAATTCAGAAATAGCCAGAGACTGATGAGGTCATCCCTCTGCTATTTCTTCTCCTATCAGCCTATCCCTTGTCAAAACATATGCATGCAGTACTGTAGTATAGGGAAGAGGCATACTGTATATATGGGGAAATTCAGGTTCCTATGTAACAGAGTTATAGACCCTTTTAAGTTAGTAAAACCCACCTACATCAGTTACTTACCTGACCCTTGAGTGTCACTCTTAGTAAACTATATAATTACTGTAAGCAAGGAGAGGCTTGCGAGGGGTTTGAGAACATTTCAGTGTATTGGAAGGAGCTTTGTTTCTCTTCTAATTGCTGGCCCTTTTCCGTTATGGACAATGTAGCAACAGGTCAACTTACCATGAAGCTCCCCCACTGAAGGAGAGAGCTAGGACTACTTCCTCATGGGGGCAGGGCCGCCTTAATTGCATCATGGGCCCCTGGGCAAAGTAAAGCACTGGGGCCCCACCAGCTTGCCCCAATTTACACACCTACAGTACTTTCAAGAAATAAAGTATAAATAGTTGATAGAATTAAATATATATTCATTAGTACTTTCAATAAAATCAATTTTACAAAAGAAAAACATTCCATAAATCAATGTTAACACAAAGGGCACAGTACAGGGGGGAATGCAGAAGGGCACAGTACAGGGGGGGGCACGAGGGCACAACACTGGGATCTGGAGGACACAGTATAGGTTCTGGGATGCTTCCCGGGACACGACCATATTGGAACAGTTTAGTAAAAAGCATGACTGTCCCAACAAATCTAGGACAGTTGTCAAGTATGATGTAATGCAAGATTATTGTGGGGCACCCATGTACTGGGCAGTGCCCAGGAGTGCCTGTGCATTAAGATGGCCCTGCATGGTAGGTAAGATTATTAGCTTCCTTCATTGTGAGAAATGCCAGGCCATTGTCCGACCAGTGTTGTGGGTGCAGGTCTCCCTTTCTCTATTGTATGTCTAAAATGTTTGCAACTTGTTCACTAAATCTGTGCCATCATCAGTTTGTATGGCTACTAATGTCTAGTGTAAGGTTGGCACTTCTTTCAGAGGCATCTAGCATTGGACTATATGCCAAAGGAATCTAGTGTTTATTCCATTCCAATAGGTGACTGCTCTTGAGCATGAACTTGTGTCTTGGGTTAGAGAACAGCATGATCTAAAAATCAAATGAGGAAGGTGGCCTTGAGTTCTGTTTTGGCCATGCTGGGCCTTTTGTAGGGCTCCCAGGGGTGAAGTGTGTTTCCACCCCATTAATCATAAGTCTCTGACAGAAAAAGCTAACTGCGCCTGTCCCTACTACACAACATTTACTTTGGTTCTTAGGTTTAGTTATCTTTTTAAGCAGCTCAAATCATATGGTGTCTGGCTAACAATACCCACACTGTAGGTGATTCATGTCATTAAAGACTACACATAGCCTACTGTATTTATTCAGATAGATTGTCTGGAAGACTTGCAGTACTTTGAATCAATATGGGATGCAGTAATGTATCCTCATATCCAGGACAATTCCTTATTATATGGGAAATGTAGAAACCCTAGGCACAACATACTGTATATAATTTATATAAAATAAAGGTTCATTTCAGCTATTAATGGTAATAAAGTGCAGCGCAAAGACATATAATTTAAACAATAACAAAAATAGTGATCAGATAAATATGTAACATTATAACTCTGATAATGACACAAGAAGAAATCCATAAAGTGCATCAGTGAAAAAAGTCCAAAAGGTGCTCCAAATAATGAAGTGACTAATCGTGATAAATATCAGAATCGGTGATCAACAGGAAGGTTCCTCCACCAATAACTACAGATGGCCCCTCACCTCAGCCATTCGACCATGGCTAGGTCACAAAGCTTTTGAAAAACCTCCAAGGTAAGTATAAGGACACTTCCAAGCTTTAAAAGGTGTACAGCAGGCAGCAGGCAGCAGACGGCTCAGCAATCCCAAAGACCACGGACAAAATATATAAGACAAAAAGGGGACAGACTAGTGCTCTCTGTCTTAAAACTGGATTTAATAAATGAAAATCAAAAATAAACTCACATTGAACAACACTCAGAGCCGAGTGTAGAGCGTGGCAGCACAGCACGGAGCTCCAGGGCTTCCGGATCTAACACAGCTCACACGTCAGCGTTGGGTCGGCGAGCGCGGGTGACGTCACGAAGCTCCTCCCCCCTGATGCACTTTATGGATTTCTTCTTGTGTCATTATCAGAGTTATAATTTTACATATTTATCTGATCACTATTTTTGTTATTGTTTAAATTATATGTCTTTGCGCTGCACTTTATTACCATTGATCACTATTGGGATTTCTATTTGAATTTATCCTCCAGTGCTGGCTTGCATTTTTTAGGTTTATTTAGTGTAATTTTTCCAGCGCGGAATTTCTTTATTATTTTTCATTTCAGCTATTAATGGTGTCATGAACAGGTGTGACCAGACTCGAGGGGGAGGAGCTTCGTGACGTCACCCGCGCTCGCCGACCCAACGCTGACGTGTGAGCTGTGTTAGATCCGGAAGCCCTGGAGCTCCGTGCTGTGCTGCCACGCTCTACACTCGGCTCTGAGTGTTGTTCAATGTGAGTTTATTTTTGATTTTCATTTATTAAATCCAGTTTTAAGACAGAGAGCACTAGTCTGTCCCCTTTTTGTCTTATATATTTTGTCCGTGGTCTTTGGGATTGCTGAGCCGTCTGCTGCCTGCTGCCTGCTGTACACCTTTTAAAGCTTGGAAGTGTCCTTATACTTACCTTGGAGGTTTTTCAAAAGCTTTGTGACCTAACCATGGTCGAATGGCTGAGGTGAGGGGCCATCTGTAGTTATTGGTGGAGGAACCTTCCTGTTGATCACCGATTCTGATATTTATCACGATTAGTCACTTCATTATTTGGAGCACCTTTTGGACTTTTTTCACTGATGCACTTTATGGATTTCTTCTTGTGTCATTATCAGAGTTATAATTTTACATATTTATCTGATCACTATTTTTGTTATTGTTTAAATTATATGTCTTTGCGCTGCACTTTATTACCATTGATCACTATTGGGATTTCTATTTGAATTTATCCTCCAGTGCTGGCTTGCATTTTTTAGGTTTATTTAGTGTAATTTTTCCAGCGCGGAATTTCTTTATTATTTTTCATTTCAGCTATTAATGGTGTCATGAACAGGTGTGACCAGACTGTGTGGACTCCAAAGAGAGAACCAAATCGCATGTAAAGTGAATAGTAATTTATTAAGGAAAGTGAATATAAATAAACACACAACCAATAACAAACTGTATACAATAAACCCACAACAAGACAGTGACCCAAAAACAGCAACAAACGAGCGAGAACAATAGACGGGGTTGGGGTATACCAGAATCATAAACGTTAGCTAGGCCAGGGTCATACACAGGGGATCAGCAGATGGGGGAAGGGACAGGACTGGAGAGGGAAAAGGTGGACGGGTTCAGGATACAGAGCAGGGCTCAAGTCCTGCGGGAATGCGTGGGAACGGAGTCCCTGCACTTTTTTCACAGCAGGAACTCAGTTCCCTTTGCAGGACTAGAGCAGCCGAGAGCAGCCGAGCCCGAGCCAATCCTTCACTAAGCGGTGATGCCCAGCTCAAGTCACTGTCAGAGGCAGGCAAACCTTAGTAATCCTTTATGTTACTGGCCGCTTCCTGTATATGGATTCATCGGGTAGTGTGCGGGTATTCTGTCACTTTTCTCCATGCCGCAATGTCTCCATTGCAGCATCGAGGAAGTGACGGAATACCTGCACACTACCCGATAAATCCATATACAGGAAGCGGACAGTAACATAAAGGATTACTAAGGTACAGTGGATCAAAAAAAAAAAACATGCGGTTTAGTAATTATGCATATAAGCGTATAATTTTTTTGGTGGGGAGTGGATCTTGGGTGGGAGTTCCCACACTTTTTCCCCCAGGACTTGACCCCTGCAGAGCAGGGAGGCAAGGTAACAGGAACACCGGAGGTACAGGATTAGGATAGGCTCAGGATCAGGTTCGGGTACAGGCTCAGGATCAGGCACAGGTTCAGGATAACAGGCTCACAGGTCAGGGCACAAGGACGGTACCAAGGCAACTTAAAAGCGTGAGTTGCCGGGTATTTATGCACATCCCCTGCAATCAGGCTCAGGTGATGCCTGACCGCAGGAGATAGTGTCGGCTCCACACTGCCGGAAAACACCCGCTGGTGGACGCCGGTACTATGGCCCATGGATCTAACAGTGCCACCAGCAGGTGAAATCCTTTATTACAGATCCTGGCTGTAAGAAGACACCCGCTGGTGGACACCGGTACTATTATCCACAGGACCAACAGCGCCACCAACGGGTGAACCCTTTCCTGACAGATGGGCAGTATAGTATAGTAGTTAGATGGTTAGAATTCTTCTCTTACACTATGGACAATAACCAGTAACCTGCAAAGAAATTGTATAGTATAGTAGCTAGGTGGTTAGCACTCTCATCTTCCACTAGGGCAATAATCTGCATAGTACTTGTATAGTGTAGTAACTGGTTAGCATTCTTGTGTTACACTAGGGACAATAATCTCTATAGTCAATATAAAAAGCCGCGCCATCTGGCGCGGCTTTTTATATTGTTTATTTTTCTTGTCATCACACGCTAGCCGCTGCCTATATTTGTAGTGTTGTGTTAGCGCGGTTTTTTAGTGTATAATAATCTCTATAATAATCTCTATAGTGCTTGCTTGTATAGTATAGTAAGTAGCTGGCCGGTTAGCACTCTTGTCTTCCTTTAGTCCCGGCTCACAGTTGTGAGATCCAGGAACCCTGCAAATCCACTGCAGGTTCCCCCATCGCACCTGACGCTCAAGGTAGTTCACACTGCCATATGCAAACTGCTGGAAGTAGAAGTGAGGAAGTGTAGCTGTGTTTGTTTGCTCTGGTCTGTTCTGTGTTTCAGTGGCCGCAGAATTGACTGCTTCCTCCTGGTTGGTCCAGAAATGTTCTGGAAGTTAGTGGGTAGTAAGAGTCTAATCAGCAGCTGAATATTCATACAGCCCTGGCCAATCCCTGCGTAGAGATGGTTACTGGGAGTCTGTATAAATTCTCTGAGACTAAGAGCAGCATGGTCTTTTTCCCTGACAAGCAGATCACACCATGGGGGGCTGCTTGCCCCCCAGTCCATTCTGCCATGTGCCTGCGGGTTGTCGAGGCCTCAGTGTGGCTAGCTGAAGGCCCTACTTTGCTGAAAGTTGCTAAAGCTGACTGAGGGGCTGTCGTCTTAAGATCTAGTCTGGTACCAGGGGTTGAAAGTTTCTGAAGATGATTAGAAGGAAGCAACCAATTTTCCAGGGGCAGTTTGTGAGTACAGACCAGTGAGAGAGATCCCAGAGACTGTGTGCAGTTTGCCATCCCTCTTGTGCCAGAGTCAATGGGTTTAAAGGGGACATTTTGTCCTGAGAGCTCAGTCTATTTAATTCCTATTGAAAAAACTGTGCTTGGACTGTCCAGAGAAAAAGATGAATCTCTTCAAGATGCTAATTCTAAGCTCAGGCCAGCATTTTATTGTGCAAGGACTTGACACACAATTCTACAAGAGAAAGTTCAGAGTCCTCATATTGTTACTAAAGGCTACTAAAGTATCCTACTGTTATCCACTACCTATCCAAGTTCTTATTAAGGCATCATAAAAGCATACCCTTAAACTGGTTAATAAGCCTGAAAAGTGCCCTAAACTGTGTGTTTGGCTGCAAAGAAACTACTGAAAAAAGGATCTGAGCAATTTATTTAGCAGCTCCTATGGGGGTAGCACTACATATAATAGCTGAGTGGTTAGCATCCTTGTCTTATGCCGCATACACAGGATCGGAATTTCCGACAAGAAAACCGTGGATATTTTTCAGACGAAATGTTGGCTCAAACACGGTCACACAAATGTTGTCATAAATTCCGACCATCAAGAACGCGGTGACGTACAACACTACAACAAGCCGAGAAAAATGAAGTTCAATGATTCCGAGCATGCGTCAAATTGATTCCGAGCATGCGTACTGAATTGCATACAGACGATCGGAATTCCCGACAAGAACTTTTGCAGTTGGAAAATTTGAGAGCCAGCTCTCAAATTTTTGCTGTCGGAAATTTCCGACAGAAAATGTATGATGGGGCCTACACAATCGGAATTTCCGACCAAAAGCTCACATCGAATATTTCTTGTCGGAAATTCCAACCGTGTGTACGTGGCATTAGACTAAGGACAATAATCTTCATTATAATTGTATAGTATAGTGTTGCATGTATGTGCTGAGTATAGGGGGTAAGTACAGTAGGCTCAGGTTTTAGTTAATCATGCCCCTTAAAGCTCCTCCCACTGTTAATACAATAGATCAGGGCCGATCCACCCTATAGGCTCACTATGCAAGCCGCTTAGGGCCCCGCAAAGCTGTGGAGGGCCCCCAAATTACTAGAGGCCCCGCCTGGTGAGAAGTCATCATTTTCGGCCCCTCGCCCCACTTTTCAACTCGCTGGCTGCATGGGAGAAGAGGTAAGAAGTCACCACCCCCCGCTTCTCACTTTAATGTAAGATGTCATTTCCAACACCGACAGCAGAACACCCCCTCCTCCCGCTACTTTAATCAACTTTAATGTGACATGTCACTGTCGACAGCACCCCCCCCCCCCGATTCTCAACTTTAATGTGACATGTCACTGTCGACAGCACCCCCCCCCCCCCCCGATTCTCAACTTTAATGTGACATGTAATTTTGCTTAGGGCCCCAGGGAGGTCAGGATCAGCACTGCAATAGATACCCATATGGCTGAAACTGATTTGATGGCAAAAGGTGGTCACTAGTAGTAATGGACCTGTTTAGGTATTATTGTACTACAACTTATGTCCGTGTCTCCTTCACTAGCTCTAAATCTTTTTTTTTCTTTTGTGCAGCTAGGCTAGTTCTGCTAGGGCTCCACATGCAGTATGATTACTCCTGCCTGAACATAAAGGCTTGGTTTAGGACATTGAATTATTAATCTTATAAGTAGCCTCTTGAAACGCAATGACCTCTGCATGAACCAACCGACTACCTAAACATGCTGTACATGTGCATAAAATATGGTACCAATTTAGGTGCAGATAGGAGACATATGTCAGTACACCGCCTTTGCCCTTTCCCCCTCATGCCTTCTGTCAGCCTAATGGTAATTTAGCTGGTGTGTTGGAGATGATGGGGATTTAATAAAAATAAACATTTCCAAAGATTTTCAGTGATCACACAGCACAGTTTAAAAATATGTTTAGGATATATACAGTATATATATATATATATATATATATATATATATATATATATATATATATATATATATATATATATATTGTATATATATATATATACACACTGCTCAAAAAAAATTATAATTTTAATTTCCATCAAATGATGTGCCATCCTTTCATTCCTAACACATTACCCAGTCCAAATCAGTTTAGATATCCAGCATGAGATTTTTGCCCGTTCAGATCTGAGATGTTTTCAAAGTGTTCCTTAAATTTTTTTGGCTGGTAGAGACATCCCCAAAAAGACTTGCAGCTGTAATTGCAGTGAAAGGAGGTTCTACAAAGTATTGAAGCATGGGGGCTGAATACAAATGCACCCCACACTTTTCACATATGTATTTGTAAACAATTCTTAAAACTATTTATCATTTTCCTCCCACTTCACAATTATGTGCCACTTTGTGTTGGTCTATCACATAAAATCCCAATAAAATACATTTACATTTTTGGTTGTAACATGACAAAATGTAGAACATTTCAAGAGGTATGAATACTTTTTTAAGGCACTGTTCATTCATAGTATGCAATAAAGGATAACTGTGCTCTCAATTAAACTGTCAAACCATCAAATGGCTGTTGTCATCGCTGAGCACATGTGCCGCACCATGGCTACTGAAGATCAAACAGATGCTAAGATGTCAGCTTTCCTGGCTGTATAGGATAGGAGAGTTTAGCGTTTAGGTGTAAAGTAAGGGAGGGAATAGATAGGGAGGGTTTTAGCCCCCGTAATTTTTTTATTTTGTCATCTGTGTTCCTTAGGGGAGATTTCCTTTCACTTCCTGTCCCACAGCCAAAACAGGAAGTAAGAGGAAATCCATCCAAAATGAGGAAATCCTGGTTTTACCAGAACTAGTTTCAACATTGGAAGATAATACCCCCCATTACTGTTCCAGTATAAACACATTTTGTGATTTTCATTTACTTTCAATAATAATAGGACAAAAAGAGAGGTTAAATCTACCTAGCAAACAGCAATAAATACTGACAGGTGTTCTAATCCCTCTCTGCTTTTCAAAACGAAATATTTGTTCTGCCTTTAGCTAAACTTTAAGCCGGTCCTAGGGTAAATACCGTCAGAGAGGAAAAGGTCCCAGGTGGGGCTTCTTTGTAATGTTCTTCAGAACAATAAAGTTCTATTGAACGCTGAGACTATTGGTGTACAGCCCTTTATTTTGCTATGGATGATTTCTGGGGTGGGTGGATGCGCTCCATCTAATTGTCCCCAGTCCCCAGATGTCATGGAGAGAGCTTGGGAGTGGTGGCCTTTATCTTTATTAAGCTGAAACCTTAGCTCATGGGTGCTCAACCTGTGGCCCTCCAGCTGTTGAGAAACTACAAGTTCCATGAGTCATTGCAATGCTGACAGTTACAAACATGACTCCCAAAGGCAGAGACTGGACATGTAGTTCCGCAACAGCTGGAGAGCCACAGGTTGAACACCTATGTAGTAACTTATGTAGTAACTTGTAATTCCTCATTTATTTACCTAAAGAATCACTTATTCCTTATATTTGCCTGTACCCACTGTGGTCAGAACAGACTATTTACTTTGCCAGGACATGTTTCATTTTAGAAAGATAATTTCACTCTCATTCAGAGGCAGAAGGCTCAAGCCTTGCACAGTTTACTCGCCTGCTGTTTTCTCTCATAGAGTACTTCGGATGCTGTGCAAACAGGATATGTGAATTAATGTCCCAGCTATTTAGTTTATTTCTTTACTTTGGTAGTCTTCAAGACAACAGCATTACAATCAGTTGGATATGAACAATTTCCATAGCTTGGAAAAATATGATTTGCCTTGTACCATAATAGTGATATTAAAATAAACCTAGAGCAAAAGTTTGGTTGATAGAGTTATATTGTTAAGTTAGAAAAAGATTTGTGCATACCTCTCAAAATTGTCAGATGGGAATGAGGGACACCTATTCGTAAAAGTATGTAGGCATAGGACACACCCCCTGTCATTGACATTTTTAAAAGATAAAAAGTGCATTTTATGTACCCCTATACAGATCAGACCAAAATGAGGGAGAAATGAGGAGGAAATAGGGACAGAGGGAAGTTGTTCCAAATAAGAGACAGTCCCTCAAAATCAGGGTTAGTTATCATTTGTCAACCTAGTTCACAAGAGGTAATAAAAGGAGGTGGCTGAGCTGCAGTTTTACTGAGAGTCCACCTAAGCACAGAGGGCTGTACCCTTCATTCTTCCTCCCCTTCATCCATTGTAAGAGCAAGGAACAGGCTGTCTACACTGTTTACATCTGTGATCTCTGTGTTTGGTCATTGGATGGTGCAGAGTCGCTTAGATTGGCTCTGTACATGAACAAAGCCATTATGAATTCACTAGACACCAGAGCATGAGTTATGCAATTCTGTTTATAAACACCACCAACGGTGAACTGGCCAGTGATTCAGGGAGGAACTTTTCATATCGGTTTCTATTTAGATTGAAATTGCTTAATGGGGTTGTAAAGGTTTGTTTTTTTATTTTCTAAATAGATTCCTTTAAGCTAGTGCATTGTTGGTTCACTAAACTTTTCCTTCGATTTCCCTTCTAAATGTTTTTTTTCTTTGTCTGAATTTCTCACTTCCTGTTCCTCCTCAGTAAGCTTGCCCCCATGATCCGAGCCGTTCTGGCTGGGGGTTAGTCAGCGTGCTCGCCCCCTCCCTTGGGACTACATCCCTGCTGGGAGACACAGCATCTCCCCACAGGGATGTAGTCCCAAGGGAGGGGGCTAGCACGCTGACTAACTAAGATAACTAAAACTAGTTGCTTGTTGCATTCAGTCTGGTGGCAACCTACCACCCAGTGTGTTAACAATTGCATTTGTGATTTTTTTTTTTGTTTACTTATCAACCAGGCAGCATTGCCCAGTAATTTGTTAACCAACCAGAGGTGTGTCAATGAGTGCCAAAGTTTTTAAGACAAGTTGTCCTCTCAAAGACAGAAAAATCCAATAAAACCAGCAACTCTGAGGGTAGCACTATATACTGTATAAGGTGATCATATTTCATATTGAGAATTAATCAGTTCAATTATTCTCTCCTTATAAAAAGGAGAACCTCCATGCCCCTTGTTAATTTAGTTGTTATTTAATGCATTTTCGGTTCACAACATCTTTTTCATAAACTAGTATCCAAAACTGAACTGTACATTTAGAATGAGGTCAAGCTGAAGCTTTGTACAGGAGGAAAACTATTTTATTTATTTTTTGTTTCAGGAAATTCTTTGCTAACTTTAGGAACTTTTCGATTGCATTGCATGCTTTTGTATATTATCTATATCCCTCCAAACTGTCTCTCATTTGGAGGGAATGCACCTCTTTTGGAACCAAATCCCTCAGTTATTTTATCCTCCTTAGTTGTCTCACTTTTTTGGTCTGATGTACAGATATCTATGAACATTATGTATACTGTGTAATGTATAATATAGATATTATCAACATATTACCATTTGAATTTCAAAAGTGTTATTCCGCGCTAAAACCTTCATACTTCCCAACTGTCCCTGATTTCAAGGGACTGTCCCTGATTTGGAACACTGTCCCTCTGTTGCTCTTTCCTCCTTATTTGTGCCTCGTTTTGATCTGATCTAAATAATTGTATATAAAATCCACTTTTTATCTTTCAAAAAGTGTTTCCCAGTAAATTTCAAAAGCCAGTATAAAGCAATAGTAGTGGTAAAAAAAAACACTTGTGGATCTAACTAATCTTTTTGTATAATTCTCCTTTAAGGGGGCATGACAGTAGGTGTGTCCTATGCCTACATACTTTTGCCAAAAGGTGTCCCTCGTTCCCATCTCAAAAAGTGGGAGGTTGAACCTTTGTCCTATTGCGCAATCTATCTTGCTTGCTATTTTAAAGCCAGTATAAAGGAAAGGAATGTTAGATAATAAAAATTCTGAGTAAATTCTTAATGGTTTGCATCATTGCAGGTGTTGCAGGGCTGTATCCAGTGCCTTAGTACATTGTGCTAGGAAGTATCCCTCTTTATCATCTCATAAAATTAGAAGTTAGGGGAGGTGTAAGGTAGAGACACCAAGTTTATATGCTGTAAACCTGAAAAATCTATAAAATAAAGAGAGAATATATAAATAGAGAAAAAAAAGAAGTTATGGATCCATAGCAACATTTGAATTTTTCTCTATCATTTATTCATCGACATGTTACATGCATATTTTTAGTCCACAAATGGACACATTTATTTTTATCCACAGTGATTTATTTTACATTTACAGAAATACATGTAAAAGACTCCATATACAGTATATATAGAGTATATAAAATGTGGTAAAAGCACTTGATTTTCAACATACATTTGCATATGGTTGCATGCCCACGCATGCGCCGTACAAACGGCCCTCATTTACATGGGGTCACGGCTACTTTACATGTAGCACGCCCCCTACCTGCCTAATTTGAATTAGGCGGGGTTACGCCGGGCCATTTGTGCTACGCCAACGTAACTTAGGAGGCAAGTGCTTTGTGAATACAGTACTTGCCTCACTATGTTACGTTGGCATAGTGCAAATGGGATGCGCTACGCCGAACTAAAGATGTGCCCGTCTTACTGAATCTGGCTACATATGTTTAGATTTAGATAGAGCAGGGAAGGATTAGAAATTATTTTTCTAGTCTACCTAAAATAAAAAAATATAGGTTGGGGTATACTTTAATAGTGTTGTAGATTTTAACCTAAATTCACTGACTGGTCCTAATTTTTGTCTGGCTAGAGCACATAAAATGACCCGCAGTTATAATTTTTTCCTGTAACAGAGAAATGGCCTTTCATGGCCAACTAAGCTGGTGACTATGTATGTTGCTGTGCTTTAGCATGACAATGTACAGATCTCTTCCATACTGCTTTGCCTTTGAGAGAAATTGTTTAAACTCTTTGAATTGTCCTTTCAAATCTTTATATTTGACTCCACGGATATGACAGGGAGTTGTGTGCTGAAAATCACAGGCTTTAGTAAACCTTTTAAATTGTATTGAACCAAACTAAGGGCCATTGCCTGATACAAACTCTTCTAGAAATCCATGTCTAGAAAAAAATTGCCTTAAATTTCTCAATTACAGTAAATGTCAAGGTGTTTTTTAACGGTTCAGTTAAAAACAAATCTGCTCTAATATTAAAGTCCACAACTAGCATTGAGTTTATACTGTCTGGCACAAAATGGTCTGCTGCCACTCTCTGCATTTGTGGCATGTCTATCTTTTGTAGGACAGTTTTTTGTGAAATCCAGGGTTAACAACTACAATGTAGTTACATAGTTAGACTGGTTAAAAAAAGACACGAATCTATCTTTTTCAACCAATAGAAAGAAAAATATATATATACAATCCTATTTATACAACCCTATACCCACAGTTGATCAAGGATGGCAAAAACCTCCAGCAAAGCATGATCCAATTTGCTCCAGCAGGGGAAAAAACTCCTTCCTGATGCCCCAAGAAGCAATTGTATATTCCCTGGATCAACTTTACCTATTCATCACTATATATATATATATTTTTTTTATAAAGTGGGGAAGGTATAAAAACTTTTTATTACATTCTTGAATTTGTTTCCTGTGGCACCCTTGTTAAAATACAAGAGGAAATGAGGTCCTGGGGGTCACAGGGCAAGAAAGCATAAACAGTATGGAATGCATCCCAAACGAATTCCATACCATCACTTTGCTCATTTTGCCACCAAAACCCCTATAACCAGACTTTGGAGAACAACCTAAGCTTCTAATGTACCTTCACCTCACCTTTGCGTACGAAAAAGCACTGGCTATCTGCACTGATACTTACCCTAAATTCCCCAAAATTTGGGAATATTGGCTTCCAATGATCCCTAAATACCCACTCTGGATATATCTCTAGGTTGCTTTAATCTTCTGAAAGTAGTATTAATGATATTCTCTTTCTGTTCTAATACTGGTTCTCTGTAACATGGATGTAATTTATATGACAATTTTGGACTTATTTTTGTGGCCTATGGCACTTGAAATTATAATGTTCTTAAAACTCAATAAAAATGTATTGTTGAAAAAAAAAAGCTTAACCACTTCCCTTCCGCACCATTGTAATATGACGGCCGCTGGAACCCTTTGTCCCTCCGGGCGGCCATCATATGACATCCTCAGCTTCCTGGCATTGTGGAGAGCGGGATCACTTGGGACCCGATATGCGTTTGTGCCTGGTGTCCGCGATGTCCACCTGGCGCCCGTGATTGCTCATCACAGAGCAGGGACGTGGATCTGTGTGTGTAAACACACATATCCACGTCCTGTCAGGTGAGAGGAGACCGATCCGTGTGTTCCCAGTACAGAGGAACACCGATCGGTCTCCTCCCCTTGTGAGTCCCCGCCCCCTTCAGTTAGAATAACTCCCTAGGTAACCCATTTAATCCCTTGATCAACCCCCTAGTGTTAACCCCTTCCTTGCCAGTGACATTTATACAGTAATGAGTGCATTTTTATAGCACTGATCTCTGTATAAATGCCAATGGTCCCAAAATAGTGTCAAAAGTGTCCGATCTGTCCGCTGCAGACCAATCAATATTGTGCAAACCAATCAATATACAGGGGGTCTCTGGGTTCTGAAACCTGTAGGGACTGTCCTCCAGTTTGTAGATCGGAAATGTTCATAAGTGGGCCGCACATGCGCAGACCGGCAATTACGGACATTTCCGATGTTTTCCGATGTTCCGTCGAATGCCGTTCTGCACATGCGCGGCCAATTACGGACATTCCTGACATTTCTCGAGGCTCCGTCTGGCCGTGCATGCACAGAACAGCAGACGGGCCGCCCAAAATGGCAGAGGGTCCCCGCAGTGCCTGGTACATAAGTAGGAGAAGTTCGTAATTCGGGGATCCCCTGTACGCTTATTGCAATTTTTTTTACTAAAAATATGTAGAAGAATACATATCGGCCTAAACTAAGGGAAAAAAATTGGATATTTATTATAGCAAAAAGTAATAAATGTTGTTTTTTTTTCAAAATTGTCTGTCTTTTTTTTTCATAGCGCAAAAAATAAAAACCGCAGATGTGATCAAATACCACCAAAAGAATGCTCTATTTGTGGGGGAAAAATTGTATCAAAATTGAATTTGGGTACAACGTCACATGACCGCACAATTATCATTCAAATTGTGACAGCGCTGAAAAATGGCCTGGGCAGAAAGTGGGTGAAAAAGCCCTATATTGATGTGGTTAAACAGCTATGAATACCTTACAGAAGGCCTGAAGGTGGTATAAAAAATATATACAGCTGGTATTTTTTATTTTATTCTTGCCGATAGGCAATCTCACCTATTACAATTTTTGTTTTTTTTATTTTAGAAAGGATTTGACCAAATACTGTAATACATACGATTACAGTATTTGGTCAAATTGTTTTAGATATGTCGAATGAAGAGCAATGTGTGTTGCTTTATAGAGATCTTGCTGACCTTATCTAGTAGACATGTGCACAACAATACTGTTCGTATTTTTTTTGTTCCGTTTCGTCTCTGGACTGACATAAACATTTTCCATGTGTCCATTTGACAGAAGTCAATCAAACACGTGACTCCTGTCAAACAAAGATGGCGCCACACTGATTGAAATTGGTCCAGTGTCTGCTGAACCAGCGGAATTTCAATCCATGTATGGCCAGCTTTAAACTGCTTTGCTTCTTTCACTCCAGAAAAGTACACTGTGAATCTTTGTTTCATGGGAGGATTACAGTAATCTGACCACTGAATAATATTATCCAAAAATATTGTTTTTGATGCTTCTACAGTGCAGGTTTTGGTTGTGGGCTTTATTACATTTTGTTTTGCCTACACTACAGTGCGCCTACTGTATATTGATTAAAGAAAATGAGATCTATGTCTAAGTGCTGCTGAGCAGTGCTGTGAATGGATCTGTGATTTAATCAGCAGCCAGTTTTAGCACCATGACTATTGGTCCTGGTATTGGCTTGGGTAATGAGGCGAGGGCTGTGACTGCAGCTTATAGAACTTTGTTGTTGGATCTTGCTCTGTAGTGCCTACTGCTTCTGTCTTTTTATACCAGTTTCCCTCTCTTAGATTTTTTTTCTGGCCCGATACTCTGGTGTTTGACATTTTCTTTGTTTCCTGTGTGTTGAGAAACATTGCCCTTATATTTCACAATGTATATTCACTTGGGGGCAAGAGAGCAAGACCTTAGGGGTAGAAATTCTTTTTTTTTTGTACTATGTCAATAAATCTACCTTTTTGGATGTAGTAAAATAGGCTAACTGTACTTTTAGCCCACTAGTTTCATGTTTATTGTCCCTGCATCCTGCAGACTGAAAGCAGAGGGCCAGATTCTCGTACATCTGCGTATCTTTGCTCGGGCGTAACGTATCCGATTTACGTTACGCCTCCGCGTAAGTGCTGTATTCTCAAAGCACTTGCTCCGTAAGTTGCGGCGGCGTAGCGTAAATCGGCCAGCGTAAGCCCGCCTAATTCAAATGTGGGACAGGGGGGGCGTGTTTTATGTTACTGTTCTGTGACCCGGCGTGATTGACGTTTTTCACGAACAGCGCATGCGCCCTCCGTGGAAATCTCCCAGTGTGCATTGCTCCTAATACGCCGCAAGGACATATTGGTTTTGACGTGAACGTAAATTACGTCCAGCCCCATTCACGGACGAGTTACTCAAACAACGTAAAATTTTCAAATTTCGTCGCGGGAACGATGGGCATACTTAACATTGGTACGCCGCACTTACGCCACCATATAGCAGGGGTAACTTTACGCCGGGAAAAGCCTAACATAAATGGCGTAACTGTACTGCGTTGGCCGGGCGTACGTTCGTGAATTCGCGTATCTAGCTGATTTACATATTTTGACGCGTAAACCAGCGTACACGCCCCTAGCGGCCAGCGTAAATATGCAATTACGATCCGACGGCGTAAGAGACTTACGCCTGTCGGATCTAAGGGAAATCTATGCGTAACTGATTCTAGGAATCAGGCGCATAGATACGACGGCGTATCGGGAGATACACCGTCGTATCTCTTTTGAGAATCTGGCCCAGAGTTTAAAGATGACCTTTGTTTGTAATAAAACACTCTTGAAATTGCAAATTAAAACTGATGCTTGTATGTATACTTGCAAAATGATGTGACCTATGACTTTGCTCCTAGTAGGGTCACCACCTGTTTCATTGTTAAGCCCTGCACACACGGTCGGACCTTAGTCCAACCAAAATCACATCGGAATTCCGACGGAATTCCATTGGAGTAAAAGAGAACATGTTCTCTATCTAAATGGATGGAAAAATCCGATGGGGCATACACGCGGTCGGAATTTTCGATGGAAAACGTCTGTCTGACTTTTTCCATCGGAAATTCCGATCGTGTATATGCAATGTAATTGCACAATCTCCACACATGTAATATAAAGACAAAACTAAACACTTCATTGCATTTCTATTAAATCAGATAGGTCCTTGCACTACATAGTTGATGGTAGACCCAAAGTATGTATAACAACCTTTACTGCAGGCTCCTCCCGGCCAGCACTAGAGGGAGTTTATCCCTATACAGTATAAAGTCTCTTTTCTTCCTTTCCCCTCTAGTGCTGGCCGCGAGCAACTGCTTCAGGAAAAGAATGATTAAACATATTGCTCCGAGGTTCAGAGCCCAAGGTTATTACTTAAACAGTACCATATGTTACAGAATTTTTCCGTAGGCTGTAGGGACATAAAGAATAAAGGAATTTCGCTGGAATTACACATATCTTTTAATACTAGTAATATCACCAAATCTTAATGCTGAAAAAAAATATAAATTGAAAAGGAGCCCAACTTTTGCCCACATGAGATAAAGTTAAAGCGGTATTAAATCCAAAAGCAAACATTTATTTTATTGCAGTTTACCAATTATCAGATGCAATGGCTGCATTTGTTTTCTTTCTCTTATTTTCACCTGGCCAACTGGCCAGTTAGGCCTTGTACACACGGTCGGACCAAACCGATGTGACTGGTCCGTCGGTTCGTTTTCAGCGGTTCACCTCTGAAGTGGCCTGACGGCCTGATATGTGTACACACCATCAGTCCAAAATCCGAGCGGGTCAGAACGCGGTGACGTAAAACACACGACGTGCTGAATAAAACGAAGTTCAATGCTTCCAAGCATGCGTCGACTTGATTCTGAGCATGCGCGGGTTTTGAACCAATGCTTTTCTGTACTAACCATCGGTTTGGTCCGATCGCCCAGCGGTTCGGTTTTGAAGCATGTTTAGAAATTTTGGACCGAAGGAAACCAGACCGCTAGCCTATACACACGGTCGGTTTGGTCCGATGAAACTGAACTTCGGTTCATTCTCAGCGGACCAAACAGACCATGTGTACGGGGCCTAAGTCTGTTATTTTTCATCAAAGCAAGCTATCTTGCAGATGTAGCAGTTACAGGGTTGAGTTTACCACTGACAAAGGTGCTTACAATGATCAGCTTTTATTTGTTTATTTATATATGTAAAACTTTTATCCCAAATGGAAAAACAGTGTTTGCTGTAACTGTGTATAAAGTGTTAGCTGGTTAAGTTTGCATTCCGCTTGTTGGTGTATTTAAATCTGCTAGTACATCTAACACCCCCCTTCCCCCAGATTAACAATGTTACTGTCCAAAGAAGCCCCCTGTGCTCCTTTATCCAGAGCGGGGAGGAGGTATGTTACTGGGCAGATCACCAGGGAAAAACAGGAGGAAAAAAAGCCTAAAAAATGAATGCAGCCACTACATCTAATGATTGGTAAGCTGCAATATATTACATTTTTTGTTTTGGGTTTCATACATCTTTAAAGGTTTACTTACCTCACCCTCTCCCCAATAGCAAACACTCACCTTTTACTCACTTTTTTTCAACCTCTAGGAACAAAATGAAATACAATGCCAGGTTTGGATAGCATGTGACTTGCAACCCTCTCTTATGTGTCATGGACTGTGCATTGCAATTGGTCCATTAATCCAGTGAGTGAGAATCACAGATGAGGTGTCCATGATCTTGTAGCTCCCGTATTGTATAGATAGGCAGATAGATTGATGTAGTGCAATTGTGTCCGATTTGGCAGCATGAAACAGGAACAAAGGGCCAAATCCACAGCCCCGCAGCGCAACGTAACTTAAGTGATTTAAGTTACACTGCCGCAAATTTCCTAAGTTAGGTATCGATCCACAACACACTTACCTGGAAATTTGCGGCGGTGTAACTCAAATCCGTCCGGCACAAGGCGTGCCGAATCTAATGGGGCGAGTCCCATTTAAATTAGGCGCGCTCCCGCGCCGGACGTACTGCGCATGCTCCGTCGGGTAACTTACCCGACGTGCATTGCGCTAACTGACGTCGCTCCGACGTCATTTGCTTAGACGGTAACGTAAATGGCGTCCAGCGCCATTCACGGACGTCTTACGCAAACGACGTAGAGTTTGAATTTTCGACGCGGGAACGACGGCCATACTTAATAGGGCTTAGTCAAATAGGACTCAGCCCTAATTTTACACCGCGTAACTCGACGTAAACGACGTAGCATTAGAGCGACGGGCCCGTCGGAGCGTTCGTGGATCGCCGTAAGTGTTCATTTGCATATTCTACGCCGGCCGCAATGGCCTCGCCACCTAGCGGCCGGCCTAGCATTGCATCCTTAAGATCCGACAGTGTAATTCAATTACACATGTCGGATCTTCTGTCTGTCTCTTGGAAACTGATTCTGTGGATCAGTTCCAAAGATAGAAACAGGGATACGACGGCGTATCAGTAGATACGCCGTCGTATCTCTTTTGAGGATATGGCCCAAAGTGGTCAAGACACCACTTTTTTTTATTATTATTATTATTTTATTTATTTATGTATTTACTTATTTTCAGAACAGATGTCCCTTGCAGTGCAGTCACTAAATTCCATGAAACCCCCCCCCCCAATGACTTCCATCCTGTCTTGTGCCAAGGGTCTCAGCAATTTTACAACATGCATCATTCAGTTACAACAGATGGGCTTTCGTTTTATGATGCCAGACGAAGACAGAATATGCTGGTGAGAGCGTTATTCACAGCCAAAACCTGAAAAGAAAAGAAATATATATATATATATTTCACCCTGCCAACTCTTCAAAATGTATCAAAATGAAAACATTGACTTTAGCGGGGAAAAAATGTTTTAACGTATCAGCGGAAAATATTTAGCATGAAGTGCGGGTCACTTTATTTCCAGTAACACAGTAAAACATCAAAAGTAAAAGCTGGAAACTCTGCTAATCGCACTTTTCTGTCCACCTCAACTTTGGGTTGAAAAAATGGTTTAAAGGGTAATGGCAGCCTACTACTAACAGTTTATATATTTACAGTGCCTTGCGAAAGTATTCGGCCCCCTTGAACTTTGCGACCCTTTTGCCACATTTCAGGCTTCAAACATAAAGATATAAAACTGTAATTTTTTTTGAAGAATCAACAAGTGGGACACAATCATGAAGTGGAACGAAATTTATTGGATATTTCAAACTTTTTTTAACCCCCTTGGCGGTAAACCCGAGCGTGACTCGGGTTGGTTTTCAATGTTAGGATCGGTATCCCCGAGTCACGATCGGGGTAGACGTGCAGAGTGTGCAGTGGCGCGGCTTACCTTCTCGCTGGATCCACAGGCAAGTTACTTACCTTGTCCCTGGATCCAGCGATGCCACCCCGCTGTGTGAGCGAGCGGGTCCTCCTCGCTCGATTCACAGTGTCCCTGTGTGCTGCCGATCTCCGTTCCCTGCGACGTTACGACGCACGGGGGCGGAGAGCGGCGCCAAATTCAAAAAAGTAAACAAACACTTTACATACAGTATACTGTAATCTTATAGATTACAGTACTGTATGTAAAAAAATACACACACCCCTTGTCCCTAGTGGTCTGCCCAGTGTCCTACATGTACTTTTATATAATAAAAAATGTTCTTTCTGCCTAAAAACTGTAGATTGTCCAAAAGTGTCCCTTTATGTAAAAAATGGTTTTAGATCAGCTAGAAAACAGCGATAATAAATTATAATCACTTGCAGAAATGTGCGAAAGCGATTTGTGGGGAAATTCGTCATAAAAAAATAATAATAATGACAGCAACAATTCTGCAACTGAGCAAATTTCAGTGATTTTGAGTTGATTACATTATTGAATAATTTTTATTATAATTATATTATTATTTGTTATAATTATTTATAATTATTTATTATATTATAATTTATAATTTTGTTTTAAAAAAAAAATCATACCCCGGATGCCTACAAGACTCTTGCTTGGTCAGATTTAAGTGAGTTATTTCTAAAAATTACAGGCCTACAGTATACACCGCCAAATTTCCTTGCAAAATAATTGTACCGCTTTTGGTACGTAATTCCAGACAGAATCATACCGCCAGGTAGGTTAACAAATAAAAAACTGAAAAATTGGGCGTGCAAAATTATTTAGCCCCTTTACTTTCAGTGCAACAAACTCTCTCCAGAAGTTCAGTGAGGATCTCTGAATGATCCATTGTTGACCTAAATGACTAATGATGATAAATAGAATCCACCTGTGTGTAATCAAGTCTCCGTATAAATGCACCTGCACTGTGATAGTCTCAGAGGTCCATTTAAAGCGCAGAGAGCATCATGAAGAACAAGGAACACACCATGCAGGTCTGAGATACTGTTGTGGAGAAGTTTAAAGCCGGATTTGGATACAAAAAGATTTCCCAAGCTTTAAACATCCCAAGGAGCAATGTGCAAGCGATAATATTGAAATGGAAGGAGTATCAGACCACTGCAAATCTACGAAGACCTGGCCGTCCCTCTAAACTTTCAGCTCATACAAGGAGAAGACTGATCAGAGATGCAGCCAAGAGGCCCATGATCACTCTGGATGAACTGCAGAGATCTACAGCTGAGGTGGGACACTCTGTCCATAGGACAACAATCAGTCGTATACTGCACAAATCTGGCCTTTATGGAAGAGTGGCAAGAAGAAAGCCATTTCTTAAAGATATCCATAAAAAGTGTTGTTTAAAGTTTGCCACAAGCCACCTGGGAGACACACCAAACATGTGGAAGAAGGTGCTCTGGTCAGATGAAACCAAAATCAAACTTTTTGGCAACAATGCAAAACGTTATGTTTGGCGTAAAAGCAACACAGCTCATCACCCTGAACACACCATCCCCACTGTTAAACATGGTGGTGGCAGCATCATGGTTTGGGCCTGCTTTTCTTCAGCAGGGACAGGGAAGATGGTTAAAATTGATGGGAAGATGGATGGAGCCAAATACAGGACCATTCTGGAAGAAAACCTGATGGAGTCTGCAAAAGACCTTAGACTGGGACGGAGATTTGTCTTCCAACAAGACAATGATCCAAAACATAAAGCAAAATCTACAATGTGTGTGGGCAAAACGACGTTTAAAACAACGTTTTTAAACCCGCGCATGCTCAGAAGCTAGTTATGAAGCTAGCTTCAATGGAAAAGAGTGCTGAACATAACCGCGCTTTGCTAGAGCATTGTGAAAAAACGATGGTGTGTAGGCAACTTCGTCTTTGAAAATGAAGTTTCAAAAACGTTGTTTTATTTCATGATTTTAAACGTTGTTTTTTTTTCATCACAAAAAACGACCGTCTGTACACGGCATTAGGCTTGGCTCTCCACTGGTATGGCCTCCTGCTGGCAGTTGTGTATCCAGAGAGGTGCTGTTCTCTCTCTTTCCCTAACTCCCTCAGTGGAAGAACTTTCCCGGGCAGTTTAATAAAAATCAGTTTAATAAAAATCATCTCTTCACTTCTCCTACTGCACATTGCAGATTGGGATCTGTAGTGTTAAGCCGCGTACACACGATCAGTCCATCCGATGAGAATGGACCGATGGACCGTTTTCATAGGTTAACCGATGAAGCTGACTGATGGTCCGTCACGCCTACACACCATCAGTTAAAAAACCAACCGTGTCAGAACGCGGTGACGTAAAACACAACGACGTGCTGAAAAAAATGAAGTTCAATGCTTCCAAGCATGCATCGACTTGATTCTGAGCATGCATGGATTTTTAACCGATGGTTTTGACCTATCGGTTAGCAATCCATTGGTTAAATTTTAAAGCAAGTTGCCATTTTTAAAATAACCTATGGGGCCTACACACGATTGGTTTGGACCGATGAAAACGGTCCATCAGACCATTATCCTCTGGTTAACCAATCGTGTGTACGAGGCCTGAGAAATGTATTTGTCACATTATATGGCTGCTGTTTTAAACTATAACTCACAGGATTCTCAGTGCTCTGCAAAGAAGTCCATGGGTTTACTTGGCTAAAGATTTCTCCCAGCTGGCCAGAGTAGAATAGTACAATATACCATTAGTACCTCAGCAAAGGGAAAGAAGAATAAAAGGCAGTGTCCCCTTCTCCATATTGCTGTAGCCCATCACCAAAAGCCCAGACCAAAAAAGGAGCAAATATGAGAACTGTTTTGTTAGGGCGTACATATGCTTTCACAAATACTACAAATTTTACACTTGCTCTCTGCTTTTGCTGACTGTTATCAATTGCAAAACCATGCCTCTCTATGTTATGGCCAGAAGGAGCGGGGTGGGATTCCATAGTCATGTCTTATGTCTGTTGTCCTGATTCAGAGTGTCTTGTCACCTTAGGACAGGAAGTGTGTTAATGGCAGGATCACCAGGTAAAAATAAAGGAAAATGGCAGAAAAAGGGAGCCTGTTACAGCCACTATATCTAAGGCCTCATGTACACAGGGTATTTTCCTGTAGCATCATGACAGCATACACCTTTGGGTTGTGGCTCTGCCTCCACAACCTGATAGGACTGCATAGCTATTAAACCCAGAGAGGGCCCCTGCCCAGGTATTCTCCTTTTTTTCCTCACCTGATCAGAACTGGAATCGTGAGGAATGGGCGCAAGAGCCTCTCGTAATTCCGTTCCAGAGGGCCTGCCTAAAGATAATACCCCCAAAAAGCCTTCCTTCCCGACCAGGGATCTTTCGGTTGTACTAGAAGTTCTATCCCATGAACCATTCTTTCCATTGGAAAACATCTCCTTGTGGGGCCTAACGCTCAAGGTCACCTTCCTAATAGCGATAACATCGTCCAAGAGAGTATCAGAGATGCAAGCTCTATTGGCGAAGGAGCCAAACCTAATCATCTACCCAGACAAAGTAGTCTTAAGACCATCTGATCGCTTCATTCCGAAGGTTTCATCCCCCTTCCACTTCAATCAGGAGATTAACTTTCCTGCTCTTTCCACAGAACAAGAGAAACCACATCTGCTGTATGTGAGAACCAACATCCTGGCTTAACTCTCAGCAACCAACAACCTTAGGAAGTCTGAAAACCTCCTGGTTATCCCACGCGGCTTTAGGAGAGGGCAAGCGGCAACCTTTCGTACCATCGCAGCATGGTTGGTGAGGACTATCAAAAAGGCTTACTCACTGAGTCAAACACCTGAGGGCTTGAAGGCACATTCCACAAGGGCAATAGCGACCTCCTGGGCGGCCTACTGCAGGGTGTCCTCGGAAACAATTTGCAGAGCAGCGACTTGGTCATCTAGAAACACCTTTATATCTCATTACAATGTGGACTCTGTCAGATTGTCCACGGCAGAGTTTGGACGAGCAATTATTCAGTCCAACACCTCTATTCCATGTAAATAAACTTGACTTTATGCTCAGACCCACCCAGTTTGCGAGTTATTCCCCAAAGGTGTATGCTGCCATGATGCGACAGGAAAATGGAAAATTGTATACTCACCTTTCCGTAATTTTCTTTTCCTGTGGCATCTTCATGGCAGCATACAGATGCCCACCCATCTAAGGTTAGGTATATATATATATACTGAGAATACCTGGGCAGGGGCCCTCTCTGGGTTTAAAAGCAATGCGGTCCTATCAGGTTGTGGAGGCGGAGCCACAACCCAAAGGTGTATGCTGCCATGAAGATGCGACAGGAAAGAAAAATTACGGAAAGGTGAGTATACATTTTCCGTAATATTAACTCTCCTAGAAGCCTTCCTCCTGGCAGCAGCATTTTTGCAGAAAATTGACTGACGCTTGTAAAAGTTTCTAATGCTTTTACAAGCATTTAGGTGCATTTACAGACATCAAATGGTTGAGCATTTATTTATTTAATTAAATATTGTCCATTGAAATTAGTTAAGGCTCAAGCACTAAACGCGCCTAGCGTTAACGTGCATTTAGACGTGTTTACAAGGCTACCATGCAGGGGAGTTTAGAGGCATTAACAAAAAACCCAGTGTGCATGAGGCTTAGGAACTGGTATACTGAATATATTGTATGTTTGTTTTTTGTGTTCAATACACTTTGAATTTTGTAATAGTCAGGAGACTGATAAACTTGCCTGAGAGTTCAGAATGTATACGATCCAAACTTCTGACCATGGTGACCTCTGTCCCTAAACAACTAATGTTTGTCAGATGAAATCCTGTGTTTTATTGTTTTAATTCCACAAAGATATTCCAAAACGCTCACATACTACATCGTTCCCTGAAAAGATTGACAGTTATGATCAGTTCATTTTCCGCACCTGGCAGGTTTGGGGAGGAGGAAGGTGTCTGAAATAATTAATGGAGCAAAGCTTGGGAATAAAGCTCACACTGTGCTGACATCCACTGCCACAGCTGTACTACTTACAACATCATGCACCAGTGGCCTGGGATCAAGCTGCCAGTCTGCAAGTGCAACATGACAAGCCTTCAAGAACAGTTGGATTAGTGTTTATAGGTTGAATGCTGATTACACTCAGCATTATTAGCAATGAAAATTGTCCGCATAGCTATTCCTGATTATAATTCTAGAAGAAAGTACTTGTTATGGTGTCCTTATTATGTCCAGCCCCACGCTCGTCGCTCACATAAAGGCAAATACTCTAAGGTCAACTTGATCAGAAGCCAGATAACTAGTAGGTATGGCAGAACAAATTGGTCTGACTAAAAGCAAACTTCCAGCAAACCTAGGTCAACCCATGAAGTTCAGATATTTAATGTAGAGCATCGATCACCTCCAGTAACAAAAAGTCCATTTGACCTTGCTAGTCCATATACTAGTTGAAAAGTGTGCCAGTGGTTCTCCTCACCCATCTTCTTTTCTTTCCATAGAACAAGTCACCTACTTGATGGCCTCTGATCATAGAATGAATAGGCCAGTATACCTTATACAGATGACTTTACGGATGCACCATGTCCAGATGACCCTTATTGGGAGTTGTTTTTATAGTAGAACTAAAGGCATTTTTTTCATTTTGCATAGAGTAAGGGGAAGTTATAACCCTCGTAATTTTTTTTTTTTGTGCCACCTGTGTCCTATTGGGGAGAGTTCCCTTTACTTCCTGTCCTATGGTCGCTACAAATCCCCCCAAAGTGAGATCACCAGAATTAGTGTCCTCACTGGAAGATTGCTCACCAGGACAAAAACAAAAGGTGAATCCCCCGAATGTGGGGCTGATCTGCCTCCCTTAATTGGTTATATTTAATTGCTGGCTGTCAGCACACAGTAGATTTACTGTGGATGGGTGGCACAGGCAGTGTCATGTACCTTGTGGCAGAACTTGATGTGTAGCGAGAGGCCTCTCGTACAGCCCCAGCTCTGGGACCACTGATGTTGCGACAGTGGCCGCAAGAGCACAGAGAGGTATAAGAGCCTGTAAGATGCTCTGTCAGCCATGGCAGTGGGTAGCAGGTGTGTCGCCCGAGATGGGTCAGATCGCTAGAACAGCAGATGGTAGTAGAGACAGCAGACCCAGGATTGGGCAGACATCAGGCGGCAAGTGCTTGACCAGTCCAGCAGAGACCAGGTAGCATGCAGAGCAGGACAGGAGGATAACTGGATGCAATTTTCCGGGTTTTGGGGTGCGCGGCTGATCGCCTGTGTCCAATCACACACAGAGTTCTGTGTTTACAAAAACACAGAGCTCTGTGTGCATAGGAACAGAAATATGTCTGTTTCTCCTCCCTGAAAAGCAGGGAGAAAAATACAGCCAGATAGTAAAGTAAAATCAGCACACATTACACATTGTTGTGCACACGGTTAACCCCTTGATTGCACCTAGAGGTTAACTCCTTCCCAGCCAGTGTCATTAGTACAGTGTCAGTATATAGTATTATCACTGATCACTGTATTAGTTTCACTAGCGACGTCAGTGTCAGTTAGTGATCCTCCCAGTATCAGTTAGCACCAGATTTCCAGATACCCTATCACAGACACACTATAAGACGCTGATCACTGCCATTACAGTATCGCGCCTATAGCGATACAGTAATCCAGTATACAGTATATACCATTGTTTATAAACTCTATAACTCTCGCAAAAAAAAACTGTTAATATACACTTATTGAGATTTTTTTTTTAACAAAGACATGTAACAGAATACATTTGGCCTGGATTTATGAAGATTTTTTTTATTGAATATGTTTTATAACAGAAAGTAGAAATTACATTTTTTTTTTTTCCAAAATGTTTGGTCTTTTTTTTTTATATAATAACAAATAAAAGTGGTGATCAAATACTACCAAAAGAAAGCTCTATTTGTATGAAAAAAAATTATATACATTTCAGTGTTGCAAGACCGAGCATATGCCAGTTAAAGTAGCACAGCGCTGAATAGCAAAAAAAAATGCCTTTCAGAGTTCAAGTGGTTAATGAAGGATTAATGATTAATGCCAGGTGCGGAAAATGAACTGATCATGACCACTTCCGGTTTTACACATTGAGGTTGATTTACTAAAACTGGAGAGTGCAAAATCCGGTGCAGCTCTGTAAACATCCCTTGTGACAGTAATAGGTGGTGACAGGTACTCTTTATGGAGGAATCAGGGTTTAAAAGACCCCAAATCCCTCCTTTGCACTTCAAAGTATTCTGATTGACAAAAACTGTGATTCTGAATACTGTCATTTTATTTAGAACCAACGGCATTGTCCACGGAATAAACCCGGAAGTGACGTTGCTTCCGTGTTTACAGAAAGAAGACTGTAAGGAAGTCGTTTCCTTATTCTAGACGGCAGAAGTCCTGGTTCGTGGATCGGGTCTCCCGGTGGGATGGGAGGCCCAGTAAGTGCGGTGGAAGGTGGCGGGAGGGGGGGTGTCCCCTCTCACTCCTCCAGTTTAACAACTGATTGGCTTTTAGCCGCATCGATTGTTATCCCTGAAGAACCGCCCTCTCTAAAAAACTGTACCGGGATGCAGTTGCAGGTATCATCCCGGTATAACCCCCTAAAGCCGAGGCCGCATATGTGTGTCTGCTCCGCGGGAAGGAGTTACAAATTGTAAACTGCAAGTGCTGAGATAAGAATTTTAACAAATAGTTTGCCGAGTAATGTTTATTTTTTTGTGTTCAAGGTGTTGGGCTAAAAAAAATGGTACTTTAAAGATGCAAGCTGTTGAGATAACTTTATGCCTTCTTTGGGCTTTTTACATTTCCCTTGAGAAATGTAGAATGTCTGAAGAGGTATTCTAGGTTATTCTGAAAGCTTGAATTTTTAATAATTTAAATTGATTGTAAAGTCTCATTTAAAAAAAAACATGTTATACTTAACTGTCCTGTTGGTTTTGCACAGAGCAGCCCGGATCCTCCTCTTCTCTGGTCCCTCTTTGCCGCTCCTGGCCCCTCCCTCCAATCGAGTGCCCCCACAGTCAGTCTCTTCCTATGGGGGCACTGGAGCTGAGTAACAGTTCCATTCAGTTCAGTTCTAATACAGTTCCATTCAGACATGGAATAAATAAATATAGAACTGGACCTAAGTGCCCATAAATGGTGCAAAATGTGCAAAATAGCAATGAAGTGCAAATGAACAAAAAATGTGCAATGATGAAAAAGGTGCAAAACAGCAATAAAGTTCAAAATGGACAACACACAATAAATGTGCTAAAAACAGTTAATGGAGCTGAATAGTTGTCAGTCTTCAATGAGTCCAAAGTTCCCACGAAAGGATATATCACTCCCCCTTCAGAGACCCCACTCACCAAAAATGATAGATCCTCAGCTTCTCAGTCTGGGATCATGTAGGCATGAAACGATCTCTCTAAATGTCAAAGTTCCTCAGATGGGTTTCTCAACACATGCTTGATGGCAGGAGGGATATCACATTCCACCGACAAACAAAGAAAAGGAAATATAGTGAAGTGGGCATCTAAAACAAGTGCATCAAAGCGCTACTTACAAAATGTATGGCAGAGAGATTTGCTTCACTGGTTTGCCGCAAACCGGACGTTTTGTCAGACGAAAGTCTTTTTCTGGGGTCTCTGGGGGTCTTTGAAGGATTGATATATCCTTTTGTGGGAACTTTGGACAACTATTCAGCCCCATGAAGTGTTTTTAACACATTTATTGTGTGTTGTCCATTTTGCACTTTATTGCTGTTTTGCACCTTTTGCATCATTTTATTTTTATTTTTTTGTTCATTTGCACTTTATTGCTGTTTTTTGCAAATTTTGCACCATTTATGGGCACTTAGGTCCATAATATTTATAGTATTTATTTTTTCCAGTATTCAGTTGCCAGTGCTGCTCTGTATTACTATATCACATTTTGAAGATCTAGCACTTTTTTTGCAGCAGCTGCAGCGGTTATTTGCACTTTATTTATTCACCTCAGCGCCGGTTTTTGTATTATACATTCAGACATGGAGCCCCAACCTGGTCCCGCCCCCTCCCTGCCCTGATTGGCTGACTGGCTTTGATTGACAGCCACGGAAGCCAATGGTGCCGCTGCCATGTCTCAGCCAATCAGGAGGAGTGTCCCGGACGGCTCAGACCACGGGTTTTCAAACTACAGCCCCCCAGTTGTTCAGGAACTACAATTCCCATCATGCCTCGTCGTGTCTGTGAATGTTAGAGTTTTACAATGCCTCATGGGATGTGTAGTTCCGCAACAGCTGGAGGGCCGTAGTTTGAGGATCCCTGGCTTAGACATTCATTGACACTGGAGAGAGATGGGGTTCAGGTAAGTAATTTGGGGTGCTGGGGGGGCTGCTACACACAGAAGGCTTTTTATCTAAATGCATGGAATTCATTAAAGCGGGAGTTCACCCGAAAAACTATTTTTAACATTAGATTGAGGCTCATTTTGTCAAGGGGAATCGGGTGTTTTTTTTTTAAATCGAAGCAGTACTTACCGTTTTAGAGATAGATCTTCTCCCCCGCTTCCGGGTATGGTCTTCGGGACTGGGCGTTCCTATTTGATTAACAGTCTTCCGACAGGCTTCCGACGGTCGCATACATCGCGTCACGAGTAGCCGAAAGAAGCCGAACGTCGGTGCGGCTCTATACGGCGCCTGCGCACCGACGTTCGGCTACTTTCGGAAAATCGTGACGCGATGTATGCGACCGTCGGAAGCCTGTCGGAAGCCTGTCAATCAAATAGGAACGCCCAGTCCCGCAGCCCATACCTGGAAGCAGCGGAGAAGATCTATCTCTAAAACGGTAAGTACTGCTTCGATTTAAAAAAAAACACCCGATTCCCCTTGACAAAACGAGCCTCAATCTAATGTTAAAAATTACGTTTTTGGGTGAACCTCCACTTTAAGATAAAAAACCTTCTGCCTTTACAACTCCTTTAAGTTAGCTAATAAAGGGTATCACTTAAACTCCAAACCTTCTGCATTCATCAATGGATGACAAGCTACAATACTGTACTACTTCTTTAAAAGAATAAAAACAAACTTTTGTAATTTTTTTACTGGTGTTAGGTTCCTTTTAACAAATTTAACTTGTAGTAAGGACTGTTCCACTATAACTCCTTCCCTCCAGCCACAGTCTCACTTGTTCAATAGGGAAAGCAAATTAAACAGCATGACAGCATTGAGCCTGAGGGATACGATCAAACTCCACAACAGTTGGTGAACCATTAAACATTCTGGTCTGCACCAAGCAGAAAATAACAACAACGAACTACTGTGACATCCTGGCTCATCCAAATACAGGGCAGGATTGAGATTCTGATTCTGAGAACAAAGATTTTCTATCTGCTGTCTACCAAATGATCAGTTAACTTCTCTGTGACTAACTGCCATCCCTGTACCTAACTTGCCCCCCACCACGCTCCAGTTATGGGATTAGCAGAGCTGTAACCAGGGATTTCTACATCCAATATACAGTATAGGGAAGGGATAATGCCGAGTTTTAGGCAAATATAGCAACGCTTCCATTTGTAACATGGAAGCAAAAACTGATTTAAAACAGAATTGAAGAGAAGTATGGCCTGTTGCTATCAGTAGAAATACTAATACTAGTGACTAGCTCTTCAAGTATCTTTGTTATCCTTTAACCTGCATTCTTCTAAATACAATGGGCCAGATTTACAGAAGAGATACGACGGCGTATCTCCTCATACGCCGTCGTATCTCCTCATACGCCGTCGTATCTCTGAGGCCCCGTACACACGACCGAGTTTCTCGGCAAAATTCAGCCAGAAACTCGGTCGGAGCTGAATTCTGCCGAGAAACCCGGCCGTGTGTACACTTTCGGCCAAGGAAGCCGACGAGTTCCTCGTCGAGCCAAATAGAGAACATGTTCTCTATTTCCTCATTGTTCAATGAGGAAAGTTGGCTTGCCGAGATCCTCGGCGGCTTCACACAGAACTCGACGAGCAAAACTATGAGTTTTGCCCGTTGAGTTCCTCGGACGTGTGTACGGGGCCTCAGAGTATCTATGCGACTGATTCATAGAATCAGTTACGCATAGATAGCCCTAAGATCCGATAGGTGTAATTGACTTACACCGTCGGATCTTAGGATGCAATACTTTGGCCGCCGCTGGGTGGAGTTCGCGTCGTTTTCCAGTGTCGGGTATCCAAATTAGGTTTTACAGCGATCCACTAAGGTTTTCGTGTTTGTTACGTCGTCGCTAGTCATTTTTTCCCGTCGCAAAGTTAAGCCTGCTTTAACATGGCTTAATTTTAGACGAGCCATGTTAAAGTATGGCCGTCGTTCCCGGGTCGAATTTCAATTTTTTTTTTTTTGCATAAGACGTCCGGGAATACGAAAGTACGTTACGCACGTCGCCGTTCAAAAAAATGACGTCACTTCGCGCAAAGCACGGCGAGAATTTCAAAACGGAGCATGCGCAGTACGTCCGGCGCGGGAGCGCACCTAATTTAAATGGTACACGCCCCATTTGAATTAGGCGGGCTTGCGCCGGATGCCTTTACGTTACACCGCCGTTAGTTTACACGCAAGTGCTTGGTGAATCAGGCACTTGCGCTGAAAACTTGCGGCGGTGTAACGTATAGACGATACGTTACGCCGCCGCACTTATATGTGAATCTGGCCCAATAAGTGTTAAACCTTGCCTGGACTCTACTCTACTTGGGTATCCTACTTCTGGCCCCATCCACATAAGGGAAATCCCTGCCTATAAACTTTCACTGGAATGTCTCCCTGTTAAAAGATTTTTGCACGTCTCCTGTTCCAGTGGAATTTCAAAATTTTGGATTTCACCAAGACAAATAGAGAATATAAATCTTTCAAATCGGGATACAAACAGTAGTAAAAAACCTTAGCGATATATAGGAATGCCAAACCAAAACCAGATGAAAGCGTCAAGGATGATTTTAATTGTTGATAAATACTGTCCTTCTCGTAAATACAAAGCATTTTTCCGGAAATCAACACTCTCTCTTCATCAGGGCTCAACACAGGTAAAAGCTTGGGTTGACTCTTGGGAAATCTTTTGTGTATCTAAAGCCTCATACACACGATCGGACTTCCATCTGACTTTCTGTGGATTTTTGTCTGAAGGGGCGTAGGCCATGAACTTGGTATGCATACGCATGGCAGGACTTTTTCAGCCAACATTCACCAAATCACATGGTTTTTCAGCTCTTTACCGCCAACCTTTGGGCAACTTCTGCTATTGTTGTCTGATATTTAGCATTGGTTCGGAGCATGTGTGTTTGTACACACGATCAGATGATCCTCCATCAGACATTTGTTAGGGAAAAGGGAATTGCCGCTCCAGGTGGGAACCCAGATGAATATCCTCTGTTGCAGACAACTCAGGTGCAGGTAATGCATTAGCAAAGCAGGAACAAAGATTGTCTCTGGACAGCCGCACTCTGAACAAATTATAGCCTTTTTTTAAAAGAAGGATAAAAACCTGACCTGACGCGTTTTGCACTGAAACTAGTGCTTAGTCATAGCTAGAGTGCGGCTGTCCAGAGACAATCTGTGTTCCTGCTTTATCGGACATTTGTTGCTTTGAGAGCATGCACAGAGAACATTTGTCCATTGAAAAAACGACAACAATTTTCCGATTAAGCATACAGATGGTCGGTTTGTCCGCTAAAACACGTCCATCGGACCGTTGTTGTCATAAAGTCCAATCGTGTGTATGGGCCTTAAAGGGTCACTAAAGGAAAAAAAAAATTAAGCATGCATCGACTCGAAGTTGGCCAGACTTTTGAACCCAAAAATGGTTTTCTGATGGAGTTTAAAAACGAACAAATTTTCTGAGAACGAACGGAAAACGTTCATTTTTATGTTTATTGTTAAAAAAGTCTGACCAAGTGTATGGGGCTTAACAATAGTTAATATGGATGAGCCGCGTGTTGAAAGTGCCGCGAATCCCGCGATATATTTACGAAAGTACAAAATGACGAAAATCCTTTTTCTGTTCGTATTTTCAGTCGCATGTTCATATGACATCCATAACAAATTGTTATAGATGTCATAAGAACATACGACTGAAAATACGAACAGAAAAGGGAATTCAAAATACAGAATGCAGAAATACAGAAAATTATTGTCTAACAAGTAACGGACATAAATTAAACAGAATAACGAACCATCCCGCATGTACGAAAATAAAACGTTAACGAAAATACGAAACGATCGGAATACGAAAAAATCTCGTCTTACAAAAAACGAACGGGAACGAATAGGAAAACGGGCGTCTTACGAAAAACGAACGGAAACGAACCTACGGAACGATACGAAACAAAACAAAAAAAAAACGATTTTTCAGCATAAAAAAAAACGTTTTGGTTGTAACATGACATAATGTAGAAAATTTCAAGGGGTATGAATACTTTTTCAAGGCACTGTAAGTGACTTACATTTATTTAGTTGTCCTTGTACATTGGTAACTGGCAAAACTGCTATATTTTTGAAAATGTATTTGTTTCTTCCGCGTTGATGTTGCTGTCTCGTTTCTAGCGCTCATCATTGTCAGTCACTGGGTTCAGCTTAACTGCAGAAGACAAGGGCAAACTCCTGAATTAGCACTGATGGCCTTCTAACCAGGCACATCCATCCTGGTCCTGTCTGAACTCTTCATTAGAATGTTTAGCCTCTGCTGTCATTTATTAGGTACCTCTCTAAACACAGACACCTAAAGAATATTATCCCAGACAATAAGGATCATCACAGGTGAAGTGAGCCCCCGTGACAATTAATGGGGCGACTGCAGGGCACCAACAGAGACACAAGTGAAGCTGGAACTACATATTGTTAGATTTGCAGAGAATCAGCCGTTTGTTTACCTTGAAGTTAAGCTTCCTCTGAGTATCTGCACCCTTAGGGTATGTATAGTCTTTGCTGACAGAGGTGCATACAAAGCATTTCATGGTACAATACTTTCTACCCATCTGGCGTGATTCTCAACAAAGCAATGACAGAAGTGAGAACTCCTTAGGCAATTGAAAATGAGCGCGAGTGTTATTAGATTCCAATTTCTCTTTGGTGACTTGAAATAAGTTTGTGATTAATGATCAGAATTAAAGAAAAACTCCAACCAAAACCAAAAAGTCAGCCATACATAACTAAAGGCAATTTCTATTTTCTGAGTTACTTTTTGTGAGGGAATTAAACAATATCCTGTTTCTGTTGGTTCTGGATAATATAGTAGCCCCTGGCTCATTCTTGATGGATTGGAGACTGGATTGACTTACACCGTCGGATCTTAGGCTGCAATTCCAGGCCGGCCGCTAGGTGGCGCTTCCGTATTTTTACGCAAGGAATATGCAAATGAGGAGTTACGCCGATTCAGAAACGAACGACCGCCCGGTGCTTTTTTTTACGTTGTTTGCGTTCGGCTTTTTCCGGCATATAGTTACCCCTGCTATATGAGGGGTAGCTAATGTTAAGTATGGCCGTCGTTCCCGCGCCGAGTTTTGAAATTTTACGTTGTTTGCGTAAGTCGTTCGTGAATACGGCTGGACGTAATTTACGTTCACGACGAAAGCATGACGAGTTGCAGACGTCATTTGAAGCATGCGCACTGGGATTCAGTTGCGGCCGGCGCATGCGCAGTTCGTTCGGCGCGGGGACGCACATCATTTAAATGATACACGCCCCCTACCGCCTAATTTGAATTCCGCCGGGTGGATTTACGCTACGCCGCCGCAACTTTACAGGCAAGTGCTTTGTGAATACAGCACTTGCCTGAAAAACTTGCGGCGGCGTAACATAAATGAGTTACGTTACGCCAGCAGAAAGATCCGCTGATCTTTCTGAATCTGGCCCCCTGTGTTTACATGTAAATAACCGTTAATTAATATGTAATTAACAGGGGCATTCATATGTAAACAGTGGCAGCAGTCATATGTAAATAAAGGTGGCATTCATATGTATATCATGTCCCTCTGCAGTGAAGAGATGATGTGCTGTAACCTCTAGCATCCAATCAGTGAGCAGTATTACTGTACAGTAATCTTTAGCAACCAATCAACAAGAAGATATCATGTGCTGTAACCTCTAGCAACTAATCAGTGAGCTGTAATGTGTGTAGTAACCTCTAGCAACCAGTCAGTAAGTGGTAATGGTATGCTGTAACCTCTGGCAACCAATCGCAATCACTGCCTGATCTGATACAGTAAACTGATTTTAAGTCTAGCTGATATTTATTGTATGTCTCAGAGCAGGTGGAGAGAAAAATTGCATGGGGGGGGGGGGGGGCAAGAATTGTTTTGCCCATGGTCCAATCAACATTAAAGACTGCCCTGCTACAGCTCCTAGTCCAAACAAGAAACTCAAATAAATGCATTGCCAGGGACTAACAGCAGACATGGAGGAGAAACATACTGTACAGGGCCGATCCTAGGGTCACAGACGCCTGGGTGCAGAAATATTTCTGGCGCCCACACATAGGCGTGGCCATCTTACCAACTCCTCCCCTTTAAAAGTATTTCCATTGCAAAAACTTAAACACAGAGATGCTCCCCTAACACGGACAAGGATAACGCGTCAGGCACGGATGCCCCCCAGCGACGTCACTGCAGGGCTGGTCTCTCTCCACACAGAGACAGCTGCTGCTTTGCTCTCCTCCTCTAACAGGAGGAGGGAAGGGGGATAGGCTTGGGCAGGAAACACAGTGGCGGCAGTGGTGCTCGACGGAGAGAGAGCCACCTCTGCACACGGACAAGAAGAGGAGGAGGGAGGGGAGCACTCTGGCACTTCAGTGCCCCCACCTCTGTGGCGCCTGGGTGCACTGCACCCCCACACACCTGCCTAGAATCAGCCCTGATACTGTACGTTGAGCCTATATACACACAGTTTGTAAAGCCTTAACAGTTTGTTAAAATGTGCTTAACCACTAGAGTCCCGCGCTATAGACGAATGAAGGCTACAGGGCAGACCTGAAAATCCAGGAGGACGTCAATAGACGTCCTCTCCTTTGCACACGCAACGCGTGCCCCCTGCAAAGCGCGCGCCGCACGCTGTGATCACTGAGACTCGGGTGATCACAGATCCGTGTAAGGGGTCGGCCCCTTACCATGTGACCAGCTGTCAGCCAACGACAGCTGATTACATGATGTAAACAAAGGATCAGTTATTCTTTTTTTTTTCTCCTTACGCTGACAGGGTGAGGAGAAAAAAAAGCAGACCACCGGCTTGCGTACAAGGGACATTGGTTCCTAAGAGGAAGAGGCAATTCTG